>NW_026652281.1:75490788-75731388 GCF_009828535.3 Hylobates moloch
TATCTATATCTATATCTAATCTATATCTATTGCTGTATCTATATCTATATCTATATCTAATCTATATCTATATCTATCTATACATTCACCAGACTGTGGAGGAATCACCAGATTTGGAAGCAATAGCCTGGGCTCCAGAGTCGGCCACCCATCTGTGCACAGATGAGGAGAGGTCTCAGGAAGCTTTGGCGTGGTCTGGGACCCTAGCTCTTTTTGCAACGAGTTGTTTGGCATGAGGCCCAGTCACGAGGGCCCTTTGTGACTGGACTCAAGGAACACAGAAAGATCAATTTGTTTTTGTGATTGTCTGTTGTTTTTCAATAACTAACATATAGGAATAGATTGAAATAGAGATTTTCCCGAAACAGCGCTGGTTGAATGCATCAAGGGGCTCATACAACCTGTTCTGGGACTTGGTGACCATTGTTTGTGTCCACTTTCAATTGAGTTCAAATTTAATATTTAACTTTTCCTCCACATACGCCTGGCTAATTTTTGTATTTTTAGTAGAGATGGGGTTTCGCCATGTTGGCCAGGCTGGTCTCGAACTCCTGAGCTCAAGTGATCTGTGCACCTCAGCCTCCCAAAGTGTTGGGATTACAGGCACGAGCCACTGTGCCCGGCCTCTTTTTATATTTTCTTGCATATGTATGAACAACTCTGGAAGATGCACAAAAAAAGAGGGGGCAACAGTGAGTCCCATAGGAATGAGGATTGGTAAATAGGATGCAAAAAAGGAGACCTCACCTTCCCCACCACAAGGGTGAGTGTAAGACACCAGCTGGCCCCTCAGTGATGGGTTTAGAAGTGAGCATGTGAGTTCCTTTTCAGGGACTGTTTGGATGCTGGGAGAGAGAGAGACACTTCTTACTCTCTGGGATCCAAGGTACTAAGGACCAGTTCAGCCTGGAGACGCTGGGCACCATCTTTGTAGGCAGGTAGAGAGTCTATCTGAAGATGAGAAAAACACAGCCAATGGAGAAAGGGTGAGACAGCGACCTGATGGCATTGTTTGAACACCTGGATCTAGCTGTTCCTGAGGTACATTCCCCTAGAATTCCCTGTGGCTTGAGCTCATCCGTGCTCTCCTTTCCTTAATCTAGGTTGAGGTTGGTTTCTGCCTCTGGAACTCAAAAGTTTCCTAACTAAGAACCACTGGCCATTGTGAAATGATTTCACTTCTTTAGAAAGCCCTCACTCAGGTTGCCCTGTGGAGAATAGACAGGGGAAGAGAGAGGGCAAGGGGAGGGAAGGGAAGGGAATGGATAATGTTAGGAGGTGTTTTTTGTTGTTGTTGGGTTTTTTGTTTGTTTGTTTTGAGACAGAGTCTCGCCCTGTCGCCCAGGCTGGAGTTTAGTGGTGTGATTTCAGCTCACTGCAACTTCCGCCACCTGGGTTCAAGTGATTCTCCTGCTTCAGCTTCCCGAGTAGCTGGGATTACAGGTGTGCACCACCACTCCCGGCTAATTTTTTGTATCTTTAATAGAGATGGGGTTTCACCATGTTGGCCAGGCTGATCTCAAACTCCTGACCTTGTGATCTGCCTGCCTTGGCCTCCCAAAGTGCTGGGATTACAGGCGTAAGCGACTGTGCCCAGCCGGCCTTGGAGGTGTTCTTAAACCCAATTTAGATGTCTAATAGGCAACTCACCTGGAATACATCTGCTGTGGTCTGAATGTTCATGTTCCCTCAGCAAAACTCATATGTTGAAGCCTAATCCCCAATGTGATGTTGTCAGGAGGTGGAGCTTTGGGGAGGTAATTAGGTTGTGAAGGTGGAGTGCTCATGAATGAGACTTTTGCCCTTATAAAAAAGACCCGAGGGAGTTGTTGGTTGTTTCCACTGTTGGCTGTTATGAATAATGGTCCTGTAAACATCCGTGTACAAGTTTTTGCATGACTATAAGTTTTTATTTCTTTCTATATATCTAGGAGGGAATTGCTGGGTCAGCTGGGTCATTCTTGCACTGTTCCTGTGATGACTCCTGCTGTCAAGCTCCCCCCAAACTGTCCTAGTTTATGCCTTTTGCAAACCTAATTCTCCAGTCTTCTTCATAAAAAACCAGTTTGTTTTAGTTCAGGGATTCCTTTCCTTCCCAGATGGACAAAGTTCTGAAGATCTAGAAGAACGATGACTTGGTACTACTGGGGCGTGGCCAGTTTTTTTGTGTTGCCATCCTATTAGGCCTTGAGGCACTCTGAACAGTACGCTCCACTGTGTTCTGGTTTATACCAGTCTTGATGCAAAATTCTGGCTTTCCTGGAGAGCTCTGAAGAGAAAACATATCAGTCTTTTACTGAGTATAGCTCTACAGAGAATGCAACTCTTGATGGAACCAACCCCACCACTGCCCTGTAGCACCCAGCTTGGCATTAGTAAGCAGAAGGGAGATGGATGTTTTCAGTCCTCATTTGGAAAACCACATCATATACATGATCCTAGAAATTACCACGATTGTCCACATTTGAGCCATAAAGTACAAGTTACAGATTTTGTATTGACTTTTATTACCAGACTCGTTTTCTTTACTGAGCTGAAAAACCACACACCTGATTTTCCTCCCATCACTGGCCATTTTTTCTCAGGCTCCTTTGGCAACTCCTTCTCCTGTTCCCAACTTTTTGATGTTAGAAGATCATCAGTATTTAATCCTAGGACTTCTCTTCTCTCTTCACTGACATCTCAGGTGATCTTGTCCAGTCCCATAGTTTTAATACCAACTATACAATGATAACTCCCACATGTATATAGCCTTGTCAATTCACAAAGAAGAGATGACAATTATAAACATATGTGCACCAAACAACAGAGCTCCCAAATCTATGAAGCAAATATTGGCAGAATTGAAGGGAGAAAGAGACAGCTCTACAATAATGGTTGGAGACTTCAATGCCCCACTTTCAAAACTGAATAGAACATCTAGACAAAATAATCAATAAGTACATAGAGGACTTGAACAACACTACAAACCTACTAGACCTAACAGACATATATAAAGTACATAAAACAGGCTATCCAGCAACAGCAGAACATACATTCTTCTCAGGTGCACATGGAACATTCTCCAGAATAATCCGTATGTTAAACCACAAAATAAGTCTCAATATATTTAAAAATACTGAGATCATACAATGTATCTTTTCTGCAATGGAATGAAATTAGAAATCAATGAAAGAAGGAAAAGTATAAAATTTACAAATATGTAGAAATTAAACAACACACTCTTAAATAACCAGTGGATCAAAGAAGAAGTCATAAGGAAATTAGAAAATACTTTGAGACAAATGAAAACAAAAACACAACGTACAAAATATACAGCTCTTGTTCCAACTTCTCTCTTGAAGCCAATACACCCATATACAATAATCTACTTAATATCTTTATTGGAATGTGTAACAGGCAGCTCAAGGATTTTTTTTTTAAACTCTCCCCTTGAAATGTGCTTCTTTTGCTCTCTTCACCATCTTAGCAAATGGCAACTTCCAGTTGTTTAGGACAAAAATCTTGGAGTCATCCTTGATTTCTTTCTTTCACAGCCTACATTCCATATATGAACAAATCTTGAGGGCTGTTCTTTCAAAATAGGATCCATATTTGACCCTTTCTCACCACTCCACTGCTGGCACCCTGGTCCAATCCACCATCATCTTTTACCTTAATTATCGCAATAGTCTCCCAGCTTTCATCTTGCTCAGTGAAGTCTACATACAGCAGCCAGTGTGATTCTTGTGATGCTACTAAAACAGAAATTGGAGCCAGGTACCGTGACTCATGCCCAAAATCCCAACACTTTGAGAGACTGGGGCAGGAGGATTAATTGAGGCCAGAAATTCAAGATCAACTCGGGCAACATAACAAGACCCAACTTCTACAAAAATTAAAAAAATTAGCTGGGTATGGTGGTGTGCACCTGTAGTCCTAGCTACCCAGGAGGCTGAGACAGGATCATTGCTTGAGCCCAGGAGTTTGAGGCTGCAAGTGAGCTGAGAAGCTGCCACTGCACTCCTGCCTGAGTGACAGAGTGAAATCCCATCTGGAACACAGTAACAACAGCAAAACAGAAATTGCATTATCACATCCTCCAAGGCAGGCGGATCATGAGGTCAGGAGATCGAGACCATCCTGGCTAACATGGTGAAACCCCATCTCTATTAAAAATACAAAAAATTATCCGGGCATGGTGGTGGGCGCCTGTAGTCCCAACTACTCGGGAAGCTGAGGCAGGAGAATGGCATGAACCCGGGAGGTGGAGCTTGCAGTGAGCCGAGATGGTGCCACTGCACTCCAGCCTGGGCAACAGAGCGAGACTCCGTCTAAAAAAAAAAAAACCCACTATATCCTATCACACTTTTGTGACTCTTGCTTGCTTGTTTTGAACATATCTAAGCTAGTAATAGTCCATTGTTTCAGTTTGTATTTTAGACTTTGTATGGTTAAGTGTCTTTTTATCCTTATTGACCATTTCTCTTTTACATCTTATCCCAATTATTTTTCCTATTGGGTTGTCTTTTATCTTTTACATATACATATTTGTATGTATGTACATACGTATATACATGTGTGTATATGTATATGTAGCCATACGGAGGTTTTAATTTTCATGTAGTTCAAATTTGTCAAACTTTTAATTAATTAATTAATTTATTGAGACAGGGTCTCACTCTATTGCTCAGGCTGGAGTGCAGTGGTGTGATCACAGCTCACTGTAGCCTCGAACTCTCTAGTTCAAGCTATCTTCCTGCCTCAGCCTGCCGAATAGCTGAAACTACAGGCAAGTGCCAGCATCCTTGGATAATTTTTGTATTTTTTGTAGAGACAGGGTCTCACCATGTTGCCCAGGCTGGTCTGGAACTCCTGGGCTCAAGTGATCCACTCTCCTTGGCCTCCCAGAGTACTGGGATTACAGGTGTGAGCCACTGTGCCTGGCCATGTCAACCTTTTCCTTATGATTTCTTTGTTCTGTTTCATATTTAGAAGACCTTCTTCTGTTTAGTATTATAAGAACAGCTACCCAAGATTTTCTCTAGTATTACATGGTTTCATTTTGCATTGAAATCTCTATTCAATCTGGAATTTATTATATTTTGGTATAAAAAGGTAAAGTACAGCCTTATTTTTTTCTCCCAAAAGACAGAGGACCCAAATGACATTTTTGAATGTCACTAATTTGAAATGTTACTTTTATCAAATGCCAAATTCCCATATATATTTGGGTATATTTCTGACTTTTTTTTTTTTTTTTTCGCTCTGTCGCCCAGGCCCAGGCTGGAGTGCAGTGGCTCAATCTCGGCTCACTGCAAGCTCCGCCTCCCGGGTTCACGCCATTCTCCTGCCTCAGCCTCTCCGAGTAGCTGGGACTACAGGTGCCCACCACCACGCCTGGCTAATTTTTTTTGTATTTTTAGTAGAGACGGGGTTTCACCATGATCTCGATCTCCTGACCTCGTGATCCACCCGCCTCGGCCTCCCAAAGTGCTGGGATTACAAGCGTGAGCC
The DNA here is from genome assembly GCF_009828535.3 of Hylobates moloch. NCBI lineage: Eukaryota > Metazoa > Chordata > Mammalia > Primates > Hylobatidae > Hylobates > Hylobates moloch. The sequence goes on from NW_026652281.1 coordinate 75,496,285, forward strand.
ACCGCACCCGGCCCTATTTCTGACTTTCTCTCCTTCCTTCCTTCCTTCCTTCCCTCCGTCCCTCCCTCCCTCGCTTTTTCTCTCTCTCTTTCTCTCTTCCTTTCTTCCTTCCTTCCTTCCTTCCTTCCTTCCTTCCTTCCTTCCTTCCTTCCTTCCTTCCTATTTCTTTCACATGGGAAAGGGTCTAGCTCTGTCACCCAGGCTGGAGTGCAGTGGCGCGATCTCGGCTCACTGCAACTTCCACCCCTGGGGCTCAAGAATTCTCCTGCCTCAGCCTCCTGAGTCGCTGGGACTACAGACTGTGCACCACCATGCCCAGCTAATTTTTGTATTTTTTGTAGAGATAGAGTTTTGCCATGTTGCCTGGGCTGGTCTTGAACTCCTGGCCTCAAGTGATCCACCTGCCTCAGCCTCCCAAAGTGCTGCGATTACAGATGTGAGCCACTACACAAGGTCTCTTGTCTGTGTGTGTGTGTGTGTGTGTGTGTGTGTGCGCGTCTGTGTGTGTGTGTGTGTGTTTAATTGAGATGGAATCTCGCTGTTTCCCAGGCTGGAGTGCAGTGGTACGATCTCGGCTCACTGCAACCTCCGCCTCCTGGGTTCAAGCAATTCTCCTGCCTCAGCTTCCTGAGTAGCTGGGATTATACACACCCACAACCACACCTGGCTAGTTGTTATATTTTTAGTACAGATGGGGTTTCACCATGTTGGCCAGGCTGGTCTCGAACTCCTGACCTCATGATCCACCTGCATCGGCCTTCCAAAGTGCTGGATTACCATGCCTGGCCCTTTATTCCTGTTTCTTACCTCTCTATTCCTGGTAGAGGAATTTGTATTTCCCTGATGACTAATGATGTTGATGTCACCCACCCTCATTACTTTTTGTCCCAGAGCTTTCCTGGCTATTCTGTTTTTAATTTTTGTTTTTTTTGTTTGTTTACTTTTTTCTTTCAAATTTTTTTTGTTTTATAGTTTGTTTTTAAGAAGACAAAAAAGGATCCCTCTGTAGGTTCACCTACAGAAATCTTGTTACAACTTTTATTTCCTCTAGAGAGTCAAGTTTGACTGTCTTCTCTGTGCTGTTCTCTTTTAAAAAAAGTTTTAATGAGATATAATTCACATACCATACAATTTGCCCATTTAAAGCATACAATGCAATAGATTTTATTATATTCACAGATATGTGCAACCAAACTATTACCAGAGTCGATTGTAGAACATTTTCGTCACCTCAACAAGAAACCCTGGGATCAGGCGCAGTGGCTCACACCTGTAATCCCAGGACTTTGGGAAGCAGAGGCGGGTGAAATGCTTGAGCCCAGGACAGCCTGGGGAACATGATGAGATCCCATCTCTACAAAAAAAACAAACAACAACAACAACAAAAATTAGCCAGTTGAGATGGCATGTGCCTATAGTCCTAGCTACTAAGGAGGCTGAGGTGGGAGGATCATCTTAGCCCAGGAAGTTGAGCCTGTGGTGAGCCATGATCACTCCACTGCACTGCATCCTGGGTGACAGAAGGAGACCCTGTCTCAAGAAAAAAAGGAAAAAATAAGAAACCCTGTACACTTTAGCTATCATCCCTGACTCCCACCTACCTCTCTTAGCCCTCGGCAATCACTAATCTACTTTTTGTCTCTACAGGTTTGCCTATTCTTAACATTTCATATAAGTGCAATCATATAATACGTGGTCTTTTGTGACTGGTTTATTTTAGTTAGCATAGAGTTTTCAAGGTTCATCCATGTTGTGGCATATATAATACTTCATTACTTTTTATGGCTAAATGATATTCTGTTGTACCAATATACCATGTTTTACTTATCCATTCATCAGTCAAACATTTGGCTTATTTCCAATTTTTGGCTATTATTAATAGTGTCGCTATGAACATTCACTACAGGTTTTTGTTTGAGCCCCTATTTTATTTATTTATTTATTTATTTATTTATTTATTTATTTATTTATTTATTTTTGAGCCAGAGTCTCGCTCTGTTGCCCAGGTTGGAGTGCAGTGGCACAATCTCGGCTCACTGCAACCTCCGCCTCCTGGGTTCAAGTGATTCTCCTGCTTCAACCTCCCAAGTAGCTGGGATTACAGACGTGTGCCACCATGCCTGGCTAATTTTTTTGTATTTTTAGTAGAGATGGGGTTTCATTATGTTGGCCAGGCTGGTCTTGAACTCCTGACCTCAAGTGATCTGCCTGCCTCTACCTCCCAGAGGGCTGGGATTACAGGTGTGAGCCACTGTGCCTGGCCTGAGACCCTATTTTCAATTTTTTTTGGGTGTATACCTAGGAGCAGAATTGCTGGGTCACATGGTAATTTTGTTTAGTGTATTGAGAAACCTTCAAATTGTCTTCCACAGCAACTGCACCATTTTACTTTTCCACCAGCAATGAATGAGGCTTCCAACTTCTTCATAGCCTCACTAAGGTTTGTTTTTGTTTGCTTTAATTCTAGCCATCCTAGTGGGTATGAAGTGATATCTTATTGTGGTTGGTTTGTATTTCCCTGATGACGAATGATGTGGGGAATCTTTTCATGTACTTATTGGCTAAGCATATACTTTTTTTGGAGAAATGTCTATTCAAGTCCTTTGCCTATTTAAAAGTTGGGTCATTTATCTTTTTATTATTGAGTGCTAATTGTTCTGTATTTTCCTGACTATTCCTGGCTGTTCATTCTTCTAGTTGAACCTTCCCCAAGAATGACTAGCGGCCAGGTGTGGTGGCTTATGCCTGTAATCCTATCACTTTGGGAGGCCGAAGTGGGCAGATCACTTGAGGTCAGGAGTTCGAGACTAGCCTGGCCAACATGGTGAAACCCCATCTCTACTAAAAATACAAAAATTAGCCAGGTGTGGTGGTGCATGCCTGTAATCCCAGCTACTAGGGAGGCTGAGGCAGGAGAATTGCTTAAGCCCAGGAGGCGGAGGTTGCAGTGATCTGAGATGGCGCCACTGCACTCCAGCCTGGGCAACAGAGTGAGACTCTGTCTCAAAAAATTAAAAAAGAAAAAAAAAAGAATGACTAGCAACTTTTACATAGCTGAAAAGCAAAAACCAAATATTCATCCTGAGTCTAGTCTAACAGATTCTGCAGATACAATTTTCCCCAAAGCATCTTCCCGCTTAAATGACCTGAAAAAACTGTGAAGTTGATTTAAGTCTCACTTGTGTACTTGAAACAGAAATGAGTTCTAGCACAGCCTGCTCTCTCTCTCTCTTTTATTTTTATTTTTTTTTGAGATGGAGTCTTGCTCTGTTACCCAGGCTGGAGTGCAGTGGTATGATCTTGGCTCACTGCAGCACTTGCCTCCTGGGTTCAAGTGATTCTCCTGCCTCAGCCTCCCAAATAGTTGGGATTACAGGCACCTGCCACCACGCTCAGCTAATTTTTTGTATTTTTAGTAGAGACGGGGTTTCACCGTGTTAGCCAGGATGGCCTCGATCTCCTGACCTCATGATCTGCCCGCCTCGGTCTCCCAAAGTGCTGGGATTATTGGCGTGAGCCACCGCGCCTGGTCTAGCCCTCTCTTAAAACCTTGTGTGTGATGTGTGCATGGGAGTGCCTAATTACTCTCTGGCCTAATTTACTTTGGTGTAGCACTGACTCCAATATTAAGGCTGGAGAAGCCCTTTCCAAGATCAGCATCCCAAGCTGGCCTGAGGTGCTTATCACAGCTTCTTAGGGCTCTCATCTCCTCCTGGGTTCAGAACTGAACCCAAACTACTTGCACAGCCTGACTCACAGCTGTGGGTTGCAGTGATTGCTGGGCTTCATTAGGGAGGAGTGTGGTTTCCCGCATGCTTAGTCTTTGTGGGGAGTCTGAAAGAGAATTAAGCATTCCTTATGCCAGTTGCTTAATCCTTGGGGGTATCTGAAAGAAGCAAGCACTTCTTAGATCAATATTTTCAAGGCTCATCTGATTCAGGGCTCTGCCTGGGGCTGGAGGATAGACTGTTTCTTCAGCTTCTCCCTCTCCAGGGTGGATATGAACTTGAGCCCTTGTAATGAACTGCTTGCATGTTTTCCCCCCTGGGAAATTTGTGTATGTATGTGCAATTATGATGGGGGAAAGGGTTTAAAGATAGTTTCAAAAGTGGACACTTCTAGTGTTTGTCCCTTGACAAATGAGTTTCTCGACCTGTTTTTTTTTTTCATTATCAATGCCTCCCCGAGTCTTTTTAATTTCCCCACCCTCACCCCTACCCCATGAAATTTTCTTTTCTTTTCTTTTTTTTTTTTTTGAGACCAAGTTTCGATCTTTTTGCCCAAGATGGCGTGCAATGGTGCGATCTAGGCTCACCTCAATCTCCACCTCCTGGGTTCAAGCGATTCTCCTGCCTCAGCCTCCCAAGTAGCTGGAATTACAGGCATGCACCACACGCCCGGCTAATTTTGTATTTTTAGTAGAGACCGGGTTTCTCCATGTTGGTCAGGCTGGTCTCGAACTCCTGACCTCAGGTGATCTGCCAGTCTCGACCTCCCAAAGTGCTGGGATTACAGGCATAAGCCACCGCGCCCAGACTCTTTTCTTTTCAAGACAGGGTCTCACTCTGTCACCCAGGCTGGAGTATAATGCGTGATCATGGCTCACTGCAGCCTCAACCTCCTGTGCTCAAGTGATCCTCCTGTCTCAGACTCCCAAGTAGCTGAGACTACAGGCATGTGCCAAGACACCTGTTTTTTTTTTTTTTTTTTGTAGTTTTTTGTAGAGATGGGGTCTCACTATGTTGCCTAGGCTGGTCTTGAGCTCCTGGGCTCAAGCAATCCTCCTGCCTCTGCCTCCCAAAGTGCTGGCATTACAGGCATGAGCCTCCACGTCTGCCCTGAAATTTCAATATCACAGCTATATTGTATATCTATTTATGTACTGTATGTATGCTGTGCTTTATACATAAAAAATACGTTTTATTTTTTGCCTCGTTGGGGTGCGATAGAGACCACACTGAGAATGCACACTTTACATAATTAGTTCACAACTTGCCCCCGGCAGCCTCCACCACATAAAATCAGAAGAAGGCAGCCCAGCAGGGCCTACAAGGAATGTGTGAACGGATGCACATAAAGTGCTTAGCAAAGCGTGGTAAACAAGAGCCCTTGTTGTTGTCATTCTTGCTTTAATCCTAGTCCCAGACTCTCTTGGGCCAAGGAGTCCCATGGCTCTGGAGGGCTCTTCAGAGGACTAAGTCATTCCCAGTCTGGAGCTCTACGGGATCGGTAGGTACCTAAGGGAGTGAACTGGGCTTGGAGGGACTGTGGCCAGAAGACAGCTCTGGGCCTGGTGGTGATAGAACTTCTGATTTCTCAGGAAAAGCCAAGAATGAGGATTTTGGGTTAAATCTCCTGAATTTTAAGCACTGGCTCAATTAAACAACAATAAGGCAATGTGAACAGAAAAAAAGGGATGAAACCAAGATTTACTGACTTTCCCAGAGTCACGGGCACGGCTGGGATTCCAATAAGGACTCCTAAACCAGTGCTCTTTCCACTTAACCTAACGCACACCCTTCATCTCACCGCCCCTCCCCACTTCCCTGTCTTTGGGAGTCCTTCGATGCCTCTTCCCCCCTCCCCCCTCCCCCCAGGATTCCCTCCCCATAGGCCACCCGCCTTCCAGCAGGGCGTGGTCTCTACAGAGGAGGTCAGGTCTCCCAGGCTTCCTCAGCATCGACGCCCGGGAGCGCCCTGGGGTTGGGAGCGCCCGGGGCCCGCGAAGGAGGTGGTGGCTCAGGAGTCTGGGCGCACCGTGGGAACCGGCCCCGGGGGAGGCGTGGAAAGGCGGGGCCCGGGACTCGACCAGCCTCTCCCGTGCTGATCACAAAATCTCGGAACTGAAACAGCCCGTTGTTCGCAGCCTCCCTCTGACCCGCCACCCTGCACATTGTTTTACATTCTCCCGGGTCGCGGGTGGGAGGCGAGGCACGCCGGGGTTCTGGAGCTTGGCCGCGCGCCAGGCTTGTGGCCTTCGTCCCCTGGGGCCACTGGGGCAGCCACGCCTCTCCGGCGGGAGGAGAGAACGCGTGGGTCCGGGTGGCTGCTCCGGCCCTTCCGCCTCCAGCTCGGCCATGGGGTCGCGCAGCTCCCACGCCGCGGTCATTCCCGACGGGGACAGTATTCGGCGAGAGACCGGCTGTGAGTGCGCTCGCGCCAGCGGCTGCGGAGGGGACGGGGCGAACCCAGGCGTCCGGGGCTAGGGAAGGGGTTGGGTTGAAGGATGGACCAACTTACAAGTCTGGGGTCCCGGGCTCCCCGGAGCTGGAAGACCAAGACCCCAGTGCCTGGGATCGCTGGGCTCGGGGCGGGTTAACCTAGGGGTCCCAGCCTCCAAGTTTGGGGAGGATCCGGGTGCACGAGGTTGGAGTCCAGAGGAATCCAGGCACCCAGGTGTCCTCCAGCCCGGATCGAAGCTAAAGGCGAGCTGATGGGGGATGGAAGGGATGGCTTTGGTACTTTGGTTTTCGGGAGGTTGTGAGCCGCCCGGGTCTTGAACCTGGATCTTCGCGGGGTCGTGTCACTCTCCCTCCACCCCGGCCAGCTCCATCCCTGATTCCCCGGGATGATCGCCCCTTCCAGCCAGCCCCCGCTGTCCCTGGCCCATCTTCCTGGCCGATTGGGGCGGGTTTCTGGAGCGGGCCCCGCAGCGTCTCACACACACACCACCCCCTCCTCCTTCCCGCAGTCTCCCAAGCCAGCCTGCTCCGCCTGCACCACAGGTTCCGGGCACTGGACAGGAACAAGAAGGGCTACCTGAGGTGAGGGGGAGCCGGCCTCATGACTTCTGGCCTCTGTCTCTCTGACTTCATGTCCCTCTTTGACCCTCCATCTGGCATCTCTGCCTTACCCTCTTTGAACTTTGGCTTTGCAGCCGCATGGATCTCCAGCAGATAGGGGCGCTCGCCGTGAACCCCCTGGGAGACCGCATTATAGAAAGCTTCTTCCCCGATGGGTGAGGCCTGCTGGGCGGGGGGAGGTGGAGGCGGGAAAACAGGTGTGTGAGTGGGCGGGAGGGGAGGTTAGAGATTGAGGCAGAGTGATGGCCAAGGTGACCACCACCTCTTTCCATTCTGCCCCGTCTCCCCAGGAGCCAGCGAGTGGATTTCCCGGGCTTTGTCAGGGTCCTGGCTCATTTTCGCCCTATAGAAGATGAGGACACAGAAACCCAAGACCCCAAGAAACCTGAACCTCTCAACAGCAGAAGAAACAAACTTCACTGTGAGTTTGTGAGGACCTGCCCAAGTGAGAATGCAGATGTACCCACACCAGGGACAGGCTCCAGGAGTCTCCCACTCCCTCCGTGAGCCCATTGACAACCTCCCCCCTCCTCCAGGGTGGCCTTCTGCTGGAAGAGAGCCAGGGAAGACCTTCCTTCCTTTCCCCCTCCCACCCTCTCCCCAGATGCATTTCAGCTCTATGACCTGGATCGCGATGGGAAGATCTCCAGGCATGAGATGCTGCAGGTTGGCAGAAAGGGAGAGCAAGAGATGTGATGTGTGAGGGATGGAATGGTTAAATGCAATGGTGTGAGAGATGGGGTGGGATGATTGGGGAACTGGGGCGCAGATAATTGGGGTATTGGTTGGGAAATGGGAATGGGTGGAGTTGGAGTGTGGGTTTGTTGGGAGTCGGAGTGGGGAGCAGTTGACTATGAGGTTGGGAATAGATCAGTGATTCTCGACGGGGGGTGATTTTGCTCCCTGAGTGAACATCTGGCAATATCTGGAGATGCTTTTTGTTGTCACAATGGGGGAGACAGTGTGCTACTGGCATCTAGTGGGTAGAGGTCAGGAATGTGGCTATATATCATGCAATACCCAGGAGAGCCTCCTCCAACAAGGAGTTATCTGGCTCCAAATGTCAATAGTGCCAAGATCAAGAAACTCTGGAACAGATGTGATGGAATGAGGATGGAATTAGAAACCCTTAGTGGCTAAGGTGGAGAATGGTGTGGAGGATGGATGGAGGTTGGGTGATAAAGTTGGGTAATGAGTTTGAGCATATTTTGAGGGTAGTGCAGGATGGTGAGTGAGAGATAGGAGATTGGTTGTTGAAGCAGTAGGGAAAATTATTGGGGGGATATGGTGAAAAATGGATGAAAGATGGATTATAAAATTAGTAATAACTTTTGGGATGAGGTGGGCAAGGTTTAGGAGATGCGGAGTAGCACCTTTCGTGCCCCCTCCTTATGGCTGCCTCTTCACTCATCTCCCAGGTTCTCCGTCTGATGGTCGGGGTACAGGTGACAGAAGAGCAGCTGGAGAACATCGCTGACCGCACAGTGCAGGAGGCTGATGAAGATGGGGATGGGGCTGTGTCCTTCGTGGAGTTCACGAAGGTCAGAGTGCCCTTGGGGATTGGGGGGTTGAGATCAGGAGTCCCTGGGGCAGACAGACATGGGAAATGTTCAGGAGGGCAGAAAGATAGGGGTTCCCTGGGAATGGTGGGGTCTCTGGAATGGGTAGAACCCTGGGGGAGGAGGTTGGGAGCATGGAGAGCTGAGAGTCAAGCCTCTTGCCTGCCATGTGTTTTTCCCTCAGTCTTTAGAGAAGATGGACATTGAGCAAAAAATGAGCATCCGGATCCTGAAGTGACTCCATTTGTGCCTTGGGCTTGCTCCTGCAACCAGTATCTCCTCGGAATTCACCCAAAGCCCTCATGGATGCACGGACGCAGGGCACCAATAAACTGTATTCTTGCTTCTAACTCTATTTAGGGCCAAGGGAAGAAAGCTGGAAGGATGTGTACTAAAGTCTAGCTCAGCAGTCCCCAACCTTTTTGGCATCAGGGGCAGTTTTTCCACGGATGGGTGACAGGGGATGGTTTTGGGATGATTCAAGTGCGTTACATTTATTGTGCACTTTATTTCTATTATGATTACATTGTAATATATAATGAAATAATTATACAACTCACCATCATGTAGAGTGCACAACCTAGATCCCTTGGGTGTGCAGTTCACAGTAGGATTTGGGCTCCTATGAGAATCTAATGCCACTGTTGATCTGACAGGAGGCAGAGCTCAGGCGGTAATGCGAGCAATGGGGAGTGGCTGTAAATACAGATGAAGCTTCAGCTCTCCTGCCACTTACCTTGTGCTGTGCAGCCCGGTTCCTAACAGACCACAGACCCGATGCCAGGTCTAGCACATTTGGTCTCAGAACTGTGAATCAGCCAGCAATCTTTTGGTTGCAAATCACTGAAAACCCAACTCAAAGTGACTTAAGTCAGAAATAAATTTTATGAATTCATGTAATTAAAAAGCCCGGAAGTATCTGCCTTTAGGCACAGCTGGATCCAAGGGCACAAATGATGTCATCAGGCCCCAGTTATTCTCCATCTCCCAGCTCGGCTTTTTCTGTCTGTAAGCCTGATTTTCAGGAAGGCTCTTTCCTAGTGATGGAGATGACCAGCATCAGCTCCAGGCTTCTATCCTGCTAACCCAGTAACCCAATGGGAAGAGATTTACTTATTCCAATAATTCCAAGTGGAGAGTGTCATTGACCTGTTTGGGGTCTCATCCCTACTTCTAGGGGAATGGAACACTCTGAGTGGCCAGGCCTGTGTCATGTGCTAATTCCTAGAGCCAGGGAAATAAGGTCTGAGGATTCAGGATGGAGTGGAAGGTGGTTGCTTAAAGGAAAATGAAATACAATTAGCAGAATAAGGGGAAATGAGTGGTCTGCTCTGCTCGGGCAAAATAAGAGATGCCCAATACTGTGAGGGATCCTTGAAGTCTGGACTCTTAAATAGGTTTTTGCTGATTTCCTGGGTGCATGCTAGGATGATGAGGCTTGATGGGGTAGGGAAGAGATGATGTAAAAATAATAAACAGTATATGCCTTCCTAGAGTGTGAATGCATTCGAGGATTCTAAGAGTAAGCTTGTTTTCATGGTAAGATGTTCAAACATTGATATAAGATGGAATGGAGTAGGAAGTCCCATAAAACTATGAGACTCTATGTCTGCAGCAGAGCACTCTGGTTGCACCTGTGGGAGACACTGTAATTGCCCTGCTGTTTTTCTCCCTCCCAGAGCTGGTCTTTGTTGTCTTGTATCAACACATGAGAACCAGTTGTGCTCATAACATCTCAACTCTGCTTTCAATGATATGTTAGTAGCTTGAAACTGGCTATAGCAGGAATATTTACACCATAGACATCGGTAAGTGCAACAGGTAAGGCTTTTTCCTCCTGGAAAGCCAGTTGTTAAACATTTATCTGCACACCACCTGCCAGACATTTCCCATTACTTTGCATGCCAATGGTTTCTTTCCTTTTTTCTTTCTTTTCTTTTCTTTCTTTCTCTTTCTTTCTTTTCTTTTTTTCTTTCTTTCTTTCATCTTTTTCCTTTTCCTTTTTTTTTTTTTGAGACAGGGTCTAGCTTTATCACCCAGGCTGGAGTGCAGTGGCACAGTCTTGGCTCACTGCAACCTCTGCCTCCTGGGCTCAAGCAATGCTCCCACCTCAGCCTCTTGAGTAGCTGGGACTACAGGCACATGCCACCATGCCCAGCTATTTTTTTTTTTAAGAGATGGGGTTTCACCATGTTGCCCAGGCTAGTCTTGAACTCCTAGACTCAAGTGATTCACCCACTTCGGCCTCCCAAAGTGCTGAGATTATAGGCATGAGCCACTGCACCCAGCCTTACATACTAGTGGCTTATTTTTGCAAGCACTGTGATGCCTTGCCCAAGGGCTTTGCACGTATTCAGCCTGTATAAGGGGCAGGGTGGAAGTGCCAGTGATTTAATGACATTGGGAGTAGCTCTCAACTAGTGACAGATGGAAATTGGTTGGATAAATACCCAGTTACTTCATCATTCAGGTGACACAATTTAGATACATGTTTTCTTAATTTTCATAGCAATTTCCAGCAGATTTGAGCCCCCATTGCTCACAGTGTTAATTCATTTGCTTGTTAAATCACCCTTTCCTGGCCAGGGGCAGTGGCTCAGGCCTGTAATCCCAGCACTTTGAGAAGTCAAGGTGGGCAGATCACCTGAGGCCAGGAGTTCGAGACCAGCTTGGCCAACATGGTGAAACCTTGTCTCTACTAAAAATATGCAAATTACTCAGGCATGGTTACATGCACCTGTAATCTCAGCTACTTGGGAGGCTGGGGCAGGAGAATTGCTTGAACCTGGGAGGCAGAGGTTGCAGTGAGCTGAGATTGTGCCACTGCACTCCAGCCTGGGCAACAGAGTAAGATTCTGTCTCAAAAAACACAAAAAAACCCCAAAACAACAAACAACAACAAAAAACCCACCCTATCCTGGCTTCCTTCCCTTCCTGTCTCACAGGTGTACTTCCCTATTAGTGCTTCCTAGCACTAATAGATCACCTCACAAATAAACTTACCATCAAACCTCAGGGGGCTTCTGGCAAAACCCAACCTAACAGACACTAGACCTTCCAGAACACAAGCTCACACTCATCCATGGTTGTGAGTACTCAGTGGGACGTTTTGAGGAAGCACTGCACAGCTCCTGGCACTTTCTGATTTTAGAAGTTTGAGGTCTTGTAAACGTGATGCACCTTGGGGCCCCAGGAACCTGGAATTGTCCAGGGTTAACCACAATGTGAAATGTGGATTAACCACCTTTCAACTTTTAACATTTATTATTATTATTATTATTATTATTATTATTTGAGATGGGGTCTTGCTTTGTAGTCCAGGCTGGAGTGCAGTGGTGGGTTCTCAGCTCACTGCAACCTCCACCTCCTGGGTTCAAGCAATTCTCCTGCATCAGCCTCCCGAGTAGCTGGGACTAAAGGTGTGCACCACCATGCCTGGCTAACTTTTGTTTGTTTGTTTTTTGGAGATGGAGTCCTGCCCTGTTGCCAAGGCTGGAGTGCGGTGGTGTGATCTCGGCTCACTGCAACCTCAGCCTCCTGCGTTCAAATGATTCTCCTGCCTCAGCCTCCTGAGTAGCTGGGACTACAGGCGTGTGCCACCATGCCCGGCTAATTTTTGTATTTTTAGTAGAGACGGGGTTTCGCCATGTTGGCCAGGCTGCTCTTGAACTCCTGACCTCAAGTGATCCGTCTGCCTCGGCCTCCCAAAGTGCTGGGATTACAGGCACAAGCCACCACACCTGGCCTGAACCCCCTTTTTTGGCCTCCCAAAGTACTGGGATTATAGGCATGAGACACTGTGCCCAGCCCAGATCTACATATTTTTAAATAAGTGATTCTGATATCTTCTGATATCAGAATCTTTTAAAACATTGACCTAAAGCTTCCGGCCAGGCTCCTAGTGACTGCTTTCTATAAGAAGGTCTCCAACAGCCATAAGGCACTGAGCATAGCGCCGGGCCCATAGGCTCTAAAGAAAGGTCTCCCCATCCATTCATGCCCACACCTTCTCTAGGAAGTCAGTACCAATCACTAGTGCTCCTCATCTAATAAGGGTTACTAGAGGGCCTGAGGGATCCCCAGGACTCCACTCGCTGTTCTGGTTGTTGGGGGCACAAACCACTCTCAGCACGAAAGCCCCCAGATCCCACCCAACCTCAGGAAGGGAGGCTTTTGTCATGCAGGTGAGGGGCTGCAGTCTGGCTGCTGGACAGAAACTGCTGAACGCCACCCTCTGGATGTCAAGTCTGGCAGATGCCTGTGGATTTGTTCTAGAGGGGTCCTGATTAGAAGCCCCTCTCCTGTGAGCAGCATTGACAATGTTTAGTGATTTGTTTACCATCCTCATTATTGTTGCTGTACAGTATCTATGTCCTGTACTGTTACTCATTGTTTGTCTATAAACACACTCATTTAAAATTTATACATCTGAGTTTATAAAGGAAATTGCATTTACTCCTATAAATTTTATTTTCTTTTTAAAATATATTTTCCGCATCCAATCATCCGTTATCACTCCTGTAAAATAAAAGCAGCATCAATGGCTATAAATAAAATAACTACACAAATATAGTACATGCAAAGAAATAAAAAATACACATATAAAGGAATATCAACACAAAGAACTGATATATGTTTGAGGTGAAGAATATGCTAATTACCCTCATTTGAGAATTACACATTGTATGCATGTATCAAAATATCACACTGAGCTGGACGCAGTGGCTCATGCCTCTAATCCCAGCACTTTGGGAGGCTGAGGTGGGCAGATCACCTGAGGTCAGGAGTTTGAGACCAGCCTGGCCAACATGGTGAAACCCCATGTCTACTAACAATACAAAAATTAGCCAGGTGTGGTGGCAGGCACTTGTAATCCTAGCTCCTTGGGAGGCTGAGGCAGGAGAATCGCTTGAACCCAGGAAGCGGAGGCTGCAGTGAGCCGAGATTGCACCACTGCACTCCAGCCTGGGCAACAGAGCAAGACTCTGTCTCAAACAAAAACAAAAACAAAAACAAAATATCAACTGTATTCCGTAAATAAGTATGATTATTATATGTCAATCAAAAATAATACTTTTTTACAGGGGGGAGATTAACAAGTGTTAAAGAGTTTTAAAAGATAAACCTGGCCGGGCGCGGTGGCTCAAGCCTGTAATCCCAGCACTTTGGGAGGCCGAGGCGGGCGGATCACGAGGTCAGGAGATCGAGACCATCCTGGCTAACACGGTGAAACCCCGTCTCTACTAAAAATACAAAAAAATTAGCCGGGCGTAGTGGCGGGCGCCTGTAGTCCCAGCTACTCGGAGAGGCTGAGGCAGGAGAATGCCGTGAACCCGGGAGGCGGAGCTTGCAGTGAGCCGAGATTGCGCCACTGCACTCCAGCCTGGGGGACAGAGAAAGACTCCGTCTCACCAAAAAAAAAAAAAAAAAAAAAAAAAAGATAAACCTGCCTCAAACAGAGATTTCTCTTTGGTGATCTGAAGAATGCAAACAAGAATTGAGAAGGGTACAATTTTTTTTTTCTTTTTTTGAGACCAGATCTTGCCCTGTCACCAAGCCTGGAGTGCAGTGGTGCAATCTTGGCACACTGCAGCCTCTACTTCCTGTGCTCAAGTGATCCTCTCACCTCAGCCTCCTGAATAGTTGGGATCACAGGTACATGCCACTACACCTGGTTAATTTTGCTATTTTTTGTAGAGATGGGGTCTTGCTATATTGCCCAGGCTGGAATTACAAGTGAGAGCTACTGCACCTGGTTAGGAGCAACCTTTTCACTGTGTGATTCAATGTTATTGAGCTGTGTTGTTACTGCCCAAAATCATCTTGTGTATGTAAGTGGTGTGTTTCCCACACCTTGGGAACCACTGGCTGGAGGAAACTATGAGGAAATAAACTTGGGTTGAGTCTTCCCTTCCTGTCCCTTCAGGGAGCATCTGGAGGCAGCCATCGGTGGGCTGGACATCATGATGCTCAGGCTGGCCACTGGTCAGGTTGGGTTTGGTAGAGGTTGGCCATTGTAGCGGAATTCACTCATCAGGTCAGGTCCAGGGGCAAGTAACAGGACATTATGACAGATGCTTCATGGAGCTGGAAATATTAAAAGCAACAGCCCTCTGCTGACATTCGTCTCCAGAACCTAGTAAGACTTGTAAGCTTGGAGACAGGGCCCGTGAGCTTGCCCACTTGCTGGGCTAAGATGGCAGAGTCCCCAAGGGAGAAACTGGAGGTGGCTCTAGTCCTGGTGCTTGCGATCCTCATTTGAGAGGGAGGGTGCTTCCCAGCCAGGAGTGGGATGGGCAGTGGAGTGGTCCCAGCTTATTCCACTGTGGCTGCTGAGAAAGGCCTTGGCTATCCTGGAATTTTCTAGAAGAACTCATCTACGTATCTCAAAGAGGAGACGGGAGTTCCAGAAGAAGCACCTCTCCTTGCCAAGGAGACAAAACTTGAGAAGGTATGTAGGGAGCCCTCGGAAGAGAAGCAAATACAATCATGCATCACTTAGCGACTGGGAAATGAAATGCATTGTTGGTGATTTCATCATTGTATGAACATCATAAAGCGTACTTACACAAACCTAGATGGTGTAGCCTAGTACACACCTAGGCGATACGGTGTAGCTGATTGCTCTCAGGCGAGGAGAAACCTGCACGTCATGTTACTGCATTAAATACTGTAGGCAACTGCAACATAATGGTAAGTATTCGTGTATCTAAAGATAGCTAAACATAGGAACGTTACAGTAAAACTGTGGTATTACAGTCCTGTGGGATCATCGTTATATATGTGGTCCGTCATTGACCAAAATGTCATGACGCAGCGCATGGCTGTAGTGATGTTGGGTAGACCTGGTTATGCTGCCATTGCCCCTTGCTAACTGATGAGGAAAATAGTTAGGAATTCTGACCTAGCCCTCCACCCTACCTAAGCGACACCAATAAAACTTTTTTGTGTGTGATGGAGTCTCACTCTGTTGCCCAGGCTGGAGTGCAGTGGCGGGATCTCAGCTCACTGAAAACTCTGCTTCCCAGGTTTAAGTGATTCTCCTGCCTCAGCCAACTGAGTAGCTGGGATTACAGGCGCCCACTACCATGTCCGGCTAATTTTTGTATTTTTAGTAGAGGTGGGGTTTGCCACGTTGGCTAGGCTGGTCTTGAACTCCTGACCTCAAGTGATCCACCTGCCTTGGCCTTCTAAAGTGCTGGGATTACAGGCGTGAGCAACCACGCCTGGCTCCAATAAAACTCTTAATGTTTAAGCGGCAACATACACACTTGATTCCTGGTAGAGCCCTACCCTGAGAATCTGTGGTTTAGTAAAACTACACTGGCGATACGGTATAGCTGAGTCTTGTTAGGCCTGGGTTTGAATCTGGACCCTTATAATGAGCTGCCGTACAACCTTGGGTAAGTGATTTTAACCCTTGGGGCTTTAGCTTCTGTCATCTGTGACAGAGAGAGATACTAGCAACTGCCCTCCAGAGCTGCATCTTATCCTTTCTCTCTCCCCGTCTCCCTCAAACCTACTTACTTTAGCTGAGGCCCTTGGCCTCATTTGTAAGCCTGGACTCTGGCCTGCACCAGTCAGGATTCCTCAGTTGTTAACTGGCTAATAAAATAATAGAAATTTATTGGTTCATATAACTGAAAGAAAAGTCCAAAGGTACACCAGGCAAAGGTGAATCCCAAAGGCTCAATGATATTACCAGAAACGAGTCTTTCATTTCTTAACTCTGCTGTCCTCTGTGTTGGTTTCATTCATTCATTCATTCTTTTTTTTGAGGCAGGTCTCATTCTGTTGCCCAGGCTGGAGGGCAGTGGTGTGATGTTGGCTCGCTGCAACCTCTGCCTCCCGGGTTCAAGGGAACCTCTTGCCTCAGTCTCCCAAGTAGCTACGATTACAGGCATGCGCCACCACACTGGGCTAATTTTTGTATTTTTAGTAGGGACAGGGTTTCACCATGTTGGCCAGGCTGATCGTCAACTCCTGACCTCAAGTGATCCATCCACCTCGGCCTCCTAAAGTGCTGGGATTACCAGCGTGAGCCACTGGGCCCAGCCAATGTGTTGGTTTCATTCTTAAGCAGTAAAATAAAATACCAATAAAAAGAGAGCCTCTCTCTCTTTTTAAAAAACTTTTATTTTAAGTTCAGGGGTACACGTGCAGGTTTGTTACACAGGTAAACTTGTGTAATGGGAGGTGGCTACACAGATTATTTAGTCACCCAGGTATTAAGCCTAGTACCCATTAGTTATTTTTCCTGATCCTCCCTCTCCTTCCACCCTCCACCGTCCAAAAGACCCCAGTGTGTGTTGTTCCCCTCTGTGTGTCCATGTGTTCTCATCATTTAGCTCCCACTTATAAGTGAAAACATGTGGTATTTGGTTTTCTGTTTCTGTGTTAGCTTGCTAAGGATAATGAGTCTCTCTTTCCCAACAGTTCTGTCAAAAGTCCCAGAACAAAACCTCATTGGCCCATCCATTGTAGCCAGGTAAATGCAACACTCTGGTTAGCCAGACCTGCTCACATGCTTGCCCCAGTACTATGGACTGAAGTCAATCCCACTTGAACCAAATGCAATGTGTGTGTGTTTGTCTCTCTCTTTCTGTGTGTGTGTGTGTGTATGTGTGTGTGTGTGGATTCCCTAAAGGAATATCAGAATGTTGTTATGGGAAGAAGGAGGCTGCATGTTGGACAGGCAAAATCCACAGATAACTATATACTAGTTAGTTTGTTTTTGGCTACAAATGACAGAATTACCAGCTAACAGTGGCTTAAATAATTAAAATAATTATCTCACATTATAAGATGTCTCTGGTGGTAGGCAGTCTTAGAATTAATGAATGACTCAACAATATAATTGAGACGCCAAGATGTTTTATCCTTCTATTCCTCAGTATGTTGGCTTTTAATGCTCAGGTGTGTTGACTCATGGTTACAAAATGGCTGCCATAGCTCTAGCCATCACATCCTCAAAGGAACAGTGTCTAGAAAAGGCTTCCAGAGAGAGTGTACTAAGAAACAGGAAGTGTAAGATGTCAGTCTTAAACCCTGAGAAAGTGGCACAATGTCACTTTTGTTATAATGTATTGAGACAAAAGAGGCCAGGAACAGTGGCTCATGCCTATAATCCCAGCACTTTGGGAGGCCGAGGTCAGGAGTTCGAGACCAGCCTGGCCAAAGTGGGGAAACCCTGTCTCTACTAAAAATATAAAAATTAGCTGGGTATGGTGGCAGGTGCCTGTAATCCCAGCTACACGGGAGGCTGAGGCAGGAGTATCACTTGAACCTGGGAGGTGGAGGTTGCAGTGAGCTGAGACTGGGCCACTGCACTCCAGCCTGGGCGACAAAGTGAGACTTTGTCTCAAAAGAAAAAAAAAATGAATAGAGACAAAACAGTCCTAGAGCACTCAGAAGAGGAAATACAGACTCCATCTCTGGATGGCAGGAGTACTGATGAATTTATGGTCATCTTTAATTTGACATTGTGGTTACAGATGGGGATGCATAATTTTCTTGCAGGGAAGGAAAGTAGACATTTAAAAAAATGAATAATAAAATGGGCCTTATCTTACCAGTTAACATCAATCATTTATCATGAAACTAAAGTAAATAAAATGGTTGGTTTGGGAAGCCTGTAAAGTTTAGGCAACTCTATGTAAACTGCTTTATGAATGGATTTTTCTCGTACTTATTAATGCAAAGCAATAAATAAGTAGATGTAAAAGAGCTTTGTGTATATAAATAATGTAAAGTATCTAGTAAACTATTACAGTATTCAAAAAAATACAATAAAATACACTTTGGGAGGTAGAGATGGGAGGATCGCTTGAGGCTAGGAGTTTGAGACCAGCTGGGCAACATAGTGAGATCACATCTCTAAAAAATAAAACATTAGCTGGCAGTGCACACCTGTAGTCCTAGCTACTTAGGAGACTGAGGCAGGAGGGTCACTTGAGCCCAGGAGGTCCAGGCTGCAGTGAGCTGTGGTCATACCTTGCACTCTAGCCTGGGCAACAGAATAAAAATCCATCTCTAGGCCAGGCACGGTGGCTTATGCCTGTAATCCCAGCACTTTGGGTGTGGGGATTAGTCCTCATGCAACTGTGGGGGCAAGTTATCAGTCTATGTGAGGCGGTGGCTCTTCTGAATCTGACGTTGGACCTGAAGTCATCAGGGCCAGCAGCTGGGCAGGAAAAAATGTACATGAAGTAGGGGATGCAAAGACCAACAGGAACCTACAAGGACAACGTGGAACCTGAGTCTGTTGCCACCTCCAATCTTGATGATGTGAGTGACTGGCAGGAGGAGCCGGTGCCCATGACAGTCACCTGGTCTAGGGTTTGGAGAAGCTGAAGGAGACCTGGAGGAGCTGGAGGCACCACAGGCCTGGCTGATGCCTCACACCCACAGGTGAAGCATCAGGTTAGCTGCAAATTGTGTAAGTGGCAAGAATGCCGTGCACCTGTGCTCAGAGCTTAGAAATTGCTGCACCTTCAGTCCTGTCTGCCAAATCTTTTTTTTAAGCGACAGAGTCTCACTGTGTCACTCAGGCTGGAGTGAAGTGGTGTAATCATAGCTCACAGCAGCCTCAAACCCCTAGACTCAGATTATCCTCCTGCCTCAGCCTCCTGAGTAACAGGGACCATAGGCCCATGTCACCATGCCTGGCTTATTTATTTATTAATATTTATTTGCTTATTTATTTTTTTGTAGAGATGGGGGATCTCATTATGTTGCCCAGGCTGGTCTCGAACTCCTGGGCTCAAGCGATTCTCCAGCCTCAGCCTTCTAAAGTGTTGGGGTTATAGGCGTGAGCCACTGCATGCAGCCAGTCTGTCAAATCTTGCATGTGTTTTTCTCATGGCCAACAATAACATAGACCACAGAGAAGGGATTTCTTGGAAATATAGTTCCAGTTTTGCTAAACTAAATAAACCTACCACAATAGGATCAGTTAAAATAAAATGATATATTCATAAAATGAAATGGTATTCAGCCATTTAAAATGATGTCATAGATGAATATTATCATTAAGAAAACAATATAAATAGCATAAACTAATTTGTAAACATGCATATACACATATAAAGAAAAACATTTTGAGGGGTTATGTTCTAAGATGTTACATTTTTAAGTCGAAACAAGTCAATCTGGGTCCCTTCTCTTCTTTAAACTCTTTTTTTAGACAGGGTCTTACTTTGCGGCCAGGCTGGAGTTCAGTGGCACAATACAGCTCACTGCAGCCTCAACCTCCTGGGCTCAAATAATCTTCCCATCTCAGCCTCCTGAGTATCTGGGACTACAGGTGTGTGTCATCATACTGGGGCTAAGTTTTCTTCCTTTTTTTTTTTTTTTAGATGTAGGGTCTTGTTGTGTTGCTCAGGTTAGTCTCAACTTTCTCGTCTCAAGTAATCCTCCTGCCTCAACCTTCCTAATCTCCTTTAAATTCTTAAATAGTACTTTGGGAGGCCAAGGCGGGTGGATCACCTGAGTTCGGGAGTTTGAGTCCAGCCTGACCAACGTAGTGAAACCCCGTCTCTACTAAAAATACAAAAATTAGCTGGGCGTGGTGGCGGGCGCCTGTAATCCCATCTACTCGGGAGGCTGAGGCAGGAGAATTGCTTGAGCCCGGGAGGTGGAGGTTGCAGTGAGCTGAGATCACACCATTGTACTCCATCTAAAAAAAAAACTCTTAAATAGTTTCACACAATTGATGAAATCTAAGTATTTTCATAGCTTCCAGGTGCTCTGCAATGTAGATGACGTATGCAGTCTTTCCAGTTTCATCTCTGACTCCCACGTGCGTGTCATTTCATGTTCTAGGAATGCCAACTGTTTGAGGTTCTTCCTCTCTATGCTCTGCTGTTTCTCACTGACTTTGGCTTTTCTCTTTGGATGGACTATCTTTCACCCCAACCTTTGCCTGATTAGTTCCTCCTTATTATTCAATAATAATTTTCTGGTAGTGCTTTATTGAGCCATTTGCAGCTCAATAGTTCCCCAAAGTAATTATTTTGAACATCAAAATAAATTACCTGGGAAACTTACAAAAATACTGATACTTGGGCTTCACTATAGATCTTCCACATTATAATTTCCAGAGACAGGACCTGCAAGTCTGCATATTATTTTGAATATAGACTTGTCTGCATATGATAGAGATCCAATGGTTTTGTGGTGAATTTTCATAGTTTTATGTTGCCTTGGTACCCATTTTGAATATAAGTTAGACTTTCTCATATCAGACGCAGGGCCCAATCACCCTTGACACAGTTCTTCACCTCTTCCCAGTTCCTCAATGTGGCTGATCCAGATACCTGCCTTATATCTCCTCCTGGTATAGATACAACCTACTTGTCTCACCCCACCTACTTGACTCACCCTTCTGGCCCCTACACCTTGCATAGGTTGCACAGATATGCTACAGTGACCACCTCTCAGTCACAGTGTGGCTTTGCAGAGCTCCTGCCTGCTTACTCTAAACCCACCAATTAGAACTTCTCGTGGGAAATCTGCTGGGGTAATACCCAAGACATTTTTTTTTTTTTTTTTTTTGTGAGATGGAGTTTCACTCTTTCGCCCAGGCTGGAGTGCAGTGGCATGATCTAAGCTCACCGCAACCTCTGCCTTCCGGTTTTAAGCAATTCTCCTGCCTCAGCCTCCCAAGTAGCTGGGATTACAGACACCTGCCACCATGCCCAGCTAATTTTTGCATTTTTAGCAGAGACGGGGTTTCCCCATATTGGCCAGGCTGGTCTCAAACTCCTGACCTTGTGATCTGCCTGCCTCAGCCTCCCAAAGCGCTGGGATTACAGGCATAAGCCACCATGCCTGGCTGTACCCGGGACCTTAATAAAGGCTTTGACCCACAGGTCTCTCTCTTTCTCTCTTGCTTTCCGCTTACAGGTTCAACACGCTGCTGTCTCCAGACTTTCCATCAGTCCTTGCAGGCACCCCTGGCCTGATGACCAAAGTTTTAAAATAGCTTCATTGTTTTAAATGGTACCATTTTAAATGTGAAAAAAATATATGTATATATATATATATATACGTATACATATATGTATATACTATATATGTATTTTAAATGGTACCATTTTAAATGTGAAATATACATACATACAAATATATATGTATACATGTATACAAATATATATACATATATTTCACATTTAAAATGGTACCATTTAAAATACATATATATTTATTTTTAATACATATATATGTATTATTTAAATATATGTATAGATGTATAAATATACATATATATTTCACATTTAAAATGGTACCATATGTATATGTGTGTGTGTATATATATACTTTTTAACCAGATTTTAATGATAAAGGCATAATGGTAATGGCCACTTCCTATTGAGCTAAGCCCTACACAAACATAACCTCCTTTAATTCTAACAATAAACCCATGAGTTAGGTATTTTTGGTAACCTCACATTATGAATAAGAAGTAATATTCTCAAGGTCATGCAGTCAGTAAGTGGTGAAGTGCTTGCTTTTAGTCATTAAGCTTTACAGTCTGTTGAGAAATTGCTGGTTTCCAATCACATACATTTTTCTTTTAATTAAACATTCCCTCTGATTTTTCCACAATTTTATGTATGAATTTTCATAATTAGACTTCAGTGTATACTAATTTGATATTTAAGAGGTCTGTCGCTTCCTAGCATGAAAATAATTCACAAAAGATATTTAATTTAATACTCGGATGATCAACTTCTCATTTTAAGCCATACCAAACTCTTTCCCAACTCTGAGCAATATTTTCAGATTCTGTTTTAAGCAAATGATTAATTAATAAATAATTAATATTCATGAACACTTTGGCATGCCAGACACGGAGCTAAATAAAAGCAGGTGTTACAGGGATAAGCAAGACAGACAACCCCGCTGCCATGGAGTTTATATTCTAGAGAGGTAGGCAGACCACACAACAAATAAATGTATGACAAAGCAAGTTGAGGTTGGACAGAGTGGCTCATGTAATCCCAGTGCTTTGGGAGGCTAAGATGGGAGGACTGGACTCACAGGGATTCAAGACCAGCCTGGGCAACATAGTGAGACTCTGTCTCTACAAAAAATTAAAAAATTAAGGCCAGGCACGGTGGCTCACGCCTGTAATCCCAGCACTTTGGGAGGCCGAGGCAGGCGGATCACGAGATCAGGAGATCGAGACCATCCTGGGTAACACGGTGAAACCCTGTCTCTACTAAAAATACAAAAAAAAATTAGCCAGGCGAGGTGGCGGGCGCCTGTAGTCCCAGCTATGAGGGAGGCTGAGGCAGGAGAATGGCGTGAACCCTGGGGGGTGGAGCCTGCAGTGAGCCGAGATTGCGCCACTGCACTCCAGCCTGGGTTAAAGAGCGAGACTCTGTCTCAAAAAAAAAAAAAAAAAAAAAAAAAAAAAAAAAAAAAAAATTAGCGGGGTGTGATGGTACACATCTGTGGTCCTAGGTACTTGGGAGGTTGAGGTGGAAGAATGGCTTGAATCCAGGAGTTTGAGGCTGCAGTTAGTATGATTGCACCACTGCACTCCAGCCTGGGCAATAGAGCAAGCCTCTGTCTATGAAACGAAAATAACATTTATTTTTTAAAAAAAGCAGGATGAGGAAGACTCAGTGGAGGCTACGGCAATAGTTTAGGTAGGGAGGAGGTGGTGACGGCAGGGGTTAGATTTAGAAAGGCATAGGACATATTTGGAGGTAGAGTCAAGAAAAATGCTCGTGGTTTGCATGTGGGGCTAAAGTAAAAGAAGAATCAGAGATGGTTTGTAGGTTCTTGGTTTGAGCATGTGGTTGGAAAATGGTAGGATTTCTAGAGCTAGGGATTTCTAGGGATCAATATGCTTGGAAAAATGAAGGGTTTTGTGCAAAGTAATTTTTTTTTGAACGAGTGCCCATTGCAGAGACTGCTAGGTGTCTACTGTGGCCTTTTCATTCCCCTCTTTTTTTAATAAAAGAAAGCCAATTTTACCTGGAGTGGCAAAGTGCCTGGAGAAAAGATACCATTTCTTAGTTTCCTTTGTAGCTAACCTCTTTTGCTTGTCTATTACGTAAGCTCCATACACATAATGTGAACGTGAATAACCTTGAGTTTTGAAATTACGTGCTTAGACTAAGAGAAGGAGCCTGTATGCCAAATAACTTTGCACAGTTGCCATATCAGTTCTAGCCTTTTTCTTTTCTTCTTTTTTTGAGACAGAGTCTCACCCTGTCACCCAGGCTGGAGTGCAGTAGCGTGATCTCAGCTCACTGCAACCTCCGCCTCCCAGGGTCAAGCAATTCTCCCACCTCAGCTTCCTGTATAGCTGGGGCTACAGGTACACACCACTACACCTGGCTAATTTTTGTACTTTTTGGTAGAGACAGGATTTCACCATGTTAGCCAGGCTGGTCTCAAACTCCTGACCTCAAGTGATCCGCCCGCCTCAGCCTCTCAAAGTGCTGGGATTACAGACGTGATCCAACTGTGCCCAGCCAATTCTAGCCTTTTATATCAGATAAAAAACCCTAAATTGTTTAATCTACAATAATTGGAACCCTGTTACTAGTAGCTGAATACAATTCCTATCTGATACCATACCGATTCTAGAAAAAAATTATTACGCTATAATTTCCAGAGTTTGTCCCTGCATTCCCATTCTCCTCCAAGCAGAACATGAAGAAGTTGCCCAGAAATAGTTTATCTGTGGTATGCAAATCCGGTGTATTAGAAAATATTTTCTGAATCTACTTTTGGTTCCATTATCCTCAACCAACATATGTCAGCAAAATAAAACAAGCATTTGTATTTTTAGTATGTCACTGTCGTGCAGTCTCCTAAATTTTGATGTTTTAAGCACTATGCCTTTAACATTCACTAAAGCTGATAACATGGAAGAGGTTGATTATGGTTCTCCGGGTGCCAAGAATTATACTGGTTTCTGTTCCAATGTTGAGGACAGAAATCCTTCAGCGCAGATGGAAACACGGTTGGATTCTGTAGACACATTTCTTATTCACACAACAAAGAGTCTAGTAGGGACGGGACATTATTATTTTTTTGAAGCCTCTACAAATGGCCACTTAAAAAGCTACAAGCATTGTATGCAGATACTTTTTTGTTTTTTTGAGACAACGTCTCATTCTGTCACCTAGGCTGGAGTGCAGTGGCTTGATCTCTGCTCACTGCAACCTCTACCTCCTGGGTTCAAGCGATTCTTGTGCCTCAGCCTCCCGAGTAGCTGGGACTATAGGCGCCTGCCATCAAGCCCGGCTAATTTTTGTATTTTTAGTAGAGATGAGGTTTCACCATGTTGGCCAGGCTGGTCTCGAACTCCCGACCTCGGCCTCCCAAAGTCCTGGGACTACAGGCCTGAGCCATTGTGCCTGGCTCATTATTCCTTTCATTTAAAAAAAAAAAATAGATGTGGGTTCTGTCATTTAGGGTGGAGGCTTGGGTTTGTGCGTGGAGTGCACAGTTCCTTTCTTTTGGGAAGGGTCATCTGGGTGAGTTCTTTTGCTTTGGGCAGGGACAAGGCAAGGACAAATGCCATGTTCGTAAGGGACACTCTTGCTCTCTTTCCAAGGTTGGGGCTGGTAGGAATTTCTGGGCCTAGTGGGACGGGGAGGCCAGCTCCTGTCATGTGGAGTCTGAGGCTAGGGCCCGTGTCCCTTGGAATAGCCCAGCTGGACAGTGCATCTCACGATCTGAGGGTGTCTAAGTGGGTCTAATCAGAGGCATTAGAGAGTGACAAGTCTCCTGGAGGCCTCAGACTGCAGAGGCCTAAGTGTGGTAACTAAGACAGAGACTGAATTCAAAAGCCCAGTTATGCTTCAAACTCAACCCAGAAACCAGCAGTCCCTGCCACACTCTCTTCCTCCCCAGTTCCAGCCTAGAGAGGCAACATCTATAATTTTTTTGGGGGGATGGAGTCTTGCTCTGTTGCCCAGGCTAGAGTTCAGTGGTGCAATTTCGGCTCACTGCAACCTCTGCAGCCCTGGTTAAAGTCATTCTCCTGCCTCAAGTCATTCTCCTGCCTCAGTCTCCCGAGTAGCTGGGATTACAGGCATGCGCCTCCACACTTGGCTAATTTTTGTATTTTTAGTAGAGACGAGATTTTGCCATGTTGGCCAGGCTGGTCTTGAACTCCTGACCTCAAATGATCCACCTGCCTCGGCCTCCCAGAGTGCTGGGATTACAGGCATGAGCCACCGTGCCTGGCTGCAACCCCTATAAATTCTTTTAGCCATTTATTCTCTAATTCACCTCCATATTTACAAACATACATCTATCTTTCGCCTTATAGACATTATTTGCTGACTTCCTGCTATGGAGGGTGAGAATTTGACTCTTTCACACTCTCCTCCGATTTCCTTTCTCATCTTTGACCTAACCACATTACAAGGTTTGGTTAAATCCATATTCAGTGTTTGCATTATTGTGACTTTGTAAATGCTATGTAAGCTCAGCCAAGTTGCGTACCATGATTACCTTTCCTTCTTGCATAAGCTTTTGTTTTCTCCAGAGTGAATAATTCCTTTATTTTACTTTATTAGTTTTCCACATATTTGTCTTAGTCTGTTTGGGCAGCAAAACCAAGATATGATAGACCGGGTAGCTGATAAACAACAGAAATGCATTTCTTGGCTGGGCACGGTGACTCACGCCTTTATTCCCAGCAGTTTGGGAGGCCGAGGCGGGCAGATCACTTGAAGTCAGGAGTTTTGAGAGCAGACTGGATAGCATGGTAAACCCCGCCTCTACTAAAAATACAAAAATTAGCTGGGCATGGTGGTGCACACCTGTAAGCCTCAGCTAGTTGGGATGCTGAGGCACAAGAATTGCTTGAACCTGGGAGGTGGAGGTTGAAGTGAGCTGAGATTGTGCCACAATATTCCAGCCTGGGCTACAGAGTGAGACTCTGTCTCAAAAGAAAAAATAAAATAAAATAAAATAGAATAAAATAAAATAAAATAAAACAAAACAAAACAAAACAAAACACAAAGACAGAAATTATTCTTCTTCCCTTGAACCTGAGTGGAATTTTGTGATGCTTCAACAAATAGGCTGGTAGAAATGACACTGTGATTTTTGAGGCTAGGACATAAAAGATAGCATATCATCTACTTGACTGTCTCTCAGGGCTCCTAACCTTAGAACCCAGTCGCTGCTGTGAGAAAGCCCAAATTAGCCCACATGGACAGGGTGCATAGTAAGGAACTGAGGCCCCCAACTGACAGCCAGCATCAACCACCAGGTCTGTGGGTAAACAACCCTTCAGATGATTCCAGCCCCCAGCCTTTGAGGCTTCTAGCTAAGGTCCCAGACTCTAGGTAGCAGAGACAAGCCATCCCTTCTGCGCTCTGTCTAAATTCCAGACCCACAAAACCCATGAGCATAGTAAGTGATAGTTTTTCACCACCGGGGTTTTGTTTGTTTGTTTGTTTTTTGTTTTTTGAGACAGGGTCTTGCTGTGTTGTCCAGGCTGGAGTGCAGTGTTGTGTTCATGGCTCACTGCAGCCTCAAGCTCCTAGGCTCAGGTAATCCTCTTGCCTCAGCCTCCTGAGTAGCTGGGAATACAGGCACATGCCACCACACCTGGCTAATTTTTAATTTTTTTGTAGAGATGGGGGTCTTACTATGTTGTCCAGGCTGGTCTTGAACTCCTGGCCTCAAGTGATGTTCCTGCCTTGGCTTCCCAAAATGTTGGAATTATAGGCATAAGCCATTGCAACCCAGCCAATTTCACCACTAGGTTTTGCTACACTGCTGTAATAACTGGAACACCTTTGTGGTAGGCGGCCTCAAAGATGATCCCCCCAGTGATCCCTGTTTCCTGATATTCACACCCTGTGTAGACCTCTCCAACCTTGTACCAGAGTTCATCTCTGTTGACCAGCAGAATAGATCAGAAGTGAGGGCATATTCGTTCTAAGATTAGAATATAAGAGACATTGTAATTTCTGTCTTGGTCTCTGCTTCATCCCCATCTCTATTTGATTATTCACTCTAGAGGGAGCCAACTGCCATATGGAGTAGCCCTTTGGAGAGGCCCAGGTGATAAGTAATTGAGGGATCTTGCCAGCAGTTATGGGAATGAATAGATCTTTCAACCCCTGTCAAGCCTTTAGATGACTTCAGCCTCTGCTTAACTGCAACTTCATAAAAGACTGAACCAGAGGCTGCTCCCTGATTTTTGACCCTTAGAGAGTGTGTGAGATGATATATATTTGTTGTTTTAAGCTACTAGCTTTTGGGGTGTCATTTGTTACACAGCAATAGCTAACTGATACAACCTCCTATTTGGCTTCCTTTTTTTAAAATATATATATATTTTTATTACACTTTGAGTTCTAGGGTACTTGTGCACAACGTGCAGGTTTGTTACATATGTATACTTGTGCCATGTTGGTGTGCTGCACCCATTAACTCGTCATTTAGCATTAGGTATATCTCCTAATGTTATCCCTCCCCCCTCCCCCCACCCCACAACAGGTTCTGGTGTGTGATGTTCCCCTTCCTGTGTCCAAGTGTTCTCATTGTTCAATTCCCACCTATGAGTGAGAACATGCAGTGTTTGCTTTTTTGTCCTTGCGCTAGTTTGCTGAGAATGGTGGTTTCCAGCTTCATCCATGTCCCTACAAAGGACATTAACTCATCATTTTTTATGGCTGCACAGTATTCCATGGTGTATATGTGCCACATATTCTTAATCCAGTCTATCATTGTTGGACATTTGGGTTGGTTCCAAGTCTTTGCTGTTGTGAATAGTGCTGCAATAAACATACATGTGCATGTGTCTTTATAGCAGCATGATTTATATTCCTTTGGGTATATACCCAGTAATGGGATGGCTGGGTCAAATGGTATTTCTAGTTCTAGATCCCTGAGGAATTGCCACACTGACTTCCACAACGGTTGAACTAGTTTACAGTCCCACCAACAGTGTAAAAGTGTTCCTATTTCTCCCCATTCTCTCCAGCGCCTGTTGTTTCCTGACTTTTTAATGATCACCATTCTAACTGGTGTGAGATGACATCTCATTGTGGTTTTGATTTGCATTTCTCTGATGGCCAGTGATGATGAGCATTTTTTCATGTGTCTGTTGGCTGCATAAATGTCTTCTTTTGAGAAGTATCTGTTCATATCCTTTGCCCACTTTTTGATGGGGTTGTTTGTTTTTTTCTTGTAAATTTGCTTGAGTTCTTTGTAGATTCTGGATATTAGCTCTTAGTCAGATGAGTAGATTGAAAAAATTTTCTCCCATTCTGTAGGTTGCCTGTTCACTCTGATGGTAGTTTCTTTGGCTGTGCAGAAGCTCTTTAGTTTAATTAGATCCCATTTGTCAATTTTGGCTTTTGTTGCCATTGCTTTTGGTGTTTTAGACATGAAGTCTTTGCCCATGCCTATGTCCTGAATGATATTGCCTAGGTTTTCTTCTAGGGTTTTTATGGTTTTAGGTCTAATATTTAAGTCTTTAATCCATCTTGAATTAATTTTTGTATAAGGTGTAAGGAAGGGATCCAGTTTCAGCTTTCTACATATGGCTAGCCAATTTTCCCAGCACCATTTGTTAAACAGGGAATCCTTTCCCCATTTCTTGTTTTTGTCAGGTTTGTCAAAGATCAGATATTTGTAGATGTGTGGTATTTTTTCTGAGAGCTCTGTTCTGTTCCATTGATCTATATCTCTGTTTTGGTACCAGTACCATGCTGTTTTGGTTATGGTAGCCTTGTAGTATAGTTTGAAGTCAGGTAGCGTGATGCCTCCAGCTTTGTTCTTTTGGCTTAGAATTGACTTGGCAATGTGGGCTCTTTTTTGGTTCCATATGAACTTTAAAGTAGTTTTTTCCAATTCTGTGAAGAAAGTTATTGGTAGCTTGATGGGGATGGCATTGAATTTATAAATTACCTTGGGCAGTATGGCAATTTTCACAATATTGATTCTTCATATCCATGAGCATGGAATGTTCTTCCATTTGTTTGTGTCCTCTTTTATTTCATTGAGCAATGGTTTGTAGCTCTCCTTGAAGAGGTCCTTCACATCCCTTGTAAGTTGGATTCCTAGGTATTTTATTCTCCTTGAAGCAATTGTGAATGGGAGTTCACTCATGATTTGGCTCTCTGTTTGTCTGTTATTGGGGTATAAGAATGCTTGTGATTTTTGCAGATTGATTTTGTATCCTGAGACTTTGCTGAAGTTGCTTATCAGCTTAAGGAGATTTTGGGCTGAGACAATGGGGTTTTCTAGATATACAATTATGTCATCTGCAAACAGGGACAATTTGACTTCCTCTTTTCCTAATTGAATGCCCTTTATTTCTTTCTCTTGCCTGATTGTCCTGGCCAGAACTTCCAACACTATGTTGAATAGGAGTGGTGAGAGAGGGCATCCCTGTCTTGTGCCAGTTTTCAAAGGGAATGCTTCCAGTTTTTGCCCATTCAGTATGATATTGGCTGTGGGTTTGTCATTGGCTTCTCATCTTATTGCTTCAGTGTGAACAGACCTGCTGTACATTCTGGGCCACTTTTTACTCTCATCCTAGGGATTCCCTTTCCTTTTTCCTGCTTCCACTGCTTCCTGGACCCCCTGTTTTCCTCTTTATAGCTTTAATTTCTCATTTTGATAGAGCAGACTACCTAGTAACCTCCTAAGAAAGAGTGCATTGGTGGTCAGGTGCGGTGGCTCGTGTCTGTAATTCCAGCACTTTGGGAGTCTGAGGTGGGTGGATCACTTGAGGGCAGGAGTTCGAGACCAACCTGACCAACATGGTGAAACCCCGTCTCTACTAAAAATACAAAAATTAGCTGGGCATGTTGGCAGGTGCCTGTAATCCCAGCTACACAGGAGGCTGAGGCAGGAGAATCGCTTGAACCTGGGAGGTAGAGGTTGCAGTGAGCTGAGATGATTGCACCACTGCACTCCAGCCTGGGTGACAGAGCAAGACTCCATAAAAAAAAAAAAAAAAAAAAAGAGTGCATTGGTGAAAAATATTTGAGAGCTTGCACGATTTATAATGTCTTCATTCTGCCATTACGCTTGATGGTAAGGTGTCAGGGTCTAGAATTTTAGGTTGAATATATCCTTTCTCTAAAAAAAAAAAAAAAAAAAGGAAAAGTATTGCTTCATTTTTCTTCTAGCTTCTTATGATGCTCTTGAAGAGTATTAGTTTTTGTATGTGCCTATTTTGTTTCTTTCCCCCACTCCTGAAAACTTCTAGGGTGCCATTGTTGGTGTCAGTTAAATGTGTAAACTCTAGAACCAGACTGCCTGGGTTCGAATCTCAGTTCCAAAAATCATTGGTTATGTGACCCTGGGAAATTTGTATAACCGCTCTGTGCCTCAGTTTCCCCATCTGTAAAGTGAAGACAATAATAGTACCTACCTCATAGAGTTGCTGTGAGGATCAAATGATCCCCCACCTTTCTGTGCTCCTCTGTATCCGTTGATGTAAACCTTCCTCAAGTTGGGTTGGTTCCATACACCATTTCTGGAGAGGGGTAGGGTCTAGAACAAGGCGGGCAAGATTTACCTGTGAAAGAGCAGTTAGTAGGCTGGCTGTGGTGGCTCATATTTGTAATCCCAGCACGTTGGGAGGCTGGGGTGGGTGGATCACCTCAGGTCAGGAGTTCAAGACCAGCCTGACCAACATGGTGAAGCCCTGTCTCTAAAAAAAAAAAAAAATAC
Organism: Hylobates moloch; assembly: GCF_009828535.3. Taxonomy (NCBI): domain Eukaryota; kingdom Metazoa; phylum Chordata; class Mammalia; order Primates; family Hylobatidae; genus Hylobates; species Hylobates moloch. Next base: position 75,527,330 of record NW_026652281.1, read on the forward strand.
ACAATTAGCCAGGCATGGTAGCACATGCCTGTAATCCCAGCTACTTGTGGGGGCTGAGGTATTGTTTATACAGCTGCAGGCAGATTTGGCTCGTTGACCGTAGGCATCTGACTGTGAAACACTATCTTCTCCTTTTTGTACTTATTTTATCCGACCCTTCTTAGAGGTATAGAGATGCCTCCTAGTTGGAGACATCTCAGACTAAAAACTGACTACCTTATATTATAACTTCTCCACAGTGCTCTAAGCGGTCTGATGATTGAGTTGTATCAAATGCAGGGTTTCAGTTGCAACATTAATGAAATAGCCTGAGTAAACCTTTCATGATGACAAGAGCCAGCCACCAATTGTCTCATCCCTGGATTGGCATTATTGTAAGCCACAAAGTCTCAAGCTTTCCTTGTGATTAAACTGATGAGGAAAATGCTTGACTCTTTTTTTTTTGAGACAGAGTCTCACTCTGTCACCCAGGCTGGAGTGCAGTGGCACGAACATGGCTCACTGAATCCTTGACCTCCTGGGTTCAGGTGAGCCTTTCACCTCAGCCTCCCAAGTAGGTGGAACTACAGGTACAAGCCACCATACAGGCTAATTTAAAAAATTATTTCTAGATATGAGGTCTTACTATGTTGCCCAGGCTGGTTTTGAACTCCTGGGCTCAAGTGATCCTCCTGCCTCAGCCTCCCAAGGTGTGGGTTTGCAGGCATGAACCACCATGCCTGTTCAGCCAACTCTTTCTTTATAACATTTTTATAAAAATAAAAACAGCCATGCTATGGCACTTTTATTCATTAATTCTAGGTCAAGTGACATGCTGGGACTGGAAAGATGAAAATTACTGTGTCACCCTCAAAGGTTTGAGTAAGCAAGCAATTTAGATAGAACATCGCCTGTGTCACAATAAAGCCCTTTTCGCCAATCAGATTAGCAAAGACTAAAAAACAAACAAAAGACACAATCAATGCTTGTTAGGACATGATGAAAAGGGCACTTTGTAGATTTCTGATGTTAAATAAATTGGAACCCAGTCTGACTACATTAACTCTGTGCTGTTATCTTCATCCCAACTCTGTTTTCTTTGTCTTTTCTTTTTTTCTTTTTTTTTGAGACAGGGTCTTGCTCTGCCATCCAGGCTGGAGTGCAGTGGGATAATCTTGGCTCACTGCAACCTCTGCCTCCTGGGCTCAAGCAATTCTCCTGCCTCACCCTCCTAAGTAGCTGGGACTACAGGTGCACACCACCGTGCCTGACTAATTTTTTAGTAGAGATGGGGTTTTGCCACGTTGTCCAGGCTGGTCTTGAACTCCTGAGCTCAGGTGGATCTGCCCATCTTGGCCCTCCAAAGTGCAGAGATTACAGGCGTGAGCCACCATGCCTGGCCCCAACTCTGTTTTCTGCTCTGGCCCTCTGTGTCTTGCCTTGGGGGTATGGGTGGGTAGATGTGGGGGAGTTTCCTCTTTGTTCCCCACTGACTCTTTCTTTTTTTTTTTTTTTAAGATTATCTATTTATTTAGAGATGGAGGTCTCAGTATGTTGCCCAGGCTGGTCTTGAACTTCTGGGCTCAAACAATCCTCCCACCTCAGCCTCCTGAGTAGCGAAGACTACTGGTGACCCAACTGATTCTTGGGGAAGGCAGCCCCAAGTGAGTTGACAACAAAAGTGCCTCCCTAGTCTGGGGCCAGTGAGACCCCAAATATCACTCCCCTCCCTTTGCTTGGTTTTTCCTGCCCATCTTTACTTGACCATTGGTCACTGGAGGAGCCTCTTAAAACTTCTAACCTGGAACTGCTCCTGCTATTGTATTTTCACCCATCTATCCAGTTACTGGACCACAGCATCTCCTACCACGCTCTCACCTCTCACATTGTCAGTTCATCCATCCCCAGTCCTCGCCTGCCAAATTCCCCAATCTGTCATCAACACCCTCCCCAATAGATTTTCTTTTCCCTTCCATCGACAAAAACCACTTTTCCCTTCTTCCAATGTTATTATGCTAGTATTGGTTAACACTGAGCTATTTTCATTTATTTGCTTCATTTGACATTTTCAAATGCATTCACGCTCCTTGTAAAAATTAAAGTTAATTCAGAAGTACATGAAGTAAAAAGATGAGAGTCCCTCCTTCGCTCAACTCATCTCAGTCCCCAGAAATAACCACCGCTAGTAGTTTTGCTTTCCTCTTTCCAGAACTATTTTGCAAAATTCAATTTGGACTAATGGGGTTTTAGTGCTCATATACATAATTTATAGAATATGGTGGATTAAGAAAATCACATCTCTGGGAATTGGGCTGATTCAATCGATCTGCATCTTATACGACTTTGCTGCATTTTGACATTGGCCAAACTAGTTTTTTGTTGTTGTTGTTTTTGAGATGGAGTTTCACTCCGTTGCCCAGGCTGGAGTGCAGTGGTGCAATCTCAGCTCACTAAAGCCCCTGCCTCCCAGGTTCAAGCCATTATCCTGCCTCAGCCTCCCGAGTAGCTGGGACTATAGGTGTGCACCATCACATCTGGATTATATATATTTGTATTTTTAGTGGAGATGGAGTTTCACCATGTTGGCCAAGTTGGTCTTGAACTCCTGACCTCAAGTGATCTGCTTGCCTCGGCCTCCCAAAGTGCTGGGATTACAGGCGTGAGCCACTGCCCCCAACCAAGGCCAAACTGTACTTTTTTTTTTTTTTTTTTTTTTTTGAGACAGAGTCTTGCTCTGTAGCCTAGGCTGGCCAAACTGTTTTTGAGACTTGACTCCTTCTAGGCTTCCTGAGCACCATTCCCTGGCTGCTCTTTCTCATTTCCTTGGAGGCTTTCTCTTATCTGTTTCTCCCCTAAATGCTGGTGTTCCTCAAGGCTCTGTTCTCGTCACTCTTGGTTGATTAGGCACAGAGCAAATCATCCCTTCTTTAGACTTGCAAACTCACATCTACTAGTGAAATATGTGTTGAGCAGGCAGTGCATGGTGGCTCACGCCTGTAATCCCAACAGTTTGGGAGGCTGAGGTGGGAGGATTGCTTGAGTCTAGGAGTTTGAGAGCAGCCTGGGCAACATCATGAGACTCTGTCTCTACAAAAAATGTAAAAAGTTAGCCAGGGGTGGTGGCACACACCTGTGGTCCCAGCTACTTGGGAGGCTGAGGCAGGAGGATTGCTTGAACCCAGGAGATCGAGGCTGCAGTGAGCTGTGTTCATACCACTGCTCTCCAGCCTGGGTGACAGAGTGAGACCCTGTCTCTGAGCTAAGGTTGAGAAGGAACCAAGGGTGAACTGGAAGTTCAGCTTAAGACATATAAGCAAATTCTAGATTTGTTTCAGCCTGGGTCAATATCCACGCAGAATGCTATAACTACTACTATGATGACTAATGCTATTACTGGCACATTGAGTGGCTGAAGTAGATCTTAGACTTCATAGTATAAATACATACCTTCCACTCCATCCACCACCATTACCAATATGCATTTGCATGCAGTGATGGTCATGGAGCTATTGTTGCATAACTGGAATAGAATGGAGGTATCAGGTCCAGGTGCGGTGGCTCATGCCTGTAATCCCAGCACTTTGGAGACCGAGGTGGGAGGATCACTTGAGGTCAGGAGTTTGAGACCAACCTAGTCAACATGGTGAAACCCAGTCTCTACTAAAACTACAAAAATTAGCTTGGTGTGGTGGCCCATGCCTATAATCTCAGCTACTTGGGAGGCTGAGGCATGAGAATTGCTTGAACCCTGGAGGTGGAGGTTGCAGTGAGCTGAGATCGTGCCACTGCACTCCAGGCTGGGTGACAGAGAGAGACTTTGTCACACACACACACACACACACACAGAAAAGTATAAAGGACAAGTACTATAGAATTGTTTCTAAAAATGTTTTTTGGAGGTGGGTGAGAGTATATAACATTCATATAGAAAAATGCATCAAACATAAGTGGACAGCATAAAGAATTGCTATAAAGCAAATACCCATGTGAGTAACCATCACCCAAGCCAAGAAAGGGAATATCATCAGGGCCCCAGGAAGCCCTTGGATGTTCCTTCACTTTCAAAACTTTTCCTGTACCCCAAAAAGGAAACCAAGCTCCTAGTATTTAGTACTCACTCTCTTGCTTTTTAAATATCTTTGTATCACCTTAGAATGCATCCCTAAACCATGCCATTTGACTTACTCTGTTTTTTTTTCTTTTAGACATAATATAGGTTGATTCAAAAATGCTTTTTTTTTTTTTTTGGCTGGGAAAGGTGACTTATGCCTGCAATCGCAGCACTTTGGGAGGCCAAGGTGGGTGGATCACCTGAGGTCAGGAGTTGGAGACCAGCCTGACCAATATGGTGAAACCCCATCTCTACAAACAATTTAAAAATCATCTGGGCATGGTTTTGCATGCCTGTAGTTCTAGCTACTTTGGAGGCTGAGGAAGGAGGATCACTTGAGCATAGGAGGTAGAGAGTGGAGTGCGCTATGATTGTGCCACTGTACTGCAGCCTGGGCAGCAGAGCAAGACTCTGTCTCAAAAAAAAACCAAAATAAAACAAAACGACAACAACAAAAACAAACCCAAATCCCCAAAGCCAAACAAACAAAAATACTTTTAAATTAATGTTTTCTTTCATTTAACTTTACATCTGTGAAATTCATGCATGTTATTGTGTGGAGTGTTTGTGCATTTTCCCTGTTCTATGGTATTCCATTGTGTGAACAAATGACAATTAAAAAACTGATTCTCTTTGACCCAGCCATCCCATTACTGGGTATATACCTAAAGGATTATAAAACATGCTGCTATAAAGACACATGCACACATATGTTTATTGCGGCACCATTCACAATAGCAAAGACTTGGAACCAATCCAAATGTCCAACAATGATAGATAGACTGGATTAAGAAAACGTGGCACATATACACCATGGAATACTATGCAGCCATAAAAATGATGAGTTCATGTCCTTTGTAGGGACATGGATGAAGCTGGAAACCATCATTCTCGCCAAACTATCGCAAGGACAAAAAAGCAAACACTGCATGTTCTCACTCATAGGTCGGAATTGAACAATGAGAACACTTGGACACAGGAAGGGGAACATCACACACTGGGGCCTGTTGTGGGGTGGGGGGAAGGGGGAGGGACAGCATTAGGAGATATACCTAGTGTAAAATGACGAGTTAATGGGTGCAGCACACCAAAATGGCACATGTATACATATGTAACAAACCTGCACGTTGTGCACATGTACCCTAAAACTTAAGGGATAATAAAATAAAAACTAAAAATAAAATAAAATAATATTTAAAAAAACCTCATTTTCCCATTGAAGAACACTTGCATTGTTTCCAATGTTTGGCTTTTATAAACAAGGCTGTCTGCAGAACTGTTTGGATGAGAGATTTTGTGATTGCTGGGGGAAGCAAGCAGATTTGCAGTGATGCAGTGATGGGGAAAAGGTGGTCCTGTGCAGAATCCACCTCACCTGGGGCATCCCCAGAACGGGTCACTTTGTGGGCATTGGGGGTGGTACCTCAATACCAGCACAAGCATCCTCAAAAGAGACACTCTCAGCTGTGGCTAGTTTATGTGGCTTCCTGCACCTCAATCCGAAGCCAGAGAGAGAAAGAACTTGGCAATTTTTGTGTTTTTAGATTGCAGTGGAAAACTGGTGTGTGAGTGCATATGAGGTTGCTTTTTGAAAGTAGGAATGGGGTGCAGGTGGGAGGCTCAGAGGCATTGTAATTCAGGAATACGTGTAAATGTTCCATATATGAATCAACTGGAACCAATGATCCACAGGCCTGCTGACTAGTGGGGAAGGGGCTGGGCCACCTGGGGTGGGTGGGAATGTTTCTCACTGGGTCTGGCATGAGCAGTGACCGGTTTTTGTTGGTGTTACTGCAGTAGAAGGGCTTGCTTCTTTCCCATTGGCTAACTCTGAAGTAGCTGCTGCTCACCAAAATGGTGTTGGAATGAGATACTCATGATCTGTGCAGATCAGCAATGACTAATGGTGCTTTTGCAAGGTCTGGAGTCCCTCCTTTGGGGAGGGAACTAGACTTGGAACCAGACTATAGGTTGGCAGAATTAAGCATAATTTCTTTCTGTATGTCCTCCGCTTCAGCAGAGATCACCCTGGAAGGTTCCTAGTATCCTGACTTCACAGATCACGTGTTGTGATCAACATTGATTGAATACTTATTATGTATCAGGCACTGGTTGAAGCACCTTATATACATTTAAAACTCAAACATCACTATGAGTGGGGCAATGTGTATCAGTTAGCTTTTGCTGTGTAACAAACCTCCCCAAGTTTTAGTGTCTTAAAATGACAGACATCATTTTATTTTTATTGAGACAGAGTCTTGCTCTGTTGCCCACGCTGGAGTGCAGTGGTGTGAACATGGCTCACTGCAGCCTCAACCTCCTGGGTTCCAGTGATTCTCCTGCTTCAGCCTCCTGAGTAGCTGGGACCACAGACACATGCCACTATGCCCAGATAATTTTTAAATTTTTGTAGATACAGGGTTCCACTATGTTGCCCAGGCTGTCTTGAACTCCTGGGCTCAAGTGATCTCCTGCCTCAGCCTCCCAAAGTGCTGGGCTTTCAGGCATGAGCCTCTGTGCCTGGCATTGTTTTATCTTTTATTGAATTTTTTTTTAAGAGATGGGGTCTTGCTATGTTGCCCTGGCTGGTCTTGAATTCCTGGGCCCAAGCGATCCTCCCTTCTCAGCTTCCTGAGTAGATGAGACTACAAGCATAGCCACTGCAACTGACTAAGCAATAGACTATTTCTCACAGTTCTGTGAATTTTCTGGGAGTTTATTTTGATTTGGGCTAGCTTGGCTGCAACTGAATGGCCTAGGATAGTCTCGCTCACATATCTGGCAATTGCCTCCCCAGCTGGGGCGACAGCCATGTGTCTCTCAGTATCAGCCCACACTGGTTCACATGATGGTAGGAAAATTGTCAGCAGCAAGAGAGTAAATCCTAATGTGCAAGAAGGCTTCCAGCCTCTGCTTGCATCACATTGGTTAACGTCCCATTGGTCAAAGCAAGTCACATGACTAAGACCAGATTATACATAGAAGTAACCTTCTCACGATATGGATGTGGGGTGGGGGTGGATTATGGTAGTCATCTTATAAACAACCAGCTGCATACTCTTATTATCCTCATTTTACTGATGATGGTTAGATAAGTTAAGGATCTCGTTACAGGTCACACAGCTGCTATAAGGCAGAGCTCAGCCTCAACTTTAGGTCTATATGGCGATGAAGCCTGTGACTTAAGTCCTGTAGTATTTGTATTGCTTCCTTCCTCAGACCTGGACTGTTGTGTCACAGCCCAGGGAAGAGGAGAGATGAGACACTTAACCAGCCTCCTCCAGGGACCACTGATCATAGAGCCTAGCCATTGCTTGTGCAGCCAGCTGGACTTAGCAGCCCTTGCAATGCTGAAGAGAGTAATTCTCATGAATGTAACAATTCCGCCATTGCACTGGATTCTGTACCTTCAGATTAGTATTGGAGATCTCATTCCATAGACCGTAGGAAATAGATGGAAAGGATAAAGGATGGCAGCAGAAATAGGGCCCCACATTTGCTTCATGGGCAATCATCAAGTACCTACTGTGTCTGGGCTAGATTGTGGTTATTCAGGCAAAGTGTAGGAAGGGGAACAGTTGCTCTCTAAAGTACATTTTCAACAAGAGAACATGTTGACATGAGGGACATTAAAGACTGAGATGAAAGACACTTAGACTCAGAAGCTGCAAGACAGTAAGACCTTGAGATTTGTAGGGAAGAGGGTAGGAGAAGACATCTCTTAGTAATAACCAGCTGCTTTACCAGTGCTGGTGCAGACGCTACCCCCTCTCACCAGGTGGTTATAGAAACTCCACCTTCTTCTATCCAATTTCAAGCCCACCATCTCTTTTAAATTTAAAGTCTTCAAAAGAACAATTTTTGATGACACTGGGAAGAGGGTGAGCAGGCAGATTTGGGGTGGGAATTGAAGGAATCAAATCCCAAACCCCATTTTAGATTTGCAATCAAGCTGAAACTCTCAGCACCCCCAGAGTATGCCTTTAAAAGGAAAAAAAAAAGGCTATTTGTAAGAAACAAAGACCGAGGTTTGCATCTGAATGGAGTGCCAATCAGCACTCATTAGTGGGAACACAATGCAGCCCCATTAGCACGAAAGGAGCTTTGGCAATTGCTCATTAGCTTTGTAGATTCAAATAATTATTTTAAGGGATGCTTGGGTGTTTGATGAGATCCAGCAGTGTCAATGATATGCCACTTTTCTCCCCAAAGAAAAGGAATGTTCCCAGAAGTAATTGTACTGTCTTATCCCCTCTCCCTTCTCAGTCACACCTCAATGCTTCTCTATATACTCCCGGGGGTACAGGATCTCTACAAAGGGCTGGAAGGTGGATAGAAACTTCTCCATCAAGACATTACTCATGGGAAAACTGTGGTCCCCAGAGTACAGGAATACAAAAGTAATTATCTGAAGAGCTGGGAGAATCTGTTTATTACACGCACTCCCTTTTTTCATTGAGGGGAGCGAATCTCGATGGGCTGGGGGAAGAATAGAAACATGCAATAGGGTCTTGAGTACATACTCAAGAGAGAGGAGTGTGGGCATACCAAGGGAAGGAATATTCATGAAAATTCCTGGAAAAAGGTGGAGATTTCCCAGAACTATGGTGCCACCAATTTTTACATCAAATATGGGTGCTCCTGGAACTGTCCTGGCACTGGTGGGTATGTGATTAAGAATGTTAATGAGTATATAGGCTGGGTGCAGTGGCTCATGCTTGTAATCCCAGCACTTTGGGAGGCCGAGGCAGGCAGATCACCTGAGGTCAGGAGTTCGAGACCAGCCTGATCAACATGGCGAAACCTTGTCTCTACTAGAAATACAAAAATTAGCCAGGTGTGAATGTGGGCACCTGTAATCCCAGCTACTTGGGAGGCTGAGGCAGGAGAATTGCTTGAACCCAGGAAGCAGAGGCTGCAGTAAGCTGAGATCACCCCATTGCACTCCAGCCTGAGTGACAAGAGCGAAACTCCATCTCAAAACAACAACAAAACAAACAAATAAACAAAAAATAAGGTTCTAGGTGAAACCTAGGTCAAATCCAGGGCCAATTAAGTTCAATTGGTCTTAGCCAGCTTGGTCCACATCCTGGTTTTTCGGGGTCTTATCAGCCCCTAGCTTCTGCAGCTATTTCAACATTTGCCTTTTGCCTAGCCTTGTGAAAGTGCTGCCTGGAATTTTCTGTTCTCCTGTGACCACCTTGTATTATTCCTGTCTCACTTTGATGAGAATTTCAAAGATCAGACCTCTGTCCAAGGGTCTGGAAAATTGGGGTGGGCACAACTTTTTTTTTTTTTTTTGGCTGGAAGGAACATTCTGGAGGATAAGGTGGGTCACAGGAGACCTATGAAGGGGAACTTCTTAGGCCTAATTCTGCTGTAGGCATTAAGGGAGTGCTCCTAGAGCAGTGGTGGCACAGGGTAAGAGCTCAATAAGACAATGGTTAAAAGCCCAGGTGTTAAAATAGATGGATTTAGGCTCAAGTTCCATGATTCCCAGAGATCTGCCCTTTCACCAAACTTCTGGGGTGATTCTTACGCACATTATTGTTTGAGAACTGCTGAGACAGACAGTACCATTTTTGACCATTAATGCTGGTCCTCTGGAGCTTGTATTTGGGGAGGAAGAAGGATGAATCCCACTGTGAGGTCCACTTCTGTGGTTAGAATGTGGCAAAAACTTGGTTTCCTCTTCCTCTTTCCCAATAAAACCTCCATTTATTTTTTGCTGTCTACTGTCCTCCACGTGGTCATGTTCTTTACAGGAAGTGGTCTCTGACCTCAAGAAGTTAATAGTAATTGGTCTGAACCAATCATGTTTTCCTATTTCCCTTGCTTAGTGATAGGCTTAGCATGGGCACATGAGATAATTCTGGTCAATGAGACATGAGTGGGGAGTGTATTGGAGTTTCTGGCAAAGGTCTTCCTTAATGATTGAAAGGAGATTGATTGACAGAGGGAAGAAACAGCCCCTTTACTGTCTGTGGATATTTGAGAACATGCTGGCTGGAGCTTGGGCAGCCATCTTGTGGCCATGAGGTGAGCTGATAAGTCAAGGATAACAGTGGAAATCCACAAAGAAGTGGGCCTTTACTAATGTAATTGAGCTGCCAAATCAATCAACCATGAAGCTTCCCCATTTTATTATGTGAGATAATAACATTTCTTCAGTGTTTAAGGCCAGATCAGTTGTAGGCTCTGTTTCTTTCTTCGGAAAGTTTTCTGGAGAGGAGGGATGGAGATGTATACTGAGAAGGCCTGAAGAAGGAGGGACTGAATAGAGGCAGAACCCTGAGAATGGCTAGGAACTGGAGTGCATCTTTAAGGAGAGGCCCTATGAGTGGCCCAGACTTTACTGCAGCACAGTGGCTAAAATCAAGGACTTTAGAATCAGAATGTCTTGGTTCGAATTCTACCTCCACCACTTACTAGTTATATCGCCTTGGGTAAATTACTTAACCTCAGTTTCATTGTTTGTAAAACAGGATCATGGTGGTATTAACCTCACAGGGTTTAAGAAGGTGAGTAGGGCTGGGCGCAGTGGCTCACACCTGTAATCCTAGCAGTTTGGGAGGCCAAGGCAGGTGGATCACTTGAGCTCAGGAGTTTAAGACCAGCCTGGGCAACATGGCGAAACCCCATCTCTGCAAAAAAATACAAAAAAATTAGCCAGGCATGGTGGCACATGCCTATAGTCCCAGCTACTTGGAAGGCTGAGGTAGGAGGATGGCTTGAGCCCAGGAGACGGAGGTTGTGGGGAACAGAGATCACACCACTGCACTCCAGCCTGGGTGACACAGCCAGACCCTGTCTCAAGAAAAAAATAAAAAATAAAAAAAGATTAGTTAATAATGTAAAGTACCTAGTGTAGTGTGATCTGAGAGACCTATATGTAGTGTGCTCAGAGACTGAAACAGACACCTCTTCATCAACTAAGACAAGCCCGAGGTTAAGGAAACAAAAGTTACCTACCTAAGGTCAAGGGTTCAGGTCCTGGCAGGTGTGGCAAATTTCTAAATTCCTATAGCTATAAGAAAACCAGCTGGGTGCTGTGGCTCATGCCTGTAATCCCAGCACTTTGGCATACCTAGGAGGGCAGATTGCTTGAGTCCAGGAGTTTGAGACCAGCCTCGGCAACATGGCAAAATCTCATTTCTACAAAAAATGCAAAAATTAGTCGGATGTGGGCATACCTGTAGGCCCAGCTACTCAGGAGGCTGTGAGAGGATTGCTTAAGCCCAGGAGGTGGAGGCTGCAGTGAGCCATGATTGCACCACTGCACTCCAGCCTGGGTGACAGAGAGAGACCCTGTCTCAAAAAAGAAAAAGAAAAAGAATAAGAAAAAAAAAAGTAAAACCACAGCCTTGCTAAACTCCCTAACCATAGGAGCTATATCAGGTGAATTTACGGCCGGGACCGCTACAACTCTGGACAGGGACCAGCCTTATAAACATTGTTTTCTTATAAGGAACTGCAGACCTTAAGCCAGTTTCAGCAGCTTATAGAGGCTGCGCACAAACTTTCTTTGTGTCCTGTAGGTCACCTTTTGACGTAACAAGCCAAATTCCACCTCATTTTAATGCTGAAACCTGGCCCTGAAGTGAACATGGGATGTATGCTACATCCCGTGTGTGTGTGATTAAGAATGTTAACAAGCATATAGGCTGGGTGCAGTGGCTTTGCCTGCGCTTTGCCTGAATAACCAGAATCTACTCCAGACACAGTAGGTGCTTAATGATTGCCCGTGAAGCAAATGCGGGGCCCTATTTCTGCTGCCAATGTTTACCCATTGCTCATGCATTTGACTTCTCTCATAAATATGTATAGCGTTCTCCCAAACCTGCTGAATATACATGACTATTGTATAACAAGACCTTGTGTGACATAAAACCCAACCTGCCCTTTCTCTCTTCAAAGCTGAGTGTGGTGGCTTATGCCTGTAATCCCAACACTTTGGGAGGCTGAGGTAGCCAGGTTGCTTGAGCCTAGGAGTTTGAGACCAGCCTGGGCAACATGGTGAAACCTTGTCTCTGCAAAGAAAATACAAAAATTAGCCAGGTGTGGTGGGGGCACGCCTGTAGCTCACTGTAGCCTTGAATTCCTGGGCTCAAGTGATCCTCCTGACTCAGCCTCCTGAGTAGCTAGGACTATGATGTGTGCCACCGTACTTGACTATTTTTTTTTGTATTTTTATACAGATGAGGTTCTTTGTGTATTTCCCAGGCTGGTCTTAAACTCCTGTCCTCAAGTGATCCTTGGCCTCCCAAAGTGCTGGGATTACAGGTATAAGCCAGCACGCCCAGCCTCAAGCCATTTTAGACAACCGATAAGTTTTACTTTTTATTTTTAAATTTTATTTTTGGAGACAGAGTCTTGCTCTGTTGCCCAGGCTGGAATGTAGTGGCGTGATCATGGCTCGCTATAGACTCCACCTCTTGGGCTCAAGCAATCCTCTTGCCTCAGCCTGCCAAGTAGCTGGGACTACAGGCATGTGCCACCACGCCTGGCTAAATTTTTTTCTTATTTTTATAGAGACGAGGTCTCACTATGTTTCCCAGGCTTTTATAGAACTCCTGGGTTCAAGCAATTCTCCTGCCTTGGCCTCCCAAATTGCTGGGATTATAGGTGTGAGCCGCCATGTCCAGCTCTAATAAATTTTAATAGCCAGCTCCACTTCTCTAGGAAAATGTCTCTTTTCCCATTGCTGGACATTTCAGCCTGTACAGTGTGCCCCTTGGTCTGAAGAAATAACAGTTGGCTGCCCAAATCCATGTACTATTTTTGGTCCTGTTTTTTAATGGCATCGTGAATAGTTACATCTTCCACTGGGTAAGCAAGGCCCCGTGCAGAGTCAGTGTCTATTATTGTCAAGACCCACTTGTGGTCCCCCAGGGCTACCAGCATCGGTCTCACTTGCCAGCTACATTCAGGGCCTTCCCACCAAGGAATCTTTCCCATAGCCCTCAGCAGCTTCTGTCTCTCTTGCTGACAAACAGAACAGTCTCACTGGCGTTTTGTACCTCAGAGGGCACAAGAAGAACATGTCTAGATTCAGCCCGTCTCTGCACTGTTGCAGTGCCCCTGTCTCATAGACCCTGGTGGCCCCCATAAGGGAGCACAAGGGGATATCTGCTTGTCGATTCCAATCACCTTCCAAACCCGGAAGGAGGTTCTTCTGATGGGCAACCCATGTCTTACTTTAATGCACTCTCACATTATAGGGCTGTCCCCTATAAGGGCATCTCTTTAATAGGCCAGGTTTCCATGCCTTCCTGCCTGAGTATGGCTAGGCCTCTGGCCACTGACCATGCGTTAGTAAAAACCCAAACACAAAGACTTTTTATTACTGTTCAATCTTTCCATCACTGCTAGGAAACCACCATGCAATTCAGCCCACTGAGCTGATTTGCTTTTACCCTCTTTGATCAGAGTGGCATCTTTCCAAATAAGCTGTTGTCTATTCATCTTGGAACTTGGAACTGTCACCCATACTCCATGCAGTTTTGTTTTTGTTTTTGTATTTGTTTTTTTTTGAGACAGGGTCTCACTCTGTCACCCAGGGACCCAGGCTGGAGTGCAGTGGCATGAACATGGCTCATTACAGCCTTGAACTCCTGGGCTCAAGCGATCCTCCCACCTCAGCCTTCTGAGTAGCTGGGACCACAGGCATGCACCTGGCTAATTTTTAAATTGTTTGTAGAGAGGAGGTCTCACCATGTTGCCCAGGCTGGTATCCAACTCCTGGGCTCAAGCAATCTTCCTGCCTTAGCCTCCCAAAGTGTTGGGATTACCAGTGTGAGCCACCATGCCTAGCCCCAACCAGCTGTTAGTTGAGAACTGTTTATAGGGCACTATCCAAGTGACAATAGAATCCAGCAACCCCTCCCACAGTTCCAAAGTCTATCTGAGGGGAAAAGAGGCTCTCTGCGTGTATTTCCTCCTCGCATTCCCCAGGTAGAATGATCTTGCTAAACCATTTCCATTTCATCATGGATCTCTGCTGCACAGCGTCACATTCATTACAGTGTTTCCCTGACGCCATTCCAGTCATCGAGGGTGTTTTCCACCTTCCTGAGATGAATCCTTTGACTTTCTTGTCTGCATTTCCCCATTCTCTTATTAATTAATCTGATTTTTGTTGTTGTTGTTGTTGAGACTGAGTCTGTCTCTCTCACCCAGGCTGGAGTGCAGTAGTGTGATCTCAGCTCACTGCAACCCCTGCCTCCTAGGTTCAAGCGATTTGCCTGCATCAGCCTCCTGAGTAGTGGGACTACAGGCACGTGCCACCATGCCCTGCTAATTTTTCTTTGTACTTTTAGTAGAGACAGGGTTTCACCATGTTGGCCAGGCTGGTCTTGAACTCCTGACCTCAAATGATTTGCCCTCCTAGGCCTCCCAAAGTGCTGGGATTACAGGCGTAAGCCACCATGACTGGCCCAGAAAACGTGATAAGGCTTCTTGAACTACCTTTTGATTTTGCAGCAGCAAGGTTATACGGGGCATCCACATTACAGGGATGCCCTTAACCACAGCATTTACTATGACCTTGGCAATGAGCACATTCAGCTGGTGAATATCCCGATTCTCATAAAGCCAGGCCCACGTGACTTGCATACGAAACACATCAGCTGCTTCTTCCGAGACGCTCTACTGGATATTTATAGGAGGAGACAGAGTCCCCCTTCTCAGGGAGAACGGACCTTACAGTGGCTTTTTTTTTTTCTTTTTGAGATAGGGTCTCACTCTGTCACCAAAGCTGGTTGCAATGGCGTGATCTTGGCATACTGTAACCTCTGCCTCCTAGGCTCAAGTGATCCTTGCACCTCAGCCTCCCAAATAGCTTGGACTTCAGGTGCACACTACCATGCCTGGCTAATTTGCTTTTTCTTTTGGAAGGGATGGAGTCTGGCCACGTTGCCCAGGCTGGTCTTAAACTCCTGGGCTCAATCCATCCACACACCTCTGCCTCTCGAAGTTCTGGTAGTACAGGCATAAGGCACAATATCCAGCCTACAGTGGCTTTTATCCAGTCCACCAGACTGGCTGTTCCCTTGGGAATAACCTCCTGTGTGTCTGCCTCCCATATAACCATTTGTGATTATTTCGTAGTGAGCTGTGGGTCACCCCAAACCTGCTCTTTCACTGCAGTATTTAAAACTAAAGACATAGGCTGGGTGCGGTGGCTCATGCCTGTAATCCCAGCACTTTGGGATGGTGAGGTGGGCGGATCACTTGAGGCCAGGACCAGCCTGGCCAACGTGGCAAAACCCTATCTCTACTAAAAATACAAAAATTAGCCGGGCATGGTGGTGGGCGCCTGTAATCTCAGCTACTCGGGAGGCTGAGGCACGAGAATCGTTTGACTCCAGGAGGTGGAGGTTGCAGAGAGCTGAGATCTCGCCACTGTACCCTAAGGATTCTAAGGATTTTAGGAGTTGTATGCCAGGAAATGGGGTCCAAGACCAAATATGATTTTATAGTATCACAAGTTGTTTCCAATGGTTGCCTATTAAGAGTAAAGCTGCAATAAACATTCATGTAGAGGTTTTTGTGTGAATATAAATTTTTATTTCTCTGGGATGAATATTCAAGAATGCAATTGCTAGGTTATATAGTAGTTGCATGTTCAGTTTGCATAGATTATGACAATGAGACAGCGAGAGAAGTCTAATGTGGCTGACTCCATCCTCACAGGCTGGATGTCTTTGCCCATTCCTGGGCATAGGCCAAGCTAACCATGGAGTAGTTTAATTTACAGTTTAACCTTGAAGCAAGGATGAGAATAGTCTTACCCTAAAATGGATCCTTTCCTTGTTCAGGGGCTGAAATTGTCTTTGTAAGGTTAATAAAAGGCCACAAGATTAGGATTATGGAAGGGGCCTAAATTTTAAAATGTAGATATAGTTTTTATAATCCTTTTACTGCTCTGGTATCATGTAACTAGAGGTCACGAGATTTGAGACTTTGCTCATTGCTCCTGTAGATGTCAACACTATTTGTACAATCTAAGGTTGATCTTTTTTTTTTTTCTTTTGGGACAGAGTCTCACTGCATCACCCAGACTGGAGTGCAGTGGCACAATCTTGGCTCACTGCAACCTCTGCCTCCTGGGCTCAAGCAATTCTCATGCTTCAGCCTCCCAAGTAGCTGGGACTATAGGCATGTGCCACTGCACCCAGCTATTTTTTTTTTTTTTTTTTTTTTTTAGTAGAGATGGGGTTTCACCATGTTGGTCAGGAAGGCCTTGAACTCCCAGCCTCAAGTGATCAGCCTGCCTCAGCCTTCCAAAATGCTGGAATTATAGGCATGCGCCAGTGAACCTGGCCAAGATTGAACTTTTGAGATGTTTTTCAGGCTTTTACATTCCAAGTAAAGAACGGATTGACTCCTACTGAACCAGTGACTCATGACTCAATCAGTCCTGTGACCTTCACCCAGAGGCAGACTCAGTGCACGAGGGCCATTTTCCACACACCTGTGATTGCATTTCCAACCCATCAACAGGACCCATTCCCTAATCCCCCACCCACCAATCTATCCTTGAAAAACCCTAACCTTCGAGCCTTTGGAGAGACTGAGTTGAGTGATAACTCCAGTCCTCCCACATGGCCGGCCTCACATTAATTAAACTCTTTCTTTACTGCAATTTCTTTACTGCAATATCGCAGTCTCAGTGAACTGGTTTTCTTTGTGTAGTGCACAGGAAGAGCCTGACAGGCAATCATGCATGGATACCAAAATTGGGGAATCCCCATTACTTCTGGGCGAGAGGGGGACTTCTTGCTCCCCACTAGGCATCCATGGATACTTTCCTAGAAAGGGCAGGAATGGCTCCATACTGCTTCCCACATGGCTTTTACTGACATCATGGGCCGGGGTGGGGTGGGGAGATAGGAGAGTAGAGGGTTTGGGGGATAGGAAGTTGGGGGATGGGTGGGTTTGTTCTCATGACTGCTGGGAGGCCATAAAAATCCTAACTTTCCACTAGACCTACTATAACCCCACCCAGCAGAGAGGGAGAAGACCTTGCTACTGCCTTGTGGAGATAAAAGGCCCAGCTGCCTACCTGCCCTTCTCTGACACCACTTCTAGACGTCTCATTACAGCCTAGGGAGGGTGGAATTCTAGGCTATTCACTCAGCTTTGCTGCATGGGTGTTGGTGCATTCAGTTTTGTTGTTTTTTTTTTTTCCCTGTGGCATTTCCTGGAGAAGAGTAATTATCATTTAAAAGTTTTCTGTCTTGCTAGGCTGCCTTTTCCTGCTCCCTTAGCTACAGAGAACACTTTTGGAAGAGCATATTTATCTGCACCTCTTGGCATTTCTGGGTTGCTGGCTTCTCCAGCTCCAAGTCTAGGCTATATCAGGCAAAAAGAAAACCCAGAGAACTCAACAATATGTCATTCCTTGAGTCCCGAGGTTCTTAACTGGCCTCTCTTCTCTCTGCCTCTCAGAGTCTTTTTTTTTCTTTTTTTTGAGCTAGCGTCTTGCTCTGTTACCCAGATTGTAGTGCAGTGGCATGATCACAGCTCACTGCAGCCTCCTCCTCCTGGGCTCAGGTAATCCTCCCACCTCAGCCTCCAGAGTGGCTGGGACTACAGGCGAGTGCCATCACTCCTGACTAATTTTTGTATTTTTGTTTTTGTAGAGACAGGGTCTCATTATATTGCCCAGGCTGGTCTCAAACTCCTGGGCTCAAATGATCCTCCCGCCTTGGCTTCCCTAAGTGCTGGGATTACAGGCATGAGCCACCATGCTTGGCTGGCTTTTTTCTTCATTCCACTGGGAATTGTAATGTGGCCAGTTGTCAAGAATGGATCATGACTTGTGTAGGCCAACCATTGCTATCCTATTCTCCTTTGCCAGATACTCATGTTCTCAGCCTCCCTTGCATCTAAGGGTGGCTGCGTGACCCAGTTCTAATAAATGATATGTAAAAGAAAATCTTTCTGGAGCCTTCTATGAGTATTTTTGCATTTTCATTGTCTTCTTTCCTGCTGGGGACAAAAGAGAGAGGGCATGAAGGCTGGAGCTGCAGCAGCTATCTTGTGACCTTGAGGTGATAAGCCTAAGAGAAAGGCCAGGCGAATGGTTACAGATGAGCTCCCAGAGACTGCAGCCATTCATAAGCTTCTGATTAGACTCATTACCTAGCTCCAGGTTCTCACTGAGAAAACCAGAAATGTCTTCACAGTCTAAATCTTCTTTAGTTGGGGGTTTTTTTTTGGTTGTTGTTACTTGCAACCAGACATATTTTGATTGATTCAGGGAGGGAGGAGTTTATGATGCAGGGAAATAGCTGCTAATAAATTAATTATAGAGTGGATGTGACACAAACTGATGTTTCTCAAGTATTTCAAAGGAAGACGATTCTTGAAAGGGAAGGAGGGAAGCTGGAACTAGGGTTTTGGATCATAAACACTGAATAAATTATATGTTTTCACAATAATAGAAGTGAGCCAGCAATCCAGGGTGGAAAGGGAGATTGGAGTGAAAGAAGCCGCTTGAGTTCTCTCTGGCCTTAAGGGCCTGGAACTGGGAGTTATTTCTAGTGAAAGCTCCCATTTGAGAGGGCCCTGAGGAGCTACCCCTGGGAGAACTCTGTCTTAGCAGCAGTCACAGGAGATGCAAGAAGGTGGTCAGGGGCTAAAGAAAGATGGACGCTCTTCAAGATTCAGTAAACTACCGAGGGAAGAAAAGGATCCTTCTTGATTTCCAACAATAAGGATGTTTTTGATCTCAAATAATAACTCAAGAAGTAGACAGCTATGGGTTTGTTTGGAGAATACCTAGACCACCAGGAACATCAAGGTTGTGTGGCCAGTTGCCTGCCATCTGCATGGAAAACCCAGCTTGGGAAGTGGACTCTGTCTCTCAGTCTCTCACATTCACTCAATACAAGTGCTCCTGGGTCAAAGAAAGAAAAGAGGCTCTGGAACATGGCTGGGTGCAGTGGCTCATGCATGTAATCCCAGCATTTTGGGAGGCTGAGGCACGTGGGTCATTTGAGGACAGGAGTTCGAGACTAGCCTGACCAACATGTGGAAACCCTGTCTCTATTAAAAATACAAAAAAAGTAGTAGGACGTGGTGGTGCATGCCTGTAGTCCCAGCTGCTTGGGAGGCTGAGGCAGGACAATCACTGGAACCCGAGAAGCGGAGGTTGCAGTGAGCCAAGACAGTGAGTGCTATTGCACTCCAGCCTGTGTGACAGAGTGAGACTGTCTAAAAAAAAAAAAAAAACAAGAGACACTCTGGAACATTCTGGAAAGGGGAAATTTAAAAGATTATTATTATTTATTATTTTAGAGACAGGTCCTTGGTCTGTCATCTAGGCTGGAGTGCAATCATAGCTTACTGCAGCCTTGAACTCTTGGGTTCAAGCAATTCTCAACCTTCCAAGTAACTGGGACTACAGATGTGCCCCATCACAGTGGACTTTTTTATTTTTATTTTTTGGTAGAGGGTCTTGCTATGTTGCTCAGGCTGGTCTTGAACTCCTGGGTTCAAGCAATTCTCCTGCCTCAGTTTCCCAAAGTGTTGGTATTACAGGTGTGAACCACTGTGCGTGACCTTAACAGTTTAAAATAGAGTTGGTGGAACTAGAGGAAAGAAGGAAATGTTGGGAAAGGTGTAGTGGCTCGAGGGATGATCCTTGCAGATTTGAAAACATTGCTTCTCAGAAGTGATATCTCTGGAAATGAAGATTTCTGTAAAGTGGGAGGGTAATTGTTCACCAGGATACGAAATATTTCTAAAGGGGAAATAATGTCACATTTAATCTTTTTTCCTTCCACTAATATTATTTTTATCTTATTATAAAAGTAGGGCATGTCCTTAAAGAAAATGTAAAAAGTACAAGAAAAAAAAGAAGAAAAAAAATCACTCATATTTCTGCTACACTAACAAAGCCACTTCCTATGTTGATTATGTTTATTTTACATTATTTTTACAGCCATAGGTTGGGCACAGTGGCTCAAGCCTATAATCCCAGTTCTTTGGGGAGCTGAGGTGGGCAGATCACTTGAGGCTGGGAGTTCAAGACCAGCCTGGCCACCATAGTGAAACCTGTCTCTACTGAAAATACAAATATTAGCTGGGTGTGGTGGCACATGCCTGTAATCCCAGCTGCTCAAGAGGCTGAGGCAGGAGAATTGCTTGAACCCAGGAGGTAGAGGTTGCAGTGAGCAGAGATCGCGCCATTGCACTCTAGCCTGGGCAACAGGAATCAAAAATGAAAAACAAAAACAAAAACAAGCCATCTACAAAGCTTGATATTTTGTGACCTGCTTTCTTTTCACTTTTCCATTTCCATTATATTGTGAACAGTTTTGCTTATTATTATTACAGACTTTTGGCCAATATCATTTTTAATGCCACTTACTAATATATGAAGTGCATGTACTGTAGTTTCCTGAATAAATCTTTTCCATTAGTTGGACAATTAGGTTGTTTCCAGTTTCTCTCTATTAAAATTGATGTTTCGGTGAAAATTGCCATGAGAGTGCCCACCGTCACCACTCACTAAGCACTTATTGTGTTGCGTGGCTTCCATTCCACGTTTATTTCACCCTCACAACAACCCAGTGAGGCAGATGCTATTGTGGTTTATTTCCTTTTCTTTTTATTAAATTATGAAAATAAAATGTGTCTCTGTAAAAGCAATTCAAGCAGAACCAAAGGGGCCTAAGGGGAAAGACCAAGCACTTCCTCCCCTTTCCCTCCAATCTCACTGCTGCAACTCCCCAGAGATAACACTCATACATTTCTTGTATACCCTTCCAGAAATTTTTTGTGCATATCCAAACACATTGGGAAATGGACTCTGTACTGCCATTTCATGGCGTGTATTTCACTCCGAAACTTCCT
Organism: Hylobates moloch; assembly: GCF_009828535.3. Lineage (NCBI taxonomy): Eukaryota > Metazoa > Chordata > Mammalia > Primates > Hylobatidae > Hylobates > Hylobates moloch. The sequence continues at coordinate 75,548,286 of NW_026652281.1, forward strand.
ATTAGTCTGAGTGACATATCTCAAATGTCTTTTTTTTTTTTTTTGAGACGGAGTCTCGTTCTGTCATCCAGGCTGGAGTGCAGTGGTGCAATCTCGGCTCACTGCAACCTCTGCCTCCTGGGCTCAAGTGATTCTCGTGCCTCAGCCTCCCAAGTAGCTGGGACTACAGGTGTGCACCATGGCACCCTGCTAATTTTTGTATTTTTAGTAGAGACTGGCTTTTGCCACGTTGACCAGGCTGGTCTCAAACTCCTGACCTCATGATCTGCATGCCTCGGCCTCCCAAAATGCTGGGATTACAGGTATGAGCCACCGCGCCTGGCCTCAAATGTCTTTCTATGTCAGAAAATTTCAATCCTATGAGCTGGCTATAATTATTTTCATTTTACAATTGACTAAATGAAGGCTTAGGAGGTGAAGGGCTATGCTGTTGAATTGCATTGTGTGCCTTGAAAAAGATATGTTGATGTCCTTCCTATCCCCCAGCAACCCAGAATGTGAGCTTAATTTGGAAATAGAGTCATTGAGGTAATCAGTTAAGATGAGGCTGTACAGGAGTAAGGTGGGCCATAATCCAATATGACTGGTGTGCTTCTAAAAAGGGGCGATGTGGACACAAAATAGGCATAGGAGGAAGATGTCGTAAGAGACACAGAGAGAGGGCCATATGAAGATGGAAGATTGGAGTGATACATCTGCAGCCAAGGAGAGATTGCTGGAAACCATCAGAAACTGGGAATAAGCAAAGAAGTCCCCTGCAGGTTTCAGAGAAGGCATGGCCTGGCTGACACCTTGATTTCAGATTTCTCGCTTCCAAAACTGAAACAATATTATTTATTTATTTATTTATTTTGTAGAGATAGGGTCTTGCTATGTTGCCCAGGCTGGTCTTGAATTCCTGGGCTCAAGTGATCCTCCTACCTCTAATTCCCAAAGCACTGGGATTACAGGTGTGAGCCACCATGCCCAACTCTTTTTTTTTTTTTTTTTAAATGGGGTCTCCCTCTGTCGCCCAGGCTGGAGTGCAGTGGTGCAATCTTGGCCCACTGCCACTTCTGCCTCCTGGGCTCAGGTGATTCTTCTGCCTCAGACTCTTAAGTAACTGAGATTCTAGGTGCCCCCCACCACGCCTGGCTAATTTTTGTATTTTTAGTAGAGATCGAGTTTCTGGTTTTGAACTCCTGACCTCAAGTGATTGGCCTGCTTTGGCCTCCCAAAGTGCTGGGATTACAGGCGTGAACCACCAGGACCGACTGGCTCAGCTCATTTTTTAAAAATCACCCAGTTTTTGTTACTTTGTTAAGGCAGCCCTGAGAAACCCAAACACATGTCAAAGTTTCAAAACTCGTATGTAGCAGAGCTGGAATTTGAACTCAGGTAGGTGTGACCCTAAGGCCAATGCATTTAAATGAACAGGATCTATCTATATATATATTTTTTGAGCAAACCCCTATATATAGTGCTTAGCCTGTGCCAGGCTCTGGGCTAAGCACTTGACATGTATCTCTCTGAAACTGGCATTTCGCCTTCTGGGCAGTGCAGTAATTTCCTGCTTGAGGTTGTCTGGTGGCTTCCACTAGGGGGCAGACCTGGGCTTTCGTGCGCAGGCGGGAAAATAACACACAAGGCAGGAGGTGGACTTCCTTCCTTCCTTCCTTCCTTCCTTCCTTCCTTCCTTCCTTCCTTCCTTCCTTCCTTCCTTACTTTTTTTTTTTTTTTGATGGAGTCTTGCTCCGTCTCCCAGGCTAGAGTGCGGTGGCGCTATCTTGGCTCACTGCAACCTCCGTCTCCTGGGTTAAAGCGATTCTCCTGCCTCAGCCTCCTGAGCAGCTGAGATTACAGGCGTCTGCCACCACACGTGGCTAATTTTTGTCTTTTTAGTAGAGATGGGATTTCACCATGTTGGCCAGGCTGGTCTCGAACTCCTGACCTGATGATCCACCCACCTCAGCCTCCCAAAGTGTTGGGATTACAGGTGTGAGCCACCATGCCCAGCCAGGAGGTGGACTTTCTGGCAGTTCCCTCTGCAGAGATTGTCTGTAGGTTTGGTCTACCAAAGCAAAGACCACATTAAAAACAAAAAAACAAAAAACAACAACAACAAAAAAAACAAAACAAAAAAAAAAGAGAGAGAGAGGATTGACCCAGATGACTGAGTGCAAATAAACTTCCATGTTGTCTGAGGGAGAGAGAGCCAAGCCCCGGGGGTACAGGCAGTCTGATTTCCAGAGAGGGACTCTTTGTCATGGATGTGATGGGAGACGTGTTATCTGCTTTGTCTCCAAACAGATCCTGAACCCATTCTCACTCAGCAAGCTTCTGATGAAAAAACAATGAACATTTGTGTCATAGGCGCAATTCTGAAGATGGTCGTCTAGTAATCTTGCCGGGTGCGGTGGCTCATGCCTGTAACCCTAGCACTTTGGGAAGCTAAGGCAGGAGGATCTCTTGAGTCCAAGAGTTTGGGACCAGCGTGGGTAACATAGCAAGACCCTGTCTCTAAAAAAAAAAAAAAAAAAAAAAAATTAAAAAATTAGCTGGACATGGTGGTGCATGCCTGTAGTCTTGGCTACTTGGGAGGCTGAATTGGGAGGATCACTTGAGTCCTGTAGTTTGAGGCTGCAGTGAGCTATGATCATGCCACTGCCCTCCAGTCTGGGCAACAAAGCCAGACCTTGTCTCTAAAAGACAAATAAAAAATTAATCTGCCTTTTTGTGCAATGGTCTCAGCAGCAGCAGCCATATCTATACCACATGACCTTATACCCCTGGCTGAAGTAGAGCTTAGGGTTTTGACATGAGAGATGTAAAAGCGGCCCCTTAGGAGGAAGTTTGCACATTCCTGCTGCTGAGTCTCTGCAGCTGCCCTGGTTGCTGGCCCTGCTAAGCACTGGTTGTTCAGCCCTTCCTTGGATTCTGTTAATATACCCCAGCATCCATCCCATAATCTTTCTTTTTACAATGCCTTTTTTTTTTTTTTTTTTTTTGAGACGGAGTCTTGCTCTATCACCCAGGCTGGAGTGCAGTGGCACAATCTCGGCTCACTGCAAGCTCCGCCTCCCAGGTTCACGCCATTCTCCTGCCTCAGCCTCTCCGACTAGCTGGGACTACAGGCGCCCGCCACCACGCCCGACTAATTTTTTTTGTATTTTTAGTAGAGACGGGGTTTCACCGTGGTCTCGATTTCCTGATACAATGCCTTTTAAGCCAGTCGTAGTTAGTTTCTATTACTTGCAAAAGCACAAAATAAAAAAAACCCTGAATTTATATGAATAAGAAGATAAAAAAATAAAGGATTAAGTATAGTATTTAAAGCCATGCAGGCAATTAAAAAGTTATAAATAATAAAGTCATTAGAACAATCAGCACCCAGAAAAGAGAAGGAGGTTCTCAATAAATATTTATTCAGTGACTGCAGGAATTTACCCACAATAATATCAAACAAAACCGACGTAGAAACAAGGGAAAAGGGGATAGTGAGGCTGAACTAAATTTCACTCTTTTCAATGGAGACAATATGTTTTTAAGTTGATCAATCAAGACACAGAAGCACAATCATATTATTTAGAATTATAGTGTGAACGCCAGAGTTAAAACAAGAAAACGTTTTCTGAGGAGTGGGAGAGTGTTTTCCTGTCTCCTTCTAAATGTCTCCTTCTAAACCCTCAACCCTTTAATAATTTGGCCGAGGGTTCTAAGCTTGTTTGGAAACCCAGGATGTGAGGCAGTAGGACTGAAATCTAGAACTCGCTCCGGTCACCGGCACGAGGCACATCTTCCCAGAAGGGGGCGCTGCTTTCTAATGTGCAGAGAGATGCTCACAGGCCAGCCTCCACCTCCTGTTTGCCAGTCCCATAGGAGACAATGGTATCTCATTATTGTTTCAATGTGCATCTCCTTAATTGTGTGTGAGATAGAGTGCTTTCTCCCATGTTTATAAGCCATTTGTATTGCCTTTTCTGTGAATTGCCTCTTCATGTCCTTTGCACTAAATGGAAGCTGTGTCTTGTCTCGTTCAGAACTTTCTTTTTCTTATCTGATCGTTTTATTACTCAGCTCCTCAGTTTAGCTCATTTTTGGCATACTAGATGGGTTTTAAATTCTCCTTTCCTCTTCCTTCTTCTCCTCTACCCCTCTCTTCCTTCTCTATCCCTCTCTCCTTCTTTACAGATTTGATTTTGTAAATACCTCCCAGAATCCTAACACTCCTGCTTAGTTCCTTGCAACAGTGCTTGGGGAATCATACATACCAATGACAGGAATACCTCTTGTACTAGTTACAAAATATAAAATGACCATCTTCCTTTTGTTCAGTGCCATTTACTTCTGCAAACATCCCCCCATTCTTTCTAGCTCTTCCACAAACCCTCTTCATTCTCCTATGGGCTTAGATTTTTGGTGCAAAAGCCAAGACATCTTGGAGATTATTGTGCATTTCAGACCTGCCACAAACCCCCTCAGACACTAGGACTTTCAAAGTTGACTTTCTGCCTGCTTGGCTGAGGGAAAGACAGTGGGGAGAGGAAAAGTGTATAAAAATCCGTAAATTAAAGTCAAAATGTTATTCAATTACATTTGGGTAAATGCAGAAACAATTCTGGAAGAACTTGAAGGCAATATTTATCAGTGATTAGCCTGGGGGGATTTTATTTCTTACTTTGTATAATTTTCTATAAATTAGGATTATGCATGAGTTTTACTTTATTCTCCCGCCTTAGGCATCTCATATATATATGATTATATATATATATATATATAAATTTTTTTTAAGTGAGGTCTTGCTCTGTTGCCCAGGCTGGAGTGCAGTGGTGCAATCTTGGCTCACTGCAACCTGCACCTCCCAGGTTCAAGCGATTCTCCTGTCTCAGCCTTCTGAGTAGCTGGGATTACAGGCATGTGCCACCATGTCTGGCTAATTTTTGTATTTTTAGTAGAGACGGAGTTTCACCATGTTGGCCAGCTGGTCTGGAGCTCCTAACCTCAAGTGATCTGCCTGCCTCGGCCTCCCAAAGTGCTGGGATTACAGGCATGAGCCACCGCACCTGGCAATATTTTTCTTTTTTAAAATTTTTTTCTGGCCAGGCACAGTGGCTCACGCCTGTAATCCCAGCTACTCAGGAGGCTGAGGCAGGAGAATCACTTGAACCTGGGAGAATAAAAAAGGAAAGGAAATTAAAAAAAATGTGTTTTTTAAAAATTCCTTTCCTTTTTTTTTTTTTGAAACAGGGTCTCACTCTATAACCCAGGCTGGAGTGCAGTAGCACAATCTTGACTTGCTGCACTCTCAACCTCCCGGGCTCAAGCGATTTTCCCACTTCAGCCTCCTAAGTAGCTGGGGTGACAGGCTTGCATCACCATGTCTAGCCAATTTTATAATTTTTGGTAGAGATGAGGTCTCACTACATTGCCTAGGCTGGTTTTGAACTCCTGGACTTAAATGATCCTCCCGTCTCTGCCTCCCAAAGTACTGGAATTACAGGCATGAACCACCACTCCCGGCTCTCCTAATATTTTTTATTTAAATATTTTCTAGAAAAATAACATGGTAAAATTCAGAGTAACAAAATGTATACAATGAACACCTAATTTCTCTCTTACTTTCACCCAAGAAACAATTACAATTAATATTGTCTTATGTAAATTTCTTGTGATAGGATCTTTGTAGTGTCTCTATGTGTGTGTCTCTATCTCAATCTCTAACTCTGGATATCATCCTCCATTCTTTTTACACAGTGGGTATGTTACCTACAGACTTTTATGTCCCCAATGCTACAACTTGTAAATTGTTTAATGTCAGAGCCCATAAAAATCTACCTCATTTAAAAAAAATGGGCCGGGCGCTGTGGCTCACGCCTGTAATCCCAGCACTTTGGGAGGCCGAGACGGGCGGATCACGAGGTCAGGAGATCGAGACCATCCTGGCTAACACGGTGAAACCCCGTCTCTACTAAAAATACAAAAAATTAGCCGGGCGTGTTGGCGGGCGCCTGTAGTTCCAGCTACTCGGGAGGCTGAGGCAGGAGAATGGCGTGAACCCGGGAGGCGGAGCTTGCAGTGAGCCGAGATCGCGCCACTGCACTCCAGCCTGGGGGAAAGAGCGAGACTCCGTCTCAAAAAAAAAAAAAAATAAAAAAAATGGCTGTGTAGCATTCTTCTGTGGAAGTTCTGTAATATAGCAAACACTCTCCCATTGATTGGGAAACATTGTTTCTCATCTTTTGCTACTATTAATAATGGCAAAAGAAATAACCTTGAGAAAATATCTTTACTCAGATTCCAGCTTATGTCTAGGATAAATTCTCAAAATTAGAGTTCCTGGGTCAAAGGATTTTTTTTCTTCCTCATTTCTAATTTTTGATAGTTATTTCAGAATTTCCTTCCAAAGAAGTTGTACCAGTTTATGCTCACAGCAACAATGTGTGAGGCTGGATTTTTTTTTTTTTTTTTTTTTTTAAAGACAGGGTCTCACTCTGTCACCCAGGCTGGAGTGCAGTGGTTCGATCTCGGCTTCCAGGCTCAAGCTATTCTCCTGCCTCATCCTCCCGAGTAGCTGGGATTACAGGCCTGTGTCACCATGCCTGGCTAATTTTTGTATTTTTTGTTTTAGTAGAGACAGGGTTTAGCTATGTTGGCCAGGCTGGTCTCAAACTCCTGGCCTCAAGTGATCTGCCTGCCTTGGCCTCCCAAAGTTCTGGGATTACAGGCATGAACCACCACGCCTGGCCAGAAGCTGAAGCTGTTTTTTTTTTCTGAGATGAAGTTTCACTCCTGTCGCCCGGGCAGTGAACTCGGCCCTCCGCCTCCCGGGTTCAAGTGATTCTAGTGCCTCAGCCTCCCTAGTAGCTGGGACTACAGATGTGAGCCACCACATCCAAACTAATTTTTGTATTTTTAGTAGAGACGGGGTTTTACCATGTTGGCCAGGCTGGTCTCGAACTCCTGACCTCAGGTGATCTGCCCGCCTCAGCCTCCCAAAATGAAGACATTTATTTATATAAATGAAGAAAGTATACAGATAAATTACACAAACACAAATTAGAGAAACGTTGATCTCTCTCTTCTACTTATTAAATTAGCAACAACAGGTAATACCCCTGCCCAAATGGGGACTCTATAAAATGTTACAGCTCTTTGGGAATACAGTAAGGCAAACATAAGCCATACAATTGTTCATATTATTCTATTTAATAATCCCACTCCCATGAATTTGTCCTAATAAAATTAAAAACTAGTTAAGTATTCAGCAATACTGATGCCCTCTGTTGATGAATCCATTTTCGCCCCCACTTATTTGAAATACCTCTTTTATCTTATTTAGGGGCTCAATGACATGGATACTCACAGAAAGTCTTGGGTAACTGAACTCTGAGATCCTGTTCTTCATTTTTATTGCTGACATTTTTGTCTTTCAGATGGTGAAGGAAGTATCTAGAGGAACTGTTGCCTTGGGCCAAATTCTGGCCAACCAGGCGGAACAAGCTGGTAAGGGGAAGTGACAAGGACCTCAGTAGAAAGTGACTGTGTGGGTCTAGACACCCTGTCTGCCTCCTACCACTTTGGTTAACCCTCCAGCTCTTTCCAGCTTAGCTGGGAACATCCCTTGTGGTCAGTGTCCTTGACAGTTTCTAATAATAGAAAGTTTGACCAACGAGTTCCCCAAATGTGCCCTCCTTTCTCTTGTCTCCACGTTTTTGCCTCTGCCCTTCCCTTTGCCTGCAATATTTTCCCTCACTTTTAGCCTAGCTAACTCTTCAGCCTTCACATCTGTTTAAAGGTTACCTGCAATGTGAAGGAGATAACATGCTAAGCTAGACACTCCATAATACCTTCTATTTTCTTCTTCTTTTTTTTTTTTTTTTTCTTGAGACAGTCTCACTCCGTCACCCAGGCTGGAGTGCAGTGGTGTGATCTTGGCTCACTGCAACCTCTGCCTCCTAGGTTCAAGTGATTCTCCTGCCTCAGCCTCCCGAGTAGCTGAGACTACAGGCACCCACCACCATGCCTGGCTAATTTTTGTATTTTTAGTAGAGACGAAATCACCTGTTGGCCCAGGCTGGTCTCAAACTCCTGACCTCAGGTGATCCACTTGCCTCGGCCTCCCAAAGTGCTGAGATTACAGGTGTGAGCCACAGCACCTGGCCTGCTTCTATTTTCTTAATGATCTTTATCCAAGATGGATGGGGTGCAGACAAGAAAGCCACTCAAATTCCAGGGGCCTGATGATCTGGAAAGTGGGCTGAGGTAAATCCCAAGTAAATACTTCCCATTTCCTGTCTGCCTCAGGACTAGAACCAGCTATATAATAGCCCAATACAAAATGAAACCGTGCTGGGCACAGTGGCTCATGCCTGTAATACCAGGATTTTGGGAGGCCTAGGAAGATCGCCTGAGGCCAGGAGTTCGAGACCAGCCTGGGTAACATAGTGAAACCTCCATCTGTACAAAAAATTAAAAAAATCAGCTGGACATTGTGGCCTGCACCTGTAGTTCCAGCTACTCATGGGGCTGAGGTGGGAGGATTGCTTAAGCTTGTGAGGTTGAGGCTGCAGTGAGCCGAGATTGCACCACTGCACTCCATCCTGGGCAAGAGAGTGAGACCCTTTTAAAAAAAAAAAAGAAAGAAAATGAAAAGAAAGAAAGAAAAAGCCACGCTTCTTTGGGGTGTCATGGAAGTCTAGCTGAAGATTTGTGGAAGTAGGAAATATTTAATGAACAAAGTCTCCAATGAGATAAGCATGAGTTCCAGAGCCAGGGGCAAGGATAGCATGGAACAGGATTTGGAGTTGGAGGGATACTTCTTTAGACCCTTCTGTGTGGCTATCAGGACTGGATGAAGATATTTAGAATCACAAAAAGCTATCTTCATATATGATAAAAACGCCAACAGTGTGGAGAGCATTAGGGAAAAGAGCTAATGCATGCTGGGCTTAATACCTAGGGGATGAGTTGACAGGTGCAGCAGACCACCATGGCACACCTGGCAATGGTGTGTAACAAACCTGCACGTCCTGCACCTGCACCCCGGAACTTAAAAAGAAAAAAAAACCAGCCAGGTGTGGTGGCTCACGCCTGTAATCCCAGCACTTTGGGGGGCCAAGGCCGGTGGATCACCTGAGGTCAGGAGTTCAAGACCAGCCTGACCAACATTGTGAAACTCCATCTCTACTAAAAATACAAAAATTTGCCGGGCGTGGTGGTGGGCGCCTGTAATCCCAGCTACTCGGGAGGCTGAGGCAGGAGAATCACTTGAACCTGGGAGGCGGATGTTTGCAGTGAGCTGAGATCTCGCCATCGTACTCCAGCCTGACCCTGTCTCAAAAAAAAAAAAAAAAAAAGAAACACCAACCGTAAGTCATAAAGGATGTATAGCACATAAGACATGCTTCTCACCCCCTCTTAGGTCTGCTTTTTTACTCCAGCCAGCACTGTGGCACCTGGTTGTGCACAGCCATAAAAGGGGAGCATCTCCCTTTGGTTGCATTGTGTATCTTTCATTCTCTGTCTCCGGGCTTTTCTGCCTTCTCCAGATGGTAGGACTGTAGGAATCTGCATGAATGAACCACACTGACTCATTCACACACCTGGAAAGGCAAGGGAGCTAATAGCCCATGCAGCAACCCTTGACAGATGAAGGAGGGCTCCATGGATAAATTGCTCTTCTTTGGAGCCTCCTGTTTGGAGAGGATTCACCATCATTCCTCTAAGGACCTCAGCAGGACTGAGCCCCAGCTGCCCATGGTGGCAACCAGCTCAATAACGTATTCTTGGATCCGTGATCACTCCTTGGTTTCATGCTTCTCCAGCCTCTGTTTTCCTGGAATCACTTTCCAGATTAAACTGGCTGCCTGCAAGCCCTTATCTCAAGCTCTGCTCTTTGGAAGAACCTAGGCTAAGACAATAGGTATAAGAAATTCTACCAACCTTTTAGTTTTTCCATGACTGTTTTTTATTTTTTATTTTCAAGACAGAGTCTCACTCTGTGGCCCAGGCTGGAGTGTAGTGGTGCAATCACGGCTCACTGCGGACTCGACCTCCTGGGCTCAAGTGATCCTCCCACCTCAGCCACCCGAGTAGTTGGGACTGCAGGTGCACACTACAACTGACTAATTTTTTTAGTTTTTTAGTTTTTTCTTTTTCCTGTTTTTTTTTTTTTTTTGAGACAGGGTTTCACTATGTTGCCCAGGCTGGACTCAAACAGAAGGGATCCTCTTGTCTCAGCCTCCGAAAGTGCTGGTAGTACAGGCATGAGCCACTGCGTCCAGCTCCCTTGACTGTTTCAACGTTCCTGAGTCACTGCTATTGCTGCTACTGCTGCTGCCTGAACTGGTTCAAGAGGGCAGGAAAAAAGATAGGCTCAGGAAAGACTCCAAACAGGGTGAAGAGAAATCAGGATGAGGCTGAGGCCATTGGGGCCTAGTAAGAGACTTGCAGAAAGGACAGAAAGAACTGGGTGGACAGGATCAGCCATGTGTGTGGCAGAGTTAGGACACATTATTAGGAGTATAGCATTGAAAACAAAGGAGGCAAAAGTTCTCCATTCTTCTTGGATCTGATCATAGTCTGGAATGCTGTGTGTCAGTTCTGGACACTATAATAAAGACAATGAAAAACTGAAGCAAATTACCTCAAAAGGTCAGCAAAGATTTTTCAGGACTTGTTACCATATTATACAAAGAAATAAGGAGATTTACTTGCAGAACTGCTGGGAGAAAGGGAGGGATATGGGAGCTATTTTTCAACGTGTGAAGGGTTGTCATGTGGAAGAGGGAATAGATTTATTCTGTAGGTGAGGAATAATCAGTGGAAGTTAGAAGGAGCTGGATTTATCTCAGCTTAAGGAGAAACTCTGAAACCTGGGGGCCGCCTCCTGACTCCCAAAGGATCCAAATGCCTGGGGCTGCTATGCATGGTATGGTTTACAACCTAAGAAGAACCAACTGCAATGGAATCAAAGTTTCTTAGCTTGTCTCCTTCCCGTTGCCTCCATTCATCCCATCAAATTACTGAGCATCTCAAATTTGCATGAAGGTCTTCCTTACAGAGAATTAAAAACCTTTTGGTAACTTTCATCTTTTGTCCCTAGGCTCTTCTCTCAAAAGGAAATACAAGTCTCTGGTGTTGCTTCATTTTGCCGGAGTCCTTTTTGAAATGTGGTTCATGGAACTGAGCATGTCTGTGATAGCCACGTCCACACACCTTGGCAGCAAGAATCATTTGTATTAGTTCATCACCTAGGATACTTTTTTGTAAACAACAGAAACAGACCTTGGCTAACCCTATGGGAAAAAAATAAATTTATTAGATTGCAAAATAGGTACAGGTAAAACTAAAGGTTAATAGTTGATGCCGGACCATGGAATGTTCTAAGGGTCTGGGTATCAGGAACAAAGGAACCTATATTGTACATATCTCCCTCTTTCTCTCTGTATTCGTCTGTCTGTCTGTCTTGTCTATCTATCTATGAAGCCTGCACTCACAACCACAATGTTGTAGAAAGAATCTCTTTCTTTTCTTTTCTTTTCTTTTTTCTCTCCTTTCCTTTCTTTTCCTTTTCTTTTCCTTTCTTTCTTTCTTTCTTTCTTTTTCTTTTCTTTTTTTTCTTCTTCTTCTTCTTCTTCTTCTTCTTCTTCTTTGCAATGGCACGATCTTGGCTCACTGCAACCTCTGCCGCCAGGGTTCAAGCAATTCTCCTGCCTCAGCCTCCCAAGTAGCTGGGATTACAGGCACCTGCCACCACACTGGCTAATTTTTGTATTTTTAGTAGAGACAGGTTTCGCCAAGTTGGCCAGACTGGTCTAGAACTCCTGACCTCAGGTGATCCCCCCGCATCGGCCTCCCAAAGTGCTGGGATTACAGGCATGAGCCAACGTGCCTGGCTGTATAATCTTTTTCACAGGAAGTCAACTTTATAACCTTACCTTAGTTGAAACCTAGCTCCCCATGGAGTTTATTTCTTCTCTCCCTTTCCATTACCGTCCTGAGAAATTTTAGTATTCTTACAGATAACTTTCCCAGCATGCTGGATGGCTGTTCTGTGATCTTCTCAACCAATGACCTTCTCCTCTGTTTCCGCATGGCCACACCCTGGACTTGGACATCAGCCAGAGCTTCTCTACTTGAAAAATGTCAGAAATGGAGACTTCTATCTTCTGGTCATAGCTTCCTATCTCTTCACCTCTTCTACACCTTCATTCCCAGTTAACCTACTTTTCAACCTCATCAAAGCCACTGGTTCCAGCCAGGCATAGTAGCTCATGCCTGTAATCCCAGCACTTTGGGAGGCCAAGAAGGGCAGATCACTTGAGGTCAGGAGTTTGAGACCAGCCTTGCCAACATGGTGAAACCCTGTCTCTACTAAAAATATAAAAATTAGCCTTGTGTGGTGGCAGGCACCTGTAATCCCAGCTACTTGGGAGTCTGAGGTAGGAGAATTGCTTAAACCTGGGAGGGGAGGGTTGCAGTGAGCTGAGATCGCCCCAGTGCACTCCAGCCTGGGCAAGAGTGAGACTCTGCCTCAAAAAAAAAAAAAAAAAAAAGCCACTGGTTCCTTAATTCCTCTCGACCTCACCTTTTTCCCCAGCTGGGAGTCTGTGGTTAGTGAATGAACATCCATCTGACCAATAATTCCAGTTCCTCCATATGTTTGCCTTTCTAACCATTCATTTTCTCAGTTCCTATTTCCAGGCTTTTTGGCATGACTGGAGAAAAATCACAGTATCAGACTCTTCAGCTTCATGAAAAATTCTTAGTTTATATCCTTAGCTTGATCTTTATGCTATCAACAATCCTTTTATGAATTCTAGATGTTCTCCTTCTCATACAAGCCTTTACCACATTCCCGAAGGCCTCTACTCCATTGTATCATTTGGTTCCCGAGATGACTTTACTTCCAGAGCAAATATAAGCCAACGGTTTAAAACAACCTCAACTTTCCTTTCCTCCATTTTGAAACCTGTCTGTATTTTCCTGGTCCTTACCATAATCATGGCATTTTCAGTAGGACAAGGATACTGTCTAATTTTCTTTTATTTTTTCCTTTTCTTTCTTTTCTTTTCTCTCTTCTTTTCTTTTCTTTTCTTTTTTTTTTTTGAGACAGAGTCTTACTCTATCACCCAGCCTAGAGCGCAGCGGTGGAATCTTGGCTCACTGCAATCTCCGCCCCCTGGGCTCAAGCGATTCTCTTGCCTCAGCCTCCAGAGTAGTTGGGATTATAGGCATGCGCCACCACGCCCAGATAATTTTTGTATTTTTAGTAGAGACGGGGTTTCACCATGTTGGCCAGGCTGGTCTCGAACTCCTGACCTCGAGTGATTCACCCTCCTCTGCCTCCCAAAATGCTGGCATTACAGGCGTGAGCCACTGCACCTGGCCGGATGCTGTCTAATTTTCAAGGATGTGTTCCACCTCTTTCTTCATCATGTCTCCTATCTTCTCCCCAGGAACCTTGCTTCAGCAATTAATTCTGTATCCATGTACTGTTTCTTCTTTTCCTGCTATGCCTGGCTTCTCCCTCATCTGATATCTATTTCATGTCTCCATCATCTAAAAATTAAAAATCCAGCAATTCCAACCCCTTTACTTAATCCTCAAATCATGATCATATTACTCCCCGCATAATCATCCAAGCCTCTGGAAAAAGTGCATATAGTATGCATTTAAAAATGTATCTCCTTTGAGATAATCGTAGATTCACATGCCATTGTAAAAAACAATACGGAACACATACATAATGCAGTACTATGGAGCCATAAAAAAGAATGAGATCCTGCCTTTTGTGACAACGTGGATGGAACTGGATGTCATTATGTTTATGAAATAAGCCAGGCACAGAAAGACAAACTTCATATGTTCTAATTTAACTTGTTTGTGGGAACTAAAAGTTAAAACATTTGAACTCGTGGAGATCAAGAGTAGAAGGATGGGTACCAGAGGCTGGGAAGGGTAGTGGGGGTGTGGGGAGAAAGTGGGAATGATTAATGGGTACAAAAAAATAGAATGAATAATATCTAGTATTTGACAGCACAACACGGCACCTATAGTCCATGGTAATCTAACTGTACAATTTAAAATAATTAAAATGGTATAATTGGGTTGTTTGTAACACAAAGGATAAACACTTGAGGGGATGGATACTCCATTTACCCCGATGTAATTACTATACATTGTATACCTGTATCAAAATACCCCATACACCCCATAAATACATACATCTGCTATGTACCCACGCAAATTAGAAATTAAAAATTAAAAAAATAAATAATATAGAGAGATCCCATATACCCTCCACCCAGTTTTCTCCAACAGAAACACCCTGTGTCACAGTAGGGCGATATTCCAATGAGGGAATTGACATTGATATAATCAATTGATCTTACTCCGATCTCACCAGCGTTTCAGCCATTCATTTGGTGTGTGTGTGTGTGTGTGTGTGTGTGTGTGTGTATTTAGTATCATGAGATTTTATCACATGTGTAGGCTCCTGTGACCACCAGCAGTGAAGACAAGAACAATTCCATCACTGCAGGGATCCTCGTGCTATTTATTCTTTTATAGACACACGGCCACCTCCCTTCCTCTATCTCCTTGTCCCTGGCAACCCCTCATACATTTTCCATTTCTATAGTTTTGTCATTTTAAGAAAGTTATATAAATGCAGACATACAGCATGAAACCTTTAGGATTGGTGTTTTCCACTCAGAATAATTCTCTTATGATCTATCCAAGTTGCTGTGCATATCAATAGTTTGTTACTTCTTATTTCTGAGTGTATTTCTATTCTATGGTATGGGTGTACTGTAGTTTGTTGAATGATTCATCCTTAGAAAGACATTTGGGTTGTTTCCAAATGTCTTTCCAGTTTTTTTTTTTCTTTGCAATTACAAATAAAGTGGCTATGAAAATTTCTGTATAGATTTTTGTGTGAACATAAGTGTTCATTTATTTAACATATATGTCCAAGAGTGCAGTTGCTGGGCAACTGCATGTATTTAGTTTTATTGATTGATTGATTATGGCAAAAAACATATACCATAAATTTACCCTCCTAACGACTTTTAAGTGTGGAGTTCAGGAGTGTTAAATATACTCACATTGTTGTGAAACAAATGTCTAGAATGTTTTCATCTTGCAAATCTGAAAGTCTTTACCTGTTAAACAACAACGCCTCTTTACCTATTAAACAACAACAAACTCTTTACCTATTAAACAACAACCATTATTCTGTTTTCTGTCTCTATGAATTTGACTCCTCAAGGTTTCTCATACCAGTGGAATCATACAGTATTTGTCTTTTTTGTGACTGGATTATTTCATCTAGCACAATATCCTCAAGATTCATCTATGTTTAGCATGGGTCAGAATTTCCTTCCAAGTCTGGATAATATTCCATTGTATGTATATGCCACATTTTGCTTATCTATTTCACAAGTGTTGGGCATTTGGGTTCCTTCTACATGCTGGCCATTGTGAATAATGCTACTATGAACATGGTGTACAAATATCCCTTTGACATCCAGCTTTCAATTATTTTGGATAATTGAAGTGGTTTTGCTGGATCACATGGTAGTTCTGTTTTTAACTTTTTGAGGAACTTCCACATTATTTTCCATGCTATGCTGGAATAATTTTACAATGATACAACAAAAATGTTGCATCATTTTACAATTCCACCAACAGTGCTGAAGGGTTCCAATTTCTCCACATCCTCACCAACATTTGTTACTTTCCCTCTTCCTCTTCCTCTCCTGCTCCTACTTCTAGTAGCCAGCCTAATGGGTGTAAAATGATACCTCACTATGGTTTTGATTTGCATTTATTTGATGATTAGTGATGTTGAGTACCTTTTCATATGCTTATGGGTTTTGGAATATCATCTTTGGAGAAATATCTATTCAAGAGCTTTGCCTTGAATATTTTAAAATTGGGTTATTTGATTTTTTATTGTTGAATTGTAGGTGTTCTTTATGTATTCTTGATATTTACCCCTTGTCAGATAGATGATTAGCAAATATTTTCTCCCATTCTTGCCTTTCCACTCTATTGATTATGTCCTTTGATGCACAAAAGTTTTTAACTTTGATGTAGTTCCTACCACATTTAGTTTGTAAGAAATTGCCATGTTCTTTTCGAGAGTGGCTGTGCCTTTCTACATTCCCACCAGCAATGGATGTATGATCCTGCTTTTCCACTTTCTTACCAGAATTTGGTGTTATCACTTTTTAAAAATTTTAGTCATTCTCATAGGTGTGTGGTGCTTTCTCACTATGGTTTTAATTTGTGTTACTCTAATGGTTAATCATGTTGAACATATATTTTTTTTTGAGATAGGGTCTTGCTCTGTTGCCCAGGCTGGATCACAGTTGCATTATCATGGCTCACTGCAGCTTCGACCTCCTGGGCTCAAGCAATTCTCCCACCTCAGCCCCACTAGTTCCTGGGACTACAGCGATGTACCATCATGCCTGGCTAATTTCTTTATTGATTTTTAGTAGAGACGAGGTCTCACTAT
Organism: Hylobates moloch; assembly: GCF_009828535.3. Lineage (NCBI taxonomy): Eukaryota > Metazoa > Chordata > Mammalia > Primates > Hylobatidae > Hylobates > Hylobates moloch. Next base: position 75,564,793 of record NW_026652281.1, read on the forward strand.
GCTGCTCAGGCTCATCTTTAACTTCTGGGCTCATGCAATCCTCTTGCCCTAGCCTCCCAAAGTGTTGGGATTACAGGCATGAGCCACCATGCCAGGCTGAACATATTTTCATGTTTTTATTTGTCATTTATATATCCTCTCCCGTGAAATGTCTGCTGATGTTTTTTTTTCTCACTTTCCAATTGGGTTGTTAGTTTTTATACTGCTGAGTTGTGAGGGTTCTTTATGCATGGTAGATACTAGTCTTCTGTGAGTTACGTGGCTTGTGAATACTTTCTCCTAGTATGTAGCTTGTTTTTGCATCTCTTAACAAGGTCTTTCAAAGAAAAAATTTTAAAAAATTTCATGAGGTCCAATTTATCAATTTTTCCTTGCTTTTGGTGGCAAGTCTAAGAAATCTATTATATATCTTTTAACCCTTTACTTGGCATTTCTTCTTTGAGAGAAACATTGCTCCACTTATTTCATAAAAATCCTGTTCAATCCCTGTGGCTTGAAGGCTAAGAAGGGCACAGCCAATCAGAACACTCCATCTCCCAGGACGGTGTGATAGAGTCAGGTGCGGTCATGTCTCCCAAGCTGGACCATGCAGAGTTGTCCTCCCTGAGACTTTTGCTAAAGTCACTGGGGAGGCTGTGTTTTACTTCTCCATGTGGAGAGAGACTTTTTTTTTTTTTGAGACAGAGTATCATTTTGTTGTCCAGGCTGGAGTGCAGTGATGCGATCTTGGCTCACTGCAACCTCTGTCTCCCAGGCTCAAATGTTTCTCCTGCCTCAGTCTCCCAAGTAGCTCCTGAGATTATAGGTACATGCCACCATGCCTGGCTAATTTTTGTATTTTTATTAGAGACAGGATTTCACCAGGTTGGCCAGGCTGGTCTCGAACTCCTGACCTCAAGTGATCCACCCACCTTGGCCTCCCAAAGTGCTGGGATTACAGGTGTGAGCCACCATGCCTGGGCTCCATGTGGAGGGAGACTTTCTGAGAAGAAGGCAAGTAGAACCAAGAAATGGAGAGGAAGACAGTGTTTCCATTATGTACAGTGGGTTCTCCATATCTGAGGATTCCGCATCCTTGGATTCAACCAATTGCAGTCCAAAAATGTTAAAAAAACAGGGCTGAGAATGATGGCTCACACTTGTAATCTCAGCTTGTTGGGAAGCTGAGGTGGAAGGATTGTGAGACCAGGAGCTTGAGACCAGCCTGGGCAACATAGAGAGACCTCATCTCTACAAAAGAAAAACAAAAAATTTAGCCAGGCATGGTAGCGTGTGCTTGTAGTCTCAGCTACTCAGGAGACTGATGTGAGAGGATCACTTAGGATCAGCCTAGGAGTTCAAGCAGTGAGCTATGATTGCACCTCTGCACTCCAGCCTGGGTGGTGGAGTAAGACCCTGTCTCAAAAATAAAACAAAAAACCAACACAGTATAACAATTATTTACATATCTTTTACATTATATTAGATATATAAGTAATCTAGAGAGGCTTCAAAGTATATAAAATTATATTCATTGGTTATATGCAAATATTACATCATTTTATATAACAGTTTTGAGCATCGTCAGATTCCAGTATCTGAGAGGGTCCCGGAACAAATTCCCCACAGATAATATGGAGTGACTCTAGTTTGAACCTCTGAATCCAAGTACGTCTGTTGCTAGATACTCTTTGAGTTTCAGTTATAAGAGCTGTTAAATCTATACCCTCAAACCAAGTGGTTTAAGGTGGGATTATGAGGCACATAATAGAAAAAGTCCAAGATGATGTGACATCCTATATTTATTATTCGTCCTTTCTCTTCTGTAGTTTACTCTTCAGTTCCTCATAGTCTGCTTTTCATGTCCCGGCACTGAAACTGTCCTTGCTATGTTGACTGATGACAACAATTTCGTGGTCTCTTTTGAGCCCTTTTTATACTTACCCTCTTTGCCATATTTGGCATTAAATAAAACCTTCTAATATTTCTCTCTGTATCTCTCTCTTTCTCTCTCTCTCTTTCTTCTGTTTCTTGGGATTGTAACACGGGGTATTTTCTACTACACAGCAGAGGCCATGATGGGCATCATCACTTAAATTATGTCATCTACCCCTCCATCTGTTTCACATGTTTTATGCCATCTTTCTATGTATGTGTGTATTTGGAATTTTGGACCTCAAAACTGGAGTTTGCTTCTCATCTTCTGGACTCTATGTAATTTAAGGATGTATAAATTTGCATGTGATTTTTGGGTAACCATCCCTCAAATTTGGCTCACATTAGGCAGGCAGTTAGCCTGGACTCCTTCACAGAAACTTAAAAAATATCCAGCCAGGCTGAGCGTGGTAGCTCATGCCTATAATCCCAGCACTTTGGGAGGCTGAGGCAGGTGGATTACTTGAGCTCAGGAGCTCGAGACCAACTTAAGCAACACGATGAAACCCCTTCTCTACAAAAAACACAAGAATTAACTGGGCATGGTGGTGTGCACCTGAAGTCCCAGCTACTCAAGAGGCTGAGGTGGGAGGATGACTTAAGCCCAGGAAGTGGAGGTTGCAGTGAGCCAAGATCATGCCACCGCACTCCAACCTGGGTGACAGCAAGACTGTCTGCAACAACAACAACATCAACAACAACAACAACAACAAATTTTCAGCCAATTTGGGATGTCTGGCAGTGGGTGAACCACCTTTTATCGTCTTGGAACTGACCTCCCCTTGTAACATCTCAACTGATATACACAAATAATGTACATTGATTAATACCAGTTCAACTGTCTTAAACAGAAAGGAAAATTAATCAGCTCACGTAACAAAAACTTCCAAGGTAGCACCACTTCAGAGTTAGTAAATTCAGTGGTTCAATGTCATCATAGAGAATCCTTCCCATATTCTGCTATCCTCAGACTAGTACCCCTCACAGTCCCAAGATAGCAGAGTTCTAGGGGTCACCATGATAGACTGCAAAAATTGTTGCACTACGTTTTGTCTCCTCCCATAAAGAAATATGGTCTATTTCTCCACTCAACCAGCCTTAGCCACGTGGCTTGCTTTGGTCAATGGGACAACAGCAACTGTGATGCGTGAAGATAATTGAAAAGTGCTTGGGCAGGGCGCAGTGGATCACATCTGTAATCCCAGCACTTTGGGAGGCTGAGGCGGGCAGATCACCTGAGGTCAGTAGATTGAGACCAGCTTGGCCAACATGGTGAAACCCCTTCTCTACTAAAAATACAAAAATTAGCTGGGCATGATGGTGCATGCCTGTAATCCCAGATACTCGGGAGGCTGAGGCAGGAGAATCACTTGAACCTGGGAGTGGAGGTTGCAGTGAGCCAAGATTGTACCACTGCACTCCAGCCTGAAGGACAGAATAAAACTTTGTCTAAAAAAAAAAAAAAAACAGCCCAGCGCGGGGGCTCACGCCTATAATCTTTGAGAGGCCAAGGCAGGCAGATCAGGCTGGCCAACGTGGTGAAACCTCATTCTACTAAAAACACAAAAAATTAGCCAGGTGTGGTGGTGGGCACCTGTATTCCCAGCTACTCGGGAGGCCGAGGCAGGAGAATCGCTTGAACCCAGGAGGCAGAGGTTGCGGTGAGCCAAGAATTGCACTCCAGCCTGGGCAACAAGAGAGAAATTCCATCTCAAAAAAAAAAAAATAAAATAAAAATAAAAATAAAATAAAATAAAAGTGCTTCCCCTCACCCCTGCCCAACCCTCTTACTGTACTTTGAGAGCCTGAGATACCGTGTTAGGAAGCCTGGACTAGGTTCCTGATGTAGTCAAGATGAGCCATCCTCAGCTATCCCTGGTAGATCAAACAGCTTGTGAACTGTTAAACATGTGAATGAAGCCGTCCTAGACCATGCAGTCTTAGCTGAGCTAGCTCAGATCAGAACTAGCTGGCCAGCCTACAAAATCATGAGAAATAATAGGTGCTTCTGTATTGTCGCTAAATTTATGTGTGTTTTTTTCTTTTTGAGACAGAGTGTTGCTCTCTCACCCAGGCTGGAGTGCAGTGGCACAATCATAGCTTACCGCAGCCTCGAACTGCTGTGCTCAAGCGACCCTCCTGCCCTAGCCTCCCAATTAGCTGGACTACAGGCATCCGCCACTGTGCCTGGCTAATTTTTATTTTTATTTTTGTAGAGACAGAGTCTCACTATGTGGCTCAGGCTGGTTTTGAACTCCTGGCCTTAAGTGATCCTCCCACTTGTCCTCCCAAAGTGCTGAGATTACAGGTGTGAGCTACTGCAACTGGCCTAGGGTTTTTGTTTTTTTGTTGTTGTTGTTATTGTTTTGAGACGGAGTCTCACTCTGTCACCCAGGCTGGAGTGCAGTGGCACGATCTTGGCTCACTGCAACTTCTGCGATTCTCCTGGGTTCAGGCGATTCTCTTGCCTCTGCCTCCTGGGTAGCTGGGGTTACAGGTGAGGTGCGTGCCACCATGCCCGGCTAATTTTTGTATTTTTAGTAGAGACAAGATTTCGCCATGTTGGCCAGGCTGGTCTCAAACTCCTGACCTCAGGTGATCCGCCTGCCTTGGCCTCCCAAAGTGCTGGGATTACAGGCGTGAGACACTTCACCCCACTGTAGGGTGGTTTTTAATGTAGCGAAAGCTAATTGATAGAATCACACACAGACACAACAACATGCAGTAACAGGAGAGTGGCCATCTTGACATTGTATCTATTTTTAGCTGTGAGGACTGTTTCCTTATGTATCATTAGCTAGAACTGAATCACAGGTCTATTTCTAAACCCATTACTAGCAAAGGGCACGGAATTACCATGATTAGCTTGGAAAAGCACTGGGGCCATACAGAGAAGAGTAGACTATCCTTCACATGGGGCTTTGCAAAAACATAGGAGTCCTCTGTCTTTTTGGGAGAATCACACTGGGAGAAGGGATGGTCAGTGAAGGGGCCCTTGGTTTCCTATTGGCATTGCATTATCGGGGAGAAGCAATTGTATTTTCTGATTCTCATCGTTCTCCCACCTCCCACTATGGCAAATTGGACTAGTGATGCACTGTGGAAGAAAGATTAATCAATTAGAGTCTCTTTCTGGGAATTTGGAATTGAGACTATGTGAGAGCATCTGTGGGGGATGGAGATTGTGTCAGGTACACTGGGGGGATGTGGGGAGGCACATACTCCTACACTCAGAAAGGAGGTATTTCTCAATTTGGAAAGAGAAGAGTAGATGAGAGGAGAGGAGAAAGAGATCAATCCAATTAACATTTTTTGTTTTCTAGATCTGGCTGGATTGCTGCTCTTGGCTCCATGAGACACCTCTTAATTCTTATAGTAATTTCCCCTTCATTTGCTTGAGTTAGCCCTAATGAGCTTCTGACAGTCACGATAAAAGTGTTTCTAATGTGCCATTTTTATGAAGAGATGCTCAACCTCATTCATAATAAGATAAATGAAAATTAAAATTCCACCAAGAGACCATTTATCACTTATCAGCTTGGCCAAAATAGAAAAGCATGACAATGTTGTGCGTACAGCTGTGGGGGAAACTGGCATTGTCATCATGAGTAGGATGAGTACAAAAGGCCATAGCCTCTGTGGAGGGCAAGCTGGGGACATCTATCAGCCTTGAAAATGCACTTACCCTTTGACCTAGTAATCCCTAGTTCTGGGAATTTATTCGACAGTTGCACTGCTGTGGGGAGGAGATGATGTGTGTCCAAGGTCATTTGTTGCAGCATCATTTGCAATAGCAAAAGTTTGGAGATGACCCAAGTTTTTACTGATGAGGGACTGGTTAAACTAACAGTTATACAGAATATGATACAGCTATAATGATTAATGAAGTTCTCTATGTTCTGATATAGAAAGAACTCCAGAAAAGTTGTGAGTTTTTTGTTTTTCTTTTGTTTATTTTATTTGATTTGTAGAGACAGGGTCTCACTCTGTTGCCCAGGTTGGAGTAAAGTGGTGCGATCATAACTCACTGCAGCCTCAAACTCCTGGGCTCAAGTGATTCTCCCACCTCAGCCTCCTGAGTAGCCAGGACTGTAGGCATATGCCACCACACTCAGCTAATTTTAACTTTTTTTTTTTTTTTTTATAGTGACGGGGTCTCACTACGTTGCTAAGGCTGGTCTTGAACTCCTGAGCTTAAGCAATCCTCCCACCTCAGCCTCCCAAAGTGTTGGGATTATAGGAGTGAGCCACTGCACCCAACCCAGAAACATTGTTGGGTGAAAAAATAAAGTGCAGAATATTATACATAGTGAGATACTTTTTTTCTGTAAGAAAAGAGGAAAAGAAGAATATATAGAATATATACAGCATTGATTTTTAAAAATATTTAAATAAGTAAATTTAATAAAGGAAGTATGGAAAGAAGAATAAGAAATGATAAACTAATAAACATGATTACCTCTAGGGGGTGAAGAGAAAGGCTAGGATGGGAGATGCTCCTCTCTATGAAAACCTTTTTATATTATTTTAGCTTTTAAAAAATGAACACATTAACTGTTCTAAAAATGAATGCAAGTAAAATGTCATATTTTAAAGTGAATTCAAATATTAAGTAATTCTATTCTATCCAGTTGTCTAAAGAATTGAGGGCAGGCCAGGCATGGTGGCTCACATCTGCAGTCCTGGCACTTTGGGAGCCCAAGGTGGGAGGATGGCTTGAGCCCAAGAGTTTGTGACCAGCTTGGGCAACAAAATGAGAACCTGTTTCTACAAAAAATAGAAAAAAATGGGCCAGGTGCGGTGGCTCATGCCTGTAATCCCAGCACTTTGGGAAGCTGAGGTGGGCGGATCACGAGGTCAGGAGATCGAGACCATCCTGGCTAACATGGTGAAACCCCGCCTCTACTAAAAATATGAAAAATTAGCTGAGCTTGGTGGCATGTGCCTGTAGTCCCAGATACTCAGGAGGCTAAGGCAGGAGAATCGCTTGAACCTGGGAGGCAGAGGTTGCAGTGAGCCGAGATTGCGCCACTGCACTCCAGCCAGGGTGACAGAGTGAGACCCTATCTAAAAGAGAAGAAAAGTGAAGAGAAGAGAAGAGAGAAAAGAAGAGAAGAGAAGAGAGAAGAGAAGAGAAGAGAAGAAAAGAAAAGAGAAAAAGAATTCAGGGCCAGCGCAGTGGAAGAAAACGTACTATGTTTATACCTTGACATTTGTTTAAAAAAACACCCAAACCTGGAATGTACCAATGAAAATCCAAAAGCAGAGAAAGTGTGTGGTAAGTATCCTTTTAACTGAGTAGTTTGTGCTTTCTACATTTGGCGCTGTGGTTGCTTGTTGAAACCTCTCCTCTCCAGGTCACACTACATCCGGAAGCAGTATTATGGATGGGCATTCTGCTTGGCCAGTTGAAGATTAAGCTGACCAGCCAAGCATAGAAAAAAATTCCAGGACAGAGAGAGACGTTGTATTAAAGATTTCTTTTTAACCTGAAGGGATCAGGTGGCCTCTTAGAGAAATGACATAACCTATTTTCTCCTTCTCATCTGTTCTTGCCGTTGGCAATCTCTTGTTGTAAGAGGGAGTAAGTAAAGATTGCCTGGGGGTGGAGGGGTGATAGAGCTGGCATCTTTTCACAGATGTGGGCGGCAGCGTTCTGTTAGCCTGGGAGCCCCTTCTCATTCGATACTCAGGAGCATAGATTCGGGAGTCAGAGCGGGGTGGATGGAGCACAGCTGTCCTATGCTAGTAACTGAGTGACCTTGGGCACACACTTGACTCCTCTGTGCCTCAGTTTCTTCATCTTTAAAAGGGGATAGTGATATCGCCTACCTATATGATTACCATGAGGATTAAATGAGTTGATACATCAAAAAAGGTTAGTAGAATGCTTAGCACATATGAAGTCCTCAATAAATGTTAGCACTGAAAGAAATGATAACTTTATTGTTATATGACTTTAGACTAAATAGGAGAGTTAAGTATGTAAACAGTTGCCACTCCACATCTCTCGCCAACCAATTTAGTGCATCCTTGTGAAGAAGGTTAGAGGAGAGATGTGTGGACACTGATTCACACTGATCTAAGAGAATAAATATAGTTCCAGTAGCTATTATATGTGAGGCACTGTGTTTGGCCCAGGGAAGGATAAACTGGTAAGCAAAATAGGACTATCTCTGCCTTCACAGAGGTCCTAAGCTACCCAGGGAGATGAATGTGATGGACTGAGTGTTTGTGTTTCCCCCAAATTCATGTGTTGAAGCCCTAAGGCCTGTGTGATGGTATTTGGAGGTGAGGTCCTTGAGAGATAATTAGGTTTAGAGGAGGTCATGGTCCTCTTGATGGGATTAATGTCATTCTAAGAAGAGGAAGAGGCCAGAACTCTCTTTTTCCATCTTGTGAAGATAAACTGAGAAGATTGCTGTCTGCAAGAGGGGAAGGGAGCCCTCATCAGACTCCGGATCTGGTGGCACCTTGAACTTGGACTTCTCAGCCTCCAGAACTGTGAGAAATAAATGTCTGTTGTTCAAGATATTTAATCTATGATATTTTGTTCTGGTGGCTTGAGTTGATGAAGACAATGGCCAAGTAAACAGACAACACAATGCCGTGTAAGTGCAGGCCAGTTCAGGATGCCAGAGGACCACAGGGAAGGAACACCTAATTTAAACCCTAGGAATCAGGAAAGACTTCTTACAGGCAAGGACAGAAACAGCAGAGCCCCACTCCGTCTGGTGATGAAACAACTATCTCTTTCCTACAGCAAAAATAGTAGTAATAGTAATAGTAATAGTAGTAGCTGTAGTAGTAGTAGCAGTAGTAGTAGTAGTAGTAACAATAATGCTAATAATTAAAACACATTGAGGGCTTGTTCTAAGCATGTTACATGCATTAGCTCATTTAATCTTGACGTCTTGGTGGAGCTACTCTGCACTTACATGACTTGGCCTTACCCTAATTCTGCCCATCATAACCTATATTTATTTTAAAAGTTGATATTTTCCTCATCAGGGATTTTTTGCATTAGTTTTGATGTTTTTAAATATTGCATTAAATGTTGTTTAACTTGCTTACTGATTTTTTTTTTTCCTTTTTGAGATGGAGTCCGTTGCCCAGGCTGGAGTGCAGTGGCATGATCTCAGCTCACTGCAACTCCACATCGTGGGTTCAAGTGACTCTCTTGCCTCAGCCTCCCAAGTAGCTGGGATGACAGGCACATGCCACCACACCCGGCTAATTTTTGTATTTTTAGTAGAGACAGGGTTTCACCATGTTGGCCAGGCTGGTCTCAAACTCCTGACCTCAAGTTATCCACCCATGCTGGCCTCCCAAAGTGCTGGGATTATAGGCATGAGCCACCACGCCTGGCCTTACTTACTGATTTCTTGGCATCCCTTTAATTTTGCACTCAGGGCAAGCATCTTTCTCTCCTAACTGTAGTCCTGGCCCTGATGAGGAAAAACATGTGGGGAAGGGTAGGCAGAGCTGTCTAGCCTGCCCAATTCAGGCATTTGCAGAAGGCATTTGCAGTTCCTCCTTTCCAGATAGCATCATGGGAGGAAAGAGAAAGAGAAGGCATTCCCTATTTGGACTCAGTCACCCCTTAGCATCCTCCTTCCCAAATAGGGTCCCTGCAATGGCTTTTAGTATTACTTTAACATCAAGTCCCACTGAATCTCACAATGAGAGTCCTTCCTTATTTAACTTGCTTTCAATTATTCTAAAACCATCAAGGAGAAAGTGTCAGATCGGTGCTAATAGGTTTTTAACACCTCTCTAATACTTAATGAGCAGGCCTCTGACTTTCCTCCCCTGCATCCTTGAATGAAGAGGGTTATGGAGCTGGAATTTTAGAATTGTAAGTCTGTCCTTGAATCTGAGCCCCATTACTGTACTGTTACTGCTGGGAGGACCAGATGACTGTGATGGGAACGATGCTTCAGTCTGGATGTCTGACCTCTTTCTTTGTGCCCTCATACCTTCATTTTTTTTCAGTTTCCCTTTCTAGAATTTAGTAAACCAAACAAGAACTTTCCCTGACCTGAATACTGGGTTCAATTGTGATGTGTTCATTATTACGCAGCATTTTACCCACGATTACTTCCTGTTCAAGTTCCTGTTTGTTGCTGTGCTCTGAGAACCCACCCAGCTACTGGAGGCTCTTCAAGGGAAGAGGAAGACAAAACCTCCTTTCAGAAGGGGAACTTAGCTAAGGGAGTGGGGTAGATACAGGACCACGTGGCATCACATGTCCAACTGTTCAGAGTTAGTCTAAAGGACTTAAATTTTAGTAATTCTACTTCTGGGTATATTCCTAAGAGAAATAGGCATGTATGTCCACAAAAAGACATGTACAAGGATGTTTATGGTAGGGTTTTCCAAAGTAGTCCCAAACTGGAAATAACCCAAATAACTACCAACATTTAATGGATAAGTACACTGCAATATATTCATGCACAGCAATACAAAAGAACGAACACAGATACACACAAAAGCACAGATGAATCTTACTGACATTATGTCGAGTGAAAAAATCCAGAAACTGTATTATTTTATTTATATGAAACTCAAGAATAGGCAAAACTAATCTACCACCTCAACCTTAAAAAGGAAGGAAATGCTGACACATGATGGGACATGAATGAACCTTGAGGATGTTATGCTAAGTGAAATTACAGAAAGACAAACACTGTATGAGTCTACTTTTACGAGGTACCTGGAGTAGTCAAATTCATAGAGACAGAAAGTAAAATGGTGATTGCTAGGAGCTTGGGGCAGAGGAAACGGATAGTTGTTTAATGGGTATAGAGTTTCAGTTTTGCAAGATGAAGAGAGTTCTGCAGATTGGTTGCACAACAATATAAATGTACATAACATCACTGAACTGCAAACTTAAAAAGGCTAAGATGGTAAATGTTATGTTATGTATTTATACCACAATTTAAAAGATTCTAACGACAACAGCAAGAAAACCTAATCTATGATGATGAAAGTCAGACAATGGCTCCCTTTTGAGGTAGTATTTCCTGGGAAAAGGTACAGAAGAGTTTCTGGGGAACTAGAACTTTTCTGTATGTTGACCTGGTGGAAGTCATGTGGGTATATACACACGTAAAAAACATAGTCTGTTGCATGTACAGCTTATTGCATAGATGTTATACTACAACAAAAAAGTGTTTTAAAGAAGGTAGCCAGCTGCCGGGCACAGTGGCTCACTCTTGTAATCCCAGCATTTTGGGAGGCCAAGGTGGGTGGATTACCTGAGGTCAGGAGTTTGAGACCAGCCTGGCCAACATAGTGAAAACCTGTCTCTACTAAAAATACAAAAAATTAGCTGGGCATGGTGGTGAACACCTGTAATTCCAGCTGCTCAGGAGGCTGAGACAAGAGATTGATTGAACCCTGGAGGTGGAGGCTGCAGTGAGCTGAGATTGCACTATTGCACTCCAGCCTGGGTGAGTGGCTCCATCTAGAGCCACCGGAGTGCAGTGGCTCAATCTTGGCTCACTGTAACCTCCGCCTCCCAGGTTCAAATGATTCTTCTGCCTTAGCCTCCTGAGTAGCTAGGATTACAGGCACATGCCAGCATACTTGTCTAATTTTTGTATTAGTAGAGATGGGGTTTCACCATGTTGGCCAGGCTGGTCACAAACTCTTGACCTCAAGTGATCTGCTTGTCTTGGCCTCCCAAAGTGCTGCGATTACAGGCGTGAGCCACTGCGCCTGGCCCATCTTAGCTATTTTTAAGTATAGTTCAGTGATGTTAAGTGCATTCATGTTGTTGTGCTACCATCACCACCATCCACCTCCAGAACTCTTTTCATCTTGCAAAGCTGAAACTATACCCATTAAACAATAATCCTCCATTTCTTCCTGCTCCCAGCCTCCAGCAACCACCATTCTACTTTCTGTCCCTATGATTTTGACTACTCTAGGTACCTCATATGTATTAGTCTATTTTCTGTTGCTTATAACAGAATGCCTGAACCTGGGTAATATAAAGAAAAGGAATTTATTTCTTACAGTTATGAAGGCTGAGAAGTCTAAGATTGAGGGGCCACATCTGGTGAGAGTCTTCTGGTTGGTGAGGACTCTCTGAAGGTTGCAGAGGTAGCTCAGGGTATTATATGGTGAGGGGGCTGACCATACTAATGTACTTACTCAGATCTCTCTTCGTCTTCTTATAAAGCCAGCAGTTCCCCTCCTATTATAAGACATTAATTTATTAACCCATTAATTCATTCATGAGGGCAGACCACATCATGATCCAATCATCACTTAAGGGCCCCGCCTATTAATACTACCACACTGGGGATTAACTTTCCAGCACATGAAATCTGGGAGGGGGGCATATTAAAACAATATTGTATAAGTGCAATCATACAGTATTTGTCTTTTTATGACTTGCTTCTTTCACTTAGCATAATGTTCTCAAGGTTCATACATATTGTAGCATGTGTCAGAATTTTCTTCTTTTTGAGGCTGAATAATATTTCATTGTATGTATATGCTACATTTTGCTTATCTGTTCATGTTTTAGCTACTGTGACTAATGTTGCTGTCAACATGGGTACAAATATTTCTTTCAGACCCTGCTTTCACATCTTTTAATTTCAACATATTTGTGTCTTTGGATCAAAAGTAGGTTCTGTTTATTATTTATTTCTTTATTTATTTTTGAGATGGAGTCTTGCTTTGTCACCCAGGCTGAAGTGCAGTGGCTTGATCTTGGCTCACTGCAAAGTCCACCTACCAGGCTCAAGTGATTCTCCTGCCTCAGCCTCTGTAGTAGCTGAGATTATAGGTGCCCACCACCACCCCTGGCTAATTCTTTTTGTGTTTTTAGTAGAATGAGGTTTTCACCACGTTATCCAGCCTGGTCTTGAACTCCTGACCTCAGGTGATCTGCCTGCCTTGGCTTCCCAAAGTGCTGAGATTACAGGTGTGAGCCACCGCACCTGGCCTACGGTAAGTTCTCTTGTTGTAGACAGCATATAGTTAGGTCGCATTTTTGAAAATCTATTCTGCCAATCTCTGTCTTTTGATATGAGAGTTTAATCCATTTACATTTAAAGTAATTACTGAGAATGAGGGACTTACTTTTCTCATTTTGATATTTGTTTTTTATACATCTTACAGCTTTTCTTGTTCTTCATTTCCTGCATTGGTATCTTATTTTGTGGTTAGCTGATTTTTTTTTTTTTTTGCAGTGAAATGTTTTAATTCCCTTCTCATTCCCTTTTGTGTATATTCTATAATTATTTTCTATGTTGTTACCATGGGGATTACATTTAATATCCTAAAGTAAAAATACTCTAATTTGAATTTATACCAACTTAACTTTAATAACATACAAAATCTCTGCTTCTAATATCTCTGTCCCCATCCCTTTCAGTTATTAATGTCATAAAATTACATCTTTATACATTGTGCACCCAAAAATATAAACTAGTAATTTTAAATAATGCATTAGTCTCTTAAATCATGGAGAAAACAGTAAGTGGATTTTATGATAATATTAGCTTTTATAATTGCCCTTGTATTTACTTTTACTGAAATATTTATTTCTTCACATTGCTTCAAGGCACTGTCCAGTGCACTTTCATTTCAACCTGCTGGACTTCCTTTAGTATTTCTTACATGGCAGCTCTAGTGGTGACAAACTCAGCTTTTGCTTATGTGGGGATGTCTTAATTTCTCTCACTTTTGAAGGACAGTTTTGACAGTTATAGGATTTTGGGTTGATTTTTTTTTCTTTTAGCATTTTTGAATACATCAGCCCATTACCTTTTAACTGCTGAAGTTCTGATAAGAAATCTGCAGATAATCTTATTGAGGATCCCTTGTGTGTGATGAGTCACTTCTCTCTCACTGCTTTCAAGATTCTCTTTTTGTCTTTGGCTTCAGACAGTCTGATAATAATGTCTTGGTGTGGGTCTTTTTGAGTTATTCCTACTTGAAGTTTGTTGAGCTTCTTGGATGTTTATATTCATGTCTTTTATCAAACTTGGGGAGTTTCTGGCCATTGTTTCTTCAAATAAGCTCTCAAATAATTCCCCTTTCTCTTTCTCTTCTCCTTCTGAAACTCCCATGGTACACTGTTGGTTTGCTTGATGGTGTCCCACAAGCGTTTCAGGCTTTGTTCACTTTTTTCAATCATTTTTCTTTTTGTTTTTCATACTCGATAATTTCAATTGTCCTATATTTAAATTTGTGGATTCTTTTTTCTGCTTGCTTAAATCTGCCTTTGAAACCATTTAGTGATTTTTAAATTTCATTTATTGTATTTTCACCTCTAGAATTTCTTTTTGGTTTCTTTTTGGGTTTTCTATTTTTTTATTGACATTTCTGTTATGTTTATGCATTTTTTAACTTTCTCCATGTCTTCCTTTAGTTCTTTGAACATCTTCAAGATAGTTGCTTTAAAGCCATTGTCTAGTAGGCTCACCTTCTGATCATTCTCTGGGACAGTTTCTGTTGGTTTATTTTTTCCCTTTGAATGGGCCATAATCCCCTTCCTCCTTCCCTCCCTCCCTACCTGCCTTCCTGCCTTCCTGCCTTCCTTCCCCTCTATCTCTTTCTTTCTTTCTCCCCCTGTCTCTCTTCCTCTCTTTCTTTTTTGAGATAAGGTCTCACTCTGTCACCCAAACTGGAGCGTGGTGGCACAATCATGGCTCACTGCAACCCCCAACTCTCAGGTTCAAATGATTCTCCTGCCTCAGCCTCCTGAGTAGCTGGGACTACAGGTGTGGACTACCTGTCTGGCTAATTAAAAAAAAAGTTTTTGTAGAGATAAGATCTCACTATATTGCCTCAACTGTTCTCAAACTCCTAGACTCAAGTAGTCTTCCCACCTTGGCTTCCCAAAGTGGAGGCATAAGCCTCTGCCACACCTAGCCTTTTCTTGTTTCTTACTATAGGTTTTAAGTTACAATTAGTAGCAGTTCTAAGTGATCTTGAGAGCTGCTTAACTTTTTCAAGCCTCTATTTCATCAGATGTCAGATAGGAATTATGACATTTTATTAATTCAACAAATATTTGAGTTCCTCACATGTGGCCCTCAAATTCTTTGACATTCTTTCCACTGAGAAATGGGATCTCTCCTTGAATATGGGCTCTCTGTCTGCCTGATCAATGGCATGTATCAGAAATGATACTGTGCCACTTTGAGGGTCAGACCTTAAGAAATTCTCATTCTCTACTTCCTGTCTTTTGGAGCTCTCACTCTTGGGATTCAGCTACCATGCTATGAAGAATTCCAAGCAGCCAGTGGAGAGGCTCATATGAAGAGCAACTGACACCCTTGGCCAAAGCCCTGGGTGAATTTTCAACTGACAGCCCACACCAACTTATTAGCCACATGAATGAGAATCTTCAAAGTGGACACTTCAGCTTCCAGTCAAGCACCACTGCTGATGCCACATGGAATAGAGATGAACTTTTGTTTTATAGTAGCCAGATGCTTTTTATTAATTTACTTGATATAATTTTAAAACTATTCTTTAGAAAGAGCTGCCCAAATACATATAATACAGGCCACGTAAATAATTTTACATTTTCTAGCAGGCACATTACAAAAAATATAAACAAACAGAAAAGGTGAAATTAATTTGAGACAGAAATTTGATTATCCAAATATATCAGAAATATTATTTCAATATGCAATAAAGATAATAATAATCATTATTATAATTATAATTATTTGGAGACAGGGTTTTGCTCTGTTGCCCAGGCTGGAGTACAGTGGTATGATCATGGCTCACTGCAGCCTCAATCTCCTAGGCTCAAGCAATTCTCCTGCCTCAGCCTCCCAAGTAGATAGGACTATAGGTGTGCACCACCATGCTAGGCTAATAAAAATTATTTATGAGGTATTTTACATTATTTTGCATACTGCATGCTTGAAATTTGGTGTATATTTTTATGCTTGAAATCATATCTCAATTCAGACTAGCCACATTTCAAATGCTCAGCAGCCACAGGTGGGTACTGTGACAACTGTGTTGAAGAGTGCAGCCTTAGAACAAACGGATTGAGGTCGGGCACGGTGGCTCACGCCTGTAATCCCAGCACTTTGGGAGGCTGAGGCGGATGGATGGCCTGAGGTCAGAAATTTCAGACCAGCCTGGCCAACATGGTGAAATCCCATCTCTACTAAAAATACAAAAATTAGCTGTGCATCGTGGTGCACGCCTGTAATCCCAGCTACTTGGGAGGCCGAGGCAGGAGAATCGGTTGAACCTGGGAGGCGGAAGTTGCAGTGAGCCGAGGTCGCATCACTCCACTCCAGCCTGGGTGACAGAGCAAGACTCTGTCTCAAAAAAAACCAAAACCAAACCAAACCAAAACAAAACAAAACAAAAAACAAAAGAATAAAGGGGTTGAGAGGCAAACTACTCTATCCTTGTCCTACCTTAGAGAAGAGGAAAATGAGACACAGGAGGAAGTAAGTGACTTGCCCAGGGTTCTGCACTGTAGTCATTTAAATGGTAGCCCGCAAGAAGGTATATCCATGTTATAATTCCTGGAACTTGTGAATGTTATTTTATTTGGCAAAGGGGTCTTTGCAGACGTAACTATATTAAGTTAAGTAAGCCGAGACCATGCCATTGCACTCCAGCCTGGGCAACAAGAGCAAAACTCCATCCTGAAAAAAAAAAAAAAAAAGAAAAGAAAAAAGAGATATACAGGGGATATTAGAGAAACAGAAGGGGTGAAGATAGGCACACAGAGGAGAGGGTGATGTGAAGACAGAGGAGGATGGGAGTGATGTGGCCACAAGCCAGGGAAGCCAAGGAATGCTGATTGCCTCCAGAAGCCACAAGAGGCAAGGAAACGTTCCCCTCTGAAGCCTCCAGAGGGAATGTGGCCCTGCTGACACCTTAACTTACGGTTTCTGGCCTCCAGAATGATGAGAGAATAAATTTTTGTTATTTCTAGCCACCCTGTTTTGTTATAGTTTTTTATGGCAACCACAGGTCTGGAGCAAAGGGACCTTGGACTCCATTCCCAGCCAGAGCAACCTACCCCCTCACTGCCTCTGAAATCTTCCAAGTGACCAGCATTCACTCCTGCATGAGCAGAGTGGGCCTGGGGGACTCTGGTGACACAGAGGACCCATGCCCAATCTACGGGGAGCTGCTGCCCTGCAGCTCCTCTTGGCACTATGCCATGTTGCCCTAATCTCTTGTCTAATCTGCTCAGTTGACCACTTCACTGCATTTCCTGCCTCCACCCTGTCTCCTCTAATTTCCACGTAGTAGCTAGGGTAAGCTTTTAAAAAGAAAACCCCATAAATCGTATCCTCAGCTTCCAACCCTCCAATGGCTTCCATTCACTGGAGTGAAATCCAAACTCCTTATCACATTTGCAAAGCCCTTTGGGGCTCTGCTACCTCCCTGACCTCATCTCATAAGTCCTCTCTCCTCTCTGTTCATCCAACCACTGAGGCCTTCTCGCTGTTTCTCCAACATACCAAGCATGATCCTCCCCTAGGCTCTTTGCATTTTCTGTTTTCTCTAGAAATTCTCAATAGTCCCCTGGCTCACCCTCTCACTTTATTCAGGCCTTACTCAGATGTCCCCATATTATAAAGGCTTCCCCTGTGGTCTTTATAATAATGCTTTATTTTTATTTATGAACATTCTATTATACACCACCTGGTATGGATTCGTTATTTGGTTAGGTTATTACTCCCCCTTCCCCATTAGACTATAAGCTTTGTGAGGGCAGGGACCTTTGTCTGGTTTGTTTAACAGTATCTGGAACAGCACATAGTAAGTGCTTAATAAGCAATTTGTTGATTGAAAGAACAAATATATGAGTGAGTGCAGGAATGTAGGCTCCATTTAGCTCTATCTTTTTTCCTAGATAAGTCAGAATCTGGATATTTAGGTAAAATGCTATGACCCGTGAATTAAAAAAAAAAAAAAACACCCATTGGGCTAGCTTAAAAAAAATAGAGCATCTGGAGACACCAGTTTGAGACCCCTGACCTGCAGGAATCTGGGTCCAATGGGACCCACATTTCTCATCCTCACTCGGTGCAACGCCTTCAGGAACCAAGTGGCTCTTCTCCAACCACAGCCCTTGCATCCCCAGGCCCTGGCGCCATGAGGTACTGTTTGTTGTTACAGACCAAAGTCATCCAGGGCACTTCATTCAAAAGGCAGGATGTGGGCTGTGAGCTTCCAGCTCATCAGTTCAAAGGAAATCTACTTCAGCAGCAATGTCTCCTGGGATGTTTTCCCAAGCCTCCCTGGGAGGTGGTGGGGCCTCTTCAAGGACTAATAATAGACAGGCACATCCAGTTTCCCAAACATGTCAACCTTAAAAGTGAATGCTATTTTTTCCTCCTTACCTTTGAATTACTATGTAGGAGAGGGACATTCTATTATTGCAGCCCTTGCTCTCGACATGCTACCTAATAATGACTTACCACTCAGCAGCTTCCAGGAAAAATTTTCATAGTGGGACCTGAGCTCGTGCAACTCCAGCCTGCCCCCCTTCATCCACCACTACTCAGGTTCACCCCTTTGTCACCAGGATGCTTTGTAGTCAGGCCAGCCCAATCACCATTCAGCAACGGTATGACTGTGGGTGTATCTTAATCACTCTGAACCTCCCCATCCTTATCCATAATGAAAGTTACCAGATCTACATAGGGTTGTTGTGGGGGCTAAATAAGACAGCACAAGTACCTGTCGCCCATCAATCACTTGATATTTATTATTAAACGCCTACTGGGTGTGAGTGGGGGTAAGAAGTACCATCCTTTAAGTCTTCATTCATTCACTTGTTCATCCATGCCCTCACTCAATCAACCAATATTTACTAGGGTCTTGGGAGGTGTCAGGCACTGAGCTTGGTGCTGGGCGACATGGTGGTGAACAGCCCCCCTGCTCTCACAGAGCCCAGGTCTGGTGAAGGAGCTCACGGTCTAATGAAGCTCTGCATTCCCAGAGTGGGGGACATGGTGGCAATGGGTATCTTTAGGCCTTGTGCATGAACAGGGCGCTAAATAACATTGAATTACACATTGTAGACAATTATTACCCTTTCGGTTACCTTCACATCATATCAAGGAGAGAGTCCTGGTTGGATAGTAATGTCTTTAACACTCCTCTAGCATTTATTAATTTCCTCTCTTAACAAATAAAAGATGACTTCAGTCGAAGATGCTTAGGACAGATGACGGCACCTGGAGATATTTTAATAATATAGATACCTCTTGCTATTCAAACTCAGATAGACCAAAAGAGATAGGCTTTTTTTTCCCCCAGAGGGTGCACAAATGCGACCAGAATTTGTGAAGACGAGTCAGAAATGAATGAAATTTGGAAAAATATTGATCTATGAAATCCTTCCTCCCCACGCTATTAGCCCTATGTTACAGTTGGGGAAACGGAGTCGTTTTGCGGAGGGGACGGACAGAAGGTAGGGAGTTCTCTTCCAAACATGCAGGCGGCAAGCAAAGCCAACAATCTTCTTTGTGGTGGAGTTAGAGATATATAAAATAAAGATCGCTCCTCCCCTACCTCTACAGAACGTGTGTGTGTATGTGTGTGTAAGTGTGTGCGGCCACAGCCTTTCCGAATGAGTGACAGCGGGAGCCCATCCTTCCAGGAGACGCGTGCAGAATGACCAATGGGATGGATGGGGGTGTATGGGTACCAGTCTCCGCAGAGGCCGGGGTGGAATTCGCTGCGCCCCACCCCTTCCACCCGCTCCCCTTCGCCCCGTAGGTCTTTCCACTCTCACTCCTCCCCCCGGGCACATCTCCTGAACGCAGTTCCGGGGGCCGAGGACGGGGTGGGGTGGGGGGCGAGGCTCGGGTCCGACGACCCCGGGCTGCGGTCCCCGCGCTGCAGAGCTGCGGCTGTGCACGCTTAGCCGCGAGGCCCGCGGCAGCCCGGGCGCGGATATGTAAAGCAGCTGGCAGCGCTGGGCGGGGCCTGGGAGCGATGCAAATGGAGAGGGCGGGGCTGGCCCGGGGCTCCGCCTCCCTCCCCCGCAGCTGGGGCCAGCGGTGCCAAGCGCAGCTGGACTAGCGGCAGCAGCTGGGCGAGTGACAGCCCCGGCTCCGCGCGCCGCGGCCGCCAGAGCCGGCGCAGGGGAAGCGCCAGCGGCCCCGGGTGCAGCAGCGGCCGCCGCCTCCCGCGCCTCCCCAGCCCGCAGCCCGCGGTCCCGCGGCCCCGGGGCCGGCACCTCTTGGGCTCCGGCTCCCCGCGCGCAAGATGGCTGACCCGGCTGCGGGGCCGCCGCCGAGCGAGGGCGAGGAGAGCACCGTGCGCTTCGCCCGCAAAGGCGCCCTCCGGCAGAAGAACGTGCATGAGGTCAAGAACCACAAATTCACCGCCCGCTTCTTCAAGCAGCCCACCTTCTGCAGCCACTGCACCGACTTCATCTGGTGAGCGCGCGCGCGCAGGGCACCTTCCCGGGCCCCGAGGGCAGCGCCGCGCCAGGGACCCCCTTTCCGAGCCCTCTGCGCCCTCCGCACCCTGGGACCCCGCGTCCCCGGACTCCCGGCTCCGGACCCTGCTGCCCGGGACTCCCGGATGGACAGTCCTGCCGTTGCCCTGTCCCCACCCCGGTCCCAGACGGGCCGCTGCGGGGCGCCTCCTGTCCTCTCCTGCTCTCAGGCGCCTCTAGAGCGCCCAGGGGCAGCGTCGCGGGCGCCTTTGCTCCACCTGACTAGGAGCGCGCGGGGTCTGTGCCTGCCCTGTAGGGCAGCGCCTCGGGTGCTCTCCGACCCGGGGTTCCCTATTTCTCCGCCTGCTTCCGGGCGCTAGGACCCCTCGCCCCCCACCCCGTGTTTCCGGGGGGGCAGCACCCTGGGTGTCCTTCTCTATCTCCCTGCGGGCATGGGACATCCTTTCTCACTCCTCTATGCCTCCGGGCAGCGCCCTGTGTTATCTCCCATTGCCCCTCCCCGAGGGCCTGGGTTCCCCTTTCCACTCCTCGGTCACATCACTGCGGGCCCCTTTCTTCCCCAGTCCCTCCAGTAGTGGGGCATCCTTCCTTCCTTCCTTCTCAGTCCCCCTCCCAGAGGACACCACCGCCGCGGGGTCACTCTCGTCCTCCCTCTGAATGCTTCTTTATCTCTTCTCTTTTCCCGAGGGTGCTCGGGGCATCTCTCGCCTGCCTTCAGCCCCTACTCCGACGGAAACGCTCCCCACTATCCCGCCACCTGGTGGTCGCAGCCTCCTCTCTTCTGCAGGAGTGAAGGGAGGTGGGGGTTACAGCCGAGCTCCCACCTACCCCCACAAAGGCGGAAGACTCTTGGGCACCCGCCTGTGGCTGGGAGTTTGCACCTGGGGTACAGAGGCAGGGAGGAAGGCGGGTGACTCTGTGGGGAACTAGCTGGAGGCTGGGCCCCCCCGGGCTGCCTGACATACACCTCCTTCTGCTTTTGCAGGGGCTTCGGGAAGCAGGGATTCCAGTGCCAAGGTAGGCTCTGGGGCTTTGGGGATGCTATTTGTGGGGAGAGAGGGTGAAAAACACTTTATAGAAGAAGTGACTGAGTTAGGTAGAGAGTGAAAGAATCACGTTGGTCGGAGTGACCTCCTAGGCTAGGAATTCTTCACCACAACAGGGTCCTTTTAAGGGGTGTGTGTGTGACTGGGGCCGATGGCGCTTGGGAGTCTTACATGCCAAGGAAGTTCACCTACCCTTCCTGCCTTCCCGGCTCTGGAAGAGTCAAAGCGGTCTCCTGAAGCAATCCTGGCATGGTCAGTTCCGCTGGGGGAGAAAGTGTCTTCCCGGGACGTTTCTGGGAGAACCTGTCCTCCTTAGTTCCCCTTTCTCTGCCCATGTCCCTTCCTTATCTCACCCAGGGAGGTTCTGCCTCTCCCTGCCTTGCAGAGGTCTCTGCAGGTGGCTGCCGCTCCTCTGCAGATGGTGCATCCCCTAGAAAGGCGACTGTGTTTGTCCCCTGGGCCTCTTCTCTCTCTGAAAGAAGTAGTGCCAGAGGGGGTGTTTCTCAGATCCTGGTTTAAATCGCCCCATCTTCTGGGTAGAAACAGAAAGGTCTCCAGGGCACTGGTTACCTGAGTTCTTGCATCTGGCTTGAGATCCTGGACTCTAACCAGGGTTATCAAACCTGCAGGTGGTGAGTTGATCACGTGTAAAGTGTCCCCCTCCTCCGTCTTTGGAGCTCATGTCTAAAAGACAGATTGCAAATTGGCTCTCCAGGACCAAAAGTCACCCGCAGCTCTGTGTAGCCCTTAGGGTGTCTTACTTGTGAATTTGATGTGAACATTTTAGAACTGGGAGATTTCACATACACATCCTAATTTCCAACTTTAACTTTGCTGAGAAATGGTCTCACTTTCGCGTGAAAACAATCATTTGGAGCTGAGAGCCGTTGTCGTAGATGGGGAACAGCCTTACCATTTTGTCTCAGTTGATCCCAGTTGGGAACACTTCACCCATTTCTGGCCCCTGTGGCCATTTAAGTTTGCAACCTCTCATCTGGAAAGTTTGTGTGTGTATGTTTTCTTTTTAATTTAAATTTTAATTTTTCACTCTTGGGCTTGGTGAGATTGATTTTGGTAAGAAACGGCACATTTCTGGGGTATTGTATCTTTAGGGGCAAATTGACCACCACCCTGGTGAGCTGGGTTTAAATCAAAAGACAGTATTTGAGTGTGGAAGAGTCTGACATGTGATTTAGCACTGACTGACAGTTTTGTGGCTGCACCTCCACCCTCCAGGGAAAAGTAAAGTGATCCCTAGTGAGCGTGGGTGGCATTGTCAGTGTGCAGAATGTTTGTTTGCTGGCAGCATGGCACTGTGCTCCTCTGAGACTCGTTCATACTCTTCTGAGATTGGGGCCCCGGTGGGCTCAGTGAGCCCTGCCAACCTACCCAGCCTCTCTTACCAAGATTTGGATCCTCTGCACCACACCAGAGGACTCCTCAAGTCTCTTTAAGTGTCAACAACTTAGGCCCTGGTGCAAACAAGTTGGGATTGTTTTCTAGAACTTTGACCCCTCAAACAAAACGCCAGTGGTGTCTTGGCACTGGAAGGTGTAATTTCTTCTTTGAGGTTGCCTTTCACTTCCATGAATCAGTTTCAGTCTTTGTCTCTTGCTGAGGCCAGGGGCAATTTTTAAACGTTTTTTACCATGGCCCTTCTATGCCACCTGCTCTGCTGTTATTGATGGATGGGAAAGTCACTTTGGAATGTGCAAGGCATGACACATCTGAAATAGGAGATCCTTTAACTCAAAGTCTGGAAGATAACAGGAATTTTCTGATGTTATGAGAAAAAGGCAGAATTAAAGTTTGTAATGAAATATGGCCACTTTAGAGATAGGAGTGTCTTTTTTTTTTTTTTGACAGGGTCTCACTCTGTTGCCCAGGCTGGAGTACAGTGGTATGATCAGAGCTCACTGCAGCCTCAAACTCATGGGCTCAAGTGATCCCCCCGCATCAGCCTCCTGATTAATTGGGACTACAAGTACACACCACCACGCCTGGCTAATTTTAAAACAACTTTTATAGAGAAGGGGTCTTGTGATGTTGCCTAGACTGGTCTTGAACTCCTGGCTTCAAGCAATCCTCCCACTTCAGACTCCCAGTGTTGGGATTATAGGTGTGAGCCACTACGCCCCTCTGGAGTGTCTATTTTTAAAATTGCCTTTCTTTTTCTCTTCCCTGCCTCCCCACCAAGAGGCAGCGTAGAGAAGTGGGCATTTGCACAGGCTACCAGGCAAGTCCTTGTCAGTCTGAATCTTAGCTTTGAGACTTCCCAGGCATATTACTTAGCCTCTCTGTATTTCAGCCCCTTGTCTATAAAACAGAGTCAGTAACAGTACCATAGTGTGGCTGAGCAGCTCCAACTCATTGCAATATCCAAGATTCTTGGACCAGAGCTTGGCACAGAGTATGCTCAGAAAATATCAGCTCTTATGGTTGTCCCCAGACTACCCCAATAGTAGGGCAGCTGGCATGAGAGAAGACTGGCTCTGCAGGGTTGCTTTGCTATGGAACTGCCTGCCAGGTAAGAGTCAAAACTCAGCCATGAACTTCTGGTCACTCTGTATAGCTGCTTTGACAGCATATCCCATTTGGGCAGCAGTAGGGAGGAGTGAGGGGAGGGGCAGATTGGCAGTCCCTGAAATTGAGATGTTTAGAATGGGAACATATAGGAAGGAGGGAAATTTATCCCTGGTACTCAGCATTGCCTGGGACTAATTGTGGAACCACTGAGGAGTTCCTCAGTATCTGATTGTTCTTGGTATCAGATATTTCCTCTGAAAGTGAATCCACTTACTATGGAATCAAGTTTATACAAAACACGTAAGATTTTATGATCTCACTTAAGTCAGCAATCCAGAGCCCAGGGCTTCAGGTTCCTTTCAGTTTTCTGCTCCACCATCCCTGAGGAGTGACAGTTATCTCATGGTCCAATAAGGACACTAGACTCTGGAGTCCTCACACCCTTCTTTCAGCTAGCAGGAAGGAAGAAAGGGGTAAAGAAGGGCATATAGCACATGCTCGGTGTCGCTTGTGGAGGTCGCTCAAGATCCTTCTACCTATATCCTCTTAGCTAGGGTTTAATCACATACCCACACCTTGCTGTGAGGGAGCATGTGGGAAATGTAGTGTTTATTTCAGGCAGCCACTATTTAGAGGATGTTTCCATTTCAAAAATATAAGCAGAGAGAGGATGTCGTCTCTGCCACTCCAGTAGGAGGTGTGTAGGATGATCGCAAGGCAAAGAAACCATTGAGAGTAACCTTCGTGCTCTATTATATTGTCATGGAAATTGGGGACACTGCTATGGGTTGGGAGAGGAAGGATGGAAAACTCATAAACCATGGAAAATTATGGATTTCTGTGTGCTCAGGGGAGCTTAAGAATAGATTTTCTTGCTTTCGTATGATGATAGGACAAAACTCTAGGTTGACTGCCTCATAATTTCTCCCTTTTTGTTTCCACTCTGTCTATTTCTTATAAAACCACTCTCTGGGAGGTAATTTAAGAATGTGTTTGATGACAGGGAACTGGGGCTGAAGATCCCTATTGTAAAATTGCCTAAATTCTAGAGTAGAAGTGGAACTCCTTTGACAAGCAAGGCAGATTTCTCTCTATGGCATTTTTTTCTTTGCCTTTTTTTTTTTTTTTTTTTTTTTTAAGACGGAGTCTCACTCTGTTGCCTAGGCTGGAGTGCAGTGGCACCATTTTGACTCATGGTAACCTCCATCTCCTGGGGTTCAAGTGATTCTTCTGCCTCAGCTTCCCAAGCAGCTGGGATTATGGGGGCCTGCCACCACGCCTGGCTAATTTTTGTATTTTCAGTAGAGATGGGGTTTCACCATGTTGGCCAGGTTGGTCTCGAACTCCTGACCTCAGGTGATCCACCCGCCTTGGACTCCCAAAGTGTTCAGATTACAGGCACAAGCTACAGTGCTGGCTGTCTCTATGGCATTCTTTACAGGAACTTAGGACTTGCATTTGAGCTTTAATTGTAATTAAAGTCTTCTCTAAGAAGACTTTTGGTAGAGAGAAAAAAACCTTCTTTCTTTTTTTTTTTAAAATTTTGTTTTTAGAGACAGGGTCTCACTGTGTGGCCCACCCAGGCTGGAGGGCAGTGACATGATCATAGCTCACTGCAGCCTCAAACTCCTGGGCTCAAGTGATTCTCCTGCCTTGGTCTCCTGAGTAGCTGGGACTGCAGGTGTGTGTCACCACGGCCCCCCCCCCCCCCCCTTTTTTTTTTGAGACAGAGTCTTACTCTGTCATCCAGGCTGGAGTGCAGTGGCGTGATCTTAGCTCACTGCAACCTCCACTTCCCAGGTTCAAGTGATTCTCGTGCCTCAGCCTCTTGAGTAGCTGGGACTACAGGTGTGTGCCACCATGCCCGGCTAATTTTTATATTTTTAGTAAAGGTGGGGTTTCGCCATGTTGGTTAAGCTGGTCTTGAACTCCTGACCTCAGGTGATCTGCCCGCCTTAGCTTCCCAAAGTGCTAGGATTACAGATGTGAGCCACTGAACCTGGCCAAATATATATTTTTTAATTTAATTTTTTTTTTTGTAGAGATAGTGGGTCTTGCTTTGCTGCCTGTGCCTGGTCTCAAACTCCCGGCCTCAAGCCAGGAGTCTCATTCTGCTTTGGCCTTCCAAAGTGTTTTTTGTTTGTCTTTGTAAGGAAGTGACTTTAGTAGAAATAGAGCGGCAATAAAACATAGAGATTCAGAATTCTTAGCAAGGAGTTTGAGTCCAGTAGAATTGGGTATGTATTTCTGATGGGCCGCTTACTCTCTGTGTGACCTTGGGCAAGTCACCCCCAGTAGCAACCTTGGTCTCCTCATCTGTAAAATGGGGATAATAGCACCTAACTCATAGGGTTATGGTGAAGAATAATGAGGTGGTGCATGAGAAATAGCCACAGCAAGTATCAATGACTCTAAGTGAGACCGTCAGTATTACTTGATTAGCTGTAGGAAACTGTGTCAAAGTGGGACAGAGTTCATTCTGGAACTTGTTAAATGACTAGGCCTCTTTCATGTACTTAGATAGTTTCTCTTCTTGGGTATATTTCTTCCTGGGTATTGGGTAACACCAGTGAGTGCTCAGTTCAGTGTCTGGGCCCAGAAACCCAGGCCTGGTTAGCATCGTCTTTCCTTCTGAGAAAGATCTGAACTTGCCATGGACTCTCTAGAAAAACCCCAGTGTACAAATTTTCTATGAAAAGCTAGAATTGATGATTATAATGAGTAAGTTGGCTCTTCCTTTTCCCATGTAGATTAGAAAACATGTTTTTAAATCTTCTAATTGAAATTATTCTTAAAAAACCCCAAAGCCTGACATGACTCCAACCATTGTTGTTTTCATCAATATCAATCCTATCAAATCAAATATAAGTTTATTTTAGTGTGTAGTTAACACATGTAGATTAGAAGAGTTTGCACTTTTTTATATCACAAAAAAGGTTAATTTTATTTTCTATGAAAAGCTAGAATTGATGATAATGAGTAAGTCAGCTCTTCTTTTTCCCATGTAGATTAGAAAACAGGTTTTTAAATCTTGTAGTTGAAATTATTCTTAAAAAAACCCAAATCATGACATGAATCCAACCATTCTTGTTTTCATCAATATTCACCCTATCAAATATAAAGTTTATTTTAGTGGGTAATTAACATGTGTAGATTAGCATAGCATATGTGTATTTATATAACAAAAAATGAATCAAAAGTTAATTTTATTTTCGGCAGTGTTCCCTAGAAACTTATAATATGACCCCATGCACTTCAGGTTGAATTTTCTTAGTAAAATCATAAAGAGGGCCATTTTTTCAAAAAATCACCAAGTCAGGCTGCAAGTTTAGAGGTTACTTCTATCGTTTCACTTCTCTTTCTTCCCAGAAGCAGACCCCAGAGACCTGTGAGCCAAACTCCACTCACCTTTTAGCTTATTCTAAATGTGTCCTGCGGGCTTCTCTGTGAATAAAAGGCAGAGGCCTTTTGACTTCGTGTTTGATGATTTGGCTTTTTTCTTTTTTTTTTTTTTTTTACCACCTGACGAGGGATTTCAGGCTCAATGTCCCAATCGAAATAAGAATCTTTGAGTGGGTTAACATTGAGTCTTAAAAAGGAGGGCTGATTTGTTGGAGAGGCAACAGCAAATTCATTTTTCACTGTAGAGCACTCAGGAGGAGTCTGAAGCTTTGGGCAACAGAATGCCTTTCTAAGTAAATATGGAAAATATGACCTTTGAAAATCCAGCTGATATGATATATAGATTCTTAGGAAATAATTTTTTAAAAATATATTTTTCAAAGCACTAATGATACTCCAGATACTGCCCATAACTAGATGCAGCATGTTTATAGTGTATCTAGGCAAAAAAAAAGAGAAGATATAGAAGAAGGCAGTTGGTCAAAAGATTAACTGAAGGTTTGAAAATAATTTTCTACACATTTGTACTGTTGGGGTCTCTCTTTTCTCTGTCTCTGCTTATCCTTCTGTCTCTGTCTCTCTGTTTCCATCACACACGCACACACACACACACGTGTATACACACACATATATGTAAGTAGATCAATATGTCATAATTTTCACAATATGCATCTTCTTTTGCTACTTTTCAGATACAGGTCATTAAATTACTAAGTATAATTTAAAATCTATGGTCTGGTCTTGTAACTATGCAGTTCAATTAATTCTTGGGTAGATAGGGGGATCTGCTGAAAAGTTTGTCTCTGATTGATTCCTTCAAAGGTAAGTCCCTTATGTTCTGGCATTTGCTCTAATAACATGAATTCTTTGACTTCATTCATCCAATCTCCTCATTGAATTTGTGTGAAATTCCTTAGATAGAATGTTAGCCTTTTTACAGAGAATACAACATCCACATTGTTTACATATGGCATTTGGAGGTGTGATGGCTGCTTGAAAATCCAGTAGGAAATTCGTGTGTTCACCACATACATTCATTTATTCATCCATCCATCCCTCCATTTATCCATCCACCTCTCTATTCATCATCCATCTGTTTTTCCGTTTATCTATTTGTCCATCGATGCATCTATCCATTTACTCCATTCTCCTTCTAAAAGTTTTTTCTCTCTCTCTTTTTTGTTTAGACAGAATCTCACTCTTTCTCCCAGGCTGGAGTGCAGTAGTGCGATCTTGGTTCACTGTAACCTCCGCCTCCCAGGTTCAAGTGATTCTCCTGCCTCAGCCTCCCAAGTAGCTGCGATTACAGGCCTGTGCCACCACACCCAGCTAATTTTTGCATTTTTAGTAGAGACAGGGTTTCACCATGCTGGCCAGGCTGGTCTCTAACTCCTGACCCCAAGTGATCTGCCCACCTCAACCTCCCAAAGTGCTGGGATTACAGGAGTAAGCCACCACACCTGGCCTCACTGATTAAGTTCTAGTGTCAAGTTCTATGTGTCAGGAACTATTTTAGGTGGCGGAACACAATGGTGAATGAGACTGAGAAGATTTCTGTTGTCATGGAGCTTATGATGTAGTGGGGGGAGATAAGACATTCTACAGATCATTGCACTCATATTTAATCTCATTTTTATTAGGTACTTTGAAGAAAATGGACTGGGTACTAGGAGAATATATAATGGGAAGCTATCCTATGTAATGGCTGGGGATGCAGTCAGTGGTCTGGGAATTAAAAAAAAAAAAAAAGCCCAACTTCTCATTCTCATTTTCTGAGGTAACTGGAGAGAAAGTCTGAGTTGTCAAGGAACTAGAGCTAAAAATCTGTATTGTAAAACTGCCCATATCGTGGATAACATGTGCAACAGGGCTGAAGGCAGTGACTCATGCCTGTAATCCCAGCACTCCAGAAGGCCAAGGCAAGAGGATTACTTGAGGCCAGGAGTTCGAGACCAGCCTGGGCAACATAACAAGACCCTATCTCAATTAAAACAAAACAAAACAAAATATGTGCAGGAGACTTGTCTTTGTGACATTCTATGGAGAAACCCTAAATATTTATTTGTATCATAGCTGCAAGTAAGATGAGTAAGTATTTGGTAGAACTAGCCTGTTACCTTGAGATGGCTTATTTCCCAGTTTGACAGAGAACTTCATCTCCTCTTAGTTAATAACTCAGATAATGAGCTGACTTCCTTTTTGTTTAGAGTTTGCAGTTTGAGATGGCTGTTCTAAAGAAGAAAAATCAGACAATTTTAGAGGTGGAGGAGCAAGTCTGGGCCAATAGATTGAAAATAAATAAAAAGAGAGAGCACAGCATTTCAGTGAGAGGCATTTTGAGCTGAAAGTCAGTTTTCAGGGGGCACAAGATTACTCACATTACCTGCCAAATACCTTCCTCACCCTGTGTCCATCTCTGATATATTACAACTCTTCATTCCTTTGGCTTAGGCAGTATTTTATCTTCAGAAGATACTTTTAAGTAGTTTAACAATAAACGGTGTTGACTCACTTATAGAGAAAGGACTTTTGTCAAGTCTGTCTTTCTGATTTCATTAAGGAGAAAGTCTCAGTTAGTGTTAATATATCTTTAACACCCCTGTAACACAAATCTGGGCACTTAGTAGATATCTGTTGAATATTCTTTTTTTATTATAAAGGAAATACAGGGAATTATGAGAATATAAAAATATGGGCCGGGTGTGGTGGCTCATGCCTGTAATCCCAGCACTTTGGGAGGCTGAGGTGGGTGGATCATGTGAGGTCAGGAATTCGAGACCAGCCTGGCCAACATGGTGAAACCCCTTCACTACTAAAAATACAAAAATTAGCCAGGGGTGGTGGTGTGTGCCTGTAGCCCCAGCTACTTGGGAGGCTGAGGCAGGAGAATCGCTTGAACCTGGGAGGCAGAGGTTGCAGTGAGCCAAGATCACACCACTGCACTCCAGCCTGGCAAAAGAGCGAGACTCCATCTCAAAACAAAAACAAAAACAAAAACAAAAACAAAAACGAAAACGAAAACAAAAAAGTTAGTTTCTACCTATAAACCAACTTTTTTTTTGGGTCAGCAAGGGTACACCTTTACCTAATGTTGAGCCTAGTTCTGTTCTACCCTGAGCTTGATTCTGTACTGGCTATTCCTCTTTATGAATAGAGAAGGGAAGTTCAGTGTCTTTCTTGGAAATTTTTTGTGTTGTAAGGATGCTCAGTGTTCCAGAGGGTTGAGAGGAACAGCAAGGACAGGATCTGGTAGAGATGGCAGCTTTTATTCAGAAGTGCTAAGCTGTTAATCATTACCGTGGTTGTTATTACCTTTTAATTGCCATTTGTCCTGCTTGTTTGTGGTCTCCTGGGCATCTCCTTCCCCTTTAGCCCACAAGCAGAAAGTCGCCCTACAGAGTCAGGGGGAGAACTCAAACCCAGACCAGAGAGCTCTGATCCACTTCTATTGGGTCTTGGAACTGGCTAAGTAGGTGGAAATTAACTGGTTCAAGATATGCAGCACCATTAGTTCAACCATAACCGTGTTCCTGGGGTGAATTCTAGCTTTCTTTTTTCTTTCATCTTGCTACTTCCCAGAGACCAGACTTTGGGCCTCTAGGGAAGGAGTATCAAATTGGGCTTGAGAGTTCAAGCTCAAAACAGACCTGATTTTAAATCCTGGTTCTGCTTCTCCATATCTTCATGACCTTTGGGTGGGTAAAATATGATCCTGCTTCCATCTGTCTGTCTGTCTGTCTGTCTATCTATCTATCTATCTATCTATCTATCTATCTATCTATCTATCTATCATCTATCCATTCATTCATCCACCTGTCCACCAATCCATCCGTCCATCCATCCACCCATCCACCCATCCACCCAGCTGTTCTTCCATTCATCCATCCAACCATCCATCCGTCCATCCATCCATCCATCCATCCATCTAGCTATCCAACCGTTTTTCCATTCATTTAATATATATTTATTGGATGACTACCACATATCAGGTACTGTTCTAGGCATTGGAACTAGAACAGTGAACAAAACAGCATTGTTGACTTCATGGAATTTACATTCTAGTAGAATAACAGTGATAAATAAATAACATAGGACCAATATATTGTATAATGTCAGGTTACCATATGGGCTTTGAAGAGAAATAAGACACTGTCCTCACCCTTAAAGATCTTCCTGGTCTTTCAAAAGGAGAACAGCACATGGCCGATTGGTTCTGAGACATAATGTAAAGTGCTACACCAAGGATGTAAAAACACTTTGGATGGCATCCCTACTCCTCCTCGGACCGGTGAAGATTCCACAGAGGAGGTGACATTTGGGAACAGTCTTACAGCAGGAGTGGGAGTTCCCAGATTGACAAGGGGATGAGGGCAGGGGAGGGCGTTTCAGGCACAGGACAGGACAAGGCAGTTGAGATAGTGAGGAGAGAGAATAGGGCACATGCAGGGAACAGGAAGAAGAGGGTGTGAGGGAGGGAGGAGCAGGTGGGAGATGAACGTCATATCAGAGGGGTTGGCCCCTTGAAGGCAGTGTAGTGACTAGGAAGTGGTTGTTGTCACTGTTTTAAAGTGGGATGTGTGGGGGTGAGTGAAATGGCCAAATGTTTGAAAAAGAGGAGCATGAGATGCCTTTGGCAACAATACTTGCCATGACTCAAATCCTGAAATTCCAGGCCTACAGTGATGGAAGTCAGGCAGGAGAAGCTGAAATGGCCATTTAGAAGCAGTGGGGGTGCCTTACCGGAGCACCTCGTGGCTGTTACTATTTTTCACACCCTAAAGAGACATTTGGAATTTCATGTCAGTCATATTGTTGATTGTTCTATTTTGAGGGTGGTTACTAGGTTATTTTTATGGTTCTAACAATAGGGATATCTCTCTTCACTGCATCCTTAGACACGGAGGGCCGTAGAAATGAATTTTCCTCTGAAAGGCATCCTCCCACTCCCTCTCCCTCTCCACTGCTGTCACCCAGTGGGTACGTGTTTGTTGAGCACATGCTGCACATGGTGGTGAAGAGTTGGTGGTTTGGAGAAAGAAAGGCTTCAGTTTAAATCTTGACTTCTTGCTGTGGGACCTTAAGCAAGTTACTTAACCCTTTGAGCTTCTGTTTTTTCATAGCTAGAAGGATATAATAATAAAACCTACTTTATGTGAAGTGTTTCTTAGCACCCTACCTGACATATATACCGTAAGCACTTGATAAGTGGTAGCTATTTCTGTTCTTCCTAGGACTGGGCACTGTTCTTGTCCTTACTGGGTTTATATTCCTGTTGGGGAGGCAAGATGAATGCTCTTGAATCAAGGAGATGACGCAAGAATGGATGTGCTTACATGTCGTGGTCAATAGCATTAGCTGCACCTTACAGTGGATCTAAGAGAGAAATGCTTGGTTGGGGCCAGAGAGGTGATTTGAGCGTGCTTTCTGAGAAACTCTTTCCTGGCCTGCGATGCTTTAATTTGTGGGAAACCTCAGAAAGTTGAATTGCAATCTGTGATTGCCCCATCGGCTGACCTCATTTCAAAAATGTATTGGTAGCATTTCAACTTTAAATAGATTTGTGACCATTTCACCCTTCTAAATTTGGGTTCCCTTCACCCTTTGGGTGGAGCGTTTATATCCCTTTTTGGTTGAAGAAGCTGGCAAATAGTGTGGGTGAAGGTGGAGGGTGAAGTCTGCAGGATGGTCGCTTGTCTCATTGGGATAGTCAAGGCGGTGATTTTTGTGGGATGGCCCTATATTGAAGATCTTCTTTCCCTCCCTAAAGGTAGAGACCATTCTTTAGAGCTTAGAGAGTGCTGCAAATGAAGATTTGATCGTTATTTGGATTTTGTGTGTGTGTATGTGCGTGGATTTTTTTTTTTTTGGTAGTTATCTGGATACATTTTGTGGCAAAATTTATGGCTGAGGGTATTGATAATTCTTTCTGAGCCAAACAGTGTACTTAGGGAAACAGGATTGACATATAGAGTAGAGAAGGACTTCTTTTTATTTCAGTTGTATATTCATCTTTTGGTGGCTAGCTTTTTAAAAAAAACTATTAATATTATTTTTGATTGACAAATCATAATTTATGGGGTACAATGTGATGTTTTGATACATATATACAATGTGTCATGGTTAATTCAAACTAATTAATATAACCATCAGCTTGTTTATTTATTTTTTATGGTGAGACATTTGAAATTTACTTAGTTATTTGAAATATATGATACACTTATTATTGACTATGTTACCCTGCTGTGCAATAGATCTCCAAACCTATTCCCCTTGTCTATCTGAAACTTTGTATCCTTTGATCAGCAACTCCCTCCCTCACCCCAGATTCTGATCACCATCCTTCTACTCTCTATTTCTATGACTACAACTTTATCAGATTCCACATATACGTGAGATCATGCTGTATTTGTCTCTGTGTTTCTGGCTTATTTTACTTAGCATAATGTCCTCCAGATTCATGTATATTGTCACAAATGATATAATTTCTTTCTTTTTTTTAAAGTCTGGGTAGGATTCTATTGTGTGTATATACCATATTTTCTTTATTCATTCATCTTCTGTTGAGCACTTAGGTTGGTTCCATATCTTTGCTATTGTAAGTAGTACTGCAACAAACATGGGAATGCACATATTCTTTGACATACTGATTTCAGTTGCTTTAAATATATACCCAGAAGTGGGATTACTTAAAAAAAATTAATTGTTTTTTATTTGAGACCAAGTTTTGCTCTTGTTGCCCAGGCTGGAGTACAATGGTGCAATCTTGGCTCACTGCAACCTCCACCTCTCGGGTTCAAGAGATTCTCCTGCCTCGGCCTCCCAAGTAGCTTGGATTACAGGCATGCACCACTACGCCTGGCTAATTTTGTATTTTTGCTAGAGATGGGGTTTCGCCGTGTTGGTGAGGCTGGTCTCAAACTCTTGGCCTCAGGTGATCCACCTGCCTTGGCCTCCCAAAGTGCTGGAATTACAGGCGTCAGCCACCATGCCCGGTGATAGTTCACTTTTTTGTTTTTTTGAGAAACTTTTAGTACTGTTTTTCATAAGGCCATACTAACTTACATTCCCACCAACAATGTACGGGTCCCCTTTTCTCTACATCTTCTCCAACATGTTTTTTATCTTTTTGATAAAAGCCATTCTAACAGGTGTGAGGTTATAGCTCACTGTGGTTTTAATTTGCATTTCCCTAGTGCTTAGTGTGCTGAACATTTTTTCATGTACCTATTGGCCATTTGTGTGTCTTCTTTTGAGTAATAGCTGTTCAGATCCCATTTTTAAATCAGGTTATTTGTTTACTTGCTATTGAGTTGTTTGAGTTCTTCGTATATTTTGGATATTAACCTCTTATCAGATAGAGCATTTGCAAATATTTTTCCCATTCTGTGGGTTGTCTCTTCACTTTGTTAATTGTTTCTTTTGCTGTAAAGAAGCTTTCAGTTTGATACCCTCCCATTTGTCTCCTTTTGCTTTTGCTTAATCGTTGCCCAAATCAATGTTGTGGAGTTTTTCCCTTACGTTTTTCTCTAGCAGTTTTATAGTTTCAGGTCTTAAGTCTTTAATCAATTTTGAGTTGATTGTGTATGTGGTTTGTAAGATAAGGGTCTAATTTCATTCTTCTACATGTGGATATCCAGTTTTCCCAACACCATTTACTGAAGAGACTGTCCTTTCCCTCATTGTGTGTTTTTGGCACCTTTATCAAAAATCAATTGGCTATAAATGTGCAGGTTTATTTCTGGGCTTTCTATCCTGTTCCATTGGTTGATGCATTTGTTTTTATGCTAGTACCATGCTGTTTTGATTACAATTGCTTTATAATGTATTTTGAAATTAAGGAGTGTGATTCCTCCAGCTTTATTCTTTTTGCCCAATGTTGTCTTGACTATTTTGGGTCTTTTGTGGTCCCGTATGAACTTAGGGATTGTTTTTTCTATTTCTGTGAAAAATGACATTGGAATTTTGATAAGAATTGCATTGAATCTGGAGATTGCTTTGGATAGTATGGACATTTTCACAATATTAATTTGTCTAGTCCACGAACACAGGATATCTTTTCATTTATTTGTGTTTTCCTCTGTTTCTTTCATCAGTGTTTTATAGTTTTCAGTATACAGATCGTTTACTTCCTTGGATACATTTACACCTAAGTAATTTTTTTTTGCTGCTATTGTAAATGAGTTTGTTTTCTTAATTTTCTGGTCTGGTAGTTTGTTATTAGATATGCTAGTATAGAAAATTAGAATAATTAGATATTCTAATATAGAAACACACTGATTGTGTGTTGGTTTTGCATCCTGCAATTTTATTGAATTTGTTGATCAGTTCTAACAGTTTTTTTTGGTGGATTATTTAGGGTTTTCTGTATATAAAATCACCTTGTCAACAAATAGAGACAAGTTCACTTCTTCCTTTCCTATTAGGATGCCTTTTATTTCTTTCTCTTTCCTAATTACTCTGGCTGGGACTTCCAGTACTCTATTGAAAAGAAAGGGTGAAAGTGGGCATCCTGATCTTAGAGGAAAGGCTTTCAGCTTTTCATTGTTGAGAAGGATGTTAGCTATGGGTTTGTCATAATAGAGCCCATAGTGTTTATTATGTTGAGTGCATTTCCTTTATACCTTATTGCTGAGTACTTTTTTCATGAAAGAATGTTAATTTTTTTCAAGTGCTTTTTTTTCCTGCATCTATTGAGATGATCATATGATTTTTATCCTTTATTTTGTTAACATGGGTATCACATTTATTGATTTCTATGTGTTGAACCATCCTTGCATCCCAGGGAGAAATCCCACTTGATCATGGTGAATAAAATTCTTTTAATGTGTTCTTTAATTTGGTTTGCTAATATTTTGTTGAGGATTTTTCCATCTATGTTCATCAGGGATATTGGTTTATAGTTTTCTTCTCTTGTCATGTTTTTGTTTGGCTTTGGTATGATAGTCTTGGATAATGAGTTTGGAAATACTCCCTTAATTTTTTGGAAGAGTTTAAGAAGAACTGATTGACATCCAGATCAAGAAACAGAACATGCTGGTACCCCAGAAGCATCATCTCACAATCCCTATCAACCGTATCCTTCAGGAGTAATCACTATCCTAACCTCTATCACCTATGATTACTTTCATCTGTTCCTGAACTTAGGCGCACTTTTCTGTTATGCAACTCCATTGACTTATGCCCATTTTTCTGTTAAAAAATTTAAAAAGCGCAGAGCTTTAAGTTACTGAGGCTGAGCCTGAGAAATGTTAGCTGGGACTTTTTTAGTTTTGCGTAGAGGAAGTGAAATCCGTATGGGAGACAGGCACCTTCTGGAGTCACCCATTGGGGAATGGTGCCGTTTGCCTTCTTTGGGGGAACATCTGCTTCCTGTTTCAATGTTGCCCATCGGTTCCAGACTGTTCAACAAGGAAGCCAGGGCATTCTGACAGTTTTTCCACCCAATAATTTAGCTCTGTAAATACTAGGAAAACTTGAGCTCACAAACTATTTTTAGGGCTTAAATTTCAAAAATTCTGTATTAGTAAGAATCTATTAAAGCTGCTGTAACAGACAAACCTTGAAGTCTCTGTGGCTTGACAGAAGGGGGTTTCTTTCTCACTCATGTCACTAACCAGTGCAGGTGGTCCTGGTCAGGACATCTTCCACAGATTAACACAGGACCCCAGGGTCCTCCCCATTGGGCCAGTGGAAGGGGAAAGGGAAATTGAGAAAGCACACTCATTTCACAACCACTTCAGCTGGGGAAGGAAGTCACATCACTTCTGCTCACATTCTATTTGCCAGAACCCAGGCAAAGAGGCAACCAACTGAAGGGGGTGCTGGGACATGTCGACTAGCTCTATGTCCAGGAGGAAAAGAAAACAGGTTTTGATGAACTCAGTAAATCTCACTCCAGTCTCCAAAGCCATAATTTCCTTTGTCTTTCTTTGCGGTGATGTATCTAGTTTTATCTCTCACTTGACTGGTAAAACTAAGATGCGAAGCTCTAGATGTCCTTATCTTATCAAACATAGCAGGGAAAGAGTGAAGTCTATTTGTGTTCCTAAAAGTGAAATAAAGAAGCACTCTTCTTGTTTTTAGTTATTAGAACAACCTGGCTCTTGTCAGACTTTCCAGTTTTTCGATCAGTCAGAATTCTTGCCTCTCTGGTTGCCTGTTGTATTAGTCCATTCTCATGCTGCTAATAAAGGCATACCTGAGACTGGGTAATTTATAAAGGAAAGAGGTTTAATTGACTCACAATTCAGCATGGCTGGGGAGGCCTCACAATCATGGCAGAAGGTGAAGGAAGATCAAGGAACTTCTTACATGGCAGCAGGAAAGAGAGCGTGCGCAGGGGAACTGGCCTTTATAAAACCATCAGATCTCATGAGACTTTTTCACTATCATGAGAACAGCATTAGAAAACCCACCCCATGATTCCATTACCTTCCGCCAGGTCCTTCTCGTGACACATGGGGATTATGAGAGCTCCAATTCAAGATGAGATTTGGGCGGGGACACAGCCAAACCATATCACCTGTGGACATCCCAAGCCGATCTCTCTGAGGCCGGGTTAGTTCTCTTCTAAGCTGACTTGTTATATAGAAGAATCCTTTATTAGTTCTACTTCGAGATATTTGACTGGACACCCAACAAATCAATTATCTATTGCTGGATAGCACATAACCTCAAGGCTTAGTGGCTTAAAGTAGCCACTCTTTTATTTAGTTTTAGTTTCTGTAGGTCAGTAATTTGGGCTGGGCTCAGCTGGGTGGTCTGTCTGATCTGGGCAGGGATTGGCTGTTCTTGGCTGGGCTCATTTACCTGCCTGGGGCCTCAGCAGGGATGTCTAAGACAACTGGAGCCTCTCTTCAGGTCTTTCATCTTCCAGTGGGCTGTCCTGAGCATGGTCATGTACTGATGGGTGCATTCTCTGGGCATGAGCAAGGGCTGCAGGGCTTCTTGAAGCCAAGGCTCAGAACATGCATAACATCACTTCTGCCGTATTCCCTAGTCAAAGCAAATCACAAGCCCACCCCAGAAACAAAGGAGGAAATAGAGAAGAGAATAGATGCCTCCTCTTGATGGGAGAAGCTGCAAATAATTTGTGATATTTTTGGAACCCACCACACTAATTTCAGTGTGGTCCTCGCAATTGCTTGGCTGTCTAAAAACACACTCCAGTCTAGTGTGCATTTCTGAAAATGAACTTGATCAAAGGCAGGCCCCAAATGAGTGCTCAACATTTACACCTGATAATAATACTACCTACCTCCTAGGGAAATGGTAGGGCCAGATGAGATGATGTATGCAAAGGATACAGCCAGGGCTTAGTGCACACACAATACTGAATACTACCACCATTACTACTGAATACTGCCACCAAATACTACCGTTACTACCACTTGGCACTGCCTAAAAGCTTGAGATTCAGAGAAAGGAAGACAAAGCCCCTGTACTTGAGGAGGGAGAGAATAAAGGTGGGGGGGAGAGAGAGAGAGAGAGAGGGAGAGAGAGGCGTGTGAGTTCTTGCAACACAGTGTGGTCAGTGTGATCACAAAGCTGTGATGGAGTGCAGATGAGGTCTGATGACTTACTGGTCAAGAGCATGGGTTCAGGCCTCAGTTCCTCCCCAATCACATGTGGGGTCTTAGGCATCTTTCTCTTTAATCTTCAGTTTCTTTGTCTGTGAAATGAAGATAATGGCACGGAGCCTACCTCCCAGAGTTCTATGTGGATTAAATGAGACAGGCAAACAACAACAAAAACCACAAACAAACAAAAAACAAAAATGAAAACAAAAATCATGTGATTGCTTATTAAATGTTAGTTATAGAAAAAAATATAAGTTCTTAAACGTGCCCTTGTAAAAATGTCCTAAGGACCTCATCTTTATTTAGTTCTTCTGCAACTCTGGCTAGCATCATTGATAAATTGTCTTAAAAGATGAAGATTTGCATGCAGGTGGTTTATTGGGGATGTAGCTCTTGGGAACAACATCTATAAGGGATAGAGGGAAGCAGGGAAGAGGTAGTTGAACTGTGGTGCAATAGTTGTAATAGAGGCCAAAGCCAATTCCATGGCTGGAGCTGAGATGGCCCTTCAGAACTGGGACAAGCCAATGCATCAAGTGGGCATTGATTGTGGGCCGCTCTTTGGAAAGTAGCATTACCTTGGGCAAAGAAGCTCCCTTCTTCAGGGGAGGATTCCCAGGGAGGACACAGCTGTGAGCCATTGGTTTTCCCAGCAGCTGGGGGAATGAGTTCTTTGTCCCTATAGATGGTTTTGAGGGGGTGCATTTGGGGGATGCTCTCTGGGGTTCACTATGTGCTTCTACGTCTTTTTTAGAGGTTCATTTCAAACTATACCTTGGTTCATTCACAGTACTAATTTAGTTACTATCCAGATTCATAGACTGTACTTACTGGAACTGGAATATCATAGACAGAGAGTTCTAATCCAACTAGGCCTAGGGAATGACGTGGGAATAGCTTGTCCCAGGTCATCCAGCTACCAGAGAGGAGAGCTGGGATTCATATCCAAGCAATGAGACTTCATACCTCACCTTACTTCCGTTATGCTACACACTCCTGAGTCACAGGGGATTCCAACTTATATTTCAAGCCCAGACTGCATGACTTCAATGTCCTGTTGCCCTTAACCCCTATATCAGATTGCAGCCCCACTCTGGAAAGTTTTCTTGAATTCTTCTATGTATGTTTTTTAAACTGTGGGTCATCACTCATTAGAGGGTCATGAAATCAATATAATAGGTCAAGAACACCATAAGAAAAAGCAGAACAGAAAATATCACAGTGCGTCACTCTCAGGAAGGGTAGATATTGTTTCATGAAACTTTTCTTTTTTTTTTTTTTGAGACGGGGTCTTTGTCTGTCGCACAGGCTGGAGTGCAGTGGTACAATCGTAGCTGACTGCATCCTCAACCTCCCAGGCTCAAGAGATCCTCCCACCTCATTCTCATGAGTAGCTGGGACTAGAGGCACATGCCATCATGCCTGGCTAATTTCTAAAACTTTTTGTAGAGATAGGGTCTCCCTATGTTGCTCAGGCTGGTCTCAAACTCCTGAGCTCAAACAGTCCTCCTATCTTGGCTTCCCAAAGTACTATTGGGAATTATAGGCATGAGCCACTACTCCTGGCCTCATACAATTTTTATTTGATATGAACATATATAGCCATGAGTGAACTGGGTCAAAATGTAAAATGTGTCTCTTACTGCAGGTAACTGTCAATGTAGTTTGAATATCACTGTGAAATATATAGAGAAGAGGCGCTGGGGGCTCATGAACTTGGCCCATGGACTGTTGAGGCTTTTTTAAAAAAAATCTTTAGAGATAATATAAATGTAGTGCTTTGAATTCTTTATAATTAGAAGTTTTATTCTTACCCCATCACCATGTCCCAAGATCATTTTT
Organism: Hylobates moloch; assembly: GCF_009828535.3. Classification (NCBI taxonomy): domain Eukaryota; kingdom Metazoa; phylum Chordata; class Mammalia; order Primates; family Hylobatidae; genus Hylobates; species Hylobates moloch. The sequence goes on from NW_026652281.1 coordinate 75,605,535, forward strand.
ATTATCATCTTTGAGCTTTAGCATATCACAGACAGAAGTTATTTTTCCAAATAGAATTTTAAGTATGGTATAAGAGGTTTTTAGAAATGGAATGATTGGTTTTGGCGGAACTGCCTGGCCTGACCTGTCACTCGGGTGAAGTGTCAGAGAGCTGTGTCGAATGCTGGCGGAGAGCTGTCCCTCTCCTGCAGAGAGAAGGAGCTGCTTATCCTGGGGGATAATGTGGGTTGAGAAAGAAGTGTTTTATGAGCAGAATCAGCACAGAGGGAGGGAGGAGGAGGTGTTTAGGGGCTGCAGAGAGCCGCCAGAAGATGTGGGAACAGTATGCCAGCACGGAGGTGGGTCAGATTCCCATGGTGGGACTCTGCTGAGGGTTGCCTCCAGCGGAGACTTCCAAGGGCTGGGATTCAGTGTGTGTTTATGTTCTCTGGTGTCCCTGATAGGTGGGGGCCCACATGACAGCTGGTCTCACTGTGTTTCCCTTCTGGCCGTCTCTGATTTGGGGCCCAAGGGCCATAGGGGGGCCAGGGCACTCCAGATGGGATGAAAAGTCAAGTCCAAGAAAAAAATGAAATCTGGGCTAGGCTTGTCCCTGCTTGAGGATGTGTGTGTGTGTGTGTGTGTGTGTGTGTGTGTGTGTGTGTGAGATTGTGCATGTGCGCGGGCGTCTGCAGTCCCTAGAAGGATCTCTATTCATTGGACAGAGAGGCCAAGGGAATTTTCCATTTCCTGGATGTCTTCAAAGATTTCAAATGCCATTAACTTGAGCTGACATTTATTGAGTACTCACTCGGTCACTGGCACTGTTCTAAGTACTTTACATGTATTAACTTATTTAATCCTCACAACAGCCCTGTGTGGTTGCTGCTGTTATTGCTGCCATTTTATGCTGAGAAAACAGCACAAAGAATTGAGAAATTTTACCAAAGTTACAGTTAGGATTCAAATATAGACTTGGTTTTAGGATTGTGTAGCTTCAGAATTGATGGTGACAATGATGATGATGATGATGATGATGATGATGATGATGAAGCCAGCTAATATTTGAGTGTTTGCAATGAGCTGGGCGTTTTCACAAACTTTATCCCTTTGGATCTTTACCTTCCACTAAGATTTGCTGCTATTTGTATCCCTTTTGTAGATAAGAAAGCAAGCTTAGAGAAGATAAAGCATTTGCTTAAGTAACTGCAGAGCGTAGATTGAATTCAGGTCCATTCGAGTCAGTCTCTGTTCCCAGCCACCAAGGTGAAGGGCTCAGGGGGCTCGGGGGTCATAGAGGAGCACCATGGTGAGGAAGGCCCCATAAGAGTGTGGCAGAATGGCAACCAGGAAGGATCTGGTATATGGGATGGTGATAAGGCCCATCTCTCATGGCCAGGAAAGTGTGCCTGCCACAGCAATGAATGAAGCTGGCAACATTTGACAGGAAGGGGAAATTCTCTAGTGGGAGGAATACTTCCATCAAACTGTTTTTTTTCCCAGTGGAGGAGTTTGCACATGTGTAGATTTTTTTAGCCATAGCCTTGAATAAGGAATTCAGAAAGTGGCTTCTAGTTTGAGGCCTTTCAATGGCCACGTGATCACAGTGGGCTGATTTCTTCATGCCTAAGTTACCAGGCTGGGAGGACAGGCTGAGAACTATGCAAGCTGTTGAGTCACTTGGAAGGAAGAGGGTTACATACAGCAGTCACTTTCATGGAATAATACTTCCCTGAAGAGATGCACTAATTTATTGAGGCACTGAGCTGGATGCTTCACACACATGATCTCATTGAATGTCCACAGCACCCTAGGAAGTTGGTCTCATTATTAACTTCGTGAAGTGACTGAGGCTTAGAGATATTAAATAGCTTCCAGCCTGGGAAACATAGTGAAACCCCATCTCTGCAAAGAATAAAAAAAAATGAGCTAGGCGTGGTGGCTCGTGCTTATATTCACAGCTACTTAGGAGGCTGAGGTGGGAGGATCCCTTGAGCCTGGGAGGGTTGAGCCTGTAGTGAGCTTTGATGGCACCACTGCACTCTAGTCTGGGTGACAGAGTGAGACCCTCTCTCTAAACAAACAAATCCCAGGAGACATTTTCTCTAAGCTAAGTAGTTGAAGAGGGCAACAAACCCAGGTGGTCTGACTCTGAGGCTTGAGGGTCCAGGTTCAGCTACTCCACCAGTATCCCTGGCCAGTCTTTGGCCAGGGCACAGAATGTGGCATATCAAGTTCTGGGGTCTGATTTGGAAAGTGTGAGATCCCTCCTTTGTATCTTTTCCAAAGTCCACTCAGAAGAGAGTAGTGTAAAAGGAGTGATAGCACAGTGTGGTCTGGCTGGCATAGTCAGCCGCCGTCTGATGGGCAGGGGGAAGCTGCTTTCTGTCCTCAAGCAGCCCCTAAACTTGTAGGCCAGACTCGTAAATCACACATTGATAACTCAGTGTGATGTGTGCTGTAATGGTGGAGAGCGGGGAGAAATGCCAGGAGCAGCTCACCTCCCAGGTTCCTGGGGAGGCTGCGCAGCGGAGCCTGAGTTCTCAGTTGGGTTTTGAGGCAGAGGAAGCAGTGAAAGAGAGAGGAAGAATGTCAGTGAGGTGCGGGGAGAAGCAAGAGAGAGAAAACACTTGGCAAAAAGAAGTAGTTGAAGTACCCGGGGATGTTTAGCTTGAAGAATAGAAAATTTGGAGGAGGCAGAGAAAAGGCAGGAAACTTTAAAAGCAGGAGAGAAAGACCTCCAGGTTCCCAAAGGGAGCATGGTGCTTCTCAAGGGGGTGAGGCTGACAGCATTAGGAGAGAGAGAGAGTTGTCAAGGAAGGGAAGGACCCATGGAGCGGAGAGCACAGGTGAAAATGAGAAGTGATAGGAAACTGGGTGGGAAATAAATGAAGTTTTGAGGCCAGTTGAGAAATCTTGCTTGGTGGTTTCTATTTTCTTTGTGAAGCAGAAAAAAAGAGGAATTAGACAGACCTGCATTCAAATCTCATGACCCCAGGCAAATTTCTTATCCTTAGCTTCTTCATTTTGAAAAAGGGGTGAATGATAATAGGACCTACCTAATACAGTTGTCAGGATCAAATATGATAGTGTTTGTGTAAGATGTGGTGGCACCCTGGCACATAGTACCAAAAAAAGTGCTATGAATGTTGTCACATATTGAGGGAGTCCGGGTTTGGGTGCTTGATACATAGAAGTATCATGAATAGCAGCAGAGAATACAAGAAGAAGAGAAAGCTTGGGGGAGAAGATAGAGAATTATGCGTTGGGTATGTTGAGAATGAGGTGCCTGTGCTATATCCGAGTGTAGGTGCCCAAAGGCAACTGGGAGTCATGAGAAGTCAGGGATAGAGGTAAATGTTCAGGAATTATTAATACAGGGGTGCATTTTAAAAATATCTGAAGTAGGTTACTGGTGGCACTCAAAGATTTTTAATGATCAAAGGTATTCAACAACATGGAACTACATAGTTTTAAAAAAAATTCTCTTGTAGGCCGTGTGTGGTGGCTCACGCCTGTAATCCCAGCACTTTGAGAGGCCAAGGTGGGTGGATCACTTGAGGTCAGGAATTCAAGACCAGCCTGGTGAACATGGTGAAACCCCATCTCTGCTAAAAAAAAAAAAAAAAAGAAACAAAACAAAACAAATAAAAATAAAAAAACCAGGCATGTTGGTGTGTGCCTGTACTCCCAGCTACTCGGGAGGCTGAGGCAGGAGAATTGCTTGGACCCGGAGTCAGAGGTTGCAGTGAGCCAAGATCGTGCTACTGTACTCCAGCCTAGGCAACAGAATGAGACTCAGTATAAAAAAAATATTTTTTTTCCTTTTAATTCTTCGGGTTAAGGAGAGTGTCTTAGTTTGCTGCTATCATGTCCTAAACATCTTTCTAATGCATGCAAATCTCCCTTTTAAGCTAAAAGAATGAAGCAATCTCGGACTCAGAGCTATGTACCTGCTAGAATTTAATAATTTAAATTTTCATTGTGTTCTTCATACTCACCTTCTATTTATAGCAAGTGTTACTAGCTCTCCAATTCTGGAGGTTGTTTCAGATAGGATGCATTGGTTCTTTTTTTTTTTTTTTTTTTTTTTTTTGAGACAGGTCTTGCTCTGTCACCCAGGCTGGAGTGCAGTGGCACAAACACAGCTCACTGCAGCCTCAACCTCCCAGGCTCAAGCAAACCTCCCACTTCAGCCCCCCAGGTAGCTGGGACTACAGGCATGTGCCACCATTCCTAGCTAATTATTTTATTTTTTATAGAAACAGGGTCTCACTATGTTTCCCAGGCTGGTCTTGAATTTGGGCTCAAGCAATCCTCCCACCTCAGCCTTCTAAAGTGCTGGGATTACAGGCATGAGCCACCACACCTGACCTGCTTTGGTTCTTAAAAACAGAATACCTGGCGAGCCTAACAAGGAGGCAGGTGGTTCCAGGGTTGGTTTAATCAAAGACTTAACAGTGTCATCAAGCGCCTCTCAGTTATTTGCTCTGCCATCCTCAAAATGTGATCAGTATCTCCCTCTTGGTCCCAGGAAAGCTGTGATAGCTCCCAGAATCATGTACTCACAGGGCAAAGCAGGAAGGAAGGGGACATAGGACAAAGGATTTGTGTTTAAGTACTTCATGTCACACCTGCATGTGATGCTTGGTGCTATGGCAGCTATGTTTTGACCATGAGGGACAAGGTTGGCAGGCTGTAAATGGCAGTGTAAAAAGAGGGAGAGGATCTGTCTCCTTCACAATGTCCTTGAGCCCCTGAATTCACTAATCTTGATATAGCTCTATCTCTTGAAATTTTGTTTTGTTAGATAATTCTCTTACTGCTTAAAACATCTTAAGATGGGTTTTCTGTTCTTTCCAGTAGAATGCATTGTATCTCACACAATTTGAGGTTATTGCCCCAACCTACTCTGAATCATTGCTCCTCCCCCTTTTTTTTCCTGGTTTATTAGCTTTTCTCTTGAGATTGTGTCTTATCTTCCTGGTTTTTTGTATGTCGGCTAATTTTGGATTGTATCCTGGACACTGTAAGTGTTGTGCTGTGGAGACTCTGGATTTGTCCGTATTTCTCTGAAAAGCATTGATGTATTTGTTTTAGTAGGCCATTGACTTGGTTGGACAGTAGACTGTCTCTGGGACACCAGCTCAGATGTCAGTTCTGTTTTTTATTTTATCCTTGAGTCTTCTTTGGGACTGCCCCACGCATGCATGGTTCAAGAGTCAGCCAGACATTTGGGTGGGGTTTAGACACAGAATTTGGGGCTCTTCTCTCTTGGCTGTCTCTATTATAGAATTCCTTCCTTACTTTCCAGAAGCCGTGAGTGGCCTGAAACCTGTCCTCTAGTTCTGTACACCAGAAAGACTTGGGGCTTCATATTGAAGTTTTAGCTGATGGCAGCTTGCATTCAGGGGAAAAGCTGTAAAATGACCATTCCCTTCTTCCAAGTTTCAACCTCTCTGCAGAATCTGCTTTCTTTTGTTCACTTTCCAGTAATTTCAGGAAAAAAATTTTTTTTCGTTGAGAGTTTTTACTTGTTACCTATGGAAAGGCTGGGTCTGGCTGAAGCTTGCTTGCCCATAACAGAAACGAGACTCTTTTCTGTCTAACACATGGGAAAACTAATGCCCAGAGAGGTGAAGTCATTTCCCCAGTTGTCAGAGGCACTTGAGCCAGAGTGACTCCATCTTGAATAAGGGCTAGGAAAATAAGACCTGGACTTGCTGGGCTGCATTCCCAGAAAGAAAGGTATTCCTAGCCTCTAAATGTCTACAGTTAAGGGAACAGATTGATAATGTTTACTAAACAGAGCCAGGCTTGGGAGTGTCCAGATATCCCGATATCTTGAGAACAAAGGCATTCCTAATTTTGCTTTAAGCATAATAATATTGATTCTCGCAAAATAGAGTAATTAAGAAAATTAATCCTTTATCACAAACCCTTGTAGCAGAGCACATCTCTCCATGATTTTAAAAATCATATATGTATGATTTACATATATGATTATATAATATATATGATCATATAAACATATATATACATATACACGAATATTTTACCTAGGGTGGACGTGCTCCTTCTCTTACTTTTAGGAACCCCCTACTCTGTCTATGGAGTAGCTGTTCTTTCATCACTTTACTTTCTTAATAAACTTGCTTTTGCTTTGCACTGCAGACTCACCCTGAATTCTTTCTTGTGCAAGATCCAAGAACCCTCTCTTGGGGTCTGGATCAGGACTCCTTTCCTGTAATACAATGTCACAGAGCTCTTAAGTGGCAGAGCTTGGGGCCAAACTTAGGCTGCTGCACCCAGTGTCCCAGCTCCTCTGCCCGATCTAGCTGTGGATTTGTGCCTCGAAATAGAATTGCATTTTGCATGCAGTTTCATTTTCGTATGGAAAGTGTCTATCCTGTAAATGTAACTGTAGCAGCCCAAAGCTGAGCTGGGCAGTTTTATGGCAGCCTGGAGTTAGTCTTGTCCCGTTCCAATCAGAGTTCCTGGACTGGCTCCTATATTAAAATTGGAATTAGTAGACAATGTTCCAGGCAGAGTTTTGGATAGAAACTATCCATCAGCACCAAGAACGTGCCTGATTTGGTAATCTTTTTACCAAAGTAAAAGTCAGTAGTAAGTTGTGGTTAAAAGAGAGGAAGTTCAGAGTTCAGTACGTTATTTCTCTCTCTCTCTCTCTGTCTCTTTTTTTGTTTAAATAAAAGAGGAAGTTACTGCTCTTATTTTTGCACCAGCCCGTCAGTAATGGGTACAGAGTAAAATCTTAGCTAAGCTGAGGTCAAACTTCAAAACTTAGTAATAAGGATCTCCCTTGTTCCTTTGTAGGGCCACTAACATGAAGGCTCTGACCCTTAACCCATAGAGCCACAGAAAATAATCCTGGGAAAATCATATGATTTTATTTATTTTAGGAACAGAAATGGTCCCCTCCGAAGTAGAGTCATTTCTACTTCTTTCCTAAACACTATCTCTGCTCAGTGAGCTCTCCCACCCTCAGGTACTGTGTTTCAGGCTTCCTGCTGTATTGCTAGAAGTATCATCACCTTCGAAATTAAGAAAAAATATTTATTGCTGGGCACAGTGGCTCACGCCTGTAATCCCAGTCTTTTGGGAAGCTGAGACGGGAGGATCACTTGAGCCCAGGATCTTGAGACCAGCCAGGGCAGTATAGTGAGAACTCATCTTGAAAAAAAAAATTCATTGAGCTCCTACTGTATACTGGGGATACAGCAATAGGCAAGACAGCCCTTGCTCCTCATGTAACCTACAGATAATAAACAAAATTACAAACAAACAAAATAAGAGGTCGTTCTAGATTATGATAAGTGATGGAAAAGAAAAAACCTGTATCTACTTCTTACAGCAGAAACCTGCATTGGGAGTTGCTGTGATTAAACAGGAAACGGAGGGTGGAGTTTGCTTCTATATCCCTCCATCCCTGAGTGGAGGCTGGGTGCTTCTCATGACCAGGGCTTCTGAGATTTCTTTTCTTTTTTTTTTTTTAATTTATTTTAGATTATGGGAGTACATGTGCAGGTTTGTTACGTGGTTATGGAGCGTGATGCTAAGGTTAGGGTTTCTATAGGTCGCACCACTCACATAGTGAACCTAGCATCTGATAGGTAGTTTTTTGACCCCCTTCTCCTATGCCCTCTCCCTCTTGGGGTCCCTAGTGTCTGTTGTTTCCGTCTTTATGTCCCTGTGTACCCAATGTTTAGTTCCCACTTAGAAGTGAGAACATGCGGTATTTGGTTTTCTGTTTCTGCATTAATTTGCTTAGGATAATGGCCTCCAGCTGCATCCACGTTGCTGCAAAGGACACAATCCAAATAAGCACAATCAGAAATGACCAAGGTGACATTATGACTGATCCCACAGAAACACAGGAGATCCTCAGAGATGACCATGAACACCTCTATGCACATAAGTTAGAAAATCTAGAGGAAATGGGTAAATTTCCTTTGCACACAACCTCACAAGACGAAACCAGGAAGAAATAGAAATCAAGATTTATTTTCTGTTTTTTTTTTTTTTGTGTGTGTGTTTGTGTGTGTGTGTGTTTGTGTGTGTGTGTGTGTTTTTTTTTTTTGGACAGGATCTCATTCTGTCACTCATACTGAAGTATAGTGGCACACAATCCCACCTCACTGCAACTCCGACCTCCTGGGCTCAGGTGATTCTCCCACCTCAGCCTCCAGGGCAGCTGGAACTACAGGCACGTACCACGATGCCTGGCGCATATATATATATATATATGTGTGTGTGTGTATATTTAAATTTTTATATAGAAATATATATCTATTTTTGTAGAAATGGGGCTTTGCCATGTTGTGCAGGCTGAAATTGAGATTTCCTAATGTAAGAAACAGAGCCCCAAGGGGCTCTTCTTGGGCTGGTCGCTGTATTCCATCAGGTGCCTCTGTGTGGGACACTTACTTCCCTCCATTGCACAGACTGGATCCTTTATGCTTAGCCTAGACTCTACCCTTTGGGATGCAAGGAGCTGAGTGAAGGTTCTGGGAGAGTAGGCTTAAGCCCAGAAGAGGGAGGCCTCTCTCTGGAAGTCATGATAGAGCCTGCCTTTTATTCTTTGTGTTTCCACTCTCCATCCCCCTCTTCTGGAGTTCAGAACCCCTGCCTGGCCAAATTGCCCCCGGGTTCTATGGGATCCTGTAGGATTCTATCCTTTGAATCTACCCCACCCTTCAAGTACTTCCTGTCTTTTCACACCTAAGTGAAAGTAGGATAAGAACAGCAGTTGTTAACTTGATTGATTGTAAATTGCCTGCATTAGAAAATGTTAATTATCGCCCCTGGGAAGGGATTAATCCTTTAGGTCTCTAGGTTACTAGACTATCAAAAGCCAGGTATGCCTTGGTTGACTGTTTCTTTCTGAGAGTAAAGAGGAAACATCAGGGGAGGTAGAAACCTCAGTCATGGGGTAATCATTATGGCCACGTTTATCCCCATACATGTATCTTCTGCTGGTTCTGGAGTCAGCTAGATTTTGTGACCCAGCATAGATGGTATAGTGACATTGTCCTGCTGTGTTAAAAAATTTAAGTTCATAAGAAATGCATAAGTACAATATCATCAGGATAAATTACACATCATAGATAAGATTGAAGACCTTTTAACTCTTTTGACATCTCAATTTAGTCCCCTCTACCTTCCCCAGAAGCCACTATTGTTTGTAAATTTGGCGTCTCTTTTAGAACTCTGTAGCATTCCAAAGTCTGAACTTTCTCCCATGCATATCGCCACTTCCCTGTTGATGAACATTTAGATTCTTTTTTGGAGGGGTTGTGTCTATTACAAACAGCATGGCAATGAGCATCTTTCTACACACCTCATCAATATGCAAGTGTTTCTCGTGTTCCTCGGGAGTATAATGGCTTAGCCCTGGGGTACACACGATTCAGCTTTTAATAGATTTTGCCAAATGTTCTCCAGAGTAGCTGGACCACTGTACACTCCCACCAGCAGTGTGTGTTCCCATCTCACTGCATCTTTCCCAGACCATGATATTATCAGGCCTTAACACTTTTGCCAATCTGATGGGAGAAAAATGGCATTTAATTTTAATGATCCTCTCCCCTCCTCTCCTCTCCTCTCCTCTCCTCTTCCCTTCTCTTCTCTTCCCTTCTCTTCCCTTCCCCTTCCTTCCTTCCTTTCCTCCTTCCCTCCCTCCCTCCTTCCCTCCCTCTCTCCTTCCCTCCCTCCCTCCCTCCCTCCTTTCTTTCTTTCTTTCTTTCTTTCTTTCTTTCTTTCTTTCTTTCTTTCTTTCTTCCTTTCTTTATTTCTTTCTTTCTCTCTCTCTCTCTTTCTCTCTCTCCCTTCCTTCCTTCCTTCCTTTCCTTTCCTTTCCTTTCTTTCCTTTCTTACTTTCTTTTTCAGAGTCTCACTCTGTCACCCAGGCTGGAATGCCGTGGCATAATCTCAGCTCACTGCAACCTCCGCCTCCCAGGTTCAAGCGATTCTCCTGCCTTAGCCTCCCTAGTAGCTGGGATTACTACCACCTCACCTGGCTGATTTTTTTGTATTTTTAGTAGAGATGAGGTTTCGCCATGTTGGCCAGGTGGGTCTTGAACTCCTGATCTCAGGTGATCCACCGGCCTTGGCCTCCCAAAGTGCTGGGATTACAGGAGTGAGCCACTACTCCCAGCCACCTCTTCTTACTAGTGAGACTGAACATCTTTTTACATATTTATTGGACAATTGTATTTCATCTTCTATGAATGTCTCCCTCCCCACTTTTTTATACTTTCATATTGATTTGTAATAATTTTTATTTCAATCTGCTAGACACTGATCCTTTGCTCATTGTTTGTGTTTGTGTTGTCTATTTTCATCAAGTCCTGGGTTCTGTGTCACTTTAGTGCCTGGAATGACAGACTCCCTTATTATTGGTTTAGCTCTTGAAGCCTAACAAAGTGTTTCCAAACAGTTCATTATTCCCACTTTAAGGATGTGAAGACTGAGGCTCAGGGTCACAACTTGTGCAATCTTGGGTAGACTTTGAATCTCTGAGCAGACTTAGAAGTAGACCAAACTGCTGTGAGCCACAGGGAGATTATTATTGCTAACTTTTCCCTGTTAGCCAAACACTTCTGCTTGGTCCCTCTAGAGAGAAGTCTTTAATTATTCATCTCTTTCCAAGTAATTGGTGACAAGTCCTGCAGCTGGGAGATGGAATAAATTTGGTTGCTAAAAGCATTCATCACACAAAAAACAGGAGAACTGGCTCCAAAGAATGGTAGATTGAGATCTTCTCCTACGGATTTGTTTTCTGAAGATCGCCTTATACACTGACCTCAGCCTTTTGCTGATATCCTTGTGAACCAAAGGCTGAAAAAACCAATGTAGCCATGGTCAACATCCATTTATCACTTTCAGAAATGGCCCCTGCACTTTATATTTCTTCAGGTCCTGCAAAAAAAAAAAAAAAAAAATCGAAAATCCCTTACAGATAGAGGCAAGGTCAGGCCATCTCTGTGGGATTTCCAGGGAGCAGTGCACTGACCCGTTTTACAGAAGGGGAAACAAAAAAAAAAAAAACTCAGACTTAGACAGCTGGCATAAGCAAGGACTTCCCTATTCTGAGTGCCAAATGTCGATCTGAAATACTTGAACTTTTATTCTCTGAGACATGTACTGGCATCAGTAAGAATTTCTATTTATTGAGCATTTATTTGGGGCAGGAGATGATAAGTTATACACATTAATGATATTATTTGATTTTCACAATGACCTATCTGTTACATAATTGATTGTCTGCATTTTATTGATAAATAACCTGAGGCTCAGTTATTTGACTTGCTCAAGGTGATGTAACAAGTAAATGGCAGAGCCATGATTTAAATAACAAAACGCATGCTCTTAATCACCACATTAATGTCTGATATCAATTAATAGAACCATTTCCCCTCCATTTTCTCTTTAGTTTCATAACTGATAAGAGTTTGTCTAATAAGATTTTTATAAATTGGTGACATGAATGGCTTGTGGGGATGGAGACTGGGGCCGGCTGCCAAGGGTACCCATCTCACACAAAGCATCAGGTCCACTTGGGCTTGTTTTTGGCTGATTACAATCTTGAATCAAACTTTTCAGTACAGCTGGTCTCCCAAGAACTTTCTAATGTTGGTTTGAGCTTCCCTGAATGAATCTCAGAAAATAAGAAAGGGACAGAGAATGCCTGTGTATTGAGCTTGACCCATTTCACAGGTACAGAAATAGAAGCGAGGTGACTTGCCCAGGGTCCCTGTAGTGGATTGTATTGTTGTCTCAATTATTTGCTCCCACCTCATACAAGGATTATACATTTCACACATGGCTATGTGACATACATGTCTACTTGCAGAAGGGACACACTTTCCTTCCCACTGATGTGGAGCATTGGCCAATGGAATGTGAGCAGACACAATCTACTCTACATTTAAACAGAGGCTTTAAGAAGCTATTGTGTGGTTTAGCCATTGTTCTTCCCACCTCTGCCACAAGACCAAGAAAGGGCTGTTGCCTCAGCTGTGTCCTGGGATGGAAAAGACACTGGAAGTAGAACCACAGAGCCACAGACAACTGCAGTGACATGTAGCACGAGTAAGAGCTAAACTTCGAATATTGTAAGTCACTACAATTTTGGGGTTGCTTGTTGTTTCAGACTTACCTACCAAAAGCTGACTAATACAGTCATATAGCCAGTAACTTGGCTAAGCTGGAACTTGAGCCAGGTTGAACTCCCAATCCTATCCGTGTTCTTTTCCTTATTTCAGTCTTCCTTAATATTCCATTCTAACTTACATAATATTTTCTGTGTCTGTGTGCTGTCTGTCCTTTTTTCTTTTAAATAAATCTTTTTCTACCAAAGATACAGAACAGGACAAAATATTTTTCTTTAAATGGTCTGTTTTTTCATTTCAACCCATTTATTTTGAAGGAAATTTTATCATCATATGACTAGAAAAGCAGTGTCATCACAAATAATTCATAACTAAGCAGTGGCTCACGCCTGTAATCCCAGCACTTTCGGAAGCTGAGGTGGGCGGATCACCTGGGGTCAGGAGTTTGAGACCAGCCTGACCAACATGGTGACACCCCATCTCTACTAACAATACAAAAATTAGCCAGGCATGGTGGCAGAGGCCTGTAATCCCAGCTACTTGGGAGGCTGAAGCAGGAGAATCGCTTAAACCCAGGAGGCGGAGGTTGCAATGAGCCGACATCGTGCCATTGTACTCTAGCCTGGGCGACAGAGTGAGACTCCGTCTGAAAAAAAAAAAAAAAAGGTAATTTAAACAATATTATGAAGTTCTAGCTAGGTGCTGTTGGCAGACAAGAATCTGATTTTGAAATATCCTCTCTCTTTGTTCCAAAAAGGAGTTTGGCAAATATTAGAATGGTGTTCAAAACATACAAGCACCAAACTGATACTTTCTCCTTTGATAAATCAGGAAGATTAAAAAAGAATCAGAAGAACAATTTCTTCCTAGTATGGCTTGGTGTGATGAGTGTCATCTGTATTCCATATAAAATTGTTTCAGATATCACCAATGAGTGATATGTTCATTACAATTGGGGGTGTCCCTTTCTTTGGTTCATGTATAATAACTGGAAACATGTATATAGCATGTGGTATGTGCCAGGTACTCTTCAAGATACTTTACTTATTTAATCTATTATTAGATAAGGAAACAGAGGCTTGGAGAGGCTAAACAACTTATCCTAGCTAGAAAGAGGCAGAATTGAGACTTCAAGTCAGGTCTGTTTGATTCCACAGGCAACATCCTAAAGCAGAGGTTCCTTCTAACTGCTCACTTGGGACTTTTAAATGAAGCCATTAGGTGCTTCACTTTCTTGTAGCATGCCAGAGTGGTAGCTGCTTCAGGGCATCAGCCTGGGGCCATGTCAGGACCTACCTGCACATAGGTTGATCAGGACCCTGGCAGGGCTGTCAGGTACAGCCACAAAGCAGGCTGTTTCTGACTGTGTTCCCACACTTTCTCGGGCATCCACCCTAGGTGTATGAATTTGCTTCTTCTTTATAACAAACTACCTCTAAACTGCACGCTAGTCTACAGGTCAGCTGCGCAGTGCCGTTGATCTTGGCTGGGCTTGCTCGTGTGTCTTTGGTCAGCTAGCCGGTTATCTGGGGCCTGGTTGGTCTAGGATGGCTTCACTTGCACATCTGGCACTTGGATGTGTGTTAGCTGGAGCAATAGGGGGCCTGGACCCCGTGGGTCTCCTTTTCCAGCAGGCTACTTGGGCTTGTTCACAGGGCAGATGGGCCCAGTTCAAAGGGTCTGAGAACACAACCGTACTGCAGGACGAACTTTGAACTGGTGCACCGTCTCTTCTGCTGCATTCTGCATATTGGCCCTAAACAAGTCCCAAGCCTTCCCAGATTGAAGATATGGGGGATAGGCTATACCTTTTATGGAGAGAGTCACATAGCAAGGGTGTGGCTCTAGGGAGGAATGAAGAGTGGTCAAGTGCAGCCTGCCATGCTGGCTCCTTCACCAGCCTCTCAGTTATATGAGCCAATGGGCTGAATCATAGTAATCTTTCTCTCCACGTGCCTGGCCCGTGAAGGATTTGCCTGCCCAGCAGAGACTGTGGAATGAATGTGTGCTCCAGCCACTCTGCCTTCTCTTTCTTCTTTGACTTCTCTAAGCTTGTTCCTGCCCTTATCCTCCTCTGTCTCTTTTCCCCAGGGTCATGGCATTAGTCAGATCCTTCTCATCATTTTCATTTTAGCTCCAGTATCACCTCTTTGAGCCTTCCCTGACTACCCTTCCAGTATTCTCTAATCCCATCACCTTGTTTTTTTTTTATCTTTTCTTTTTTTTTGAGACGGAGTCTCACTGTGTCGCCCAGGATGGAGTGCAGGGGCACAATCTCAGCTCACTGCAACCTGCGCCTCCTGGGTTCAGGCGATTCTCCGGTTTCAGCCACCCAAGTAGTTGTGATTACAGGCATGTGCCACCATGCCCGGCTAATTTTTGTATTTTTAGTAGAGACAGGGTTTCATCATGTTGGTCTGGCTGGTTTCAAACTCCTGACCTCAAGCAATCTGCCCAACTCAGCCTCCCAAAGTTATACAGGTTTTTTTTTTTTTTTATCTTTTCATAGCATCTGTAACTGTTTAAAATATTAGTTTGACTTTCTCTTCTAGAATGTAAGCTTTGGGAGAGCGGGGTCCTTGCCTGTCTTGTTCTCTGTTACTTCTCCAGCTCCCAGAATGGTGGCTGGCACTTGGGGTGCTCAACACACGTAATTGTCAAGAACATGCTACATCAAGGCCTGAGTGGCTTTGCCACGGCTCTTCTTGTGACTGCAGGCCCTGGTGCCAGCAGCCACCCCGGTTCCAAGAAATGGTCTCTTGCTGGCCAACTTAGCAGGAAGAACTGGCAGGGTTCCTGTTACAGCACTTCCAGGTGGCTGTTTTCCCCAAGTCCATGTGGCTTCTCCATGTCTCTCTGTTGGAGTCACCAGTTGTGGAAATTCACTTAGGCCAACTTAGACCAAGAAGTGGAATAGTTAGTAGTTAAATGTCAGTCTGGGCAACATAGCAAAACTTCGTCTTTACAAAAAAATTTTAAGAATATTAGCTGGTGCGGTCGTGTGCACCTGTAGTCCCACCTACTCGGGGGGCTGTGGTGGGAAGATCGCTTGAACTCAGGGGTTGGAAGTTGCAGTGAACTATGACTGTGCCAGTGCACTCCAGCCTGGATGACAGAGCAAGACCCTTTATCTAAAAAGCAAGAAAAAATTAATAAATAAAAGTTAAATATAAGGTCTCTGGAGGTATCCTGTTTGGGTTCAGATTCTGGCTCTGCCACTTCCTAGCTGGGTCACCTTTGGGAAGTTACTTAACCTCTTTGTGCCTCAGTTTTTCACCTACAAAAATAGAGCAGAGTATAAAAATATGAACTACCTCACAGGGTTGTCAGGAAAACTAAATTTTGTGTATGGAAAGCACTGATTGCTGAGCAGATGGTGAGCATCTCTGAGTAGGAGCTCCTGCTGCCATTATTATTATTATTATTATTATTATTATTATTATTGGAGGTTATCATGTGTGATTGAAGAGCAGGAACTTCAACTGGGCTTCAGGAACAACTGGATAGAAAAACGGAAGACTTGGCCCGGCGTAGTGGCTCATGCCTGTAATCCCAGCACTTTGGGAGGTCGAGGCGGGCAGATCATCTGAGGTTAGGAGCTCAAGACCAGCCTAACCAACATGGTGGACCCCCGACTCTACTAAAAATAAAATAAAAAAAAATTAGCTGGGTGTGGTAGCGGATGCCTGTAATCCCAGCATTTTGGAAGGTCGAGGTGGGTGGATCACTTGAGGTCAAGAGTCCAAGACCAGGCTGGCCAACATGGCTAACCCCCATCTCTACTAAACATACAAAAAAAAAAAAAAAAAAAAAGAAAAAAAAAAGTTAGCAAAAAAAAAAAAAAAAAAAAAAAAAAAAAAAAAGAAAAAAAAAAGTTAGCTGAGTGTGGTGGTGGGCACCTGTAATCCCAGCTACTTGGGAGGAGACTGAGGCAGTAGAATTGCTTGAGCCCAGGAGGTGGAGGTTGCAGTGAGCCAAAATCGTGCCATTGCACTCCAGCCTGGGCGATGGAGTGAAACTCTGTCAAAAAAAAAAAAAAAAAGAAAAAAGAAAAACGGAAGACTTACCGGGAATGCAGGCAGCTGTGCGATTTCAGCTTCTCTTTGTTTTTGGACCATGGGTTTTCTGGTTCTTCTTTGGTTCCTGCAGGTCTGGCTTTCTCCTTTTTCTGTTGATGGTCTTTCTTGGCCTGTGTTTGCAATGGGTCAACCATGTGCTTTCGGCCATGCTTCACACTTAACTTCCCAACTGGGACAGGTAGCATTTCTTAAGTCTAATTCCAAACTTCTGGGATAAGCTGATTGCCCTTCATTGAGTCAGAAGCCAGTGGATAGGGACGTGGAAGTTGCTCTAGCTGGACTCCATCCTTGCAGGTGAGAGGAGCAGTTTCAGGAAAGTCTGCCAGGCATGAGCTGAGACCTTAAGAGATGTCAGCTAGAATTAGCCACTGCCAGTATATCTGCTCCTGGGTCCCACTCTTCATTCTGCTTTTCAAGGTTTTCAAACATACACTCTTACTCAGTCTCATGAAAATTATTATTTTTAAAATACCCTTTAGCACATTTACCTCTAATGATACTAGATTCTTGCCTTCTGCCTCTGTAAATCACCGGGTCACTTCCCGATCTTATATTTGGCTGTCATGAATGTGGAAATCTCACAGAACCCTTGAATTTCAAAGTTGGAAGGGAAAATTGCTTGTCTATGCTTATAAAAAATACACACCTACACCCACATACTCATGTATTTACTAAAATAGTATTAGGCTAAATATTCAGTTGTACAACTTTCTGATTTCACTAACAATGTCTGTCTTTCCATGTCAGAAGAGATAGACATTTGAAAAAACGGCAGTGTAGGATTTTGTTCTATGGATGAGCTAAAAGTTCTTTTACCTGTCCACGAATTTCCATCTTGTCCATGTGCCTTATAGATCACGAATTCTGAAATCCCATGTAACGTGTCAGCTAGATTCTGCCTATCACTGAGTAGAGATGAACCATCACATCTCGTGTTCTAGATTTGGGGTTACAAATTCAAATTCCTACAGGGGCCAGGCAACGGTCTTAGATGTGCGAAACGTCCTAGATATAAGAAATGCCTGTAAATGAAACCTTAAGAGTTTTTATAAGCATACAAATAAGTATGTAATATTTTGAAACATACTTATTTTTTGGTATACCCACACAGGCCTAGCATCACCAGATTCTTCTCTTTTTTTTTTGTTTTGCCCCAAGAGAGGCAGGAAATGAGTATATTTATGGGAGCTTTCCTAATTTTGAAGTGTTGGTAAGTTGATTATTTTTAAAAAACTAAAAACTGACTTGCAGGCCAAACAAAATGTGGGCCACCAATGTGTAATCACTGATGTACATAATGTACTTCAATTAATCTAAAATCATTAACTATTTTGGCAGCCCTCTCAGACTGCTGACTCACTGAGCTTTTCATCTAATGAAATCCTTAAGTGATTCACAAATACTTAATCTGAACACCTCTTAATCTAACTTGTGTTCCTGGACTTGTAAATTGGGTTTTTGGACCTTAATACTTGAATACTTGCTCATGTTAAATCCATTCTGTTACTTATGTTTAAGGTCCTACATCTGTCTTCCAGCCTGATTACCCATCTTTTCAGCCATGTGTTGTTTTTGAATTCAACTCATTTGATCCTTTCCCTATGTCCTTTTTTTTTTTTTTTTTTTTGAGACAGGGTCTTGCTCTGTTGCCCAGGCTGGAGTGTGGTGGCATGATCAGGACTCAATGCAACCTCGACTTCCTGGGCTCAAGTGATCCTCCTCCCTCAGCCCCCACAAGTGGTTGGGACTACAAGCACGTGCCACCACACCTGGCTAATTTTTTTGAATTTTAGTAGAGATGAGGTCTCACTATGTTGCCCAGGCTGGTCTTGAACTCCTGAGCTCAAGTAATCCTCCCAGCTCAGTCTCCCAAAGTGCTGGGATTACAAGTGTGAACCACCACGCCCAGCCTCTCTGGGTCTTATGATAAAAAAAATACTGGATGAGACAAGACTGAGGATGAAGACCCAGGGACCCTTTTTAGCAGAGCTTACCAGCAGGTGTCCAAGGACTGCTGAATTTCCCTTCCTAGACATGTTGTTTTGCTTCAACTAAAAAGATATATATATATATATGTATTTCATACATATGTATGTATATCACATATATATGTATGACCCATATTTAAAAACAGGATATTTCATAATGAAATACCAGTATTAGGTATCTTTTGAAAAAGTGTCATAACTGACAGCCCAAATCTGAATTCCTTCATGGCACCAGGGCTAGAACTGAGAAGTAGCTGACTTTTTGGGGTGGATATGGGCTCCCCTAGTCACGCTATATGCCTCATTTTACGTGACTGGCCTGGCCCCATAGGCATTTATGTTTGCCACTCTTTTAGAGGTCCCTTTAAGGTTGACATACATTCATTGATTGATCAACTCATTTACACACGCATGCAGTCATTTTTTGGACCCCTGTCTATGTGCTCTGCACAATGCGAGGTGTGGGATATAATGGTGACCAAGACAGATGCCAACCACCCATTCACAGATCCCCCAGCCTACCAGGGAAGCCAGATATGGAACAATTATATACGTAATTTTACTTGTAAGTGCCACAAAGACAAATTGTATTAAGCAGTACCATGTGGCTGTGGATGTTTAACTTGTCACTAATCCACCAAACTGTCTAAGAACACAGCATATTTTCCATCATTCCCAAAAGACTATCGCAAGCAACACTGAGGAATGCTTTGTTAAACTCCAGGGATATATTCCACATCACACTTCCCCCATCCACCAGATTAGCAACTGTCCAAGGACAAAACAAAACGCACACTAAAAAGGAAATGGGGTTAGTCCGATATGCCTCCCTCTCCTTATGCTGGTTCTTTTGTCTGCAGAAGCCATGGTTTCTTTTTCTTTTTGAAAAAAAGAATGACATTTGCATACCTCTGTGCGTTTCTCTTTCTCCAGGATTCTTGCGGGATCCTAGGCAGTGTGGTTTGCTGATCTTACTGGTGAGATCTCTTGGAGCCCTAGAATGCAATTCATCTGGGCCAGAAGAGTTGAACTAATTTAAGGACATCTGAGTGCTTCATTGATGTATTTGTTCTGCTCTGTCCCTTCAAAATACCACTACTCAAAACAATGTTCAGCTGGGGAAAGTGGTTAACACTGGAATTTTCTTTTTTTCTGAGACCTAAGTGACGGGGAAGGGTGGATGAAGGAAACATATCCTTTGAAAATACTTTAGTTAGAATCCTTTGGTTGCAAGTAACATAAATGAACTCTGATTAATGTAAGCAAAAATGAATTTATTAGAAGGATATGGGGGGTGGGGGTGGACAGAGATGTGAAGGAAAAGATGAAGAACTAGGCTTTAGAAAGTTCTGGAACCAAATAAATTCTAGGGATCTAGGAAGCAGGGACTAATGACCGTTTCCTTCAGGACACCACAGACGGGGTGAATAACTCTGTAAAAGATGCAAATTTCCCAGCCTGGGCAACACAATGCGACCCTGTCCTTAAAAAAAAAAAAAAGTAGCCAGGCACAGTGCCTGTAGTCCCAGCTACTGTGGAGGCTGAGGCAGGAGGATCACTTAAGCCCAGGAGCTCAAGACTGCAGTGAGCTATGATGGCACTACTGCACTCCAGCCTGGGCAGCAGAGGGAGACCGTGTCTCTTACAAAAAAATGCTAAATTTTAGAAAGAATAGAGACAATCTTTTCTAAAAAAGATGCTAAGTCTGGGGAAGGAGCTTCTGATTGTCCTGCCTTGAGTCACATGACCATCTTTGACTTGTTGACCCCTCTACAATCCCATATAAGACTCCCCGAGAGTAGATTCTGAGCAGGTAAAGCCCATGGGTGTTCCCCAAAGTCGGCCTCAACCTGAAGCCACTTATTCACTCTGAGCTCATCACCACTGGCATGCCGCACTGTCAAAACTCTCTTTCTGTGCATTAGTCCCTGCTTCCTAGATCCCTAGAATTTATTTGGTTCCAGAACTTTCTAAAGCCTAGTTCTTCATCTTTTCCTTCACATCTCTGTCCACCCCCGCCCCCCATATCCTTCTAATAAATTCATTTTTGCTTACATTAACCAGAGTTCATTTATGTTACTTGCAACCAAAGGATTCTAACTAAAGTATTTTCAAAGGATATGTTTCCTTCATCCACCCTTCCCCGTCACTTAGGTCTCAGAAAAAAAGAAAATTCCAGTGTCTGGGCCACTCAACTCAGGAAAGTTAGTTGTTTTACTTGAGTCCCCATGTTCTCATTGATTTCATTTCAGTCTTTAAGCTAAAAATTTGTATAAATGGTAATGGAGAATGGCTACATCGCACTTAGTATGTGTCAAAGCAGTATCCTAAATGCCTTAGTGGTATTAGCTTATTTAAGACTGACAGTACTATGAGGTGCAGTCACTTCTTTTGGTTTTCTTTTTTTTGAAACA
The DNA here is from genome assembly GCF_009828535.3 of Hylobates moloch. NCBI lineage: Eukaryota > Metazoa > Chordata > Mammalia > Primates > Hylobatidae > Hylobates > Hylobates moloch. Next base: position 75,626,129 of record NW_026652281.1, read on the forward strand.
GAGTCTCACTCCGTTGCCCAGACTGGAGTGCAGTGGCATGATCTCTTACTCAGCTCACTGCAACCTCCGCCTCCCAGGTTCTGGTGATTCTTATGCTTCAGCCTCCTGAGTAGTTGGGACTACAGGTGTGCACCACCACGCCTGACTAATTTTTGTAATTTTAGTAGAGATGGGGTTTCACCATGTTGGCCAGGCTGGTCTTGAACTCCTGACCTCAGGTGATCCACCCACCTCGGCCTCCCAAAGTGCTGTAATTACAGGCATGAGCCACCGCACCCAGCCTGTACAGTCACTTCTTGTCATTCACAGTAGTTACGTTCTGTAAAGTCACTGCAAACACTGAATTAATAAACACTGAACCATTGCTCCTAGGTGAAATACAAAGTTGGGTTCCTGTGAGCCTCTGGTCGCAGCATTTTCATCCACTGATCAACCTGTAAGCTTATTGTGTGTGTGTTTCTGTTTAAAGACACCTTAATATATATTGTTGACTCATTAACATCTAACTCACTGCCAACAGCACTCCAACTCATGCCTGATCAAAGCTTATATAATACATGCATGGCACATCTCGGACTCCTTGCACTTAGGAACACCAGATAGCACTTCACCACTACCCTATGGGACCATTTTACAGCAACGTCACCCTCAAAAAGCAGGAAAATGGGAAAAAGCGTGCTGCTAATATACCATAGAGAGAATGCTTGTTTACAGCATGAGAGCTGAAGCCAGAAGGTAGAACATCATTTTGTTCATCCTCAGCTGGGAACAGATGTTGGCTGACTCAAATATTTTGCCACTCTGTTCATGTCTGTGAATGATCATGAAAGAACCTTGAGTATGGATTTGGGGGTTATAAATAAATTTTAGCAAGAGGTGAATTTGCAAATAATGAGGATTGACTATAACCCCTGTTATTAGCTCTAGTTAACAGATGGGGAAATGGAGGGGTAGAGAGAAGATAAACAGCTCTCTGCAGGTCTTGCAGCCAGGGAGTATAGAGCAGGCTTTGTCATTCTGGGTGCACACCCTGTGTCCTTAAGAGGCAGCGTAGTGTTGGCTGGGTGTGGTGGTGGTTCATGCTGTAATCCTAGCACTTTGGGAGCCCGGGGTGGGTGGATTACTTGAGGTTAGGAGTTCAAGACCAGCCTGGCCAACATGGTGAAGCCCTGTCTCTACTAAAAATACAAAAAAATCAATGGGGCATGGTGGCACATGCCTGTAATCCCAGCTACTTGGGAGGTTGAGGCAGGAGAATCACTTGAACTTGGGAGGCGGAGGTTGCAGTGAGCTGAGAGCGGGTCACTGCACTTCAGCCTGGGTGACAGAGTGAGACTCCATCTCAAAAAAAAAAAAAAAAAAAAAGAAGCAATGTAGTGGTTGAGTGCAGTGTGGGCTCCTGCTGAGAGCTGGTTTTCATGTTTTGGGGACACACAGGAAGTAGAGAATGCTGAGAGCTGGGGACTGAAGCAGTAGGAGATATGGGAGTGGGAAAGTGGTTTTCCTGAGTAAGTCTGGGCTGTTTTCATAGCCTAGGACGAGGTCCAGAAATACTCAACGTTGAGGTTTTCCAGGCACCTTCTCCTTGACATGAATCTCCTGCAAACAGATGTCATAGTAATCTGGGAATAAACTTTTGTTGTTGGTCCTTTAGCTATCTTTTTTTTTTTTGAGACGGAGCCCCACTCTGTCACCAGGAGTGCAGAAGCGCGATCTCAGCTCACTGCAACCTCGGCCTCCCCGGTTCAAGTGATTCTCCAGCTTCAGCCTCCCGAGTAGCTGGGATTACAGGCGTGCACCACCATACCTGGCTAAGTTTTGTATTTTTAGTAGAGACGGGGTTTCACCATGTTGGCTAGGCTGGTCTTGAGCTCCTGACCTCAAGTGATCCACCCGCCTCGACCTTTCAAAGTGTTGGGATTATAGGCGTGAGCCACTGCGCCCGGCGCCCTGGTCCTTTAGCTTTCTAAGAGAGCGGCATAGTAGTTCAGAGCATAGGCTCTTGGGCCATAGCTTCCTGAGTTTGAAGCCTAGCTCTGCTGTTTTTTAAACTCTGTGACCTTGGGCCAGTCTTAACCTCTCTGTGCCTCAGTTTTCTCGTCTGCAAAATGGGATTAATAAAAACGCCGATCTCATAGGATTGTTGTGAAGATTGAGTGAGTATGTTTGTAGTGTTTAGGAAAGTGCCTGGTACACAAGACATGCTCTGAAAAGTTTATTAATATTAGTTGTCCTTAGACTCAATAGTACTCTGGGGGAATCGAATCCCCACCCCCAAGCCAGGCAGCATGGTAGAAGCTAGGTCAGCTGGCAGGCTCTTGGGTCTTTTCCATTCTGCTGCAGGAGATGCCTGACTCACCTCTTGTGCTCACACAAATGACAGCTAAATAGAAGGGCTCTTTCCTCCTAGTATTAGCTTAATTATAGGGGCTCCCTAGAACAGTGGGGAAAATGAGCTTTGAGAATCCCCCCACCACACACACAAGGCCCACACTGGCACCTGAAAGAGGAGTGAATGTTGGTTCCTGCCTCCTTCTCCCCCTCCTTCTCACATATGCCTTTGTCTCTGTGATTCTGCACGTTTAATTTTTAATCCCAGGATGGGTTCTATTAGTTTTTGTGTATTTTCTCTGTCCTGGTTTGAGCTCCAAAAGGTCTGTTTGGGTCTCTGTGGGTGTCTGACAGCCTCTGCAGGCCTTTCTGAATTATATAACTCAAGCTTTGTATTTTCTGTTTGTTACTGGGGGTTCTTTCTGTGCTATAATTTTACTCTTAGAAAATGAAGTAGGGTACTAGAATTTTCTCTGGGATCCCCTAAGGTTTCCTTCTGAATGTTTTTTCCTGCCATATTTTCTTCGCTAAAACATTTTTTTTCTTATTTCAGAAGCAATACATCTTCATTACAGAACATTACAACAAAAGGCAGAGAAAGAAAATAATCTCATCAAGCAGAAATGTTACTACCTTGCTATCTACCCTTGTCTCTCTGTCTCTGTCTCTCTCAAACACACACAAATGGGGTCATGATGACATAAGAGACTATCTGCTTTTCAATTCACATTTCACCATCTTTTTTTTGTATGGTTCTGTAGTCTCCACTGCTTGGCTTGACCATCCTTAACAGGTGCCCTCTGGATGGTCATGGGGGTATTTTCCATTTCTCACTGTTACAAGCAGTGCTCTGATGAAACACCTTTTGCTGGCATTCCTAATTATGTCCTGAGAGCAGAATTCTAGAAGTTTTCAGCAGTGAGGTTAAAGGGAATGTTTACCTCTCCTCTTCACTCTCCTGATGCTCCTGGGGGCCCAGGCCCGTGAGTCTCTGTGTCCATCTTGCCAAGATGAAAGACAAAGAATGGGCAGAGCATTGACAGGGCCCTTTGTTGACTCCTTTTCTCTCTTTTCCCAGTTTTCTTTTTCTTTTTCTTTTTTTTTTTTTGAGACAGTCTCACTCTGTTGCCCAGGCTGAAGTGCGGTGGCACGGTCTTGGTTCACTGCTACCTTTGCCTCCCAGGTTCAAGCAATTCTCCCGCCTCAGCCTCCCAAGTAGTTGGGATTACAGGCACTCACCACCACACCCAGCTAATTTTGTATTTTTAATAGAGATGGGGTTTCATCATGTTGCCCAGGCTGGTCTTGTACTCCTAGCCTCAAGTGATTCACTCACTGTGGCCTCCCAAAGTGCTGGGATTGCAGGCGTTAGCCACTGCGCCCTGGCCCATTCTTGTTTTTCTAAAAAATATTTTCTTCCTTTTAGACTATTTAGCCACAGTTTTCCATTCTATTCCTTGGGAAAGGTGAAAACTTGATTTTAAAAAAATAATTACAAAATTTTAAAATAATGGTAAAAAAACACAACATAAAATTTACTATCTTAACTATTTTTTTAAGTGTACAGTATCATTTTAAGTACATTTACATTGTTGTGCAACAGATAGGACTTTTCATCTCATAAAACTGAAACTCTATACCCACTGGCAATAACTTCCCATTTCTTCCTCTCCCCCGAGTCTCTGGTAACCACCATTCTGCTTCCTGTTTCTATGAGTTTGGCTATTTTAGATGCCTCATGTAAGTGGACTCTTGCAGTATTTGTCTTTTCATGGCTGTCTTTCTTTCTCTTTCTTTCTTTCTTTCTTTCTTTCTTTCTTTCTTTCTTTCTTTCTTTCTTTCTTTCTTTCTTTCTTTCTCCCTTCCCTTTCCCTTTCCCTTTCCCTTTCCCTTTCCCTTTCCCTTTCCCTTCCCTTCCCTTCCCTTCCCTTCCCTTCTTTCTTTTTTTTGACAGGGTCTCCCTGTTTCTCGCAGGCCAGGCTGGAGTGCAGTGGGGCAATCACAGCTCATGGCAGCCTCAAACTCCTGGGCTCAAGGAATCATCCCATCTCAGCCTCCTGAGTAGCTGGGACTACAGGTGCACACTACCATGCCCAGTTAATTTTTTTCTTGATTTTTAATAGAGACAAGGTCTTGCTATGTTGCCCAGGCTGGTCTCAAACTCCTGGCCTCAAGCGATCCTCCCATCTCAGCCTCCTGAGTAGCTGGGACTACAGGTGCACACTACCATGCCCAGTTAATTTTTTTTCTTGATTTTTAATAGAGACAAGATCTTTTTATGTTGCCCAGGCTGGTCTCAAACTCCTGGCCTCAAGTGATCCTCCCACCTTAGCCTCTCAAGGTGAAGGGATGAGCCTCCCAAAGTGAAGGCGTGAGCCATTGCACCTGGCATGCCTGGTTTATTTCCCTTAGTGTAATGTCCTCAAAGTTCATTCATGTTGTAGCATATGTCAGAATTTTCTTCCTCTTTAAGGTTGATTAATATTCCATTGTATGAATAGGCAACATTTTGCTTATGTATTAATCGGTCAATGGATATTTGAGTTGCTTTCACCTCTTGGTTATTGTGAATAATGCTGTTGTGAACATGGGTATACAAATATCTTTTTTTTTTTTTTGTAGAGATGGGGTCTCCCTATGTTGGCCAGGCTTGTCTCAAACTCCTTGGCCCAAGCAGTCCTCCCACCTCAGCCTCCCAAAGTGCTGAGATTACAGGTGTGAGCCACTGCACCTGGCTGAGACTCCACTTCCAATTCTTTTGGATATAGATCCTGAAGTGGAATTGCTGATGGTAGAAACTGTCTTGGGAAGACTTTTCTGGGGATTTGGCTTCTAATTGCGCCATAGCTCCAGTGGAAACATCTATTCATTAAACTGGCATTTATTGAGGACCAGCTTTGCTCCAGTCACTGAGCAAGGCTGGGGGGATAGCATGGCTTAGATAGGTCCCCACCCTCACGGAGCTGATATTCAGCAAGAAGCCAGCAATACACAGGTCAGAAAATTGGAAAAACAGGATGAGATCCATTGGCTATAAATGTCATGAAACTGAATCAGGATTTGACAACAAAGTGATGTGGTGAGTGGCTACTTTAGATCAGAAAGGCCTTCCTAACCAGGTGACAGGTGACAGGTGACCTGAGAACTACAAGGTGGGGAGGAGCTAGCCACACAGAATTTGAGAAAATACCATTCTGGGCCCTGGGATGAGCAATGGAAAGGTCTTGAGGAGGAAACTGGCTAGGCGTAATCCTTGTTGCTGGGGAGTGGTGGGTGTGAGGCCAGATTATAAGGGGCCCCATAGGATGAGCCTCTGTGCTAAGTGCAGTGGGAAGCCACTGGAGAGTTTTAGGTAGGCAAGATGGAAAGGATCAGATTTGTATTTAACACACCTTCCATTGGCTGCCAAGTAGGGAATGGATTGTTGGGGACTGGAGTGGAAGTGGGAAGATGAATCGGGAGTCAACTGCAATTTCTAGGTGAGAGATGGTGTCTTTGTCTGCAGGGGCAGCAGTGCAGAGGGAGAGACACAGGCAGATTTGGGAGGTAAAAGGACTTACTGGTAGATGGGATATGAATTGGAAGAGGGAAATAAATGCACAGCTGGGCACCTGGTACACTTTACAGATGAGGTCTTTGAACTCCGTAGCAATCCCATAACCACATTTTGTAGATCTGTGTTGTCCAGTAGAAATATAACACGAGCCATAAATCTGAGCTGTGTACATAATTTAAAATGTTCTAAGCAATCACATTAAAACGGTCAAAGGAAACAGGTGAAATGAACTGTGAGAATGTTTTCTTTAACTCGGCATATTCCAAATATTCCCATATCAACATATATTCAATATAAAATTATTAATGAGATATTTTACTCCCCCCCATAGCAAGTCTTCAACATTTGATATGTATTTTACACGTACAGCACATCTCAATTCAAACCAACCACATTTCAAGTACTCAGTAGCCACATATGGCTAGTGGCTACCATATTGGTAGCACAGTTATAGATGAGGAGAGTCTCAGAGAGTATAAGTTCTTATGCAAGCTTATAGAATTAGGACTTGAATCCTAATTTCACTCTGGCACCCATGCTGTGCTCGAAGCACTGCATCCACCTCCAATGATGAAGACATTTTCAATGTAAGCAAAAGTCCTGGAGATTTCCCCACATCATATACATGGAGACATAGGAACTAACATTTGTCGTATATTTATGTTTTCCTTTCAGAAGCAGATCAACCCCAAGTTACTTCCTTTAGCTCTCGTTTTCTGCCTCTCTTTGCAAATATCACTTCATTAAAAATTGTGAACATTCTCTTTGCCTTGCCTTATGGGCTTCCTGTTTGAGCACCACATCCTGGGTACCCTGGGAACTGAACCATCTCCTTTTCTTTTTCTTTTTCAGTCAGGGTCTCACTCTGTCGCCTAGACTGGAATGCAGTGGTGTGACCATAGCTCACTGCAGCTTCAATCTCTTGGCCTAAAACAATCCTCCCACCTCAGCCTCCTAAGTAGCTGGGACTACAGGAATGCACCACCATGTCTGGCTAATTTTTTTATTTTTATTTTTTGTAGATGCAAGGTCTCACTGTGTTGCCCAGAGTGGTCTCAAACTCCTGGACTCAGGCAGTCCTCCCACCTCAGCCTCCCAAAGTGCTAGGATTACAGGTGTGAACCACAATGCCTAGCCCATATCTCCTTTTCTTTTGTGGCATTCTGGTAGCCCATTGGTTCATGAGACCATTTAGTTGTTCAGCAAATATGGTTGATTGAATGGATATAATAGGTGCAGGGCCTTTGGGGTCAGACACACCTGGATTTGACTCCCACGTTCACAAGATGGATGATCTTGGGCAAGTTATTTAATTTCTCTGGATTTTAGTTTCCTTGCCAGCAAATTCAAGATAATAGTAATGCCCACTTTTAAGTAGTTATTGTGAAGATTATAAGGAATTAACAATAACAATAAGTAATAATTATACATGTTGTTTATTAGAGCCTCCTATACGCCAGACACTAACTCAATGATTTAACCTTCTCCTGCTACCCTTTACTCTTATTATTTCTTTAGGAGTGAAATTCACTAATCATTAAGCTTTTTAACTAACTGAATCAATTCTGTTTCTTAAGCAAATGGGAGATCCTGTGGCTTTTTACCACTATCCACAGCTCTTTTTTTCTTTTTTTTTTTTTTTTTTTTTTGAGACGGGGTCTTGCTCTGTCACCCAGGCTGGAGTGCAGTGGTGTGATCTTGGCTCAATGCAGTCTCTGCCTCCTGAGTTCAAGCGATTCTCCTGCCTCAGCCTCCCGAGTAGCTGGGGTTATAGGCGCCCGCCACCATGCCCAGCTAATTTTTGTATTTTTAGTGGAGATGGGGTTTCACCATGTTGGCCAGGCTGGTCTCAAACTCCTGACCTAAGTGATCTACCTGCCTTGGCCTCCCAAAGTGCTGGGATTACAGGCGTGAGCCACCGCGCCTGGCCTATCCACAGCTGTTTTCCTCTCTTTGCCCCCTTTTGTGGCACTCACTTCTGATTCACTCTCAACTCTGATTTCCAAGCTACCCAGCTCCTTCCCCTAGTGTGAATCTGTATTTGCACTGAATTTATTTTTAAATGGGAAATGAAAGCCACTATGTGCTGGAAAATATATATTTCAGACACGAGGAAGCTGGCGGGGAAATATTTTTTGGATGTCTTTCTAGATCTCTTAAAAATCCTGTGAGCCATCACCAGGTTGATCTTGTAGTAAGGTGGCCTTGGCCTTAGTGTATTTCTTTTTGACTTGATATTGGGTGGCAGGAGGTTTGAGGAGTGTGATGCTAACAACATTAACAACAACAAACTTTCGTTGATTGCCATGTGCTGGAAATGTGCTAATAAATTACATTTATTTTCTCTTTGAATCCTCAAACCAACTCTTTGAGAAAAGTGTGTTGTATTACAGCTGTAGAAACTGAGGTTCTAAGAGGTCAGTAGATTTGCTGAAGGTCACAGAGCTGAGATCCAAATCTAAGCCTCACAGCAAGACGTATCCCTAACCATCATCTTTGCTGTTGGTTGGCACTAGACTGGCTGTGCTAAGAAAGTTTCCTTTGACCTGCAGATGGATCAAGGCTTTTCTTGAGAGAGGCTTCTCTTGCCTGGTTCTCCTTGATTCTTTTACTCTAGGAGACTCAATTCTTCTCAAATCCCTGTCTGTGGGACTTTGGGCAAAACATTCAATGTCATCTTTACCTCTTAAGTCACTGCGAGGGTTGGGCTATGGTGTGTTAGGTGTTTTTTTTTTGTTTTTTTTTTTTTTGTTTTTTTTTATGAAGTCTCACTCTGTTGCCCAGGCTGGAGTGCAATGGCATGATCTTGGCTCACTCCAACCTCCGCCTCCCGCATTCAACCGATTCTTCTGCCTCAGCCTCCCGAGTAGCTGGGATTATAGGCACACACCACCATGCCTGACTAATTTTTGTATTTTTAGTAGAGACAAGGTTTCACTATGTTGGCCAGGCTGGTCTCGAACTCCTGACCTCAAGTGATCCGCCTGCCTCGGCCTCCCGAAGTGCTGGCATTACAGGCGTAAGCCACCGTGCCCAGGTGTGTTAAGAGTTGAACAGATTTCTTGGCTTCAGCAGGGGCTCAGTGTGGGCCTATCATCATTTTCATTTATCTCCTTTTATGCCTCATGCTCTATCTGTCTCCTTCGTCTCTGCCTGTAGCAGCCACAGACCCTCTCTTTCCTTGGTGCATATCCCTCCTTCCCACTTTCCTAATTTCAGCCTGAATTAGTTCTCTAACTGTCAGCTTGGACTTAAGGAAAGGAAGTTCTCTTTTCTTGAGGGGTCACTGGGGCCATGGGTGTCTTTCCACTCCATTTCTTTTCCAAAGCTGGCTCTGGAACGAATCTGTAAATCCCAGGGCATTGCATGAGTTTTCTTTTCTTTCTTTCCTTTTCTTTCTTTCTTTCTTTCTTTCTTTCTTTCTTTCTTTCTTTCTTTCTTTCTTTCTTGCTTGCTTGCTTTCGTTCTTGCTTTCTGTCACTGAAAGCAAGTATTATATTGTACAGGATGGAAATAAAATGCCCCATTCTTTGAAACATATTTTGTTTTTTATTTTGGATTCATGGAGTACATGTGCAAGTTTGTCACATGGGTATATTGCGTGATGCTGAGGTTTAGGCATTGAACTTGTTACCCAAATAGTGAGCATAGTACCCAGTAGGTAGTTTTTAAAACATTACCCCCTTCTCTCTCTCCTTTCTGAGTGCCAAGTGTCTGTTGTTTCCATATTTGTGTCTGTGTATACCCCGTGTTTAGCTTCCACTATAGGTGAGAACATGTGGTATTCGGTTTTCTGTTTTTCTGTGATAATTCACTTAGGATAATGGCCTTCAGCTGCATCCATGTTGCTGCAAAGGACATGATTTCATTTTTTTTTATGGCTGTGTAGTATTCCATGGTGTATATGTACCACATTTTCTTTATCCAGTCCATTGTTGGTGGGCACCTAGGTTGATTCCATGTTTTTGCTATTACGGACAGTGATGCAATAAACACGGGAGTGAAGGCGTCTTTTTGGTGGAATGATGTGTTTTCCTTTGGGTTATACCGAGTAATGGGAATGCTGGATTGAATGGCAATTCCATTTTTAGTTCTTTGAGAAGTCTCTAAACTACTTCCCAGAGGGGCTGAACTAATTTACAGTTTCACCAACAGTGTAAGAGAGTCCTTTTTTCTCCGTAATCTCACCAAGGCACTGCATAAGCTATCTGAGTGGCCAGCAGGCAGTATGCTTGAAGGATTCTCCAGCTGGGGGTGCTGGGCCCAAAGGCTAGCAGCTGTATGGCCCTGGCCTTTTTCTCTCCAGCAGGGTCCCCATGATCTTCCCAGGTCTAGCTTTCTCTTGAGCACACCTGCATCTGACAGTTAATTGCAAGAATCTGACTTGCTGAACTCTCATTTCTCCCTCCTCCTTTAGCGCATCAAGTCCCCTTCTTTGTTTTCCCAGCTTGGTTCTTGCAAGGACTACTTAGAGGAGGACTTCAGGCAATCCCTTTCTCCCCGGTGTGCTGCTGTGTTCTCACCAATAAATCAATGCTCTCTCTAGATTCAGGTTGCCTCTTAGGACAGATGCTGATACCAAGTGACTTTTGAGGTTGTTGAGTTGAGACACTTGGACCAAACAGTGGAAGGCACAGCTTGGCTCAGCTAAAGGAAGCTCCGTGAAAGCTCTCTGAGTGGGCCTGTTGGCTCCATGAGTTGGCAGGCTGGCCCTTCTCTAGGAGATGGTGGGTCCTCATGGGCTGTAGCAGGACCAGGCCACAGGAGCAGACTGTGTTGGAGGAGAACATTTAGGGCCATCTTCTTTGCTGCCTTTCTGTGATCTCTTCACCCAGGAAGCTGAATGCTGTTGGCAAGCAAAAAGGTGCTTGGTAACCATTTCTTTTTTAAGTGTGTGCTGGTGCCAGGGAGGGAGAAATACTCAAAACCCATTGTGTCTGACTCAGGCACCATTGGTTGGCCATAACCACTAGTTTGTCCTCCCTCCCTCTACCACCCTCGTCATGTCTGCTTTTTCTCAACCACAACCTGTCTGGGCCTTCCCTGGGTTGGCCAGGGCTTGATAATCTTTTTCTATAAGGAGTTATCCCTTCCTCATCTGCCAGGATGGGGCCACTGTGTGGGGACTGGGTAACAGGCTTGAAGTTGCAAGAGGGCTGGAAGGGTCTCACTAGCAAGCACACATTGTGTCTTATACAGGTCCCTGGCCTTGTGCTTCAGACCCTATCACAGCTTTTCCACAGCTGGGGCTGTTGAGAATGTAAGTGGTGACATAGCTGGATGGCTAAGATGGGGGGAGTGTGAGACCTGCAAGTGTGTGAGTCTCCTTTTGCTAGCAGAGTGTGAATGAAATGCACTTATTTTCCCAATAAATTCGACATGACTGATCATTCATCCACCCACTTACCCACCCATTTACTCACTAACTCACCCACTCAGTCATCTACAGACCTGTTCACTCATCCATCCATCCATCCATCCATCCATCCATCCATCCATCCATCCACACTGAACGTAGTGTAATGATTAAGAGCATAGAGTTTGGAGTTATCCTGCCTAGGTTTGAATCCCAGCTCTGCCACTCATCAAGCATGTGATCTTGGTTCAGTTTTAAAACCTCTCCTTGTCTCAGTTTCCTCAGCTATAAAATGAGATTGATGTTAAAATTAATAACAGAGCCTACCTTACAGCATTATAAAGGTTATGTGAGTCAGTATGTGTAAGGTGCTTTCAGTAGTGCCTGGGTCATAGCAGTGCTATCTAAGTGTTAGCTATTAGCATTACTGCATCTACTCACCTGTTTATCATCTATAATAATAATTAAAGGTCTTCAGTAGATATTTCTGGTCTTTGGCCTTGCAGGCCACTGGTAGGATTGCACTGCTTGCCTCCCTTGTGGGTAGGTGGGGCCATATGAGTAGCTCTGACCAGTGAGTTGTGATCCAAAGTGATGTATGTTCACTTTTATGCTGGGACATGTAATTGCTGGTTCTAGATTATCCAGAAAAAATCTTTGAGTTACGGCTGCTCTATCAACTTGCTGCTGGAGACATAGAACTTCTTCCGTAGCTGATCAGGCATGATGCTGTAGTATGTGAGAAAAACAAACTTTTACCTATTTTGAGGGTTATTACTGCAGGATAACCCAGTTCTATCTCTGTCTGTCTCATCTATCATCTATCTATTTACAATAATACCAGTCTCATTTTATTTCCCTTCCCTTTTCTTTTTGGCACCTATTATTAGCTGGCATTTTCTTATATTTTTTGGGGTTTCCTCCCAAAATTTATTTGTTATTAATTATAAGAATATGTTTTCCATGAGAAAAAGGACTTATTCACTTATCTAATTCCAATAGTTAGAATGGTACTTTACACATAGTAGACACTCAGCACATATTTTTAAAACAGTGAATCAGTTAATGAATGGATCTACTTGACTTTTAGGAGGTCCTATTGAATACTGCATTCTACAGCTCCTTGAAAATCCTTACTGAGGCAGCTAATATTTAAGAAGGAACACCCTGACCTTTCACTCTCCAATTTTATTGCCGGAATCAAGAATAATATCCCTGAGATAGACCTCACTGCCTCTCTGCAAACCTCTTAATACCCTTAATCAATTGTAAGAAGCTGCTTGGAACCCTGTAAGATGGTCTTTGGCCAGAGCAAGTCTTGCTCCTCTTCCTCTGAATCTTGTAGGGGCCTTTAAGCTTTCTGTAACTGTGATTCCGCAGAACAGGATGCCTTTGTTAGCCTAGCTTCTTTTCTGTTACTTCTACGAAACAAGGAGAGACGCTACCTGGGACCCTTAACTATTTCTGGAAGCAAAATGACCCATGCCCCACTGAAGACTTAGGAGCCTGGTCACTTCCAACCAGGCTTTTCATCTTTGTGGCTCTCAGTCATGGGCAAGAGGCTAGCTAGCTCCAATCCTAATGCCTGTGCCATCACCTGCTTCATTTCTGGTTTCTTCCTTGCTTTTGTGATACCCTCATTGACTCTTTCCACTGTACCCTGTTGACTCGCCTCTAAGGGACACTTCCTCCCCGTCCTGCCTGAAGAGGAAAGAGCCTGCTTTTCTTCTGGGAACATCATCCCATTCAGAAAAACAACCTTTCTGGAGTCAGGAGTTTGCTTTCCTCTTATTCTTTATTGCTGCTTCCTGGAGATTGCATTCTTGTTTAAAAGCTCACCTGTAAGACTCTGATCAAATGTCCATTCTTCCCTCTCACTTCATCCCTGAAGATGAATGGGACATTTATCTTTATATATGTATGTATGCCTAGGGGAAAAAAACTGAAGGGACATTATGTATATGTATAATGTGTGTGTGTGTGTGTATATATATATATATATATATAAAATGTGTGTGTGTATATATATATAATGTGTGTGCATATATATATAATGTGTGTGTGTATGTGTGTATATATATATGTAATGTGTGTGTGTATATATATATATATATATATACATATAATTTTTTTTGAGACAGGGTCTTGCTAGACTGGAGTGCAGTGGAGTGATCATGGCTCACTGCAACCTTGACCTCCTGGGCTTAAGTGAGCCTCCCAACTCAGCCTCCCTAGTAGCTAGGACTACAGACATGTGCCACCATACCCAGCTAATTTTAAAATTTGTATTTATTATTATTTTTGGTAGAGATGGGGTCTCACTATGCTGCCTGGGCTGTTCTCGAACTCCTGGGCTCAAGCAATCCTCCTGTCTCAGCCTCCCAAAGTGCTGGAAATGCAGGCATGAGACACTGCATCCAGTCTATGATATTCTTATGTTTTTACAATGTGCTTATCATTGACTAGGGAAATTATGAGTGATGTGTGTGTATGTATGTGTGTGTATACAGGTGTATGCATCTGTGTTCAATTTTTCCTGTTGAGCGTGAGTAAACAAATATTTTTGAAAATAATAAAATACATAAATGAGGGGCAGGGGCTCTCTTGGACACTTCCAAAAGTACTTTGCTCAATTTTCTATGTTAGGCCTATCTGTAAGAAGCATAAGGGTTTGTCAGGAGCTATTATGATTACTTATTCTACAAATCCCAGTTCAACAAAGAAGGGTGAGTCTTGAGTGTTTAATTAGAGAAGCTGGCCAGTTGTGGTATCATGATATCAGCTCTACATCCAATGTCCAGTTTTCAAGGGGTTGTGTTGCTCTGAAAGGCCTGATGAGGTTGATGAGTGTGTTAATGAAGCCACTTGTGAAAGACAATGCGACGTGTCTGTCCATCACATTGACCCAGGAAAGGAGCTTTCACAAAAGACAGCACAGAAATTTTGCAGGCTTGGACCAGAAGGGAATTTGTCAGTGTTTAGCTTGGCTGACATCCCACACCCTACCTTCTTGTGCAGTTAGAATCCCTTCTAGTGTAATGTGTGAAAAACCATAGGCCCCCTGCCCACGCCCTCCTAGAGCTGTATCACCAACAGCTTTCAAGTGTGTGCAAATTGGGAGACGGCTGGATCCCACATCTCCGGGTGACATTTGCTGAAACAAATGGCTGTTAATAAGTGGCACGATTCCCTTGGTCTCAGTGATAAAGATGTACCTGTTACTGGGAGCCCTTGAGAGAAATCTTTGGTGAAGGCCTTCACACTCATTTTAATTGGTGACAGACAGATGTGTTGAGAAAGCTTACATTTTTTTCTCTATCCGTCTCAATCAGAGTGTTATGAAATAGCACCCCCTTTGCTCTTCTGTGCCTTATGCCCTAGACTTTAAAGACTGACAACATGAGTGGTTAAAAAATCTCCATTGCTTCAGGATGCAGTATCAGCTGATTTGGTGGATTAAATCGTTTTAAGGTCCTGAGCTTTAATTTTTACTTCAGTGATTCTCAAACCTTGTTTTGCAAAGCCCCAGAGCTTTTATCTTAAGGGATGAGTCTGCTGTTTCCAAGACAACAACATTATTTCTACTTCATATTAATACAAAACATTAAAATATACATTGTCTTTGTAATATAGTTTATTAATTCAAAGCATTTGCATTCCCATTTATCTGGTCTTCATACAAAACCATGTATGAGTGAGTAAACAGATGGTCTTATTTATTACTTCGTTCAATATATAGACTTTTGAGTGCCTACCGGTATACAGCACTGAACGAAAGAGAAAAATATTAGTTTCGATGGGAGCTCAGCACAGTCTGAGGGGATATATTGGACCCATTTTGCAGAGGAAGAAACTTTGGTTTGGGAAGGGAAAGCGAATTCTGAAGTTTGACATCAAGTTAGCTTCAGAACTAGAATATCTGCCTTCTGATCTCAGCCTATCACCTGTCTCAGGTTCTGTCTCCACGATGCCATGTGATTGGAACTAGCTCATTAACATGGGGATGGATCAATCAGCATCTTTTTTTTTTAAACAGGATTGGAAATCTGCATTCCTTGATCACTCAGTCTATCGGGTGAACTTACAATGGCCCTCATGCTTAATCTTGAAATACAGGGATGGTCTGACGGAGTGTGCTGGAGACCCTGCTGAGATCTTTGGACAACTCCTCTCCAGTCCACTACCTGAATCCTTTCTCTTCTCCTCAAAAAAATCTGAGACTATCCAAATGAAGAGTAAATAAAGGGAGAAGTAAGAAGGAAACATGAGACAGAGAGGCAGCAGGAGCAGAATGAAACTTGGGGAGCAGAGGGAGAAGTGAAGAAAACTTATTGGACTTGGAGCCAATAAATTGGCCATGGCATGAAGGCTTTTGCCAGCAATATGGCAGCCCATTCCAGCTCTTTCCATTTTCTTTTCCCAGCTGTGCTGCCAAGCACCATGCTTAGGCTGGTTTAACAGAGATTATGCTAGGAGGATTTTCTAACATTCATGTCCTGATTACTCCTTATCTGATTCCTTAGCAGTAGCCTTCAGTGGCCTCAGAGAATTCTAGGTTCAGCTCTCTGAACAGTTCAATGACTGTTTATGAGTTCTGACTTACCATCAAGGCAGGAAATGTGAAAACCATTTTTAAAAAGGAAAAAAATCATCCAGCATTGTTAACATTTTTATGTTATTCCAGTATTTTCCCATGCATATAAATATGTGTACTTCTTTTATTTTTCACAAGAGTAGTCTCACACCATAATATTGTTTTATAGCCCTCTTTTCAACTGTGCTCTAGTGTAAACATTCTACTATATCAAATCTTTTTCCACAAGAGGATTTTTAATTACTGCGTAGATTTCCATTGAATGGATGTACTAAAATTTACCTAAACAGCTCTGATTATTCAACATGATTCAACCATTGTTACAAATAACATAGTTGTATATTTATCTTTATGGAAAGCTATTTCTGAATATCTCCTAAGGATAAGTTCATGTATTAGTTAGCTTTTGCTGTGTACCAAATCATCCCACAACTTAGTGGTGTCAAACAATGACTATTTACTTACCTCTGCAGGTCTGCATTTTGGGCCAGGCAGTTCTGCTGGACTAGGCTGGAATCAGTGGACATAGGCTAGGGTTGCTTATGCATTTGCAATCAGCTGGGGGACTGCATAGGCTGATGGTGGTATGTCATCTTCCAGCACGCCAGTTTGTTTCCTTAGCAGTTAGAGTTGCAAGAGCAGCAAGGAGGCAAACCCTGATGCACAAACTTTTTTTCAAGTTTTTGGTTGCATCACATTTGCTGCTGTCCCATAGGCCAAAGCATGTGACGTGGCCAAGCCAGGAGACAGTTTGAGAAGACATTACCAAAGGCATGGCTACAAAAGGCATGAAAGTCTTGGGACCATTGTTGTAATCAACTCATCACAGTCCCTAAAATGGGAGTTTCTGGGTCAAAAAGTGTGGCCATTTAAAAGGTTTTCATTGTTACATTGGTCTCCAGAGAAGTTGTAACTAATTTACACACTACCTAGAGTACATGCATTTCCAAATTCACTTGATCACTGGCTATAATCATTGCTTTAATTTCCCCCCAGAAAATAACATTGTTGCTTTTGAAGAGTACATGCTTTGTGAGGGAAGCTGTCTTGAATGTTCCAGCTTCCAGGTGCAAGCACCTGCATGTGTGCACAGGTGACACCATGTAGAACTGAAGAACCACCTGGCTGAGTCTAGCCAACCCAGAGAATTGTGAGGGAAAAAAAATATTTTTTTTAAGGCAGAAGAAAAATGTATGTTCATTGTAAAAACCTGAAGCAATGTGGTACCTTTATCATCAATATCTTCCCCAGTACTTGATTCATTCTGACATTATGTTGTTGGGTTACATTTATTTCTATTACATTTAGGACCTTTGAGTCTATATTCATTAGTGAAATGTGTCTGCCGTTTACTCTTTTTTTTTGGTTTGCTGTCTTTGACAAGTTTTTGCTATTTTCATCAAAACATCTGGGAAGTCTTCCATCTTTTCTTGTTTTTTAATGCTTAGGAAGGGTATAAATGGCAAAGGATTTAGAATATTTTTTAAAAGTTTGAGTGGATTTACCATACCCCTAAAGCAAAACAATTTCTGGGCCTGGTGCCTTTTCCAGGATTAGTTATTTGATAATTTTTTCTGGTGTATTCCGTGATCATTTTTGGTATACTTTCAAATGTGTTATGTTTTCTTAAGAATAATAATTTAATTGAATCTCTAATTTATTAGCATAAAACTATATATATTATCCTGTAATGATGTGAAAAATTGCCTTGCCATCTGCAACTCTTTTTTCTCATTCTTACGGAGTTCCTATTTTTAGTTTTTGAAAATTTTCTTTTTTTAATTATTATTATACTTTAAGTTTTAGGGTACATGTGCACAATGTGCAGGTTTGTTTCTTATGAGCTTTGCCAGTGTCACTGTTTTATTTTTCCCCTCAAACAACCACCTCTTAAATTTATCCTTCAATTCAACTTTTTTCTGTTTCCAGATGCATTAATTTCTGCTTTTTAATTGTTTCCTCAGTTTTATCACTCTTCCTAGTTTCTTGAGCTAAATGTCCCTATGTACTTTCAATTATATCTACTGATTTGTCAAAAATTGGATAGTATGCTTGTCTCCTACTATGATAGTGATTTTTCAACACATCTTTGTATTTTTTTAAACAAATTTTGTTTTGTATATTTCTAATGTACTTTTATGTTATAGGAGTTAGAGTTTCGTGATTCTCCAGTCTTATTATGAAGTTACTCAGATCTGAGTTCAAATTCTCCTGTGCCGCCTACCAAATGATGAACCAGTTTTAGATTCTCCTAAAAGCTTAGTGACAATAATGCCAGTGTTGCTTATTTTTAATACTTAAATTAAATGATATAATTGATGTTAAGTGCTCATCATAGTGCCAGGCACATGGAACACACACTGCTGTTGGTTATATTGTTATTATTGATGTACCCTTTATGAATACAAAATATTCATCTTTGTCCTATGTAATATTTTTATGCTTTACATTTTATTTGTCTGATAATTAATATTTCCGCTCATGGCAGCTTTTCCCACCTTTTCATTTTCATTTTGGATCATTTTATTTTCAGCGAGTCTCATGGGAACCATGTATATTTGAATTCTATTTTTTCTTTAAATTATGAATCTTTGTCCTTTAATGGGATAAATCAATCCATTCACATTCTTTTTTGCAAGACACAGAATTTGGCAAGTGTTTACTTCTTTCTTCTCCCAATCCGCTTTCCTGCCTTTGAAGATTTTAGAACCAGAATTTATGAAAAATAATAAATATATTTGATTTCCCATGAATTGCTATTGACACATGCATTATTTCATGCAATTCAAGACTTTTTTAAAGATGTGACTCTCAAACTTATTTCATTATTCACTTTTTATGTTTTTTGGACCCATTTCCCTCTTATTGAATTAATTGATTGATTCATTAATTCAATCAACAAATATTTATTGAAAACATACTATATGCAGACACTGTGCTAGGGTCTGAGAGAAACGTATTTGATGTAGACCTGGTCTGTGTCTTCATTGAATCTACATTTAGAGGACGAGAGACAAAAAAATAGATGGCAAATTAAAACAGATATAAAGGAAACCAATAAGGGTCTCAAGGAGAGCCTAGTGAACGTGCATGTGAGTATCTATTCAGGAAGTTTAATGAGGGGATGCTTTTTGTGAAGGTGATATTTATGCTGGCAGCTTAAGAAGTGGCATTAGCTGTGTGAAGAGAGGAAGGAAGAAAGTCATTCCAGGCAGAAGGACTAGCATATGCAAAGGGCTTGAGAGTGGAAAGAGCCTTATCCTAATGTTTTCATAGAAATTATTTTTAAATACTCAACAATTAGCTTTTGAATTAAAGGAATACACACAAGTGAAGTTAATCTCTTATAGGCGAAACCAAATGAAGGATTGGAAAATGCCTCCGAAGGTCAGCTGGAAGGCTCTTCATCTATCCATCCAACCATCCATCCATCCATCCATCCATCCATCCATCCATCCATCCACTCATCCTTCCATTCATCCATCCATCCATCCACTCATCCATCCATTCATCCATCCATCCATCCACCCACCCATCTACCCACTCATCCTTCCATCCATTCACCCACCCACTCATCCATCTATCCATCCATCCATCCAAAAAACATTCATTGAGTGCCTACTGTGTGCCAGACCCTGTGCCAGGTGTTGATCACAAATAACAGAAGCACCTCCTGGAGAGTAGAGTCTAGTTGTGTACATGAGATGGAGGGCCCATGATAATAAAGCTGGTACTTCTGATGGAGTGTGATGGACCAGGGGCATGGGGAAGGCACATGTACTGTGCTCTGTAGAGCTCTGAGCAGGGAGGGAGGCAGTGGGAAAGAGCTGAGAACAACTCCTGCCAGATGGCTTTATTCTTTCCCCTGAAGGAAGTGGGGACTTCGTGCTGTGACATGATACACAAGAACAGTGTTTCCTGTGGGTTCGCAAGGGCATTTTGAATAGAAACACTACAGCTCGCTGATGTGTGAAAGAATTTTTTTTTTTTTTTTTTTTTGCTTTTTCAGACTTTGTGAAGGGATAATCAGATCAATTTTATAAGTCTGGAAAACAGGTATTTGGGGTGAATTTTAATGCACACATTATAGTGGCTGGAACCCTAACCAAAGGCAGCTGTCACTTGTTGGTGGGTTCTCTTAGGCACATTGTTTGTTCATCTAGCTGTCACCTGGCAGTTTATGCCCTCCACTTCCTGGAACTGACCAGTTATCTGCAACTGACTAAGTTCTGATACTGGATCCTGTGTAATTTGACTCTAACCTCCAAGAACCTTACTGTCTTTAGCTGTGAAATGCAGAGAAGACTAGACTACTTGATCTCGCAACACTCTGTATATCTTTAAAGTTAAATCATTTGTTCAGTCATTTACCCTTTCTTCTGCCCTTTTTCTTTCCCTCTCTCCCATCCATCCATCCATCCATCCACCCACCCATCCATGTATCTATCTAATATTTATGTTATTTATTTATTTATTTTGAGATGGAGTCTTGCTCTGTTGTCCAGGCTGGAGTGCAATGGTGTGATCTTGGCCCACTGCAACCTCCGCCTCGCAGGTTCAAGCGATTCTTCTGCCTCAGCTTCCTGAGTAGCTGGGATTACAGGCACATGCAGCACCACGCCCGGCTAATTTTTTTTTTTTTGAGATGGAGTCTTGCTCTGTCACCCAGGCTGGAGTGCAGTGGTGCGATCTCAGCTCACTGCAAGCTCCGCCTCCCAGGTTCATGCCATTCTCCTGCCTCAGCCTCCTGAGTAGCTGGAACTACAGGCGCCCGCCACCACGCCTGGCTAATTTTTTGTATTTTTAGTAGAGACGGGGTTTCACCGTGTTAGCCAGGATGGTCTCGATCTCCTGGCTAATTTTTTGTATTTTTAGTAGAGACGGGGTTTCACCATGTTAGCCAGGATGGTCTCGATCTCCTGACCTCCAGTGATCTGCCCGTCTCGGCCTCCCAAAGTGCTGGGATTACAGGCGTGAGCCACCGCCCTGGACCCTATCTAATATTTAATTGAGTGCCTGTTGTGTGCTAAGCACTGTGCTGGGTTCTCATCCAGTGGCCAGTAAATTAGACAATCCTCCTGTCATAGAGCTTGCCATCTAGTAGGGAGACAGACAAGCAAATAATTATACAGGTAATAATACGGTTAGGATAAGTATTACAAAGGAGAAGAATGGGGTAGGTAAGCATGTGTATTAAGGCAATTGGTCTCATTTTGAGGGCCAGAGAACTCTTTCTTGACAAAGTGAAGTTTAAACAAAAACTAGGTGAAGATTGGCAGAAAAGCATCCCAGGCAGAGGGCACAGCCAGTGTGAAGGCCTTGGGATAGGAAGGGGCATGGCCACATCAAGGGAGGTAAAAATACATAACGAAATAATAATATAAGTAACAATGGCAACTACTACTGAAGGAAGGACCGCCTATTTGCCAGGGACCATGCAATCATTAACTTTGTGGTTTTGATCAAATCATCTTACTTCCTTGCACCTTGGTCTGTGCATCTATAAAATGGGGTGATAGTGATCATGTGTACTTCATCAGGTTGTTTTGAGGCTCCAATGAAGTAATGTCTGGGAAATCCTTAGGTCTATGCCTGGACCATAGGAAGTGTTTAAGAGACAGCCGTTGTGACTGTTATTTTTACGAATGGTATTGGGTGAGAAAAAGTTCGTTTTGCATCTCAGAGCTTGTCTTGGACCCTGTTGATGATTTCTATGTTGAGGTCACTCTTGGAGTTTCTGCAGAAGTAGAACTCTTGGAAGTCTGCCATTCAGCATGGCCAAATGTGTGAAACAAGTGCTTCTCCCTCTGCTCCCACAGAAAGAGGGACAGAGATGCCAGCCACAGCTTGGCCTTCAGGCAGCAGGCACATTGGGATCAGCGATTGGCATTTGCAACATTGGTTGGCATCACAAAGAGCATAGAAGGTCAAGGTAATAATTATCAAGGACAGTTCAGGGGAAACAGTACATTCCATTCCTTATCCATTGTAAGACCAGTACATTCCCTGTTCTTTAACTCTTGGGAAGACATCTCCCCCAGATCTCTCTGCTGAAGATCAGGGCCATTTCTCTGTTAAAAATATCAAACAGCAACTTACCAGAGGAAACAGAATGGTGGAAATGCCATCTCAGCATTCAGAAAGCCCCAGTACCAAACTTTGCATGTATATACATTTGAAACAAGCTTTGTAAATTACTTTTGTTCATTTGTAATTACTAATCCATAAGAACTCTCTTTCTCTCTCTCTCTCTCTCTCTCTGTGTGTGTGTGTGTGTGTGTGTGTGTGTGTGATTTGTTGTCACCTAGGCTGGAGTGCAGTGATGTGACCATGGCTCACTATACTCAAAATCCTGGGCTCAAGTGATTCTCCCACCTCAGCCTTCTGAGAAGTTGGGACTGTAGGCACGTGCCACCAGGCCCAGCAAATAAAGTTCATTTATTTACTTATTTATTTATTTATTTATTTATTTTTTGTAGAGATAGGGCCTTGTTATGTTGCTCAGGCTGGTCTCGAACTCCTGGCCTCAAGTGATCCTCCTGTCTCAGCCTCCCAAAGTGCTGGGATTACAGTTAGGTATGGAGAGAGAAGGAAGTAAGGAAGACGCAGTTATTACTCTTTGGGACCCATAATTTAACTCAAGTGATTTTGCCCCCAGGTGGTATTTGGCAATGTCTGGAGACATTTTGTTTGTCACAACTTGGGGTGGTGGGGGTTGCTACTGGAATCTAGTGGGTAGAGGCCAGGGATGCTACTAAACAAAATATACAAGACATCCTCACAACAAAGAATTGACCAGTCCACAATGTCCACAGTGCCATGGTTGAGAAACCTTGATCTAACTGCTCATAACATACCACTTCCATAAAGCCAAGAGACATCAATTCTTATGCAGTTATCACTGTGTACAGGAAATTGTGTGTTTGTATGTGTGTGTGCATGAATGTGTGGATATAAATGGATAAAACCTTTATCTTCCTTTCATAGGTATTTTTAGCTCTCTATTATCAATTGAAATAATTTGTTTTTGAATATACGATGCAAAGTTTGAAATCCTACAGGTACAACAAGGTATACAGTGAATAAAGAATCTCCCCATTCCACTTCTGTCCTCAAGTCTTCAGTTCTCTTCTCTGGAGGAGTACTACTGTCACTAGTCTCCTATATATTAGTAGAGAGACATTCCGCATATGAATCTTATACCCTTAGTAGCACCTCACACACATTTTTTTCCTTGTTGCCTTCTTTTTCCTATGTGATGATGTATCTTAGAGATATTTTCATATCAGTGCATATAGAGCGGCCTCATTCATTTTAACAGCTGCACAGGTTTTTTTTTTTTTTTTTTTTTTTTTGTGGATGTCCCATACGGTCTTCTGTTGATGAGCATAGGTTATTTCTAGTCTTTTGCATAACAAACAGTGCTGGAGTGGATCTCCTTGTACCTAACTGTGGACACACATGTGCAAGTACGTCTGTAATCTAAAATCCTGCAAGAGGAATTTCTAGGTTAAGATGGCATGCGCATTTTAAATTTGGCTAGAGATTTCTGCAGTGGTGTCTGATCCTGTGCACCGTGCATTCATCATGTGACCCATTTCTAGTCCTTCTTGACCACCCCCTCTCCTATGGGGATCCTGAGCTAATAGGGTCACCTCTGTCTCTCCCCCACATTGGAACAGCTCTCTCTAATCTACAAGATTTTTTTTTTCCTAATCAAAATGCAATTGCCAAGGATAGTTTGAAAAATATTAGTTGTGTCTGTCATCCTGGGGCTCTGAGCACGTGAGGATTTGGGATGTAATCTTTGCAAATTGCCCATAGTTCATACAGCACAGCAAGAGCCTCTCTCTCTGCAGCCTGTCATTTATGATCGATCGTACCCACCCCCTCTCCCAATCGGCTGTGTCCTAAGGGTAAGTAGACAGCATGGGTTCTCTTGCTTAAAAAAAAACCGTTAACTCAACGGGGGCGCCTGCTGCTTGATTGGGAGTATGTCGGCATTTAGAGCCTGCTGGCTGCAATCTCACTACGCAGACTGGAAGTTGTGGGGTGTTTTTATCGGCAGGAAACAGCTTTGAGAGCGGAAGGGGAGTGAGAGTAGATGGATAGATGAGGGAATTCGAAGAGGAGGAAGCCGTGGGAGAAATGTCTTCTTTTAAAGACAGACAAGGCAGATTTCTCTGGCCCATCTCTCTGGAATGTCAAGTAGGAATGAAATGGGAAGTTGGGTTAATTCTACCAGGCCTGCCCAGCAACCAGCCTGTTCAGGTTCCCCAGGAGTTGCAGCCTGTTGTCTGAGACTGCGAGGTTCTCCTCCCTGAAGTGTCTTGTGGGAATTGGCTGGTGGCAGCATTTTCTCTGAGGTCCCAAAGATTAGAGTGGTCAAGAAGACACCCTGCAATGACCATTCCCCAGCACTGGAGGCCACAAAAGTCAGTCTGGCTTTGCAAATACACACTGGAAGTCTCAGAGCTGATGCAAACATCTCAGAGCTGGTGCAGACAGACACTGTGGCTGAGTGTGTGTGCCTTGTTCATTATGGTTTCCCAGCTACTGGATTGGTACCTGGTACACAGTAGGCACTGAAAAAATATTCACTGAAAAAAAGAGAAAACTTGATGGCAGATGTAGGTCTGGGTCTGTTGGAATTTTTACCCCCAGGAAGAGATTTGATTTTAACTCAAAGCCAGTTGATAAGCAGCCTCACCCAGCAGACAGAGGGAAGCTTGAGGGAAACTGGAGGGTATGTAGGGTGGGGTGGGGCTCTTATCTGTGTGGACAATGCCATATATTTTCTGAAACTTGGATTTTTCTCCTTATAAGGGAGAAGATCCAAGAAGACAATGAAAAAATATTTGCCCTTGCCTTTACAAAAAATAACCTTTTAATTTTTGGAATAATTTCAGATTTTTAGAAAAGTTGCAAAACATTTACAGAGAGTTCCACTGTATACCCCTCACCCAGTTTCCCCCTAATGCTAACATCTTATGCAACTGTGATGCCTTTGCCCCTAGCATTTTGAGGTTAACAATTAAGTTAGTATAATACTTACTCTGTGCCGAGCTCTATTCTGTATCATTTTCCTGCAGTTGTTTATTTGACCCTTTCAGCATCCTTTGAGGAATAAGCACCGTTATAGCAGTCCCCATTTTACAGACAGGGAAGCTGAGGCTCAGCTAGACTCTAGCTAGTATTCGAAATCTAAGTTGTCTGGCTCCAGTCTCCCACCCTTCACCATTATTATCTGCACAGTAATGATAGTAGCTGTCATCTCTTGATGACAATGTGTTCAGGAACTGAGCTCAAAGTTTTTCCCTCCCTCCCTCCCTCCCTCCTTCCCTCCCTTCCTTCTTTCCTTCCTTCCTTCCTTTCTTCCTTCCTTCCTTCCTTCTTTCCTTCCTTTCTTCCTTCCTTTTTTTGAGATAGGGTCTCACTTTGTCACCCAGGCTGGAGTGCAGTGTCAGGATCGTAGCTCACAGCAACCTTGAACTACTGGGCTCAAGCCATCCTCCCACCTCAGCTTGTTGAGTAGCCGAGACTACAGGCATAAGCCATCGTGTCTACCTAATTTTTAGTTTTTTCTTTTCTTTTTTTTTTTTTCCCTTTTTTTGTAGAGACAAAGTCTTGCTATGTTGCATGGCTGGTCTCAAACTCCTGGCCTCAGGAGCCCTCCTGCTTCAGTCTCCCCAAGTTCTGGGATTACAGGTGTGAGCTGCCACGCCCGGCCTACTTATGTTATTTCTAAACCCTCCCCTGACTCAGAGCTGTGGTAAAGAGCCCCGCTTTTGTTGTCCTGCTCAGGACAAAAATACATGGCCCCAAGCTTTTGTGAGTAGGATCTGGAAGGGAACTTAAGAGTGTGTGTGTGTGTGTGTGTGTGTGCACCCACGTGTGTGTGGGGGAGTGATAGAGATTCTCCTGGTTTCTGTCCTAGTTTTTTCTAAGTGTATGGAGACAGGTCTGCTCCATACATCTGGGGATTGGTATTACCACATCATTTCCCTCCTAACAGCAGCAAAGATTCTCAAAGCTTGATCAGAGCATGGACAATCAGAAATGCCTTAATTTTGTTAGTCACAATAAATAATACTTTGATTAATTAGCAAGCACATGCCTTGGGAATATGAGAAAGTAAATGATTTCTACCCTAGATCTTTCAGATAGCTGGGAGGGAAGAGAGTATTAAAATAAGCTTTTAACTATGGGTTTTGGATGGAGAAGAGGAGAATGCCAGAGGGGGAAAGCAGCAGTGGAATTGTTCTTGGGAATAGGAGAAACTGAAACTCTTTCCATCCAGGGTCTTTGCAGGAAGTGGTTCCCACTGCCTGGAATAGCTTTTCTTCTCTTTACATGGTGAGCTCTCACTCTTTAGTCTCAAATTAAATGTCTCCCCCTTTGACAGGCCCTTGCTAACATCCTGTTTCAAGTTCCTTCCGGATATTGATTAGGATGGTAAGCTTCATGAGGTTAAGGATCTCTGTTTCATTCACTGCTCCATCCTCTGGTGTCTGCAACGACGCTGGGCACACCATAGGCCCTTATTAAATATGCGTTGACTAAATGAATATGTGGTCTATTTCAGGTCCTCATTTGTGTCTGCCTTAGAACTTAGCACTGTTTGCCATTAGCTTGTCTATTTCCTTGTGAATAGCTAGATTCCCTCATGAGCTATAAGGGCCATGATGGCAGAGGGTGTGTCTGCCTTGTTCACCAAGGGTACCCAAGATGAACCTGGCCTGCAGTTAAGGGGGTGGGCTCTAGGGTCAGATTACTTGGGCTCAAATCCCAGATTTCCTATGTTCCAGCTGTGTGATTTCTGCTAGTTGTCAAGCCACTCTGTGCCTCGTTTTCCACATAGGTGCAAGAGGGATAATAATAGCATCTATCTCTTGGGGTTATTGAGACCATTAAATATGTCAGTGTTGGCTAAAACACTTAGAGGAAGCTGGGTGTGGTGGCTCATGTCTGTAATCCCAGCACTTTGGGAGGCTGAGGCAGGTGGATTGCTTGAGGCCAGGAGTTCAAGACCAGCCTGGCCAACATGGCGAAACCTCATCTCTACTAAAAATACAAAAATTAGCCAGACATGGTGGCGGGTGCCTGTGATTTCAGCTACTCGGGAGGCTGAGGCGGAAGAATCACTTGAACCCGGGAGGTGAAGGTTGCAGTGAGCTCTCCAGCCTGGGCGGCAGAGCGAGTCTCCATCTCAAAAGAACAACAGCAACAACAACAACAAACCACAACACTTAGAAGACTATCTGGCATATAGTAAGTGCTTCAGTGCTTTGTACATGTCAGTTATTGGTAGTACTCAAAATATTTGGGATTTAAAAGTTGGGGGATTTTTATATAAAAGGCACTTTCCCTTTTTGAATGGTAGAATCTCCCCTAAGAAAGAGGCAAGGACAGATGGAGATGATCTGAGAGGCCCAAGAGATCCTTAAAACCAGGCTGTTTAAGAAATCTGATGTTTTATTTCTCCGTATTGTCGTGGAAAAGGCCAGCTTTTAGCATGCCTGGTGTTTCTGGTGTTTCTTCTCTTCACTGTTTTCTACATTTCTTTCTTTGCATTGGTCCTTTTTTTTTCTTTTTTCTTTTTTTTAAATAAAAAAAAAATAGCACAGCTCGGAGTCTTGCCTGCTGACTTGCTGCTAGAGTGTGGGTTCCAGTGCTTCCATTTAGAGAAGCAGCCGGCCCTGGAATGCGGCCGCAGGGCTGCCAGGCTGACTCTGAGGGCTGAGCTGGCCAGGAATGCACTTTGCAGCTTGCACTGAGTTGGGCCTTAGGTCTGTGGAATTTCTTCTCTCTTCTTACTCATTCATGTCGTTAAATAAATAACACAAGCAGTGCATCCTCCTGGTTATAATGGCAAACAGTACAATGTGTTACAGCACACAGTAGCTTGAAGAGGGTATCTCTCTCCTATGGTAGATGCTTCATTCCCCAGAACTTCACTCGTCACCCCCAGAATAGGTTGCCCAGTTAACAGGATGCCTGGTTCAGTCTGCATTTTGGGTAAACAAGGAACATCTTTTTAGTATAAGTATGTACCAAATATTGCATAGCACCAGTTTATCCTAAAACACTATTTGTTGTTTATGTGCTATTCAGGTTTAATTGGGCATTCTGTAGTTTTATTTGCTAAATCTGACAACTCCAGAGCGTCTCCTAGAACCAATTTCCTGTATTTTCTTCCAGTAATTTTCCAAGCATGTGCAACCTATGGATATCTTGGCAGACTTACTCCTGGTAGAATTCCCATCACCTAGAACAGTGCTTAGGACTTTGTAGGTGCTTAATAAATATTGGTTGAATGAGTGATTGAATCTGTACCCACCCCATTTTTCTTCATATAAGTGGAAATATATTATAGTATTGTTTCATATGTAGCTTTTCCTTTTAATAATGTCTCATGGGGATTGATACATACAGCTGCCTCATACTCCTCTAAGGGTTTCCTAGCCTTCCCTTTTATGATGCATAATGTATTTAATCAGTCCCCTGATGATCGACATTGGTGCTGTTAAGAGTCTTTAGCTATTATAAACAATACGGTAATGAGCATTCCTATATATGTTTACCTCTGTGGGTTTGAAGACCTGCAAGGATAGGTGTGGCACTGGAATCATGTGGACAGAAGATATGTGCTTCAAAATGTGGATTGATGTTGCTGAATTGCTTTCTGTAGAGGATCTGTTCACACTTCCTTCAGACAGCTTGTTCCCCATCTCCTTACCAACATAGAATATTATCAAACTTTTTCATTTTGCCAATCTGATCAGTGAAAAACTAGTATCTTGCTATCATCTTAATTTACATCTCTTTGCTTATGAGAACATTTTTATGTTTGAAAGCTCTATTTCTTTTTCTGTGAACTGCTTCTTTTTTGCCTATTTTTTTCTACTTTCTTATTGATTTTTTTTTTTTTTTGAGACCAAGTCTTGCTCTTTTGCCCAGGCTGGAGTTCAGTGGCGCAATCTCGGCTCACTGCAAGCTCCGCCTCCTGGGTTCATGCTATTCTTTTGCCTTGGCCTCCCGAGTAGCTGGGACTACAGGTGCATGCCACCACACCCGGCTAATATTTTGTATTTTTGGTAGAGACAGGGTTTCACCGTGTTAGCCAGGATGGTCTTGATCTCCTGACCATGTGATCTACCTGCCTCGGCCTCCCAAAGTGCTGGGATTACAGGCATGAGCCACTGCACCTGGCCCTACTTTCTTATTGATTTTTAACAGGTTTTTGTTTGTGAAAGAACATGTCTCTTAGCCTGGCATATGTTTTATATATAATGTAATTTATAAAATTGGTGTTTAACTTTGAAAAATTGATTTATTATGGATTTTTAAACTCTGTAGACATTAAAAAATTCCTCAGTAGTCAGTTTATGAGTCTTTTCTTCCACATATTCTACATTTTGTGTCTTGCTTAGAAAGGCCTGTTACTCAATGAGATTATAGAGCAATTCTCCCATATTTTCTTTTACTACTTTAACTTTTTTTTTTTTTGCATTTAAATCTTTAATCCATCTGGAATTTATTTTGGTTTTAGGAGGGAGGTGAGGATCTAGCTTTATTTTTTACCAGATGGCCAGCCAGTTGTCCCAATACCATTTATTGAATAATCCATCGCTTCCCACAGAATTGAAACGCTGCCTTTATCATATATTAAATTGTGGAGGAGGGATTTTGTACTCATTTTCTGACAGCCTCCAGTGCCAGCTAGGCAGCAAGGATTTTAGGGGGTTTCAGCTGACTAGAGGCAGAGATCCCGACCTGAAGGATAACCACGATTTATTAAACCAGAAATACTCTGTGTAGGAACAGTGGGTTTCCTGGGTGGGGACAGGGTTGGGGTGGGGGAAAGTGAGTGTCCCGTGCTGGGAGGAATTTAGTTACAGCAAGATTTCTCAACCTTGGCATTATTGACATTGGGGGTGGAACAGGTCTTTGCTGGAGGCTGTCCTGTGTAGTGTAGGATGTTTAGCAGCATCGTTGGTCTCTAGCCAGTATACACCAGTATCAACTTCACCCTGATTTGTGACAATCAAAAATGTCTCCAAACATTGCCCTGGGTGGCAAAATCATCTTCAGTTGAGAATTACTGCTTTATCAAGCCTGGGTTAAACAGACCTCACATCCTTTTCTTTTAAATAGAGGCAGGGTCTTGCTCTGTTGCCCAGGCTGCAGTGCATGATGTGATCATAGCTCACTGCAGCCTCAAATTCCTGACTCAAGTGATCCTCCTGCCTCAGCCTCTGGAGAAGCTAGGACTACACCACATGCCCAGCTAATTTTTTATTTTTTGTAGAGACAGGGTCTTACTATGTTGCATAGGCTGGTCTCAAACTGCTGGTCAGAAGCAATCCTTTTGCCTAGGCCTCCTGAAGCACTGGGATTATGGATGTGAGCCACTGTGCCTGGCCTGAACAGACCCTTGATTAGATGCATGTGAGGCCCTTTCTTGTTCTGAGAGTCTGTCATCAGCAATATCAATGGCTCCAGATGTCTGGGAGGCAGGAAGGGAGGTGCCTATCTATCTCAGAGACCAGAACACCCAGATTTCTGGTATGAGTGTGGGGTCTGTGGGGAAAGGGTGGAACCATACCGGTCGACTCCGGGAGGAACAGAAGTTCCCACCTAGCCCTGCAGGAGAATCTTGAAAAACTCCCTGGGACCTGCCTGGGACCCTAGCCATTCCCCCTGCTAACCACACCCCCAGACAACAAGGCCTGGCCATGGATCCAGGAACAATGACTCTGAGAACCGGAAGTGGCAGATGTTTTGCGATTTAACAGCATATCAATTTGTTGTCTTCTTTTCCTTAGGAGTAAAAGAGTCCATGGGTGTATTGTTGGGGGCAGCAGGAAGCACACGTGTCTATTCGGAGATTTGGGGCAGCAGGTGGGGAGAGAAAGTCCTTCTAGGCGAGGGAGGTGTGGGAGTGAGATGGAAGAGGAAAGGGAAGTGGGTGGAATCCCTGGGAGCTGGTGGAAGGAGGAAAACACAGAGGTGAGCTGGCTGAGGTTTGAGCAAGGCCTCTGGAGATTGACCGGTGAGAGCTGGGGCGGCGGGGATTCTTTATGACAGCGCTGCAGAGGGAGAAAGGATTGTTGCTGAATTGGGTGGAGGTGGGTAGGAGTGATTTGAAGAAGGAGGTCCCCTTGGGAAGTTGCATTAATGGGCAAATGGGGCTTTTATAGGCCAGGCAGAGAATATGGGGAGGGCAACTCCAGCAGACGAACAGCTTTTGCAAGACACCTGTGTGGAGCATGTGGCACCACCTGAGCATCATCCCCAGGTGCGGCTCTAACACAGGTGCAGGTTATGATGGGAGATAGCCAGAACTCAGGAGTGCCTTGGGTGCCTTGCTGTAAGATTTGGGCTTTCCTTTTATTTATTTATTTATTTTGAGACGGAGTCTCACTCTGTTGCCCGGGGCTGGAGTGCAGTGGCGCGATCTTGGCTCACTGCAAGCTCCGCCTCCCGGATTCACGCCATTCTCCAGCCTCAGCCTCCCAAGTAGCTGGGACTACAGGCGCCCACCACCACGCCCAGCTAATTTTTTTTTGTATTTTTAGTAGAGACGGGGTTTCACCGTGACCTCGATCTCCTGACCTCGTGATCCGCCCGCCTTGGCCTCCCAAAGTGCTGAGATTACAGGCGTCAGCCACTGTGCCCGGCCTGGGCTTTCCCTTTATTTCAAAACACTCCTCACCCACTCAATATAGAAAACCAAAAAATAGAGGTGAGCAAAAGGAAGAGAGTGAAGAACAGTGTGGTGTCACCCACCCAGTGGCCACCTCCATAAATGCCGTCCAGTTTCCTCCGCATGTCCTTAGCGTGCTCCCTGCACACCCACTGGGACGCCAGCTTCGTGAAGGCAGGGGTTGGTTTTGTTTTGTTTACAGAGCTAGGCGCACAGTTGGCACTCAGTAACTGTGGAATGAATGGATCTGTACTGCAAACCTGATGTCACTTGCTCTTTTCACTTTGAAGTTCATGATTCGCTTCCTTGTTAGTAGATGCGTTTCTGGGACAGGTTTTTAATGGGCACAAATTATTGGACTGGGTAAATAGGCCACATTTCACGGAATGAACACCCTCCTGCTGTGTATCAGTTTTCTTCTACATTCCTCTATTGCAAGTGCTTTCATGTGCTTGGGCTGCTGTAACCATGAGTGGCTTAAGTGACAGAAATGTATTTTCTCACAGTTCTGAAGCTGGAGGTCTGAGGTTCTTGGCGAGACCCTCCTCTTGGCTTGTAGATAACCTCTTTTTCCTTTTATTCGCACGTGGCAGAGAGCAGAGAGAGGAAACCAGCTCTCTCATGTCCCCTTTTTAAAAATTCGCATACATTTAAATTCAAGTGCAGTTTTGTTACATGGGTATATTGCACGGTGGTGAAGTCTGAGCTTTTAGAGTAACCATCACCCAAATAATGTACATCATATTTACTAAGTAATTTCTCATCCCTCACCCTCTTCCCACCCTCCCAAGCCTTTATCATTCCACACTCTATGTCCGTGCACACACATTATAAGCTCCCACTTGTAAGTGAGAACATGCGGTATTTGGCTTTCTGTTTCTGAGTTGTTTCAGTTAAAATATTGACATCTAGTTCCTTCCATGTTGCTGCAAAAGACATGATTTCATTCCTTTTATGGCTGAGTAGTATTCTGTGGTGTATATAGACCACATTTGCTTCATCCATTTTGAGTCCCTTCTGATAAGGGCCTTGATCCC
Organism: Hylobates moloch; assembly: GCF_009828535.3. Lineage (NCBI taxonomy): Eukaryota > Metazoa > Chordata > Mammalia > Primates > Hylobatidae > Hylobates > Hylobates moloch. The sequence continues at coordinate 75,658,712 of NW_026652281.1, forward strand.
ACTCAGAAAGTCTCCATGATCTGATCTAATCTCATGATCTAATCACCTCCCAAAGGCCCCACATCCTAAAACCAACACACTGGGGGGTTAGGCTTCAACCAATTAATCTGTAGAGGACAAACATGTTCAGTCCATAGCAGGAAGCAGTGCCGCCATGGGGAAAAGCATTGTCGTGAAACCTTTTGCCCCTCTTGTTGAGTTTTCTCCAGCACACCCTGAACGTGCTGACAGTGTCATCTTCCTCTTTACTTGTCCCTCTTCCACTCCAAGTTGCCTCCTGGCTTCCCAGTGTCTCTGTGGGCTTGAGACCAGAGCTTGTCATAAGAAATTGATGACGTCACTTGATGTAAAGACTCAAGTGACCAGCACACAGAAGGCGGCCATCAACATTGGTTTCATCCTTTAGAGCAAAGTTTTCCCAAGCACCCAGTGTGCACTGGTGAGATTTGGGGACGGGGTGGTACTTAAGACCTGGCACTAATTAACACTACATCACTGTGTGGGAAACATAGTCCCTTTTCTGTTCTCTTCAAATCCTTCTGATTGGGCTGAGGAGAAAACCTCAGGTTGGTGCTGATGTGCTTTTAACTCCCAGACCCCTATCCTAACAGAAACAGAGCAGGTCTCAGGCTCAGGCCATTAGGCAATGATGTCAAACCAGAATGAACTAACATTATTTTGTTTTTGTTGTGTTTTATTTTCATGGGAAACTTAGAGTTATATTCAGAGATACTGATTTTTTAATCCCATTTGAAAATAATTTTTTAATTGAGATAAAATTCACATAATGTAAAATTCACATTTTAACCATTTAAAATGTACAGTTCAGTGGTTTTAAATATATTTATAATGTTGTACAACCATCACCACTATTGAATTCCAGAACATCCTCATCACCCCCAAAAGAAACCCTGAACCCCATTAGCAGTCACTCTCCATTTTTTTTCTCTCTTCCCTGCGGCCCCTGGTAACCAATAAACTAATTCAGTTTCTATAGATTTGCCTATCCTAGACATTTTGTATAAATAGAATCATACAATGAATGATCCTTTGTGACTGGCTTCTTAGAATAATGTTTTCAAGGCTCATCCAAGGCATGTATCAGTACCTCATTCCTTTTAATGGTTAGATCATTTTCCATTGGGTGGATGGACCATATTTTGTCTATTTATTCATCAATTAGTGAGCATTTGAGTTGTTTCCACGTTTTGGCTGTTATAAATAGCCATAAACATATATATGCTTTTTTTTTTTTTTTTGAGACAAGGTCACCCAGGCTGGAGCGCAGTGGCACGATCACAGCTCATTGCAGCCTTGAACTCCCAGGCTCAAGTGATCCTCTTCCACCTCAGTCTCCCAAATAGCCGGGACTATAGGCACATGCCACTATACCCAACTGATTTGTTTATTTTTTGTAGAGACAGGGTCTCACTTTATTGCCCAGGCTGTTCTCCAGCTCCTGAGCTCAAGTGATCCACCTACCTCGGCCTCCCAAAGTGCTGTAATTACAAGCATGAGCTACCGTGCCTGGTCCAATTTTTTGTATAAGCATGTTTTCAATTCTCTTGGGTGTCTTCCTAGAAGTGGAATTGCTGGGTCCTATAAGAGCTCTATGTTTAACTTTTGCAGTCCATTTCCTGAGTGACTTTAAGTTGAAAAGTAAGTCAGTTTAAAGAAAACTATTAATCATATTGCAGATGGTGTGTGGACATGGCAAACGTCATAAAGGTGGTTTGCAGTGATGGAAAAGTAGAAATCCTGCTTGGACATGACCTCCTCCATCAACTGTTTCCCACCCACCTTCCCAGCCTGAGGTGCCTCTGTTCCCGGGAGCCTCAGTGCAGTCACACTGGCCTCTGAACTGTCTTACATGAGATGTCCTTTTTCAAAGACACTGCTGTTTGTCTTGTCCTGGGATATGCGCCACCCCCTTTTTTTTTTTTTTTTTTTGAGATGGAGTCTTACTCTGTTGCCCAGGCTGGAGTGCAGCAGCAGGATCTCGGCTCACTGCAACCTCCGCCTTCTGGGTTCAGGTGATTCTCCCGCCTCAGCCTCCCAAGTAGCTGGGATTACAGGTGCACACCACCATGCCCAGCTAAGTTTTGTATTTTTAGTAGAGACGGAGTTTTGCCATGTTAGCTTTTTAGTAGAGACGGAGTTTGCCATGCTTAGAATCTACCATTTAACCCTTAATTGCATTTCCCCTCATATTATTTTACTCATTAATGATTTTGTTGGAGAATCTTTTGCCTCTGCTATAAGCCACTTGAGGTTAGCATCTATATTCAAGTTGTCCATTGTTCCTCTCATAGTGCAGCCTCGCCTGATCAATGGTGAACAGACACTGATGAACAGAACCTTCCCTGGAGGCCCCTCTTCTACTGAATCTTGGCCAGTCCCGTGTCCTGATGCTTGCCCTGCTTGCTGTTACTTTTCGCCTGTGGTTTTACTGTTTAGTTAACTTCTTCTTTTTCTTTTCTTTTTTTTGAGACAGAGTCTCGCTCTGTTGCCCAGGCTGGAGTGCAGTGGCACGATCTAGGCTCACTGCAATCTCTGCCTCCTGGGTTCCAGCGATTCTCCTGCCTCAGCCTCCCAAGTAGCTGGGATTGCAGGTGTGTGCCACCATGCCCAGCTAATTTTTGTATTTTTAGTATAGGTGGAGTTTCACCCTGTTGGGCAGGCTGGTCTCAAACTGCTGACCTCAGGTGATCCACCCTCCTTGGCCTCCCAAAGGGCTGGGATTACAGGTGTCAGCCAGCGTGCCTGGCATTTATTTATTTATGTATTTATTTATTTATTTATTTATTTATTTATTTATTTATTTATTTATTTTTCGATATGGGGTCATGCTCTGTTGCCTAGGCTGGAGTGCAGTGATGCAATCAAAGCTCATTGCAGCCTTGCACTCCTGGGCTCAAGTTGTCCTCCTGCCTCAGCCTCCCAAGTAGCTGGGACTACAGATGTGTGCCACCACGCCCAGCTAATTTTTGTATTTTTTGTAGAGACTAGTCTTGAACTCCTGGGCTTAAGTGATCTGCCCACCTTGACCTCTCCAAATGCTGAGATTGCAGGCAAATCAGATTCTTTCACAGACTTCAGAATGGAGGCTGAGGTTCAAGGAGGTAGACACCAGGCAGCCCAGGGAGGCCATCTTCCATCCAATATGTAGGGTAAGGAATAGGAAAGCAGGTGTACCCAGAGGCAAGGACAATGAATATGGACAAGGAGAAGCCGAGAGGACACAAGGGGAGACCCAACGGTCTTCTAGTTCCCGGTTCTCTTCTTTTCCTTCAGCCAGACTGACCTTCCTCCTATTGGGCCCAAATCATGTCTAAAAAAAAAAAAAGAAATCTGACTGGCCAGGCTTAGTCAAGGAGGGGATCACAGAGTCCCAGTACTATGGGTGAGGGAGGCAGTCAGCGTAGACATCATATCATTGGGGAGATAAGCCTTCAATGGTGTCTACTATTGGGTGAAAAGGCAGACCTAGAGCTGTGAACTTCAGCTTCCCCTTCTTCCCAAGGTTGTAGAAGTGAGAAAGCCAAGCTAGTCATTTCTGAGTGTGGGAGGAGAATAATGTGACAAAAATGGTTAACATCAGACTGGCTAGCCTTGAAAGCTTGAGTCTGAATGGTGATACCTTAGGAGAGGGAAAAAGTAAGCATGAAGCTGTGGATCTGCTCCATTTCTGGGGAAGGAAGCTTTTCTGGCTCAGTGCAGGAAGGCTTGAAGAATCTCTTAAAATCTCCTGAGTCCTCTTTGTCCTTCATCTCAGAATTCCTGTGCAGGTGATGTTTGGCTTTATGTTCTGCAAAAGGAAAAGGGAACTTTGCTCCCTCCCTCCAGGGACTGTTGCTGCTCCTCTGAGTTTTCTTAGCTTAAGCTGTGCCCCCTGTGTACCATTTGCCTTGGGACAGAGATGGCCCCCATTTTCCAATCCTGTTGTAGGGGTGGGAATGCTCCCCAGTATGTGGAAATATCCCCAAGCTGTTTTTTTTCTTTTGGAGCAGGCTCTTGTGTTGCCCAGGCTGGAGTGCAGTAGCACAATCATAGCTCACTGCAGCCTCAAATTCCCAGGCTCAAGCAATCTTGCCTCAGCTTCCCAAGTTCCTAAGTAGCTGAGACTACAGGCATGTGCCTCCCTGCCCAGCTAATTTTTATTTTATTTTATTATTTTTGGGATGAGGTCTTGTTATGTTGTCCAGGCTCATGTCAAACTCCTGGCCTCAAGTGATCCCCCTGCCTCAGCTTCCTGAACAGCTGAAATATCCCTAGGCTTTTAAGCCTCAGTTACTTAATCAACACAGTGGGGCCAGTATAGCCCATCATTGGCATTTGTGGATTTGGCAGTGGTGGTTCCTTTTCTCATTAGCTACCCAGAAGATCCTTAGCACAGCATCATAAGTCACTGTCTTAAAACTCCACCCTGAATTGGATGCTTGGTGAGCATCTGGGAGAGGCAGAATGGTGTTGGAACCAAGATTGTGGGCTCTGGAGTGAGATTTCTCTGTAAGTCTGGACACCACCCCTTGGTTGGGTGATCTTGGGCAAATTAATTAATGTCTCTATGCCTCATTTTCCTTGCCCGTAAGTGGGGATGACATAGCACCCACCTCACAAGGCTGTTAAGAGATTTAAATGAGTTAAGACCTGCACAACCGTTAGAACAGGGAGCTTTCAATACGTGTTGGCCCCAGCTCTTCTGCCCGATTGATTTCACTCATTTGGGCAATGCCTGGATTCTAGATGAAGGGGGAGGAGGCTGCCTGTAGTGTCTTCTTCACGGGCCAGTCCAGCTCTGCGGTGGACCGTACTGGTGATGTCCACCGTGCCTCAGCTTTTGAGCATATATTCTCCTTGAAAACCATTTAAGCAGAACACACTGGGGTCAAGCCAGTCCAAGCCAGATGTTTGGGGTCGTGGGTGCTTCTGTTTTCTCCGTCTCTGTTTACCTTTAACAAGATGGATGGGGACTGTGAATCCCCTCTGGGCGGCCTTTTCTGGCTGTGACATGCACCAGAAACCCACTTTTGGCCTGTTTGCACTGTTAGAAAACAGCAGGTGCATTTGGCAGCCTCTCCCCCACCCCTTCTCCCGTTAGCCCCTGATCTCTGGGGACTCCGTAGACTAATGCAGTTTTAATGAATACACATTACTGTTTACATGACTGAAATGAGAGGCTGGCTGCTTATTTTATGCTGAGGTTTACAGCCCTGCCTTTTAAAACCCTCTCTCCCTTGCTCTGCTTCTGGCCACGGCGATATTTCCTGGCGGCCCCTATGCTGTCCCTCCAAATAAGGAATTCACCATGAAGTCCTGCAGCAGTGTCAGAGCCATTGCCTTGCCCCGGAAGGAGTGAACTGTGTAGAACAAAAGCAGAGGCTAGGAGCCGTGGTTCACGCCTGTAACCCCAGCACTTCGGGAGGCAGAGACAGAAGGGTTGCTTTAGCCCAAGAGTTCTAGACCAGCCTGGATATCACAGTGGGACCCCAGTCTCTATAAAAAATACAAAAATTAGCCGGACCTGATGACCTGCACCTGTAGTCCCAGCCACTAGTGGACACTGAGGTAGGGTGATTGCATGAGCCCAGGAGGTGGAGGCTGCAGTGAGCTACGATTGCACCACTGCATTCCAGCCTGGGCAAGAGTGAGACTGTATCAAAAAAAAAAAACAAAAAAAAAACCAGAAAGATGGATTCTTTATTTTTTTAATTTAAAAATATTTTTTTACAATTCTTAAATGCTTGCTTATGATAGAACAATTAGAAAATGAAGGTATACAAAGAGAAGAAAATAAAAATCACCTCTAATTCCAATACTCAGAAAAAACTCGATCATTAACATTCCAGTTTATGTTTTAGCATATTTTAATCATCTACATTTATATGTATTTTAAATTAAAATTAGAAACCAAACTTAATACATGTTATTCAGAAATCTGCTTTTTACCCTACCTCACAATTAATATATGATGAATGTCTTTCCCAGTTAAGAAATATAGATCTGCAGTATCTTTTCTTTAATTTTAATTTTAATTTTTTAGAGACAGGATCTTGCTCAGTTGCCCAGACTGGAGTGCAGTGGGGTGATCACAGCTCACTGCAACCTCAACCTCCTGGGCTCAAGCGATCCTCCCACCTCAGCCTGCCGAGTAGCTGGGACTACAGGTGCATGCTACCACATGTGGCTAATTTTTTTTTTTTTTTGAGACGAGGTCTTACTATGCAGGCCAGGCTGGTCTTGAACTCCTGGCCACAAGCAAGCAGTTCTCCCACCTCAGCCTTTCAAAGTGCTGGGATTACAGGCTTAAGCACTATGCTCGGTCTTGCAGTATCTTTTTTGATGCTTCATTGTATCCTATTCTATGATTGTTTCTATGGTCTCATTTGTAGAAAGGTTAACATTAAATTTTGAATAGTTATATGTACTCACTGGTTCAAAATTAAAAAGGCACAAGAGCTTTAATACTTTTATTGAAAGATTTCTCTCCTATCCCTAGCCCTTAGGCCACTCTGTTCACCTCCTTTTTGGCACCCAATATTCAACTAATAATACCAATTTATTGTGTATACTTCTGGGAATAGTTCATAATGTACATGCACATCATATACATTTATTTTTCTCTTCCTCAAACACATACATTCAAATGTTAGCTTACCTTGCTTTCTTCACTTCACAATATCCTGTATCTTGGTGTTTGTTCCATATCAATGCACATAGAACATCCTCATTCTTTTTTTTGAAACAGAGTCTGGCTTTGTCACCCAGGCTGGAGTGCAGTGGTGTGATCTTGGCTCACTGCAGCCTTTGCCTCCTGGGCTCAAGCAATCCTCCTACCTTAGCCTCCTAACTAGCTGGGACTACAGGCACACGCCACCATGACTGACTGATTTTTGTATTTTTTTTTCATTGTTGTTGGTAGAGACAGGGTTTGTCCATGTTGCCCAGGCTGGTATCAAACTCCTGGGTTCAAGTGATAGGCTCACCTGGGCCTCCCAAAGTGTTGGGGTTACAAGAGTGAGCCACTGCACCCAATGCCTCATTCTATTTTTATTTATTTATTTTTTGAGACAGAGTCTTGCTCTGTTGCCCAGACCGGAGTGCAGTGGTGTGATCTTGGATCACTGCAACCTCCACTTTCCAGGTTCATGTGATTTTTCCACCTCAGTTTCTTGACTAGCTGGGATTACAGGTGTGTGCTACCGCACCCGGCTAATTTTTGTATTTTTAGTAGAGATAGGGTTTTGCCATGTTGTCCGAGCTGGTCTCAAACTCCTGACTTCAGATGATCCACCTGCCTCCCAAAGGGTTGGGATTACTGGCATGAGCCACCACGCCCGGCCACCTCATTCTGTTTTATGATTGCATCATGGTCCATGGTATGGACACCCCTGGGGTGTTTCCAAAATTGGGATATATTGACTCAGAAACCCTTCCTGTGGTTCTGTCCAAGCTCCTTGTTCATATGGCCTGGCCTTGGGTGACTGGAGGAAGGATGTCCATTCAGAGATTAGGAGGGACTGCAGCTCCCGATTATGAATGGGATTGGCCTCCACAGGCCTTCAAGGACAAAGCAGAGCTGGTGAGCCCCATGCCAGGTGGTGGTCACTGGCGGTCACTGGCGGAAGGCCATTTGTGACTTCTCTGCAGTTCTCCAGATGGACCACACTTAAAACAGAGGCACTGCCTTTCATTTCTACTTGGTTGAGGAAAGGTTTCATCGCAGGCCCAGAGAGAGGATCAGATGTTTTTTGCAGTTTCTGGCAAGACATTAGTGGGTATCAGAGGATAAGTGATCTTGTAAAGCTGACTCAAAGCAAGAGAAAATTTCGTGTCTGTCTTAGAAACACATTTGCCTCCAAAGGGAAGGCAGGGTGTGGAGGACTAAACAACGCATTTCACATTTGGTTTCTTTGTCTTTCTTGGTGATCTTACGTGACTAACCCTGAATGTTTTGTATATGTCAAGGAAACATTTCAAATTACTAAGATGAGAGGAAAATATGGGGAATGAATGAAATGGGGTTTATCAGCAAGAACAGCAAAAGACTTCTTAGAGCTGGCTGGGGATTGTTTTGTGAATCTCTGAACAAGAGGGGCAGTTTCACTTGGGGATGGGGGATGTTTTGACACTTGGAGGGCTGGGAGGGAGCCAACAAAGATATAAAGCAAAACTGGGATGGTGGTGTTGGAGAAGCAGTGGGGGTTTCTATGGGAAGACAGGAAATAATGGTCTGTCCTTCACAGAGTAGGTGAGGTCTACTAGAAGATACTTATCTTTTCCTTAAATTTCAGTCAACTTCACATGATTAAGTTTCCATTATTAAAGACTTGTTCTTTGTGTTACCTTTATTTTTTTATTTTTATTTTTATTTTTTGAGATAGAGTTTCGCTCTGTCACCCAAGTTGGAGTGGAATGGCGTGATCTTGGCTCACTGCAACCTCCACCTCCTGGGCTCAAGAGATTCTCAGGCCTCAGCCATCCGAGTAGCTGGGGCTACAGGCGCACACCACCAGGCCGAGCTAATATTTGTATTTTTAGTAGAGGTGCGGTCTTGCCATATTGGCCAGGCTAGTCTTGAACTCCTGGGCTCAAGTAATCCACCCACCTCGGCCTCCCAAAGTGCTGGGATTACAGGCATGAGGCACCTCGCCAGGCCTTTTGTGTTACTTTTGTAAGAGATGAAATGAAATTAATATCTAATCAAACCTAAGCATGAAGCAATTAAAAATATTTTCTTAAATAACTATTGAGTTAAGTAGGACTCAAAAGTACATTGCAGAGAGGCTATAAATGAAAAAAAAATAGAGTGCTATATAAAACAATTGATAAGATCAGCCAATGCTGTGCTTGCAGATAAGTTCATAGCTTTAATACTTTTATGATTAAGGATTGAGATGCCTTGCTTTGAACATAATCTGGCTATTCACTTATTCCAAGGAACTTGTCATGGCTCAAACATGTTTCTAGTATCTTCTTTAGAAATTCCGTTTAGATACAGTTTTCTTTATTAAACCTTCTAAGATGACTATTTCAAAAATGAAACATTCATTTTGTTGTTTAAATTAACATGTATTTTTTAAAGGGTTTTGTAAATGTGTTATCCATCAAATATATCTTTGAGCCCTCATCACAGTGTGATGTAAGGGATATAAGTTGTTGAGGATCCAGGAGTAGAGAAAGTTTCTGCACAAAAGTAACTATAGCTCTATTACTTTTGGAATATTCCCTAGGATACATCCAAAACCAAATCAAAATATACTACTTATAAAACACATTTGGAAAGATACTATGTGAATATGCTTTGAATACCGAGGCTTATGTTAGAACAGAGTCATGGACGAATTTGCAAAAAAAACCTCCAAAATTTCCTGGAGTCTGACAAAAATACTGGATAGGGTTCCTGAATATATTTTCATGATCTTTGCTATATAACCAGATATCTCTATATTTTGAAATGGATCATATTTTATTAGTTTTTCTTAGTACACAAGCAACATGCCATCATTGCAGATACCAGAAAGTAGGATCACATTGCTGTGCTATAGATCTCCAGAACTTCTTTATCTTGCAAAACTCAAAAACTCTATCATTTCTCAAACTCAAAACTCAACAATTCTCCATTCCCTCTTCCTCCACCCCCTGGCCACCACCATTCTACTTTGTCTCTATGAATTTGAATACTATAGGTATCTCATATAAGTGGAAACATCCAGTATTTGTCATCTTAAGATTTCTTTCTTTCACTTTGAGTAATGTTATCAAGGTTGATCCACATTGTTGCATGTGTCAGAAGTTCCCTTCTCTTTTAAAGGCTGAATATTTCATTGCTTTATAGACTACACTTTTTTATCCATTCATCTGTCAATGGACAGTTAGGATTGCTCTCATCTTTTGGCTATTGTGAATAATGCTGCTATGAACAGGAGTGTACAAATATCTCTTCAAGGCCTTGTTTTCCATTCTTTTGGCTATGAACCCAGAAGTGGAATTGCTAGATTAAATGGTAATTCTGTTTTTAATTTGTTGAGGAACCACCATACTTGTTTTCATAGTGGCTGCACCATTTTGCATTCCCATCAACAGTGCACAAGGATTTTTCCACATCCTCGCCAACACATGTTATTTTCTTTTTCTTTTTTTGATAGTAGCCATTTAATGGGTATGAGGTGGTATCTCATTGTGGTTTTTGATTTGCATTTTGCTAATGAGTGATGCTGAGCATCTTTTCATGTGCTTATTGGCCATTTATGTGTCTTCTTTGGAGAAATTCTATTCAAGTTGACTTCTATGATTTTGCATTATTGCATCTGTATTGATTCAAGCAAGCCAACTAGAATAAATTCTGGCATTTAAACCAATTTTGTGGTTTTTCTGCAAATAAATTCTGCCCCCAAATAACCTCCAACTTTCTGGAAGCAGTCAGCAGGAGTACAGTTCTGAAGATAACTTTCTTTAAAAAAGGAAATTCATAAAAGTATCATGCATCTTCCTTTTTTGACACTAATGGAACAATTTAATGTAATTTCAGAGGGAAGCAGAGCCCCTGGAAAGGCTGGTGTGATAAGGGAAGGTTACCCAGCTTTCCTGTCAGGCGGTGTGTGGGAGCAGAGAGTGGCATTCTCTGCGTACTCTTTGGGAGAGGAGTGGGTGAGACAGGCTGCTCAGGGCTGGGGCAGAGCCCAGGGGAAGGGGATGGAAGAGGGGAAAAACAGCCCTGCAACAGTCCTGCAGAAATTGGTGGAAGTTATTTAACAGAAGTGTTCGGCTCCACCCAACACATTCTATTGCCTTCTACATACAGAGTGTGTTAGTCTGTTCTCATGCTGCTAATAAAGACACACCTGAGATTGGGTAATTTATAAAGGAAAGAGGTTTAATGGACTCACAGTTCCGCATGGCTGGCGAGGCCTCACAATCATGGCAGAAGGCAAATGAGGGGCAAAGTCATGTCTTACATGGTGGCAGGCAGGAGAGAGCATGTGCAGGGGAACTCCCGTTTATGAAACCATCAGATCACCTGAGATTTATTCACTACCATGAGAACAGTACGGGGAAACCACCCCCATGATTCAGTTATTTCCACCTGGCCCCACCCTTGACATGCAGGGATTATTACAATTCAAAGCGAGATTTGGGTGAGGCCACAGCCAAACCATATCACAGGGTAATGAAGAATGTGTGCCCAAGTAGTATAGGGCTTAAGAAAACCACTCTTGGGCTCTGAGTCTCTCTAGGCCTCAGTTTCCTCATCTTTCAAATGGCAATATTAATAAGACCCACCTCATAGGGATTGTGTGGGGTTTAAATGAGAAGGCAGGTAAAGTACTGGTACCTTATAAGTTATTAAGTTGCCATTAAGGTATTGGGGACTTAGTGCTTGTCCTTGAAGAGCTTTCAGTCTCGTGAGGAGACAGCCTGATCCTTATAAACTATTATAGAAAATGGGAAGAAATAAGGGCTGAGGTGTGATAAAGATGTGCTAGGCCAGGCAAGATGGCTCACACCTGTAATCCCAGCACTTTGGGAGGCTAAGGTGGGCGGATCACTTGAGGCCAGGAGTTCAAGATCAGCCTGGCCAGCATGGCAAAACCCTGTCTCTACTAAAAATACAAAAGTTAGCCGGATGTGGTGGCACCCATCTGTCATCCCAGCTACTTGGGAGGCTGAGGCAGGAGAATTGCTTGAATCTGAGAGGCAGAGGTTGCAATGAGCCAAAATTACACAACTGTACTCCAGCCTGGACAACAGAGCGAGACTCTGTCAAAAAAAGAAAAAATAAATAAAAGATATGCTATACCCTCATATCACAATAATGCCAGGAAATAGATAGTTAATTCTGAACCTTAATTCTTGGGTGGGCATCAAGGCAGGCCTCACAAGAAGAAAGCATTTGAGTTGAATCTTATAGACTCAGCTGGGTTCCAACAGCAAAGACTTAGGGAAAGGGCAGAGCAGGCAGGGGAACAGTATGAGCAAAGGCTTGAAGGCATGGAAGTTCGTGGGTAATTACTGACTGAGATGTTTGGTGTTGTGGTGCATAGAACACTATCGGATGATGATGAAAACACTGAATTCCAGCATGTTCAAAAAGACATTGGCTGATAAAAATGACTTCTTAATAGTTACCTGTGGACAAATTTGTAAATGTAAAAGGGTTGTAGACTCAAATCCTACAGAAGCTAGGCAGGAGACCTAAATGAGTGAAGTGAGTGGGTATAAAACAGAGGTGGTGGTAGGAACCCACATTGAATTGAATAGTGGGTGTTTTGTTTAAAGGGGCACCAGTAGTAATTTTTCCTCTGTTGGAATATGATCCTAGGGCTGCTACCTCTTCTACTTTTTCAAGAGAAGCCAGAAATCTGGATTTCGTGCAAAATTTCTTGTTTTTCTTTTTATTAAAGACATGGTATGGACCAAAAAAAGATGTCTCTAGGCCAGAACTCTGCAACCTCTCATCTATACTCTATTTGCATTTTTTAAGACTATATGCAAATGTTATTTAGCAGAGCTACCTAGTTTTTTTGTGTGATGATAGCATGTGAAAGAGCTATGATACATCTTGGAAATGTCGACATTGAAATATACAGTGACTGTGTTGGTCATTACAGAATGATCTCTGCAGAAACTTCAGTTACATTTTCTCTAAATGACACCTTTGCTTTGACAACACATTTTCAGAAAGAAAAATAGCAAACTACCCTTCCTCCAGGGCCTTAGCCACAGTAGCTCCTGCTAACATAACACAATGCTGCACCTTACTGAGGGATCAGGAGATGTGGTTTGATTTATAATTATGGCTCCATGGGTAGAATGGTGGCCAATGTCCACATGAGCCACACTCACTGGCTGAGATCCAGCGGGCATTTATTTTAGGTAGCCAGTGTTACAGACATAGTTTAGATTTTTGCAGACTTGACCAGTCTTAACAGATCTGTCTGTTCTTTGGAGTTACCTTTTTTTTCTCCCTCCTAGCTACCTATACCTTTTAATGCTAAATGTAGTTAGCTAGTGAATGCTGTTATTTGAATCTTAAAATTTCAGGTTTGGGCAGAACCTTAAAATTCATGTATTTCAACCACCCTTTGTATGAGGCAGGAATCTTGGTTATGACAGGTGACAGAAAATTCAAACTAGCTTAATTCAGAAGGGAATTTATTGCCTTTATAAAACCAAAAAGTCCAACAGTAGCTGCCTTCAGGTATTGTCTGATCCAGGGGTTTCTTATGTTTCCAGGACATGGTTTCCTTTATTCCATCTCTGCTTCTGTATTGGCTCCCTTCTCAGATGGAAGAGCCTCCCCTCATCATGGTGAGATGGCTATGGAAGCTCTACTCACATTTCCTCTAGGTTCAAGTCCATGCAGAGAAGAGCACCTCCTTCTCTTGTTATATCTCACAGGCTCTAAATTAGCTACTAGGGCCAGTGAAAAAGCAATGTGCTGATTGACCACCCTTATCTACTCTTGGAGTTCCGGATGGAATTAACACTACCTGAATTATGTGGACCAAGAGTGGGAAAGGAATAGTTCTCCAGAAGGATATTTGGTATTGTTATTAAAATAAGGTTAAGTGAATACTCACTGAACCATCTAATGCTTGAATTCCCTTCATAGCACGCCATTGGTGACTGTACAATCTTCAGTTACTAACATGCTACCCCCAAAATGGTGTGTTTGTGCAGCTCTAATAATGACAGGGTTTCTCCTAATACTTAGATGATATTGGCATCTCCATAGTTCCAGACATTATTTCTGGTCCCAACCATAATCAACCTGTTTTGTCATGAGTAAACATGTAAGGGAAGGAATTGTTCATTGTGGTCACAGAAGTGACCTACCCAATAGAAGCACACCAACTTGAAGCATGCTTCCATGATCACTGAGGGAGGAAAATGGTTGGCAAGTCTTGTATTGGTCCTTGAAGCGCTCCCTATAAACACCTGTCACTGCCAAGCATGTATCATTGGCCAAAGCAGGTCACATTGTGATATGATTAGACTTTGTGTCCCCACCCAAATCTCATCTTGAATTGTAATCCCCATAATCCCCATGTGTCTAGGGAGAGAACTGGTGGGAGGTGAATGGATCATGGGGGCAGTTTCTCCCATGCTGTTCTCATGATACTGAGTGAGTTCTTACAAGAGCTGATGGTTTTATAAGGGGCTCCTCCCCCTTCACTCCTCACTCTTCTCTGTCCTGTAGCCATGTAAGAAGGTCCAAGCTTGCTTCCCCTTCGCCTTCTGTCGTGATTGTGTTTCCTGAGGCCTCCCCAGCCATGTGGAACTGTGAGTCAATTAAATCTCTTTCCTCTAGAAATTGCCCAATCTCGTGTAGTATCATGAGAGCAGTGTGAGAACAGACTTATACACATGACCATGCCTAACTTCAAAGCGGCTGGGCAAGTATCATATTGCTGTGTACTTGGGAGGAGGGGAGAATCAGAATATTTGATCTGGCGACCACCACACAACTGAACTTCTCTATTTCTGTGTTCCTCTTGTTAACCCTCTAGTTTCTGTTTCCTCTTCTGACACATATATTAATTAATTTTTCAATACCCAAACACAAGCCTCTAATATTTATCTTTGTTTAGTTATTTCCTAATAAACTAAGATATCTCTACATCCTGATCCTAAAATTTAAAGGCTCCATGTATACCATGGTGACTACAGTTAATTGCAATATATTGTATAGTTGAAAATTGCTGAGAGAGTAGATTTTAAGTTTCTCACTACAAAAAAATGCATACGTTAAATAGCTTGATTTAGCCATTTCACAATGTATACATTTAGCAAAACATCATGTTGTACACCACAAATGTATACAATTTTTACTTGTCAATTATAAACAACAACAACAACAAAACTTCAGAGTCTCCTTAGACCCACCCAATCACATGTTATCTCCTGATTTAATGAGTAAACGCTATATAGGTTCATTCTGGACCTGGGTAAAATGATTTAACAGACTGGGACCAAGGGGGAGGACCCTATTGCAATTCATTAGGTAAGGTCTTCTAGGTCAATATCTGACCATTGATTGGCACATTTGGGGTATAGTTATTTAACTGCCTTCTAGTTTACCTCAATATGACCCCTCAGTGGAGGAAGAATGGAGCACAATGACTAGAAGAACGTTGAGAGACGAGGAAAGAGAGAATGGGATGGAAAGAACACAAAATAGGAAAGCATTGACATTGTTACTTCTTGACTGTTTCTTCCTGTAAAATCTTGCCTGGGATGCCCTCCATTGGGGTCCCCATCCTCTGCCCTGGCAACATCTTAGAGGATCACTCCTCTCTCCCTTTTCATTCTGCAGGACTTGCCCATTGGGGCTCTCTCAGACCTGACTGGTCACTGGGCATCTGTGGCCATGATAATCACTCTCCTCCTAGGCTTGACCTTCCTCTCATTTATCAGGATGCCTGTGTTCTTAAGGTTGGCTGTTTCCAAGGACAGAGAGCTTGCATCCCCAGTTTCTAGTAGGTGCCGAGGACTCCGTTCTTGACATTGACTTGTCAGCCTTGAAGTGCCGAAACCCAGTATCCCTGCCTGAGGTCACCCTGTCTCTCTTCCAAACATGAAGACTTCTTAAATTTTTTTAAAAAAGTTTTTACTTGTATAAATTTATAAGGCACAAGTGCAATTTTGTTACATGGATATGTTGTTTAGTGGTAGAATCTGTGCTTTTGGTATATCCATCACCCAGATAGGGCACCTTGTACCCATTAAGTGATTTCTTATCCTTCACTCCCCCACCCAACCCTTCCAAGAAGGATGACTATTACTAAACAGTCATTCAGTAGCCATTGAAGAATGACTATTATTCCATACTCTATGTCTATGTGTATTGTATAGCTCCCATTTATAACTAAGAATATGCAGTATTTGACTTTCTCTTTCTGAGTTTTTTTTTTTTTTTTTTAAGATAATGGCCTTGGGTTCCATCCTTGTTGCTGAAAAAGACATGATTTCAGACTGGGCATGGTGGCTCATGCCTGTAATATTAGCTCACTGGGAGACTGAGGAAGGAAGATCACTTGAGCCCAGGAGTTTGAAACCAGCCTGAGCAACTTGGTGAGACTCCGGCTCTATAAAAATTAAATCAGCCAGGCATTGTGTTGTGCACCTGTAGTCCCAGTTTCTTGAGAGGCTGAGGCAGGAGGATCTCTTGAGCCCAGGAGTTCAAGGCTGCAGTGAGCTATGATCACACAACTGCCCTCCAGCCTGGGTGATGGAGTGAGACCCTGTTTTAGTCAGGACTTCAAGACCAGCCTTGCCAACATGGTGAAGCCCCATCTCTGCAAAAATACAAAAATTAGCCGGGCATGATGGCGGGTGCCTGTAGTCCCAGCTACTCAGGAGGCCGAGGCGGAAGAATCACTTGAACCAGGGAGGCGGAGGTTGCAGTGAGCCGAGATTGCCCCACTGCACTCCAGCCTGGGTGACAGAGCGAGACTCTGTTTCAAATAAATAAATAAATAAATAAAAATAAAATCAAAAGGTCTTACTCTTTTTTATGGCTGAGTAGTATTCTATTGTGTGTATGTATATATAGATATACATACATATACACACACATACATGTATATATGTATATATATGGTGGTATGTGTGTCTATATACACACAATGATATGTATATTAATATATGTATATATGATATGTATATTAATATATGTATATATAAAAATATATACATTTTCTTTATCCAGTCATCCATTGATTGATGCTTAAGTTGATTCCATATCTTTGCTATTGTACTGTGATAAACGTATGAGTGCAGGCATCTTTCATATAATAATTTCTTCTTTATGGCTGCCCAAAATTCAGGTAAAAGATCTCAGTCTACAAGGCAGCTCCCAAGCTTCAAAAAATTGCCCTGCCAGATTTTTAAAAGCAAGTTTTCTCAAAGGCTTCCATGTATACATTGGTCGATTTATTTATCCATTAAAGTATTTATTGAATACTTCTTACCACGTATGGTGGTGGTGGTGCTGAGGTGTCTCACAGTGAACACAACAGGTGTAGCCTCTGCTATTACCAAAATTATTGTCTGGTAAAGAATGCAGATGGCTAACCAGGCAGGTGCCTGTACAGTGAGATATGTACTCTGATGGCTGTAAGCACATGGTGTCAGCGTAGAGTTGGGTGCTTAACTGAAGGCATCAGGAAGGCTTCCAGGACTAAATGATATCAAAGTCCCACCTTAAGGATGACAGGTTTAACTAAGTAAAGGAGGATGTGGAAAGAAGGGGGAGAGTGCTCTAGGCAGAGGAAATAGTATATGCAAAAGCACAAGGATTGAAGAACCAAAATCACTTTGGCATGGCTGGAATGAAGGGCATGTTTGTGTATTTTCGGGGTAGGGGGTGTGGTTAGCGACAAGCTCAGAGAAAAGGAAGTCAGGAACCCTGTCATAAAGGGCTCATCTATTCCATGAAAGAGTGTGTACATTTTATTCTGAGAGTACAGAGCCTTTTCTTTTTTCTAAGCATTACATGATTAGATTTGTCTTTTAGAAACCACTCTGGCTGCTGTTAAAAATGAATTTCACAGTGACAAGGCTGGAGGAAGGATCTTGGGTTAGGAGGCGGTGGTAGTAATCTAGGCAGGACTTGGGGATGCCTGAGTGGCGGTGAGGAAGGAGAGAGGTGGATGGAAGATTCAAGAGATATTTAGGGGGTGTTATTGAGAGAACTTAGTGATTGATTTGGTGTGGGAGGAATGAGAAAGTCAGGGATGGCTCCCTGGTTTCTGGCTTGGGTACTAGGTGGGCTGGTGGTGCTTTTGACAGAGATAGAACCATGGGAGGAGGAACATGTTTTGAGGGAAGGCTGTCTCCCTTTTAGACACCTAGTTGGTGTCCAAATGGCACAGACCAGTTGGCATGTGGATATCTTGGGGCTTAGGGCATGCATCTGGGCTCAGGGTGGAGATCAGAGCCTCAGCTGTACATCAGTAGTCATTGCAGTCATGGAGTGTGCTGGGGTTTTGCCAAGAGCTCATGTAGATTCAGGCGAGAAGAGAGGAGGGGCCCAGGCTGGGAATACTGGCTTTGGAAATACTCTTGAAATATACAGAAGTGAAAGAATGTATAGGGCTATTTCCACAGACATTTATTTTTTATTTTTATTTTTTTGAGACGGAGTTTCACTCTTGTTGCCCAGGCTGGAGTGCAATGGCATGATCTCAGCTCACTGCAACCTCCACCTCCCAGGTTCAAGCAATTCTCCTGCCTCAGCCTACTGAGTAGCTGGGATTATAGGTGCCCATCACCATGCTCGGCTAATTTTTTGTATTTTTAGTAGAGACAGCGTTTCACCATGTTGGCCAGGCTGGTCTCGAACTCCCGACCTCAGGTGATCCACCCGCCTTGGCCTCCCAAAGTCCTGGGATTACAGGCATGAGCCACCGCGCCCGGCCCACAGACGTTTACTGAGCGAGAGCTTGCGCAAGGCACTCTGGTATGCGTGCAGTCGGGGACCCTCTGATGAATGGAGGCCTTGTATAAGGAAGTGACCTCCATCGGGGGTGGAGACGCTGTCAGTGAACATCCATCACAGACAAGTGACTGAGCTAGGAGCTGGGGCAAGGTAGAAAGAGGACAGTGGGCGATATGAGCTGGGAAATGCACCTCTGTTGGGGGACTGGGGAGGGCTTCCTGGAGGAGGTGATTTTTGTATCTAGTGGTTTTGTTCTGTTTTATTTTGTTTGTTTTTTTGTTTTGAGATGGGGTCTTGCTCTTGTCACCCAGGCTGGAGTGCAATGGCACAATCTCAGCTCACTGCAACCTCCGCCTCCCAGGTTCGGTCGATTCTCCTGCCTCAGCCTCCCGAGTAGCTGGGATTACAGGCGCCCACAACCATACCTGGCTAATTTTTGTATTTTTAGTAGAGACAGAGTTTTGCCATGTTGGCCAGGCTGTTCCCGAACTCCTGACCTCGTGATCCGCCTGCCTCGGCATCCCAAAGTGTTGGGATTACAAGCGTGAGCCACCACACCAGGCCGGTATCCGGTGTTTAAGGAGATGTTTTGTCAGATAAAGCTGGAGTTTTGTAATGGAGTTTTGGAGAGGGGGAAGGGCAGACTGGTTTAAGAGGGTGCTGCATAAGAGATGGCTCGGAGGAGAGAAAGTGTACGATGTTTTCAGGACAAATTAGTCCTTCACCATGGCAGGAATCTAGGCGGCCGAAGGACATTTTTGGGAAATTGTAGCAGAAAATACGAGGAGGACTTTGATGCCAGGCCGCAGAGTTTGAGGTCCTTTTTGGAGACTCAAGGGAGTTATTGAACAATTAGAAACTAAAGGCTGATGTGACCTCCACAGGATACTGGCTAAACGCATGAACTCTTGAACCAGGTGGACCTGGATTTAAGTTTGGATTCTGCCATTTCCTTGCTGTGTGGTCTTAGGCAGATTATTAACCTCTCTGAGCCTCAGTTTTCTCATCTGTCAAATAGGAGTGAAATACCTCATAGAGGGTTGTGAAGAGTGAAGTAAACTAATGTGGAGAAGGCATTCTGCAGTGTCTGGAATTCAGCGACCCTTCAGTACATGTTAACACACATACTTTCTATGTAATTCATACCTGTAACAACACAGAGACGATGGTATCATCTTTACAGCTTGTTCGCTTCTGTATCCTCAGCATCTAGGACAGTGCCTGGCATGTAATGGCTGCTGCAGAAACATGTCAAGAAATGAATTGCACCAGTTTCTTTTTGTAAGGGATCTATTTTTTTCTTGTCTGGAAAAATACTTTGATAAAACCTTAGGGAAAAGATGAAATTCCCTTTCTTCTGGAGCCCAGATTTCAAAGAGGAGAGGTCGAGTGCTCTGCAAAGTAGAAGGAGAAGATTTTGGGCAATGAGGAGGAGGGAATTGATGAGGTAGTGGGGCACAGTGTACTATGAAATGTGACTCTTCCCCCAGGACCCCCCCAAAAAAATCTTCTGTAACATTTTGTATATGTAAGACATCTCTCTACCATCTGCTATGGTCGAAATGGGATTTGTAGAGAGCTCATGTGATTCTCAAACCTCCTAGTAACTCTGCTTACATGGAGAGACAGCTGTCTCCAAGCCAGCTGTTGTCTTTTGGAAAGCTTTAATCTGGGGGAAGATAACACCTTGAGAAAAGATGTCAGGATTGGAGGCAGATGTTGATGGGGCCACTGTTTCTAATGCCCCAAGGCAGCCACACTTTGTATGGATGGGCAGGTGCACAAGGTGAGTTATTTTTTCCCCTACCCAGAAATTTATGGAAGCCTGGCATGGTGGCTCACACCCGTAATCCCAGCATTTTGGGAGGCCGAGGTGGGCAGATCACTTGAGCCCAGGAGTTCGAGACCAGCCTGGGCAACATGGTGAAACCCTGTCTCTACCAAAAATACAAAAATTAGCAAGGTATGGGGGTATGCATCTGTAGTCTCAGCTACTCAGGAGGCTGAGGTAGGAGAACTACTTGGACCCAGGAGGTCGAGGCTTCAGTGAACCATGTTCATGCCACCGCACTCCAGCCTGGGTGAGAGAGTGAGAACCTGTCTAAAAAAAATATGAAGTTGCTCTTTTGAAGAGCATTCCAATGACTTATCTGGAGATTCTAGGAAGGAAATTAAATTCAGCTTTCAATGTCTGTCTTTCTAGATTTCTTCCTTCTAACATTATTGTTGTTATGTCCTCAAACAAAAACATTTAGTACTTATTATGAGCTTCATAGGGTTGTTGTGGATTAATACATGTAAAGCTCTTAGTGCAATACACAACACATAGATAACATTTAATTTTATTATCGTTACTATTGGGTAGCACTCAGTTCATGAAATTCCCACACACTGTCAAGTGGTAAATGCTATTACTTTGTAAATATCATCGATGAGGAACCTGAAGCTCACAGAGGTTGATGACTTGCCTAGGATCGCTCAGAAAGCAGTCAGCAGAGCTGATTGCCATGGTAACCATTTCCAAGCTTCAGTGCCCAGAGATGGACCCAGTCTGGCATGGGCTCATCCCCTGGAGCACTGTGAGTGTCTTGACAGATAAGTGAAGGAAGTCATTAATTTCTGAAAAATGCCCAGCTGTGATTGGCATTGTTAGGGGTCAGTGAAGACACGCTCAAAGACCTTACTGTGCAGCTTTTTAATCTTTCACCTTTAATGCCCCTGTTAGCCCCAGGAGCTAACCAAAGGGGAGTTTTCTTTATCAGTTCCAAGAGGGATGCCATGGTTGTCCCAAGATTCTGGAGCTAAAGATGGGACCAGGACCAGACTTCAGTTTCTGTGTTTCCAAATTCAGTTCTATTCTCCACTCAGTAGACCAGGAGGCCTCCAGACAAGACAGATGGCAGACAGCTACAGTAGTTTAAAATAGCCTGAGCTCACTTCTGAGGTAGACATGTGCGTGGAGTGAGCTGGAAGACAGGGACCCCTGTGTGGGAAAGATTTTGGCAAACAGAAGCCCAGTGGGGAGTTCTGATGCTAGGATGAGTGTCATCAGGTTGGGGTGAGGGTGTGAGAAGAGACCTGAGCAGGTGCCAACCTGAGGCTGAGTGGGGAGGAGAGAAGCAAGAGGATAGGTGCCAGGCAAGATGTGGCACTGCCAGTCGGTAGAAGCTTCCTCCCTCCTTTCCAGCTGTGCTACCGAGACGGGGAGGTCAGGTGGTCGTTCTGGGAGGGCTGGTGCCTTTTACTTCCCGGCCTTCTGGCCTGCTGGGTCTTGGAGTCCAGTGCAAAATAATGAAGTTCCTATAAAGACAGTTTGTATAGATCCTTTTAGGATGACTTGAAAGCCTATGCATTTCCTTAACAATGATCAATTCTTGGCTAATCCTCTTTCATCCATATCTGCACCCAATCCTCATCACTCCATTTCCATACTGGATATTTTGAAGTAAATCCCAGACACCATATAATTTCACTAATTATCAATCTTAATATCACAAAAAGTCAAATAGACATTATACATCTTCTAATATGATGCAAATAGAAGTGGCCAACGCTATCTATGCAATATTATTACTAAAGATCTAACTCCAAATTTACAGGAAATACAGAGAATATGTAGGAAATTCTACCTAGAAATAACTTGATTTCTTCAGGAAACCAGTGGCATGGAAGTGTGAAAAAAGAGAATTAAAAGATATAGCAATCTAAGATAATGTGTGGACCTCATTTGGAAATAAATTCAAACAAATCATCTATAAAGAAAACATTGTGAGATAATCAAGGAGAAGGAAACATTAACTGAAATATAAAATGATAATAAAGATTGTTATTGCTTTTATTGGGTGGGATAATGGAATTGTGGTTGCTTTTTTGTTGTTCCTATCTGTGGAGATACGCTGAAGAATTTATGGGTAAAATAAAACTAAGTGATGCTAGGTGGGGTGGAACCTATGCATTTCCTACTTTTTGGCAAACAGGCCCCAAGGTATGGTCCCTAGCACCTGTGTTGGAACAATGTGACCCAGCACTCCTGCTGATCCCTGATTGAACCAGGTATGGCTCCACCTGATCCTCTCTCTGGGGACTGGGAGTTAGCATTCAGAAATGCCAGCTAGCCTCCATCAACAGCAGACTGGAAAGATCAGGCATCTCAGGAACCATGCCATGTGCATCAAAAAATAGAGAAAGCTTATCTTCAGAGAGACAGACAGTGAAGCTGGCTCAGAGGCTATGTGGACCAGAGGGATGGGGGAAGCAGTTGCCTTGGTTCCTGACAATCCTGCATTGAAGTCAAACTGCTGTTCCTTTCCCTGGTTTCTGTTTCCTTGTAACAGACTTATTCCTTTGCTTAAACTGGGGGGTTTTAGTGGGGTTCTGTTGCTTGCAAATCTTAAGGACTCTGAGAAACAGCTAAGGAGATGAAGATGGAAAACTTGGTCATGAAGGGAATGGGTTACTGGAATCTTTCTGGAGGGAGAATTATGAGAATTATGAGGATGTAGTCTGATTGAAGGGGGTCTTGTAGGTATCCGGGATTTGGAAAGTGAGAATGAATGCTGTAGCACATGCTATTAGCTACCCATCCAATGGCCATTCCTTCTTTGTTTCTAGTTTTGTTCGGTGGTAATGTGCCCAGGGGACAGTGCATGCATGATCCATGATGATTTCCCCTTCAGTGATTGGTCTAGAAGTGGGCACTGGACCCAGTTTGGGTCATGTAGGAAAGAACTTTCTTTTCATCCTTTCTTCCTGCTCTGGAGGCTGTTAGGTGAGGACATAATTGTTGGAGCTATGGCAGCCACATTATGACTATGAACAGGTGCCTAGATTTGTAGCAACACTGACTGAGAGCACTGTCATTCTTGAGTCACTCATACCTCCTTCTTTCAGACTTTATTATTTTGGGGATGATATTTATTGATGAGCCCCTTTTGGTTAAGTTGCGTATCATTGGCTGTTCTGTTAATTCAAGCCAGAAGATTCTATTTATTTATTTATTTATTTATTTATTTATTTATTTATTTATTATACTTTAGGTTTTAGGGTACATGTGCACAATGTGCAGGTTTGTTACATATGTATCCATGTGCCATGTTGTTTTGCTGCACCCATTAACTCATCGTTTAGCATTACGTATATCTCCTAATGCTGTCCCTCCCCCCTCCCCCCACCCCACAACAGTCCCCGGAGTGTGATGTTCCCCTTCCTGTGTCCATGTTCTCATTGTTCAATTCCCACCTGTGAGTGAGAACATGTGGTGTTTGGTTTTTTGTCCTTGCGATAGTTTACTGAGAATGATGTTTTCCAGTTTCATCCGTGTCCCTACAAAGGACATGAGCTCATCATTTTTTATGGCTGCATAGTATTCCATGGTGTATATGTGCCACATTTTCTTAATCCAGTCTATCGTTGTTGGACATTTGGGTTGGTTCCAACTCTTCGCTATTGTGAATAGTGCCACAATAAACATACGTGTGCATGTGTCTTTATAGCAGCATGATTTATAGTCCTTTGGGTATATACCCAGTAACGGGATGGCTGGGTCAAATGGTATTTCTAGTTCTAGATCCTTGAGGAATTGCCACACTGACTTCCACAATGGTCGAACTAGTTTACAGTCCCACCAACAGTGTAAAAGTGTTCCTATTTCTCCACATCCTCTCCAGCACCTGTTGTTTCCTGACTTTTTAATGATGGCCATTCTAACTGGTGTGAGATGGTATCTCACTGTGGTTTTGATTTGCATTTCTCTGATGGCCAGTGATGATGAGCATTTTTTCATGTGTTTTTTGGCTGCATAAATGTCTTCTTTTGAGAAGTGTCTGTTAATGTCCTTCGCCCACTTTTTGATGGGGTTGTTTTTTTTTCTTGTAAATTTGTTTGAGTTCATTGTAGATTCTGGATATTAGCCCTTTGTCAGATGAGTAGGTTGCAAAAATTTTCTCCCATTCTGTAGGTTGCCTGTTCACTCTGATGGTAGTTTCTTTTGCTGTGCAGAAGCTCTTTAGTTTAATGAGATCCCATTTGTCAATTTTGGCTTTTGTTGCCATTGCTTTTGGTGTTTTAGACATGAAGTCCTTGCCCGCGCCTATGTCCTGAATGGTATTGCCTAGGTTTTCTTGTAGGATTTTAATGGTTTCAGGTCTAACATTTAAGTCTTTAATCCATCTTGAATTAATTTTTGTATAAGGTGTAAGGAAGGGATCCAGTTTCAGCTTTCTACTAATGGCTAGCCAGTTTTCCCAGCACCATTTATTAAATAGGGAATCTTTTCCCCATTTCTTGTTTTTGTCAGGTTTGTCAAAGATCAGATAGTTGTAGATATGTGGCATCATTTCTGAGGGCTCTGTTCTGTTCCATTGATCTATGTCTCTGTTGTGGTACCAGTACCATGCTGTTTTGGTTACTGTAGCCTTGTAGTATAGTTTGAAGTCAGGTTCAAGCCAGAAGATTCTTAATTGATACAGTTAGGCTTCATAATTTGGAGGTTTGGGCAGAAAATGAGGTGAAAGAGCATGCATGGTTGGGGAAGATAATATTTTAAATCAGAAAATTAACATCTTCTACCAATTATTATATTATAGACTGGTTTGCAGAGCCTTTTGAGAGTGGTGTGAACTGATATCCATCCATCCATCCATCCATCCATCCATCCATCCATCCATCCATCCATCATCTTCTGTTTGTTGATTTTCTATCCATCCATCCATTCGTCCATCCATCCATCCATCCATTCATCCATCCATCCATCTATCCATCCATCCATCTAACCATCCATCCAACCATCCATCCATCCATCCATCCATCATCTTCTGTTTGTCGATTTTCTATCCATCCATCCATCCATCCATCCATCCATCCATCCATCCATCCATCATCTTCTGTTTGTTGATTTTATACACACTCTTCCATCCATCCATCCATCCATCCATCCATCCATCTGTCCGTCCGTCCGTCCGTCCGTCCATCCATCCATCCATCCACCCATTTGACTTTCTTTTTATGAAACTTTCCCTTCGAGAAATGGAGGATTTCCTTCCTGGACTTGCTTGGTTCTATCTATTATCATCTGGATATAAAATGCATTTCCTTCTTCAATTAGGTCACGTGTAGAGAAATGATATTAGGTAGTTATGGTGAGGAGTGAATGGGATTCTACCTGGGCCTCTCTCTAGGGACAGTTTGCCTTCTGCAGTGTCTGGCATTTCTAAGAAACGTTGATTTTTAGGCATTGAGGAAAAAAGCTGTTTTTTTTGACATTAAAAGCTCTAATTTTCCCTTATTTTATTCCCTGGAGCTTCTTTCAACATATTCAAGCACTGTTGGCTTCAGGCGTGGCTTTGTGGGCTGGAAAGGGCCAGGGTATGTTTTCAGAGGAATCCTGTGGGATTGAATTAGGAATGTTGCCTTCAGGGGATAATTATTATTTTAATAGGAAGATATTATTTATTTTTGATTCTTAGGAATTGCTGTTTCTCATGTAGATGTACTTGCCTTTGTTACATTAATAAGTTCCATAAAATATTTTCAGCGTATAGAATTTTTATATATCTAGACCATTGTCTGCTTCAGGTTAGGAATGGTCAGTGTTTATACATGTGCCTAATCCCTTGTAGTCTGTTCGTTACTGGGATGGTGGTGATGGGGGCACTAGATGGTGGAATTATGCACACATGGAGAGAGGAGATGGTGCATGTCAGTGCGTTTTCCAGTTGAGGCCCTTGGGGTTGTGGGTGGGGAGGAAAGAGGAGGAGGAGGAAGCCAGTGTAGTAGGAGTGTGATCCACATTCTCAGGAAGAACCATATTTGATTTCATTTAGAAAACGGAATTCTTACTTCTTGAACAAAGTTGGCTTTTCTTCTCTGAACCTGGCCTTTGCAAGTGCTTAAGTCTTTGAGTATGGTGATGACTGAGTGAGAGAAGGGATTTGCTTGGGGCAGCAGGCACATCTGGAACCATGGACCACAAACCTGGCTGAGCACAGAGCCGCCTGGACAATGGGCTTAATAGGTACAAACTGGGAACTTCCCCTCAGGCATGCCAACTCAGGAGGTTGTCACCAGTGGCTGCAGCTTGGAGTGATCTGGGGATCTTTTAAATGCCCCAGTGCCCTGCCTCTACCTCAAGTCAGTGAAAGGAGGCTGTCTGGGAGTAGAATCAGAGCAGCAGTATTCATTAAAGGCTCTCCAGGTGACTGTCATCAGCATCCAGGGTTGAGAGCCACTGTGGGGAAATAATCTGTACTTTCTATAAAGCCAGAAGCAGTCAGTTTTCTGAACATCACTGATTAGACTATAGCCATTTTCCAGTATAGACAAAGTAGGTTCTCTCCTGCCATCCCCCGACTGCAACAAACTTCTCACTAATGGGCATGCTTTGAGAAACACCAAACTGCAGGGACCCAAAGGAGCATACAATTAAAATTAAATCACACCAGCTTTAGGCATATATATCCCTCCTCCACCCCAAAATCTCTTTTAAAATAGTGTTTTAAGTGTATTTTTTGTAGTATGTTCACAGGACTCAAAAAAAATACAAAATGCTGCACTATTCACAATAACAAAGATATGGAATCAACCCAGGTGCCCATCAGTGGCAGAATACTATGCAGTCATAAAAAAGAATGAAATCGTATTCTTTGCAGTAGCATGGATGGAGCTGGAGGCCATTATTTTAAGCAAATTAGAGCAAGAACAGGAAATCAAATACTGCATATTCTCACTTATAAGGGGGAGCTAAGCATTGAGCACACATGGACATGAATATGAAACTAGACACTGGACTACTGGAGGGTAGAGGGAGGGGGTGGGTTTAAAAACTATCTGTCGAGTACTGTGCTCACTGCCAGGGTGATGGGATCTGTACTCCAAACCTCACCATCTTGCATTATTCCCGTGTAACAAATCTGCACATGTACCTACTGTATCTAAAATGAAAGTTGAAATTTAAAAAATGTTTAAAAACCATACAGTTTTAAAGTCTCTTATTCTCTTCTGTTCTCCATCCACCCATTTCCCACCCCCTTTTCTGGATATCTTTCAGAAATCTTTTCCTTCACCCCCTTTGTTGTCACACAAAAGATGACATACTGCAACCCCTATTCTCCACCTTTTTTTTTTCCTGCTAATATTTGGCTAGTAAGCACCAGCATGGTGTAATGACTGGCATTTGTCCTGATTTGTTGAGCATCCTCACTGACTAGCAGAAGCTCACATGGTGCTGCCAGTCTTTAGATATTTGAATTACTTCCCCTGTCCACCCCACGTCTTGAAGATCTCTCTAAGCAATACAAAGACAGCTTCCTTATACTACTTTTTAAAATAGATGTAGAGTATATATATATTTGAGACAGGGTCTTGCTCTCACCCAGGTTGCAGTACATTGGTGTGATCTTGGCTTACTACAACCTCTGCCTCCCAGGCTTGAGTGATCTTCTCACCTCAGCTTCCCAAGTAGGTGAGATCACAGGTGTGCACCACCACACCCAGCTATTTTTTTTTTTTTTTTTGTATTTTTGGTACAGACAGAGTTTCACCATGTTGCTCAGGCTGGTCTCAAACTCCTAAGCTCAAGTGATCCACCTGCCTTGGCCTCCCAAAATACTGGGATTACAGATGTGAGCCTGGCCCAAGTATTCATTTTTTAATAGATGTAAAGTATGGATAATTCATAATTTATTAAACAAGTCCTCTAGGGATGGACTTTAGGTGATTTCCAGATTTCCGATTTGGGGCCATTACAAACAATGCCGTTAAGAACAGTGTGGCCAAGGCATCACTTCAGATGTGTAGAAATCCATCTGTAGAGTTCCCGTAAGTGTTATTTCTTGGTCAAGGGGCATGTGCTAGAGTATCTTTAGCAACAGGAAATTTCACGAAGGCATCACATTTTCCAGTTTGCTGTAGCAGGCAGCTCTGCTTCTGAAATTGTAGTAGGTACAGAATTTTATTTTCTTTTTTTCCATTGGTGGCTTTGAGGAACTTTCAGATGGGATAGTTGAAAAATGTACATCTAATGGTTTTAGAGGAGATGCTTCTGGAGCTGCAGTTCTCCTAGGGCCTTTCTTGAATGACCTGCAGGCACTATCTGGTGTTTGTTAAAAATGTGGACCCTGAGCCCTGTTAGACTCTTTGAGGCAAGTCCCAATACATTTTTAACAAAAGCTTCCCCAGTGATGCTTCTGTGCACTGAAGTTTCAGAACCACTGTTCTAAGGGATTTGTTGTAGAACAATGCCATGAGAGGACATCTTTTCATATGATTAGCACAGTGGAACCGCACTGGTTTACTTGGGACAAAGTCTGTGACTGCCATGAACATTGCAAGCTCAATAATGCCAAGCAAAGACTGAGTCTTGGCATCGGGTTGAAAATAACATTTGGCTATCAGCCTCTGATGCAGCATTTACAAGTTTGCCCTCAAATGCCCATAGAATAGGAGGAACAGGGTCAACAACACTAAAAATAGTCAGATAACCAGTTGCTGGAGTCTCAGTGAAATATCCATTAACTCAAAGGCAGATAGCACTGGATTGGATCCACGCTTCACAGTCAACACCTCCAACAAGATGGAACAAGACCACCTGGAAACAGTAGAAAGACCCTTTGTCTATCTTCCACTGTCCTATTCCTAGGCTAAGAGACCCAACTTTGTACCAAGTGGAAAGTCACCCTCTTCTGCTCAAAATTAAGTTTTTGAAATGACCAGAGGCCTCTTACGATGGCTAATTTTCCTACATTCATTCAGAGAAGCCAGGAATGGAAGGGGAGGCAGTTAACTTGTGCACCGGTTTGTGTAGGGAACTGCTGGTGGTGAATAGAACATTCACTTGTGTGGCTGCCATACGTTAGGTGCATAGGAGAGACCGAAGGAACTAGGGTGTGAGTGCATTGTGGAATCAGATAATCAGATTGTGGAGGTGGGAGAAGAGTCTGAGGCAGGTCAAGAGAGCTGCAGTGGATGAGTGCTTGCTAGAATCCCAGTGCCATGTGTGTAGTTCTGCCCCCCAACCATGGCTTGAGAAGAGGACTGGACCATTACTAGTGAGAGCATCACTAGCAAGGGCAGCCTACACAACCAATCTTCTGGTAGACACAGGGTCTGGATATATCTTTCCGATGAATAATCCAGTACTTAAGACAATGCAGCTGCATTTACAGAGTTTTGAAGGGAAATGTTATCATCTGCATATTTGATTCTCAGTCAAACTGTCACTTTTGTGTGAAGGCAACAGAAAGACAGTTTTCAGATATAAAAAGGCACTGCAAATCTACCACCACTGAAAAAGTTAATTGAAGATGTACTCTGATTGAGAGCAAATCCAAAATTAGGAACTTAAGAATGAAGAAGTCATGGTATGGAGGAACTGGGATGAGCACTTCCAGTAATTAAACATAATATTGAGTCCAAATAATTGTTATAAGTCTCCAATTAAGTGTCAGACAACAATAATTATTTGTGAATGAGTAGCTATATGGTGTAAAATTAGCTTCATGATCTATTTGAGTGCAAAATCCTAGCATATAAATGAAGACTGAGAAGTAGATAACGTAGGAGCAAGGATATGAAAACTTTACGTAATCTATCATCTTTTATTGGTTTTACTTAATTTTTCATCTTTCATTGTGGAAGGCAGTCAGAAAACATACTGTCAACTTTCTTTAATCACAATGAAGTAAAACTAGAAGTTAATAACAAAGATTATAAAAAATCAATGACTTAAAAATAAAATACTTTCCTTAATGACCCTGGGACGTGTTCAACTCAGTGCTGTATGTTCCCTTTGGTCCTTTTCATTGCAATATGGCAAAAAAAAAAAAAAAAAAAAAAAAAAAAAAAAGCAAGCAAGCAAGCAAGCATACAAAGAAAGAAATAAAACTGTATTTATTTGCAAACGACATGCGTATCTGTGCAGAAAATACCAAGGAATCTATAAAACAAACCAACCAACCATAAACAAGCCATCCTACAACAAATAAGTGAATTCAGCAAGGTTGCCAGATACAGGGGAAACATACAAAAAACAATTGTATTTCTATAAACTAGCAATGAACACAGAAAGACTGAAATTGAAAATATAATACTATTGACAATTGATTGCTCAAAGGAAAAAAATAATTAGCTGTAAATCCAACAAAACATATACAGGACTTATATACTGAAAACTGTAAAATGCTGATGAAAGAAATAAAGAATATCTACATAAATGAAGACATACTGTGTTCATGAATTGAAAGACTCAATATAGTAAAGGTAGCAGCTATCCCCAAATCGATATACAGGTTTAATGTGATCCTTATAAAAATCCCAACAAAATTATTTTGTAGATATAAATAAGATTATTCTATAATTTATATGAGAAGGCAAAGGAACTAGCATAGCTAAAACAGTTTTGAAGCAGTAGAATAAAATGGGTGGAATCAGTCTACCGTAATCAAGGCTGTGTGATATTGGTGGAGGGACAGACACATAAATCAATAGAACAGAATAGATAACCCAGAAATAGACCTACACAAGTATGCTCAATTGATTTTTGACAAAGGCACATAAGCAGTTCAATGGAGAAATTAATTTTCAACACGTAGTGCTAGAACAATTGGATATTTATTGGCCAAAAAATGAACCTCAGCCCAAGTCTTGCACTTTCTACAAAAATTAACTCAAAATTGATCATGCTATTAAATGTAAAATATAAAACTATACAAGTTTTAGAAGAAAACATAGGAGAAAATTTTTGGAATCTAGGGTCAGGGAAAATTTCTTAGACTTTACACCAAAATCATGATCCATAAAAGGGAAAATCAAATAGTTGGACTTCATCAAAATTAAACGCTATTGTTCTGCAAAACCCTGTTGAGAGAATGAAATGGCAAACTACAATCTGGACCAAATATTTGAAAATCACTTATCTGACAAAGGACTATTATCTAGGATACATAAGGAGCCCTCAAGTTTCAGCTGTAAGTAACAAACAATCTAATTAAAAAACGGCAAAAGGTATCAATGAACATTTCACCAAAGAGGGAATACAGATGACAAATAAACACATGAAAAGATGTTCTACATCGTTAGCTTTTAGGAAAATGCAAATTAAAAGCAGAATGAGATATCACAACAGATCAAAGTGTCAAAAATGAAAAATAATGGTACTGCCAAATTCTAGCAAGGGAGGATGAGGAACAACTAGATCACCCACGCATGGTTGCTGAGAATGGGAACTGCAGTGGCCACTCTGGAAAACTGGCAGTTTTTTTAAACGTGCCAACTGCCCTATGACCCAGCAATTGCACTCTTGGGCATCTATCCTAGATAAATCAAAGCTTAAAGGCTCATACAAAAACCTCTGTGTGAATATTTATAGCAAGCAAGGAAAAAAAAACCTCACAAGAGAAACCTAAGGTAAACTGGAGTAAGAATATAGATGAGAATATATAATATTTTACATTCTGATGCAATATAGCCTTAGGATATATAAAAAGGATTGTGTTGATACCTCTAAGAGTTAGTCCTGGAGAACAGAATAAAGCAAAGCAAACTAAAGAGCCAATAAAACATCTACTTCTAATTATATATTTAATCATATAGATAGGTCATATATATATCACACATATATGTATATAACATATACAATGAATATATATAGCAAATATATATATGAACAATATGCAAGTTAGAAGTGAGAAAGGACTTATAAATCCAGAGATAGAAAAAGTATAAGACGAGATGTGCTATTACAATGGTGTTCAGACTGGTACTCTCAGATTTATATCGTAGCTTTTCCACTACTGTTTTCTGACCTTGGGTGATTATTTACTCTCTCAGTCTCAATCTCCTCCACTATAAAACAGGGATAATAATGCAGTAGTTGTATGGATTTGGTTAAATAATGCATGCAAATAGCTCAACCCAGTGTTGGACGCCTCATAGAACTAGTATGATAGCTGTTTTTCAATTTTTGGTATTAAGTTTGAAAGTCCAAGAAGACAGAAATGCTCAAATTGTCTACCATAAAATAGAGATTGCCTAGATTAGGGGTTGGCACATGTTTTCTTACAGGACTTGATAGTAAATATTTTAGGTTTATGGGGCATCTGAGCAACTACTCAATGCTACTATTGTAGCATGAAGGCAGCCGTGGACAATTTATAAAGAAGTGAGCATGGCTGTGTTCCAATAAATCTTTATCAAAACAGGTGGCAGGCCTGCAGGCTGTAGTTTACTGGCCTCTAGTCTAAACCAATAACAAGAAGGAAGTAATGAAAGTTTTCAAAATCATCACCAAAACCTGTAGAACAAATGATCCTTTTGGTTTTTAAAACATTTCTCTAGACAATAGGGAAAAAGGACACTGTCTCACTTCTTTCCTCTGACCCTAGCATCATACAGACACAAAAATCTAACAAAGATACGGCAAAAAATAAAGCCATGGTCTAATTTCACTTATAAACACAGAGAAAACAGTCCTAAATAAAATCTTGGCAAGTTGAATCCTCTAGGATATTAAAAGAACAATGCATCAAGGAAGGTTCATTCTAGAAATACATTATGATTTATTATTAAGAAGTCTATTAATACATCCCATCAACATGTCAAAGGAAAAATATGATCATAGATGCAAAAAAAAGCATTTGTTAAAATTTCAATATTTGTTCTTGGTGAAAATTCTTGGAGAAAGGACTAAGAATAAAAAGATACTTTTTCAGCATGATGAAGACTATATGTGGCCAACCAGTAGCCAAAAATATACTTAATTTTGAGATACTTAGGGAATTCCCATTAAAGTTAAGAATAAATGAAAGAAGGTTGATAGCAACACTGTTATTTGTCATTGTTTTGGATGTTCTAGTCAATGAAACAAGAAAAGAAACATATAAATAGTAATTACATATTGGAAAAATGAATACCGAATTAACACTATTCACAGGTTATATTATTTATTTTAGCAACTCTAAAGGAATCCATTGAAAAACTATTAGTACAAATAAGGGAATTAGTTAAGAGGGCTGATTACAAAACATGTCAACCAAAATCAATAACTTTCTTAGAGAGCATCTCTAACTAGGTGGATGACATAATGGAAAAATAATCCCTTTCGGTCCCCAGATGCCACCAGCTCCCTTTTCCTCCTCCACATGCTTGGCAGAAGGCCAGAGGAAGTACTGTAGTCCTCTACTACAGAGGGAAGTGTAGGAAACTGGAATATTAACCATGGATTGGCAATCTGTGTGTCTAAAGGAAAGTGGTTTAAATTTTCTTTTAAACGTCACACTTGGCATGCCAGATCCCCATGCCGTCGGAGCATACCAAAGTGATAGAGCATAGGCATAATGTGTTTCAGGCAGAATGTTTAGCATTTGCACAGTTAGGTTCTCACCAATGGTGTGTTCCTTCCATAGACATGTGAGCCTGGAGCTTGGAGCATTGGAGTTTGAGAAATGGCTTGATGAGGGCAGTGAGAAGCACTAGAAAGGATATGGATAGCAACTCGATTCAAATTTTATTTTTGTCTTCTTTTCTAATTTTGTTTACTTCAAGCATTTAAACTCCACTTCTTTGAGCCTTTGTTGCCTTGCCTACATACTGAGGATAATTAAACCTTTCTCCTAGGGTCTTGTAGCAGTAAATATGATTGGATGAAAAATACGAAAGCATGTCAACAACTGCTTGTTAAAAGTTAGTTACCTTTCTGCTGCCTTCTTATGCTTGGCTAGCTCCCTTAACTCTTTGAAAACGTCAGAAAGCCTAGCCTTAAACTCCTTTTTGGAAACTAAGCATTGGGTCCCAGAGTCTGAGGTGTCTTAACATCTCCCCCTAGTCTGGTTCAGCTTCTGCCCGTTTCTCAACTTTGCTCTCATTTCAGGAAAGGAGACAAATGAATTATTCACAATTATTGTCTCTTGAGGGGCAGTGACTGTCTCTTCTATCTTGTTCTTCTTTTTCCCCCCTGGAGCATCCAGAGCAACTCTAGAAATAGTAGTGTAGAAATAAAACCCAGGAAAGAGGGACTTCAGAAAGAAGAGGCAATGCCATGGACAGGGGTGGCAGAACTGTTGCCCTTCCAGTCTTTGCTCTGCCATCCACCAGCCTTGTTGCATGGGAAACTCACGCTATAAAAGGAGAAAAATGATCATCTACCTCAGGGTGGTGTTGTAAAGGTCACATATGTGTGGCCAGGCACAGTGGCTTATGCCTGTAATCCTAGTGCTTTGGGAGGCTGAGATGGGAAGATCACTTGAGGTCAGGAGTTCAAGACCAACGTGGACAACATAGAAAGACCCCATCTCTACAAAAAAAGTTAAACAATACTAACCAGGCTAGTTGACATACACCTGCAGTCCCAGCTACTTGGGAGGCTGAGACGGGAGGATCACTGGAGCCCAGGAGGTGGAGGTTGCAGTGAGCCATGATTGTGCCACTGCATTTCAGCCTGGGTGATAGAGTGAGACTCTCTCTCTCTTTTTAAAGACTACATGTGTGAATGTGTCTTATTTAACTATGTTACACATACATATAAATATAAATTCTGTTTATTAATAGCTCATATAATATACAGACTCTGCACCTGTACAAATGTAAAGGCAGTGCATTTTACATAGGAAAAGTGGTTGAGTCGAATGATTTAATTTTTTAAAAATCACACAGTACTTGCATGAAATAGCAACAAGTGTGAACCTCCTAGGCAGATAGGAGTGCAGTGGTTTGTTTCACAAATACCATCAAGCCTAACCTGTATTGTGGGCTTACTATGTGTCAGGCCTGTTCTAGGATCTTGTTAATGAACTGATTCATTTTTTTCTCATAACAACATAGAGGGGAAAAAATCACATGGGGAAGGCACCAGGTCCCTGGACTTTGCCTCGCGTGCTCCTGGCATTTTGTAGAGAGGTAAGGACTTGGTTCCTTATGGACTTTTAAGCTCATGATTGGTTTGATCTGGTTTCAAGTCTCATCTTCATATATGCTCTTAGAAATAATCTCATTTTAGGAGAGAAATTCAGAGTCAACACAGAAACTGTAAAGCTCTAGCACTGCCTGAAGTCTAAGAATAAAGGGTGCCTTCGTTTTCACTTTTCCAAATAATCTGAGAGGAACTTTTAGTGTATCCATAAGATGCGATACTAACATAGTATCTGCATATTGTGAAAAATTTATAACTGTATCCGGAAAGGTTATTTGACTCCATTGCCTCAAAGTCTATATAATTAGAATTCCATGATGTCATCTTTGAGCTTTAATATAGCTTAAAATTATCCTTCTGTAGGTTGTGTTTCTTTCTGAAACATTTTAAATTTAGAAAATTAACTTGTTAAACTTTTTTAAGTTAAATCTTTAGATTTTTTTTTATTCACCCTGCTGTGGGGGAGTCAGAATGACAAATGCTTGAGTCATCAAAGTCAAATGTTAGGGCATTTTAGCCCCTCTGGGAAAGCTAAGTTCTCCATGGCCCAAGAATCTAACTCTACTTATGGGGATGATGATCTCACATGATCTCATGATCTCTGTGTTTTGCCAACATTCCTTCTTGGCAGGGCTTAGGAGTGCAGATGGGCCCCAGAGAGCATGCCTTGCTCAAGCCAGGTCCCCCTCCTGCTGCCACTTTGGGTGGCTGGAAGAACCTCACAAAGGGTGCAGTGTCTGCGGTTGGGAGACTGGTCTCAATTTTCCTCCATCACCTGCTCACAAACTCTCATGGGGTTCTGGGTCACAGTGCAGCCCTAGGTCAATCCTCCAAAAGCTGATTTGCTGAATTTCATGTGAATCGACTAGCTTCATGTCAGCATGTTAGGGAACATTTGATTGGTCTTCATGACTGCTTTCTGCTTTTGCAGGCTGAGAAACAATGAGGGGAGAGAATGAGGGACAGAGAGAGGAGGGGACTGAGGGGGCCAAGGAGGTTCCGATGAGCAAAAATGGAAGAGAAAGAAGGTCAGAGAGGAGGCTGTTGGGGGATGAGGAGAGAGGCCAGAGATCAAGAAGCATGAAGGTATTGAGGGCCAGAGAGGGGACTTCTAGCGACGTAGAAAGGCTGCAGGACAGAGAAAGGGCTAGGGGAACGGGACAGTAGCTCTTTCATTTCAACGATCAAAGTTCCCAGCTTTTTGACACCACAGGGGCACCCTGACAATTCTGGCAATAAGAACATGAAAGGTCTGGTCTTTATTTCGCTCAATTCCTGCTATGTGTGGTGAGTGTGGGTGAGCCAAGGGGAAGGTGATCCTATTGTCAGGAGGTAATTTACCATGAACAGGGGATGATACGGAAATGATGTGTGTGATCCTTCCCCTGCCACCATTGGGACGTCTTATTAATTTCCTTCCCTCATTTATCACAGCCGTGAAAATACTTTTTCTGATATGATGAATGACAGATGGCAGAGTGCCGGCAGCCCTTCTGGAGGGATGGGAGGCTGTGTGTGTCCACAATAGGGGTCCAATAAGTACTGGCTGAATGAGAAAATGAGGAGCCTACACTGTGGGCTTTCTTTGGGGTGGGTGGAGGTGCTGAGTGACCTCTCAGCTTCCTAGAAGTCACAGGCCAGAAGCTGTGGAATCTCAGTGGTGGAAAGTCCTATTGATTTGAGGATCAGGGAGGGAGAGAAGCAGCAATGGTGTGCTGATAAATGTTTAGTAATTGGCTCTCTGGTAAAAAAAAAAAAAAAAAGAAAACAAAAATAAAACAAAACAAAACAAAAAAACAAACAATGAACAACGCTGGTATGCAGTGCTTGCTGCTGGTCAGTTTCCATGGTGTAAATACTCTCACCATGGTCAATTTCATGTGCCATCACTGAACACAGAGTAGGGAAGAGATTCACGCCGTTGGCTCACAAGCTGCCCCTACCACACCACCAGGAGGAATATATATTGGGCAACGACTAATAGCAATAGAAAAACTCATGCTTCTTTCTCTTGGCATGACTTCATGTATATGACACACATCCTCTCATTTTACACTTGCAGCAACTCTGCAACCTAAGATTTATTTCCTCATTGCAGGTGGGGAAGCCAAGGCTCAGAGGGGTTAAATTATGTTTCTGTTATTGTACAGCGAATCAGTGGCAGAGTGGATTCTAAGATTCGTGCCTTCTCTACTCACTTCACTGGGCTGTCAGAAGTTAAGGGATGAGTTACATAAGCCACCTCTGATTATTAGAGAATGACAGGGCTGGCTAATTCTGCCTGGATAGTATTGAAGAGGAGCTTCATTCAGGGGCACTGCTTTGCTAAAGAGACCACCCAAAGAATGAGTAGTTGTGAGTCACCAGGTACCCTGAAGTGGTACCTGAAGGTACAGCTGGTATGATGGATGACAGATGCCGGTACCTTGCTGTCTGTTATCCATCATATCAGTTGTCAGTTACCAGGTAGACCTAGCGGTGAAGGGTAAGTTATATCTCTTGCCTAAACGTCAGTTTCCTCATCTGTAAAATGGGACCTTGAAAGTCTACTTTAGAGGGCTGTAGGGTTGTTAAGATTTAATGAGTTAAGTCCATAAAGAACCTAACATAGTGCCAGACACATAATAGATCCAGAGAAATGCTGATTCTCAGCAGGCTAACTTTTTCTTTTTGAATTCCTCTTTAGGCCAGAACTGACTAGCATAGGCTTTTCAAACTTTAGCGTGCAGAAGAATCACCTGTGGATCTAATTAAGATGCAGGTTGTGATCCAGTAGGTCTGGGGAGGAGCCTGGAATCCTGCATTTCTAACAAGCTGCCAGATGGTGCTGATTGTGCTAGTCCATAGATCACACGTTTTCTTTCATTCTTTCTTTGTCTTTTTTTTTTTTTGAGACAGAGTCTTGTGCCGTCATCCAGGCTGAAGTGCAGTGATGCTGTCTCAGCTCACTGCAATCTTCACCTTCTGGGCTTAAGCGATTCTCTTGCCTTAGCCTCCCGAGTAGCTGGGATTACAAGCATATGCAACCACTGCTGGCTAATTTTTGTATTTTTAGTAGAGACGGGGTTTTACCATGTTGGCCAGGCTGGTCTCGAACTTCTGACCTCAAACGATCCACCTGCCTTGGCCTCCCAAAGCACTGGCATTACAGGCGTGAGCCACCATGCCCAGCCCATGGATCACACTTTGAGTAGCAAGGGGCTAAGGGATCCTGACATAGCATTTTGGGGTCCTGCAGCTTCAACTTACTCTGCTGCCTGTTCCCCTGACCTCTAAGACTGCTCTTCTCGAGACAGCATCCTTGTTCTGCACTGGTTCCTTTGGAGCAGCTGCTCAGCCCTGCTAAAGGCATCTTGCTCAGTGCAATACTAGTTTGCTGCGAAGGATCTGGGACCTGGGCTTCTCTCCTCATTCTTCTTGATCTTAGTTTTTGTTCTGCCAGGACTTTGCTGGGCAATCTTTGTCGTGTCCTTTCCCCTTTTTAGATTCAATTTCTTGATTTGCAAAACAAGACAGTAGGAGAGAATCACTTTCTAGTTTAGGCATTCTGAAGTTCTGTGAATCTGTGATACCAGCTGGTTGGTGCATTTTCCTGCCAGGCCATAAACAGTACTTGCCTTTATTTCTGGGCTCCAGTGGGGGTCTTCAGAGATACATACATGCATATAGTCAGGACAAGAGTTAGGAGGAGTAAAGGTAAGGGTTCAATCCAAACCTTTTGGAATAGTAACAGGGTGGCCCAGAGAGATGAAGAATGATTGGGGCACAGGAACCTTCTTGCTTTGGGGCCTAAACAACATCTCCAGGGAATGGCTACTCATTGGGCACATATGAGCCAGGCACTGTGCCAAGAGCTAATGGGAGACACTTGTCATTCTTTCTGGCCACACACTGTGGAGCCGCCTTTTTTTTTTTTTTTTTTTTAAATATTTGTGAATTCGCCACCTCATAAACCCATGTCTCTTTAATGCACAACTCAGAAACCCACTCGCCCAACCTCCCTTGCAGCTAGAGCACAGACATGTGACCCAGGATCTGTCAATCAGGTGAGTCCTTGCTGGACTTTGAATTGGTGGCTAGAAGCAGCAGACACTGTGTTTGATCTGTTCTGGAGAGGGAGGCGTTAAGTGTGTCCAGACTGCAGAGTCAGCTATGGTGAGGCTTCTAGCAAGATTTGTCTCTTGCGAATATTGAATATTCACAGCATCTGTAGTGCAGACTGCCTTGTCTGGACTCTGAAGTGGTGGCAATGGGTTCTGTACTGTGGTCAAGATGTTTCTTCTGGCTGTCTAAGGTGTCCTAACTGGATTCTCAGGGCCTCCCAAAGATTGTCTTTCCTGGTGAAACTGGTTAGAGTGGGCTTCCGTGTTTATAAATAAGAATCTTGACTGCTTACAACACTTTATGTGTGTTATCTCATTGAATTCTTTTTTTAATTTTTGAGATGGAGTCTTGCTCTGTCGCCCAGGCTGGAGTGCAGTGGTACGATCTTGGCTCACTGCAACCTCTGACTCCAGGATTCAAGCGATTCTCCTGCCCCAGCCTCCCAAGTAGCTGGGATTACAGGCACACAGCACCACGCCTGGCTAATTTTTGTATTTTTAGTAGAGACAAATAAGGTTTCACCATGTTGGCCAGGCTGGTCTCAAACTCCTGACCTCAAGTGATCCACCTGCCTCGGCCTCCCAAAGTGCTGGGATTACAGGTGTGAGCCACCGTGCCTGGCCCTCCTTGAATTCTCACAGTAACCTAGTGAGGTAGGTGTTATTATCCTCTTCTTGTAACTGAAGAAACTGAGCCAAGAAGAGATGAACTAACTTGCTTAAGGTTCCACTGTTGATAAATGGAGGCCCAGGATTTGAGTCCAGATCCTCTGGTTCCAAAGCACACATTCGTAACCACCATGCGTCTCCTGTCAGAGATTTGTGGGTGCGGAAAGGTCCTTGCGAATCACTTGTCAGTAGTACAGGGTTTCATGAGATCCACACCCGGGCTGGGCATGCCTGTTGGTTTTTTACTGACAACGCGTATTTTTTCGAGGAGTGGTAATCAGAGGCAACTGTTCTAGTGACAGTGATTCAGGCGTAAATACTTGGCTTTGGCCCAGAAGTTGCACTGTGTGAGACCACAGGTGAACACTAGAATGTTTACACTCTTCCGGAGTCTGTAGGTGGATGCCGGGGACAGAGAATGAGATTGTAACCCAGAGAAAGAAAGAAAAGAAAGAAAGAACGAACGAACGAAAGAAAGAATGAACGAACAAAAGAAAGAATGAACGAAAGAAAGAAAGGGCCAGCCCCTGGGGCCTCCTTAGATAAGGAAGAGAAAGGAGACCTTGGCTCAAGCTCAGAAACTGGTTAAAAGGCGAGCCCAGTCACCTAGTGATAAGCAGTGCTTGGTTCTATTAACTCTGACAACATAGTACTATCTTGGGCAGAGCTCTCTGGAGAAGCAGTTTGGCTAACTGGCCAACCTCAGCTGATTCTCATGGTCTTGGAACTTTCCTAGGGGTCCAACTTCCTCCCTTCTGCCACCCTTTCTTCTCTACCTTTTATCGTTTTATTCTTTCTTATCTCTCCTTTATTTTTCTTCAACAAGTATTTTTGAGCACCTATTGTTAACAATTCAACCAATATTTATTGGGTGTTTGCTCGGTGCCACTTACAGTTCTAAGTGCTGGAGATACAGCAGTGAACTAGCCAGACAAGCTGTCATAGAGTTTCCAATTTAGTGGCAGTGGGGTGGTCCAGTGGGCATGAAGCCAGGCAGGTACCAGTTGATGAGGTGGTGGTAGTTCCACCCAGTCCTAGGAAGATAACATTCTTATCCCCATTTTACAGATGAAGACACTGAGGCCAGAGAGCTTAAATCAATTGCCTAAGGTCTCTCAGGTAGGCTGGGATCTCTATGAGATCTAGGAGTGCCAGAGCCACTTGGGTCCAGCCACCCACACCTCTTCCCTGTGCCTCAGGCTGGGATGACACCCAGAGCCTCTCTTTTCTCCCTCACCTGGGCCCAGAGACCGCCTCCTTCCCTCTCCTTGCATTGCTGCTGCCCATGCTAACCCAAGGAGCCTCGCCGTGGGGCGGATGTGGCCTCCCCAGTGGCCCACTTCCTCCTGCTTCTGCCAACAGCAGCATCGGCCCCTATGATTTGAAGTTTTTTTTTTTTTTTTTTTTTTTTTCTGTTGATCCCTCTAGCTGTACCAGATGTGGGTGGGGAGGAGGGTGGGTACACCCACACTCCCTTAAGCCTGGAAGTAACCTAGGTTCCAGACTCTGCGTGTCCCTGAATGGTAATAGTGACTCTCTTCTTAGCTGTCTGGTCCACTGGGTCCTCCCACTCCCCAACTGGTGCTCCTGCTTTTCCTTAGAATGGGGGGCATAAATCTCCTTCCAGTCCCAACCCATTGTCAGGCAGGACTTCCTCCTGGAGGGCTGACTTCCCAGCACTGGGCCAGCTAAAAGCTAAGCAGTATGGGTAAGAGCACAGGGTTCTGGAGTCAGACAGACCTAAGTTCAAACCCCAGTACTGCCGTGGACAAGCTGTGCGGCCTCAGACAAGTTGATTAACCTCTCTGAGTTCCTTTTAAAATAGGCTGAGGTCTGCAGGGATAAGGTACCTGAGGTCTTAGCTCAGTGCCTGGCACAAAGTAAACTCACGTGTTGACTGTTTCCATTATTGGGTAGATCCTGCTGTCAGTGGGCATTTTGGGCCTGCTGCTGTCTTGCCTATCTAGGCCTTGGTTTTGCCTTTCAGGCTGGTGCCTCTTTGCAGTTTCACTTTAGCAAGTGAAACTTTATTTTGCCTCTTGTCTCCTGATCTGTTTCTTCCTTATTCTCCATAGTGAATAATCACACATAAGCCTTTCTTTTCTCAGGGCAAGGTTGCTGTCTGTGAAGGAATGGAATGCCTGAGCATCCCTGGTAGGAAAGGAAGAGTGACCAGCATCAGAGGTGTACTCTATTCCCTGAGTAGCAAGCCCTCTTCCCGCCTCGTCCCTGGCTCCCACACCGGTTATCCTGCTGGCAGTCATCTCTAGTATCCCAGAAGAGCCATACGGATGGGTGTTTGAATAATAAGAACCCTCTGCAGCTCAGATATGCAGCATTACTTTTCCTGTTTGACTCAATTCTGCAGAGGGTTGCTGAGTGACTGTCATGTGCAAAGCACGTGGGAGGAAAGGTGAATAATTAGAGCAATCGAATGCCCATTCCCTTGCATCCAGGGTGC
Source organism: Hylobates moloch (assembly GCF_009828535.3). NCBI lineage: Eukaryota > Metazoa > Chordata > Mammalia > Primates > Hylobatidae > Hylobates > Hylobates moloch. The sequence goes on from NW_026652281.1 coordinate 75,701,287, forward strand.
TCTACTAGACCTGCGTTCTTCCATCATTCTTTCAGCCCACGTGGTTGCCAATACTGGGAGTTATCAGTCTTTTCCATTTTTGCCAATCTAATGGATAAAGTATCTTGTATTAATTTGCATTTCCCAGATATTCATGAGATTAGGCATATGCTTTTTGGGCACTTGTATTTTTTTCTCTGGGAATTCTCTCTTCATATTACTTTGTCAGTTTTTCTAGTGGCTTTTTTTTTTGAGACAGGGTCTTCCTCTGTCGCCCAGGCTGAGGTACAGTGTCCAGATCACAGCTCACTGTAACCTCAACTCAAGTGATCCTCCCACCTTAGCCTCCCTAGTAAATGGCACTACAGGCACACACCACCATGCCAGGCTTTTTTTTTTTTTTTTTAGAGACAGGGTTTTGCCATGTTGCCCAGGCTGGTCTCAAACTCCTGGGATCAAGTCATCCTTCCACCTTAGCCTCTCAAAGTGCTGAGATTACAGGCATGAGCCACTGCACCTGGTCCCCTGTCTTTTTTTTTTTTTTTAATTAATTGATAGTAACTCTTTATATATTCTGGATGCCAATCCGTGATATAGTCTAAAAATAAATCCCCTTGGTCTGTCCTATGTCTTTTCGTTTGGTTTATGAAATCTTTTGTAATGCAGGAACGTCACACTTCCACAGTCAAATGTATCAGTCTTCTAAATAGATATAGGTACCTTGTATATACTCCTTGATATATCACATTGATTGGTGGTGACCTGTTTGTCTCCCTGGCTGTCAGACTGTGAGAAACTTGAGGGCAGGGGCTGTACTTTATTCTTCTCTGTCTCTCTAGGGACTAGTGCAAAGCTGGGCACAGAGTTTTGTGCCTGAATGAGTTTTTTTGTGTGTAAACATGGTCTAAAACAGGTCTTGTGACTGAATGAAGGAATGAATGAAAAAGCCCTGTCCTGCCCTCCCTGCAGAGATGGGGTCTGCTGCAGAGTTGGGAGTGAGTCAGGGAGTGAATCACAAGCTCTTCTGTAGCTCAGCTGACATTTCAAAAGCCCTGGGCAGAGAAGCCCCCCTCATTCCAAGACAGCCTCCCCCTCTCTGAGCAGGCACAGTGAAGCTCTGCTGATTATCAAACTCTGTTTGTGTATGTGCACGCACATCAGGGGTTTAGCAGTTAAAACTCTTAGTGCTGCATGTTCTGTGTATGTGTGAACAAGGCTTTAAAAAATCTCTCAGAGGACCTGTGTATGTGTGTGAATGCTGGGGGCTGCATAGAGAGAGAGTTAAAAGAGATGAGGGGGTGTTTAGAATCGTTGCAATGTATTGCATTTGTTTCTAGGAGGGTGGGGCGACTGGAGGAGGTTAAATAGCTCCCAGAGGCGCTCTTGTGAGTGGAGCTTCCTGAAATCTCTTTATCTGTGGCCACATGCTGTTCTTGGTTGTCCACGTGGTTCCCTGGTGTCCCTATTGCTGAAGGCACTTCTGTTTTGTTGCTGGAGGCTTGGCTTCTCCTTGCCATTTTCTGAAGCAGTAGAGAGCGCCAGTTAGATTGTTAGACCCAAATAATCTGAAATGTGTGAAAAAATAGTAAATATTTACTGTACCTTTTGTGGAACAGGTTATTGCCATGGAAATGCACTGTACACGAATGTGGATGATGGAGGGAAGCTGGCTCAGGAGCTATGGGAGTGTTTGGATACCATGTCGCCTGAATTGGCAGGTTTAGGAGTGAGCACCGTGGGTTTAGAATCACAATGTGGTTGGGTGAGGCTGAAACACTTGGTCCCCAGTCAACCTGTACTGAGAGGGGCATTTATTCATTGCTTCCCATGTGCAGGGTGCTTCCCAGAGCATTCTCCGTGCATTATTGCGTTTAATCATCCTGCCACCCCAATGAGGTGCCATTATCCTCCCTGTTTTATGGAGACAGAGTGTTTGATCTACTTGCTTGAAGGTACACAGTCAACGAATGGCAGAGCCCCCTGACTCTGTTCTCTAGAGCTTGATCCTTCCCTGCTCAGCTGTTTCTCTCACTGTGATTTACCCCAGAGAAAGCTAACCAGCTGTCTACCGGGGTTTTATTTTCCAATATTGACTTCGGGGCTGACATTTAGAAACCATCGACAATTTCCAGCTTCTCTTGAAAATGTGCACAATCTTCCTACTGTGTGGGGCTTCCCTAGTGGCTGCTCCTGAGCAGCCATCCAGGTTAGCCGGGCATCAGCTCTCCAGTTGGCGCTGGGCATCCTCCTGTTGCAGCTGGGGAGAAAGCACGGGGTGTCACACCCAAGGGCTCCTTGAATTAATTGAGAACTGTCTGTTGAGAGCTCCTCATCCTGTTAGACATGACATTTAATTTAGCTGTTGTTTTCATTTGCCGATTAGAGCTTTTGAGATTCTTTTGATTTTCTTCCTGTGGTCTCAAGGAATTTGTGGGTGGTTGAGTGAGGATCTTCATGGCAGGAAAGGAAGGCTGCAACAGGAGATGTAATGCATGAGCACATTCATTCATTTATTCATTTACTTGTTTATTCATTCGTTCAACATATTCATTGAGTATTGGATGTTGAAGTTACAACAGTGGGAGTATGGCAATAAATAAGACAGACCCAGTCACTGCTCTCAAGGAGCATATAGTCAAAGAGGGCAGTCAGACATTAACTATGATGCACGTTACAGGGAAGGCATCCATCTTTTTTTTTTTTTCTGTGTCACCCAGGCTGGAATGCAGTGACGTGATCTCAGCTCACTGCAACCTCTGCCTCCTGGGTTCAAGTGATTCTCCTGCCTCAGCCTTCCAGGTAGCTGAGATTACAGGCGCCCACCACCATGCCCGGCTAATTTTTTGTATTTCTAGTAGAGACGGGTTTTCATCATGTTGACCAGGCTGGTCTTGAACTCCTGACCTCAGGTGATCCGCCCACCTTGGCCTCTCAAAGTGCTGGGATTACAGGCATGAGCCACCATGCCTGACCAGGGAAGGCATCAATCTTAGACTGACTTAGTGGTGTCTAGGTGTCTGAAGGAGGTGTCAGAGAAGGTCTCCTTGGCTAATCTTTGTGACCATCAGAGCTCTGTTAGTTTCATAAGACATAAGTCTCAGCAACTCTTGCAGAAAGACCCTTCCTCAGAAAGGATGATGGGCTCCTCGGGCTCTTGCCCTTCCTGTCCTGGGAGGCACCTTCTATCAAGAGCCATGGCTAGTCATTTCATCCATTGGGAATGAGCTTACTGGCTCCATTTATGAGAGTTAGTTTAGACTGAGGAGTAAAGGAGGAGTGAAGGAGTTTGGGAGTTGTCAGTGATGAGCATGCACATTCTGAGTTGACAGGACAGCATGGACACTAGAGCCCCAACACCTTAGTTCAGCTTAGCTGCACTGCCTATTATGTGATATTGGGCTGTTTCTTAACTGTTCTATGCCTCAGTTTCCCCATCTGAAGTTGGGGATAAAATACTCATCTCATAGGGTTATTGTGAAGAATAAATGAGTCAAGCTGGGTGTAGCAGCTCACACCTATAATCCCAGCACTTTGGGAGGCCAAAGTGGGTGGTTGGCTTGAGGTCAGGAGTTTGAGAACAGTCTGGAGAACATGGTGAAACTCTGTCTCTACTAAAACTACAGAACATTAGCTGAGATTACGCATACGCAGGTGTGTAATCCCATGAAACACATTTCAAATAATTGCTAAAATTTTTCAAGCTGTGGCATAAGAGATAAGAGTCCTGAAGAGGACTGAAAGGTCTTGGGATGCAGGGGAGCTTGATGTATTAAAAGGTGACATTTTGGATCAGTAGGGAAAAAATTACACACAGGTGTGTGTGTAATCCCAGCTACTCGGGAGGTTGAGGCACGACAATCACTTGAATCCGGGAGGTGGAGGTTGCAGTGAGCCGAGATGGCACCACTGCGCTCCAGCCTGGGCGAGCGAGACTCTGTCTCCGACACACACACATGCACACACACACACACACACACACACACACACTGCCAGGCAAAGGATGAAGAGAAGCAGTTAATAAATGTGAGCCATTCATGTGTGTATTATGATTATCACGTGGTATCAGCCAGTCCTGCTTGAGACTCACTTTTCCGACAGTTCTTTCTTCGGCGGACTGTACCCATGCCCCTGTGTGCCATATATTTGTGATTTCCAGCCTTCCTTTCTGATAACTTCAATCCATTGCTCTTCCCAGGCAAGTCCTTCAGTGATTACAGGGTGCTGCACTTGCCCTCATCCCCAGTTGAGTGTTCTGCATTTGGGGACTTGTGTTCATAAGTGTGGGAGGCTGTCCCCTGGGGGTTACTGCCCAGACAGTTAGGGTTGTCCATAATAACAGAAAAGTGCATGGAGAGAGAAGGTGCAGGTCTGGCTCTTTGATGTTGCGTAGGATGTGCTGCTTGATGACCGGTGAAACATTTACTTTGCCTACCATAGGCGAGACCTTGGATGCATCCTTTACCTCTCTCTTTGTCACTTCTGTCCTGAACTGCCCATGAGTGACCAGGGGCTTCTGATGGAAGTGTCTCACGATCCAACCACACAGCAGAAAGGCATTTTCCTTTGGGTTTGAGCTTTGTCCCTGCACTGACTTTTTGTGTCATCTTCTCTTCATTCAATGTGAGATACTCACCTTGATTCATAGGCTGTTTTCTCATTCCAGGTTTGTATTTTTTTAATCACCAAAAGAAGCACTTATCATAAAAGACTGTGATGATGTATAGCTGTGTTAGTTTGAAAATCTCCACCTTATAGAAGCAATAAACTTAATATTTAGGTGTATTATCCTGTGAAATTTTTATAAATATAAGACTTCATTACTAATAAACAAAAACATGAGATCATATCCTATATACTTTTTTTATAATTTTTTTTTTTTGAGACAGGGCCTTGCTGTGTCATCTAGGCTGAAGTGCAGTGGTGTGATCTTGGCTCACTGCAACCTCCACCTCCAGGGCTCAATCCTCCCACCTCAGACTCTCGAGTAGCTGGGACTACAGGCACACACCACCACGTCCAGATAATTTTTGTAATTTTTTTTTTCGTAGAGATGGGGTTTTGCCGTGTTGCCTAGGCTAGTAACTTTTTCCCTTATTAATACCTTATTTGGATCCACCTTATGTTTTAAATGGCTGCAGAGTGTTTCATAATATGGCCACCATATTATTTATGTTCATATTTATAATTTGTCTAAAACATTAGCAATAGGCATTTGGATTATTTCCAAGTTTTCTTTATAATGAACAGTGCATCAGTGAACACTCTTGGGCACTGTAGTGGGGATTTCCATAGAACAATTCTTAGAAATGGGGTGTTTAGGGCAAAGGATATGAACATTTTTAGTTGTAATAGATACTGCTGAATTGCTCTCAAAAAGGTTGTGCCAATTTATGCACCCACCAACAGCGCATGAAAGTGCCTCTTAGAAAATGTCTTTTAAAAGATAAAATACCTATTGTTAAGCCATGAAACACATTTCAAATAATTGTTAAAATTTTTCTAGCTGTGGCATAAGAGACAAGAGTCCTGAAGAGGACTGAAAGGTCTTGGGATGCAGGGGAGCTTAATGTATTAAAAGGTGACATTTTGGATCAGTGGGAAAAAAATGGCTTATTTAATACATGGTGCTGGCATAATTGGGAGGCCATGTGGAAGGATGCTGAGTTTGATTCCTAACTCATACAAAAATAAATTACAGGTGGAGTAAGCTATAGGCAGTTAAAAAAAAAAAAAAAAGAGAGGAAGTTTTAGGAGCATACTTCTGTAACCTTGAGTGAGGGAAATCCAGAAGCCATAAAGAAAAAGATTAGACAGTTTCAATTATGTAAAAATAATTTAATCTTTTAAAAGGAGAATGTATTCATGAATTGCTTATATAATAAGAAAGACTATTAAAAATAAGTCCAGTTAGATAATGTACAATGGTTTCCAATGTGAATAAAGTTGAAGTTAATAAAGAAAAGAAAGTTTTAGGACATGTCAGGGAGCTTTTGTTCAAGGACAGAGATTCTGCAATGTTTATTCTAAACAGAGATGAACGATAGACTAGTGCACATGTAGTAAACTAGTAAATGTGTAGCCCATAAACCTTGTAAGCCCTGGAAGGGTAAAGAAAAAGGGAAGGAAATGTTGTTTTCTGCCTCTTTATTTTTTGTTGTTTTGAGAAGTTGAGTACCCACCCAAAGCCCCAGGTGTCCCAGGAGAGAGAAGATTGAAAACATGCCATCAAAACAGGAGCTTCAGCCTCAGCCACAAGCTCCAGTGTTTACTGGGGGCCAGTGCCCTTATTCCCACATGAAGCATCTGCCTTTTTTGCCCCCTTGAAGTCTGAGTCTCTTGTCTGTTCCTGGAGACTTTTAGCCAAGCCCCTCCTCCCCACCCCTCACCTTAGTATTTGTACCACCCTCTGAATCAACCCCAAAGACACCCCTTTGTACTTTTCCCTTCATGTGGCCATCACCAGGGTACTGTGATCATTGAAGCTGAGTGTGTGCTCTCACTTTCCATAAACTCACAGTTCCTTTATTCTGCACCTTCAGGGATTGCGAATCGTTAAGGGTCTGCCTTCAAATACCAGCCCTATGACTTCCTAGCTCAATAACCCCACACAGCTCTATGTCTCAGTTTCCTCATCTGAAAAACAGTGATAAAATGGCACCACCTCCTAGCATTAATGTGAAGATTGTTATTATTATGCATTATTAATTATTATTATGTTATCCTATTAATATTTGAGACATAATCTCACTCTGTTGCCCAGGCTGGAGTGCAGTGGCACAATCTTGGCTCAGTGCAACCTCTGCTTCCCAAGTTTAAGGGATTCTCCTGTCTCAGCCTCCTGAGTAGCTGGGATTACAGGTGTGTGCCACCATGCCTGGCTAATTTTTGTATTTTGAGTAGAGACAGGGTTTTCGCCATGTTGGCCAGGGTGGTCTTGAACTCCTGATCTCAGGTGATATGCCCACCTCAGCCTCCCAAAGTGCTGGGATTACAGGTGTGAGCCACCGCGCCTGGCCTAACATTATTATTATTACTTTTTGAGATGGGGGTCTCACTCTGTCACCCAGGTGGGAGTGCAGCAGTGCGATCTCAGCTCACTGCAACATCTGCCTCCTGGGTTCAAGCGATTCTTCTGCCTCAGCCTCCCGAGTAGCTGGGACCATAGGCACCCACCACCATACCTGGCTAATTTTTGCATTTTTAGTAGAGATGGGGGTGTCACCATATTGGCCAGGCTGAACTCGAACTCCTGACCTCGTGATCCACCCGCCTCGGCCTCCCAATGTGCTGGGATTACAGGCGTGAGTCACTGCACCTAGCCTCTTTTTATTATTATACTTAGCATGGCACTTGGCACTTAGGAAATGTTCAATATATGTTAGCTATTATTGGCTACTGTTATTTCTTCTTCTTCTCCTCCTCCTCCTCTTCTTTGTCCTCTTATTCCTCCTCCTCCCCCACTCCCTTCCACCCTGTCTTTCTTCTTATTCCTCCTCCTTCTCCTCATTATTATTTTAAGTACCTCCTTACCAATGCCTGCAGAAATAGACTGACCTAGTACCAGGATCTAGAGGAGTTCAATCAAGTTCGCCTGTTGCCTTCAAGGTAACAGAGTAGTGGTGGTTCCAAGCCAGATGCCAGACCCAGTCTGCCTTTGTTCAAATCCTGGTTTTACACTTAATACTGTAGGTACTTCAGGCAAGTTACCTAACATTTCTTAGCCTCAATTTCTCCATTTGCAAAATGTTGATAATGATAGTACCTACCACACATGGTTGTTAGGAAGATTAAATGAATTAATATTTGTGAAGCAGAGCAGCTGGCTCATTGTAAGTATTGGGAGTATTGGTTAAAATAATTACAAAATAAACAATCTCACTTAGATACATCCCTTACCCCCTGTGGATTATGTCAAGGATGAAAGAAACCGTGTGCTTGAAAACTCGCTGTGTGCCGAGCTGTATATCAGAGGTGTTATGGTGATTCATCATCATTCTCCTGACCACTTTCCATTTTTCTTTTAGAGTCAACCCTGGCCAGTCTTTAGGGAGGAGCTCTGATCGTTGAGAAACTGACACCGTGGAAGGGGGCATTTCTGACTCTCTCTTCCTGGCTCCATTTGATCATCCTAAATCTTTCACTAATGTGTCATTGGGGTAGGACCAAAGAAAAACCGGGTAAATGTACAGTTGCTGCTTTGTTTCCCATAGTGAGAGTGACTCTGATATTTCACAAAGGCAGGGGTGGAGAGGCAGCGCCTCGCAGGAAAGCCTTCTTGCTAAATCGAGGACTTCTGCACAGAAATAGATATAAACTTGCTTACTGTTTAAATAGAATATTAGCGATTATCTTTTATCCAGCTGGAGTCTCCTGGGTTTGGTACTGCCTCAAATGAGCAGCCTGCAATCTCGGGTGTCACTTCCTCACCGGTTCTGCTTTCCATAACTCTGTGTTGAAATCACTCCCCCAGAAGGTCACCAAAAGGGAAAATATTAGTGTGTGTTTATTGGCAGGATCTTGCAGGTGCTCGGCTAAGTGTAGACATGATTTATTCTCACTTAATCTTCAAGGTAAGTTCTAGGCGATTTCCCTCCATTTTGCAGATGAGAACACTGATGTGCAGGAAAATGAAGTGACATGCTGTAGCACTGTTGGTGCTCTGCTCTGTCCCCTCACCCTGCCATTTCATTGCATTCTGGCCTGGCTTCCAATGGGCAGCACCTGCACTTGTTCACCTGAGGGCTTGCTCTGCCGTAGTCCATTTGGTCCATAGGCATGTCAGGCTGTGGAAGCACAGGAGAAGAGGGGAGGGATGGTGCAGGAGAGAGGAGAGGATGATTAATGTCCCCCGGAGCCCATCCTCAACCAATGACTTATGGGAAACAACCTCCTAGAGTTATATTAAGCTCCAGTGACCCAGAGTGGTAACAAGCTCACAAACACTTCCTTTTTTAAAAAATTTCACAAAAATACTTTATTATACCCATACCTCCTTGTTTTAGCCCATCCCAGTAAGGTGGTATCTTCAGAACACTTCCACTTTCCCCTCTCCTCACCTCTTCCCTCCCACCCTTGAGATGTAATCTTCGGACCACTTTTACTTCTTTGCTTTCTCTCAGCACCCTTTCTCCCCTACTGTATGGTGACTTTGTGTTTTTGGATTGAAGTCGTTTCATGTCTGTGTCTTTTTTTTTCTTCAACTTTTATTTTAAGTTCTAGGGTACATGTGCAGGATGTGCAGGTTTGTTACATAGGTAAACATGTGCCATGGTGGTTTGCTGCACAGATCAACCCATCACCTAGGTATTAAGCCCAGCATCCATTAGCTGTTCTTCCTGATGCTCTCCCTCTTCCCACCCCACTCCAACATGGCCCAGTGTGTGTCGTTCCCCACCACCAAGTGTCCATGTGTTCTCATTATTCAGCGCCCACTTATAAGTGAGAACATGCAGTAAAACGCTGCCTTTATAGTCTTCCTTCCCTTCCCTGTCTTACTTCCGCACTCTCTACTGCTGCTCTCTGGGATCACCTCTTACACAAGCTGTTTGTACTTTAATCATTGTCTAAGGGTCTGGGGTATCCCAAACTAAGATAATTTCCCAACGTCTTGGCTAAATTCAACAGCCCTTTTTGTCTTTATCCTCCTTGTGGCAATGCCACTACTAATGGATGTCCTTTCTTAAAATTCTTCCGCATTTTGGCTTTTGTGACACGTAATAGAATTCTTCTTCTACTTCTGATTATTTCTTTCCTTTTTCATTAATTGGCAGCTCTTTCTTTTTAAAAAAAATTTGCTAGATTGTTGCTCTTTTTTTTTTTTTTGAGAAATGAGGTCTCATTATGTTGCACAGACTGGCCTCGGAATCCTAGGCTCAAGCGATCCTCCCATCTTGTCCTCCAAAGTGCTGGGATTACAGGCGTGAGCCACTGTGCCCATCTTTCTTTTCCTTTCTTTAGCCACCCAGTTTTAGGTACCTCCAGTATCCCAGTATTTTAGTTGTAAGTGACAGAAAATCTGACTCAAATTGGTTTATGTATAAAAATAAAGTAAGTTATTGGATCACATACTTGGGAATCTTAGGATAGGTGGCTTCAGGGAAGGTATGATCAAGGTGTTCAGCAATCTGATTCTCTCTCCATCATGATTCAGCTTTCCTCTGTATTGCTTGATTCTCAGGCATGTGCTTGATTAATGAGGCAACAGCAACTTGCAGGTCCAATCTTATCTTCATCAATGGTATCTTAACTACATCAGTGGTATAGGACTGCTTCTTTCCTTAGAGTCCCACTGTAAGTTTTGGGTTTCATTCTCATTGGCCTGTGTTGGGTGATGTATACATTTCTAAACCAATCACAGTTGCCATGGAGATGTAATACAGGTTGAGCATCTCTTATCCAAAATGCTTGGGACCAGAAGCATTTCTGAGTGTGGATTTTTTTTTTTTTTTTTCAGATTTTGAACTGTTTGCATTTTACTTGCCGGTTGAGCATCCCAAATCCCAGAAGTTAAAATCCAAAATGCTCCAATGAGCCTTTCCTTGGAGCGTCATGTCAGTGCTCAAAAGGTTTTTGGTTTTGGAGCATTTCACATTTTGGGTTCCTGGATTTGGGGTGCCCTCATTTCCCGGGGTCACATAATCACCCTTGGAGCTAAGGTTAGAGTTGAGCCCCACTCCATAAGGACTGAGAGTGGGGAGAGGTGATTTCGCAAAGGAAAGTCAAAGTGCTGTCACATGAGGGGATGGGTACTGGAGAGGCAAAAACAACAGATGTTCACACTCCGCATCTCTGGGTTCATTTATCTGCTCTTCTCTTTCTCTGTGAATCATCTGATGATTTCCGCTCCCGCCTGCCTGAGTAGGACTCTGAAACTCCTGCCTGCAGATTTGACTCCACTTCTGAGCTGTAGCCTCCTTTCCCCCACCCTCTAGAGTTAGGCATTTCCATTTGATGGTGCCGTGCAGACCTGAAACTCAGTGTGCCACAACCCTCGCCACCTCCCACCTGGTTTCTCTCCCTAATGTCCTTGTCTTTGTCAGTGGTGCCAGTTGGGTTTCCATCTCTCCCTCATCCGTCCCAACCCCAGCCTGGTTTCCAGCCCCATTGTGCTTCTTTTGATTCCTTGAATGCACCTTTGCAATGCTTTTCCTTGTTTTGTAACCTTCTTTAGCATATTCTTGGGTTGGTGAACCCCTGGCCATGTTTAGATATCAGCTCAGAAGTCACTTCTTTGGGGACCTCTAACCTGGTCACCCATCTCTGCCAAGCCTGAGTTAGATGCTCTTTCCCTGAGTTCTACTAGGCCTTCATCTCCTCTACCACAGCGCTTCTCACTCAGACTCCAATGACTGGCTCCATTGCCTGCCTTCCCCGTAAGGGCAGGGGCACATCTGTGTGATTCACCATTGTATCTTCAGCAGTCCAGCCTGACAATTGAGTCTGGGCTGGTGTCCAACAAACCAGTCTTTGTTTTTTTTTTTTTTCTCTTATTTTAATTTTGATAGTTTTGGGGGAGCAAGTGGTTTTTTTGGTTACATGGATAAGTTCTTTCATGGTGATTTCTGAGATTTTGGTGCACCCATCACTGGAACAGTATAGGTGGTACCCAATATGTAGTCTTTTATTCTTCACCCCCTCCCACCATTCCCCTGGGTCCTCAAAATCCATTATATCACTCTTATGCTTTTGCATCCTCATAGCTTAGCTTCATTTACAAGTGAGAATATATGGTATTTGGTTTTCCAGTCCTGAGTTACTTCCCTTAGAACAATGGCCTCCAACTTCATCCAAGGTGCTGCAAAGGCCGTTATTTCGTTCCGTTTTATGGCTGAGTAGTATTCCATCATGTATGTATACCACATTTTCTTTATCCACTAGAGATAAACCAGGTTTTGAATTCAGAATCCACCTCTCCTGAGCTGTGAGCACATGGGCAAGTTTCCTCACCACTCCAAACCCGTTTTCTCGTCTCTAAAATGGAGACAATGACGGTTCCTCCCTCACTGAGCACTTGTGAGAAGTGGTGATCACGGTTACAAAGTGTTCAGCACAGTGCCTGGAACACAGTAAGCTTTCAATCAGTGCCAATGATCGTTTATTATACTCACTATGAACATCGTTTTTACCTCATCCAGTGTCTAGCACATAATCAACTCAACAAATGACAGCTCTTATTATTAGCCAAGAATGGAACCTGAAACATAGTACGCCCCATGGATCACTGAAGCTTTGTTTTTGAAAGTTTGAATAACAAAAAGAGCCTTTGATGTTTCCCTTGCTGCACATTCTTCCCCTCCAGGTAGAGTGGGCAGTTTCCACTGGGGGCTGGAGCCACCCCTCCTGTAGTTGGAGGTGGTCTTCTCTGATGTCACTGGGGTGCCGAGGTGATGTGTCACCAGCACTTGTTTGCTTGCTTGATGTAATGAGGGTGGCCTTGCCCCTCCTAGGGAAGAGCCTCATTAAGGTTAGCAAGGGTCTTGTTCCTGGGAAGTTCCAAGGACCGCCTGGGGCTGCCACATAGGAACTCCTCTTTTCTCATTTTGTCTCCGGTAAGTTGTTATTGATCTGTACATGATGTTTCTCTTTCTTGCCAGCCGTGGGAATGGGCCAGCCTCTGGCATTGCTGTTGCCTTGAACATTGCCATCACCACCGTTGTCATGAAGTCATGACAGCAGCACCATCAGCTCTGGTTTATTGGGTGTCTACTGTGGACAGTGGTAGGGCTAGACATTTAGTATACTTCAGGGCTGCTGTGGGGATTAAATGAGGTATAAAGCATCTATAACCCCATGGTCCAATAGGGTAGCCACTAGCCATGTGTGCCTACTGAGATATACATTTTAATTAAAGTTAAATAAAGAAAAAATTCAATTTATCATGCACAGTAGCCATATTTCAAGTGCTCAATATGTGCTCATGGCTGATGTAGCTGGCAGTGAAGATGGGGAACACTGTCATCATCACAGAAAATTCTTCCACAGCGCAGATCTAGATAGAACAGGATTCAGTCCGCTGTGGCTTGTGGATCCATGGACTGAAGTCGTACACACAGAATTTTGTGGGAACACAGCTGTGCCTGTTTGTTTATGCCTTGTCTATGGCTGCCTTTGCACTACAAGGATGGAATTGAGTAGTTGTGACAGGGACCGTGTGGCCTGCAAAACCTAAAATACTCAGTCTCGTATTCTTGAAGGAAAAGTTTGTCGGCCTCTGGTCTAGAACATTGCCTGGCACTTGTTAAGTGTTAAATACATGTTTGGGACTTTTTATTTATTGAAAATAATATACATTTAGGTCTCCACATAAGCTTTTAAAGTAAGCATTGTTATCCCTGTCCTAGAGATGAGAAAACTGGGACTGGAATTCTGTACTGTCACTTCCAGGGGGCAAACACCTCATGAGTTTTTTTTGTTTGTTTGTTTTTTGTTTTTTTTGTTTTTAGACAGTCTTGCTCTGTCTCCCAGGCTGGACTGCGGTGTCGCGATCTCAGCTCACTGCAGCCTCTGCCTCCTGGGGTTCAAGTGATTCTCCTGCTTCAGCCTCCCCACTAGCTGGGATTGTAGGTACCTGCCACCTCGCCCGGCTAATTCTTGCATTTTTAGTAGAGATAGGATTTCATCATGTTGGCCAGGCTGGTCTTGAATTCCTGACCTCAAGTGATCCACCCGCCTCGGCCTCCCAAAGTACTGGGATTACAGGTGTGAGCTACCATGCCTGGTCTCATGAGTCTTGTTTATCACTTACCTCCTTTTGTTCTTCCAACTTTAGTTTCAGGTTCAGGGGGTACATGTACAGGTTTGTTACATGGGTAAATTGCATGTCACTGGAGTTTGGTGTACTAATGATTTCATCACCCAGGTAGTGAGTATACTACCTGATAGTAGTTTTTGATCCTCACCTTCCACCCTCAAGGAGGTCTCAGTGTCTGTTGTTCCCTTCTTTGTATCATGAGTGCCTGATGTTTAGCTCCCACTTATAAGTGAGAACATGCAGCATTTGGTTTTCTGTTCCTGTGTTAACTCACTTAGGATAGTGGCCTCCAGCTGCATCCATGCTGCAGCAAAGAGCATGATTTCATTCTTTTTTTATGCCTGCATAGTATTCCATGGTGTTTATATACCACATTTTCTTTATCCCATGCACCGTGGATGGGCACCTAGGTTGATTTCTTGTCTTTGCTATTGCATCACTTACTCTTGAATCTGGAGCAGTGCCTAGCACATAATAAACATTCAGGACATGTTTGTTGAGCAATGAATGGATGAGTTAGGAATCAATTACATATAAATCAATAATCAATAATCATCAGTGATTAATTTCTATGAACAAATATGAAAATTAGATCAGCCCCATTGTAGAGATGAGGAAACAGCCCTGTAGAGGGAAAGTGACTCATCAAAATGCAACATCGCTGTGAAAGTGTAGACTTGGGGCTCCAGCTGAAGTCATCTGTGTATTTTCTAAGCTGTCCGCTCTACCATCCTGCCTTCTCCGGGAGCTGCCAAAGTGCAGCGTTGATGCCTCCTCTCTCTGTCCCGTAGCCTGACTTTTGTTCAGCTCCTGCTTCTCTTCTTCAGCAGCTGCCAGCTTCAGCTGCTTTGTGGCACCCTTGGGCTTGAAGCTTCATTTCTGGTCCTGTGGCACCACAAAGCTCTGCCCCAGTGTCACTTGAGTCCAAGTAGGTCAGCCAAGTTTGAATGATCTCTCTCGGCCACTTCAATCTACGAAGCTGGAGTTGAAACCGTCTGTGATTTTACACATTCGTTACAGCAAAACCAAGAGGGCCATGGGGTAAGAGGGCCATTAAGCTAGAGGCTGAGCAAAACTCTGCTCTTGAAGTACCTTCTGAGATGTCTTCTCATGGAACATCTACTCAAAGTGGCTTCACATCCAATTAAGTCAAAGATGCATTAAATGAATCCAGTTCATAACTGCTTCCAGCCATGAAGTCACAGTTCCATCTCTTGCCCTGGGAGGGATTTCTTTCGGACTCTGAGGACTGGAGCCCTGGAGACTTTATTGCCTTACGGTTTCCTCCTCCACCATCAGATGTTTCTTTTTCATGTGTTCCGGCCTGGATTTGAATAGACTGCCTGGACTTGAGTGCTGCCTTCACCTCTTGCTGGTGCGTAATCTTGGACAAGTTACCTTCTTTCTCAGTGCCTCAGTTTCCTCTTCAGTACTATAAGGATAATAATAAGACCTACCACATAGCTGTAGAGAGGATTAAAGGAGCCAACATGGAAAATATTTAGAACAGTGTAGTGCATAGTATCTTGTCTATAGGTGATTATTATTATTATCCCCTTGAATCTAAAATCCCTCTAGTTTGTTTCAGAGGAGCAAGGATTGTGTCTTACCTGCCTTTAAATCCCTTTAATTTGGGGGTCTCAAGCCCAATCATCTGCAGGAGACTAGAAGTGAACTTGCATGAGTGAATTGAACCAGGTGTGGATTTCTGTGAACTAGAGAATGCAAGGCTGTCTGAAAGGGGAACTAGTCCTCATTCATGCGTCACATATACACTGAGAACCTACTATGTGCCAAGCACTGTTCTGCATCTGGGGACACAGCAGAGAATGAACCAGGCAAAATTCCCTGCCCCCTTGGAGTTGATGTTGTAGTGGACTAAGCTCTGATGACTCTGTTGCTGCATGAGAACGTGGGCCCACTGCTGACAAAACTTCTGATTTTTCTATAAGAAAAGCCGGAAACCTGGATTCGTAAAAACCATAAACTCTCCTAGCTTGAGAATTGGCAGTGGTTTCCATTTTTTTTTTTTTTTTTTTAAAGCACAGTACATGCTGTGAACCCGGAGCCAGTTTGCAGCCCCTGCCTTAAGACACTCCTCTAATTTCTCTGGGAGGAGGCCTGTCTCTGCCCTGCAAACCAGCAGCTGGTCGGATTTCAAGGTCATTGGTGTGGAGGGGGCCTCCTCCCTCTCCTGCGTGGAGGTTATTGTGGCTTTTTCTGCCCACAGAGCAGATGACGCTGCCACCCTGCAGACTGCAGGCAGTGAGTTCGAATATTCCTTCTCTTATCCTTGCTTTTGGATGGTGGCCTTGGCTGGGTTCCCAGCCCCCTGACAGCAGACGACAAAAGGATGGAAGCAGCTTCCTCATAGTCACCCACGGGGGCGATAGGGTGGTGATGGTGATGTGGAGAAAATGCATTGGGTCAGGACAGCCGCCTTTGAAGCCAGAAAATTAATGATCTCTGTTGCCTGAACCTTTTCAAAGTGGAGAAGTGATGTAAAAGCTTGTGTGGGAAGGATTGAGAATGGGATTGAGGAGAAAAGAAGTTTAGGATGCTATCAGGAACAATTCCTAACAGCAGGAGGTTTTTGGAGAGGCAGTGGTGAAATTCCTTGGAAATTTTTGTGTGGTGTCTTTTTTTCTTTTTTCTTTCTTTCTTTCTCCTTTTTTTTTTTTTCCTGAGATAGAGCCTCATTCTGTCACCCAAGCTGGAGTGCAATGGTGCAACCCCAGCCCACTGCAACCTCCACCTCCCAGGTTCAAGCTATTCTCCTGCCTCAGCCTCCCAAGTAGCTGGGACTACAGGCACCTGCCACCATGCCCAGCTAATTTTTGTATTTTTAGTAGAGACAGGGTTTTGCCATGTTGGCCAGGCTGGCCTTGAATTCCTGACCTCAGGTGAGGTCCACCTGCCATGGCCTTCCAAAGTGTTCGGATTATAGGCGTGAGCCACTGCCCTGGGCCTTTTATGGTGTCTTTGAAGTGCTTGTTTAAATTTACATGTAGTTGCCTCTCAGTGGGGTGCATGCTCTCTGGTTTTCCCCAAGCTCCACCACTCCCTGTTGTGCTTTACCCACTTGCCTGACTCAGTTATGCTTACTGGCCTGGCCTTTGTGGGTCTTTGAGTTGGTGCCGTCTGCTCTGAAGGAAGCGTGCTTGAGATGATGGAATCTAGGTTCAAACCTACCTGCCCTACCTGCCCTTTACTGACTTGTGTGACTGTGGACAAGTTCCTCCACCCCTGAGGTTGTCAGGACCCTGCAGGAAATAGAACCATTCAGGTGGCTGCAAGAAGAAAGTTTCATGAAAGGACTATTTAGGGAGACATGGGCAAGGTTAAGATTACAAATAAGGATGTGGCAGCACCTAGGGCCTTGCAACAGCAGGAGGCCGTTACCGTCTCTAAAGAGGAAGAAGCAAGCTGAGGGAATAGTTTGGAGTCTATTGAGAGCTGGGGCTAAAAAGGAAGGCATCGCCAGCAGGAACCATGGTCCTGGAGGGATGAACCGCTTCCCAAATAGCAGTACCGAGGCAGGGAGGAAGAGGGGGAACAAATACCCCGGCTTCTCTTCACCTCTTCCATTGCCTGTTGGCCTCACCCACTGGCTGAACCCAACTGGAAACCAGAAGGACCAGATGATGAAATCTGTAAGGGTCAGCCTTTTGGGGCTCAGCTCACAGCAGAATCAGAGAAAAAAAATGGATCTGAGAGGTGAAACAAGGAACAAGCAGCAAGCAACTCTCAGCTTCCCTACCTTGAAAGTGGAGGAGAATGAGATAACTGACCTCGGAAGGTTATTGGGTGGCTCATGTACTCCCAAAGGGAAGGGCCTGGTCAGTATTAAGTACTCATAAATGCTGAGATTCAGTGTGAGTTTCAAAACATTTCTAGGAGCTAAAGGTCCTGAGAAAGGGGTTCAGTTTCAGTATCAAGAGACATTCTCAGGTGGGCAGATCTCTTGAAGCCAGGAGTTCGAGACCAGCCTGCCCATCATGGCAAGACCCTATCTCTACTAAAAATACAAAAATTAGCTGGGTGTGGTGGTGGGTGCCTGTAATCCAAGCTACTCTGGAGGCTGAGGCAAGTAAATTGCTTGAACCTGGGAGGTGGAGGTTGCAGTGAGCTGAGATCGCACCAATGCACTCCAGCCTGGGTGACAGAGTGAGACCCTGTCTCAAAAACAAAAACCAAAAAGACATTCTCCTCCTTCCCCTGCAGTGGGGCTCACTGGGAATGGTTGCATCTTCCATGGGGAGTTTAAAGTGAATGTGTGGTGGCTAAGGGCAAAGACCCTAGAACCAAGTAGGTAGACACTGTGGTAGTCTATCAGTGTGGTAGACACTGATCTACTTTCTGTTACTATAGATTAATGGCCTTGTACAGTATACACTATTTTGTGTCTGCCTTCTTTCACTTAAAATAATGTTTTTGAGACTCACGCATGCATGTGTCTGTATTGGAGTCTATTGAGAGCTGGGTTCCAGTCCTGATTGCCACTGACAGTCAAGTTACTTAACTTTTCATGCCTTATTTTCTCATCTGTAAAATGAGGATGTTAGTAGTTTCTACCTCATCGGGGTCTGAGGATTAAAATGAGTTAATCTACGTAAAGAGCTTAACACAGCATCTAACACATAGTAGACAATCAATAGATGTTAGCTATTGTAATTGCCATCATCATCGTCATCATCATCATCATCATCATCATTATCATCATCATCGTCACCATCTCCACAGATCAGCTCCAATCAAAACTGACCCATTGTCAATAGAAAAATTCTCTGTGGATGAAGTCCGTGCCACCAGGCCTCTCCAGAGCTTCATTGATCATACCATTATCTTCTCATCCTCCCACAGATATGATATTTCAGGGAGTGATTGATAGGTGTGTGTGTGTGTACGTGGGGAAGGGTGGGCTTGTGCCTGACTCCAGGGACAGAGTGCTTTGTTATGCAGAATAGCTTGCCTGTCATCCCACTACAGGCCCCTTCCTTGAAAAGTTCCAGGCTATTTTTGAGCCCTCATGGCTCACATGTTCCTTTCTACATCATGTCAATGCCAGTACAGAAAAATTGAAACCTTTTGGCAGCGTCTAAAGCAAAAGAGATTTCAAAGTGCATGGAGGATGAGTGTTGCTCGAATGACAGGGTATTAAAACGTGACAAGAATGCTGAGTTGAGAGACTGTAGGCAGCTTGTGTGTTTGTATTTGGACCTTGCTGGATTTCTTGGGAAATCAGTGGAGTTGCCCAAGGTTAATGTCATCTCCAAGAAGGCACTAAAGGGTAGTAAAACTCCTTCACCCCATTTGTACATACAGTCTGCAAGAGCAGAAGAGGATGCAGCCAGTGGAGTGGGCAGTTGTCCCAGAGCACCACCTGGGCTCTGAGCTACAGGATTCTGCAGGGGGAAGCACCTGAGGACAGAGTGAGATGGGTTGGTGCCACTTGGGAGCTCCAGGCTTTTGTGTGCTGATGTGTAGGCAGATACTGGAGCCAGACCGAATTGTGTGCGAAAATGTGGGTCTAAGAGTGAAGGCACCAAACCCTCACCTTTTCTACTTTCATTCAGCCTTCTCATTCTTCTTTGAAGGGCAGAATATGACTTTGGATTCAGGTAGACCTGAGTTCAAATCCCTCTTCTTCTTCAGTGAGTAGCTAAATCTTTCCAATGCTTTATTTAAAAGGAATCATGATCACACTTTCAGGGCTGTTGAGAGGTTTAGAGGTCGTGGTGTTACAGGGCCCCTGGGGCTCAAAAGATGTTTGCTGAAACCCTATCTTGTGTTAAATTGTCACAATAGTCCCAAGGGGAGGATGAACAGGTAGCACTGCCATTTCATAAACAGGTGACTGAGGTGCAGAGTGGCTTATCCATAACGACACAGGAGGTGAATGCTGGAGCTGGATTGAAGGCTGAGTCATTGGACTCTCCTCTGAGGGAGGCAGTACAGTGTAGTGGTCAGGGCTTGACCAACCTCTAGAGTCCATGGGCAGATTTTCTGGGCCTCTGGCTTAGTTTTCCTCATGCATAAATGGAGTGGGGGGATTATAGTAGACGTACTTTCTGTGGTTGTGAAGGTTACATATACATGAGATAATTCTATAAATTCTTAGCATGTGCTTGAGTTACAGTAAATATACAATGAAGCATTCACTACTGTTTTAGTATTATTTTTATTAGAAGCAGAGGCAGTAGTTACCATCATTGTCACCATCTCCATGGATCAGCTCTAATCAAAACTGACCCATTATCAATAGAAAAATTCCCTGTGGATGAAGTACATGTTGTAGGTGTAGCAGGCAATCGTAATCGCCATCAGAGATTCATATTGGGGTTTGGTTTACAAGTGTTGGCCTCTGGGAGTGTTTCCTGTGTGCTCCTTCTCTCCTCCCCTTTGAGGACAGATGGTGTGATGGTTCCTCTCCATTTGGTCCCTCCTCTGGGACCAGCATTCTCCTCCCTTCTTTGTCCTGCTCTGTGTCCCAGGAGGTAGACCCCCGTGGACTGTATCTCCTGGACTCCCTTGCTGGTTGACTTTTGTCTGAGTTAAGCCAAAGGGAGATGGCAGCAAGAGACGAGAGGGTGGGAGGAGAGAGAGTTTGGGGTATTTCCACCTGCAGCTCCCTCTGTCCATCTCTGGCCCCGCTCTGTGATGCTAGCCCCTGCGAGGTTGCCCGTCTCTCAGGGTTTCCTCTCTTACTCGCCCCTGTTACGTCATTTCATGGGACTATACCTTTAGCTTTAGGTGCAGAACAGTTTTCCACAGTTAAGTGTCTTTAATTGAACATCTAGAATGCAAAACATATTATAAGATAATGTGTTAGATTGTTTTCCTTTAAAAAAATGGTACAACCACTTTGCAAAACAATGACAGTTTCTTATTAAGTTAAACATAGAGTTACAGTATGATACAGCAATTCCACTCCCAGGTATTTATCCAAGAGGAATTAAATTGTATGCCCACACAAAAAATGAATGAATAAATGAAGACTCATAAATGAATGTTCATAGCAGCTTTATTCATAATAACCAGATACTGTTAAAAAAAACCCAGAATATTGATCAGTAGATGAATGGATAAGCAAACTTTAGAATAATCATATGGAATATTATTCAGCAGTAAAGATGAACTAACTGCTAATACAGACACGTGCATGTGTGAGTCTCAAAAATGTTATTTTAAGTGAAAGAAGGCAGACACAAAATAGTGCATACTGTACAAGGCCATTAATCTATATAGTAACAGAAAGTGGATCAGTGTCTACCACAGGCTGGGGGTATGTATAGGGAAACTTTTTAGGTAGTGCCCATGCTCTGTATCTCAATTTTGGTGGTACATGGGTATAATACATTTGTATTTTCTTGTATCAAAGTATGCCTCATGAAGTTCAGGTATATGAAAATTTGTATTTGCTTTATTATATTAAAATATCAGAGAATGCAAATTTGTAAAAAGAAAAAGAAAGCCTGAAAGTCCTTTTAACTAGAGACAACCACCACCATCCACATTTTATCTATTTCCTTTCAGTTTTTAATTTTTTGCTGTACTGAGGTTTTCCCCTTCACTGTCTTATTTAAATAAAAAAGAAAGCAAATGGAAAGTCTCCTATACGAAGGCCTTTTTGCTGAGTTTACCTTGCCTAAGGGCATCTAGCATGATGGTGAGAAGGTTTTGTCTTGTATAACTAAAATGTATTGGGAGGAAATGAAAATGTTTAGCCTGGTGAAGGGGAGACATTGGGGAGAAAAGTGAGGAAGAGTATGGTCTACAGTTGTGAGCTTTAAATCACAACCAATCAGCCAATTAAATACTGAGCTCCTGTTATGTGTCAGTATTAGGAAGACAGTAGTGAACAAAACATATGGCTCTTCTGATTTAATGGAGTTAACAGTCTGGGAGGGAAAGATACTTTTATTATTTGCAACAACAATAGCAATAGCTAATATTTATGATGAACTAGTGCCTGTTATGGTGTTAAGGTTTAGTTTTTTCTTTTAGTGTTTTTAATGTGTTGTCATGTTTAATCCCAGCAACTCTATGAGTAGGTACTCTTTTAATTCTCATTTCATGGTTGAAAATAATAAAGTGGCTTGGAGATGTTAAGTCAAATCGCGTCATACAGTGAGCATGTTAAACCTAGACTGGCAGATCAGGACGGAAGTGATATTTAATCCCCAATGAAACAATTTTTTTCTTTTTAATTTTTATTTTTATTGAGACAGAATCTCACTCTGTTGCCCAGGCTGGAGTGCAGTGGCACAATCTTGACTCACTGCAACCTCCACCTCCTGGGTTCAAGCGATTCTCCTACCTCAGCCTCCCAAGTAGCTGGGATTACAAGTGCCTGCCACCACGCCTGGCTAATTTCTGTATTTTTAGTAGAGATGGGGATTTCACCATGTTAGCCAGGCTGGTTTCTAACTCCTGACCTCAGGTGATTCACCTGCCTCGGCCTCTCAAAGTGCTGGGATTACAGGCGTGAGCCACCGGGCCCCGCCTCTTTCAGTGTTTTTAATGTGTTGTCACATTTAATCCCAGCAACTCTATGAGTAGATACTGTTTTTATTCCTACTTTAGGGTTTAAAATAACAAAGTGTCTTGAAGACATTAAGTCAAATGGGAACATACAGTGAGCATGTTAAACCTAGAGTGGCACGTCAGGACAGAAGTGATATTTAATCCCCAAGAAAATAGTATATTTTTTCTTTTTTTGAGACAGGGTCTCACTCTGTTGCCCAGGCTGGAGTACATTGGCATGATCACGGCTCACTGCAGCCTCGACTTCCTGGGCTCAAGTGATCCTCCCACCCCAGCTACCTGGGTACAGGCATGCACCACCTTGCCCCGCTAATGTTTTGTGTTTTTTGCAGACATGGGGTTTTGCTGTGTTGCCCAGGCTGGTCTCAAACTCCTGGGCTCAAGCAATTCACCTGTCTTGGCCTCCCAAAGTGCTGGAATTACAGGCGTAAGCCACTCTGCCCAGCTGGAAATGATATTTAATCTGATATCTGAAGGATGATAGGAGTTAAACAAGAATCAAGTGTCAGAGACCAGATATATGAGGTCATATATATATATTTGCTCAGGGCAGGGGCCTGGTTTTGGGTGATAATTAGGGGCTAGACCGAACAGAATTAGTGTTTGGAAGTGAGTGGTGGTGGTGATGAGGGAGGAGAGAAGGGTGAGTCCCAGGGTGAGGGATGCAGGCACATCCTGAGAAATGAGGCAGAAGAATGAGAACTTGGCTTGGGGCATATTCTGCTCATCTGAATGGTGGTGCTGAGGAGACAGGTGGACAGAGAGGTGTGGGGCTCAGGGAGGAGCACAGGACCAAGAGGGACCAGCAGGAATAGAATTCCTGAAGTCCCTTGGATTGACAAGATGCCTCAGTGAGAGAGAGTCCACAGGGTAGAGATCAGCACCTAGGACAGAGCCTCGAGAACTTCCTCTAGGATAGGGAAAGGCTGGAGAACAGGAGGAGGAGCCAACAAGAGGAGCAAGGGGCCACAGAGGGCAGGATCAGGACTGAGGCAGGCCGACTTCTGCACAGTTGAAGAACTCTAATGTCAGAGCTGTCCTTAGGAGGCAGAGAGCCCCTCGTCATGGAAGAGTGCAGGGAGCTGCTTGGTGACCATCCTTCGGGGATGTCATGGAAAATTTATTTGCATCAATCTGGGGTGAGATTAGGTGTCTGGATTGGTTCAGGTTCTTTTGACATTTGTAAGCACAAAAATGAACTCTAGTTATCTAAAGGAAAAAAAAACTGGAAATATTATGGGTTGGCACACGAGCAGTGCCGGGCCTTAGAAAGTACAGGGCCCAGGGTGGCTCTGGGGATCTGGGTGGCAGGAGCTAATGGATGACCTTCACAGGGTGACACCATTGGGAGGAATCAGCTCCAGCTGTTTTCTGTCCTTGTGTTTCTTTGCCCAAGAATCAAATCCCAGGGAGAACAGTGTGATTCCCCAATGTTGTGAGGTTCAGTCATGTGCAAGGGGAAAGCCGGGCTCCTCGACTGACAGCCCCACCAGGACTGCATACTGTGGAGACAGGATGGCTTCCCAAAGAAAAGCAACATTCCAGCTACCAGAGAAACGGGAGTGGACGCTGGGCAGGCAAAGCCAACAGACACTTTTTGTAGTCTCCCTGGTCCTGTGTATGATTCAGTGATTTTTGCAGTATTCACTTAGCAAGTCATTGCTCCTTGCAGAATTGTTGCTAGTGTTTTTCCTGGCTGGGGATTAAGCTTTTTCCATTTGCCTATTTTAGAATGAGTTGGGGGCCTGGGATTCACATGCATTTGTGGCTGGGCTTCAAGGTAGCCCAGAAATTGTGCCACCTCAGGAGGCACAATTTGGTGGCTGTCACTCCTTGTCATGTCAACAAAGGGTGCAGCTTGTGGCTCTGTGGCCTCTGCTTTACCAGCAAGGGAAGGATGCTGGTAGTAGCAGCAAAGGGTCTAAGTCGCTGTTGCATCAGTGAAGTGGATGTGCCTATCCTAAAGGCACCTACTGAGAAGATGCCCAAGTAACAGACACTCATGGGCACAGTAGACCTGTCAAACCTCATAGTTCCTGGCTGACTCTCTTTGGGTGACCTGAGTCACATGCCCACGTGTGAACACCCACTGAAACTCCTAGGTGCATTATGTCTTCTGCAATGTCTAAAGGAATTAAGGGAGGGATGAAACTCTGTATCTCAACTTTCCTGAATTCACCAGTATGGACGATGGAATTGAGTGCTAGTAACACCAAGCTCCTAAATAATAATAAAAAAGGCTTACTTATAGGAACGTATGAAGCACAAGATAAATAAGGGCCCCCACGGCCCACCCTTCAACTTCTCACCTTTGGCTTGTTAGTCAGGACTCCTTTGGTCACAAGAGACAAAAAAAAAGTTGGTTTAGGAAAAGAGGCATTTATTGGCTTATACAGAGAAGTTGAGAGTTCTTTAGGTCTGGCTGGATTTAGGTGCCCCAGTATGGTCATGGGGCATCTCTTGGCTCAGCTTTTCTCTGTATTGACTTCATTCTCAAAAAAACTTTTCCTTGGTGATGATAAAGATGGCAGATGCAGCACTTTGGGAGGCTGAGGCAAGAGGACCACTTGAGGCCAGGAGTTCGAAACCAGCCTGGTCAACCTAGTGAGACCCCATCTCTACAAAAGAAAAAAAAAAATTCAGGTATAGTGGTGTGCACCTTTAGTAGCTACTATGGATGTTAAGGTGGGAGTTGCATGAATCCAGGTGTTCGTGGTTGCAGTGAGCCATAATCGCACCATTGCACTCCACCTTGGGTGACAGAGTGAGATTCTGTCTCAAAAAACCCACAGAAACTGCCCCCCCCAAAAAAGGATGGCAGATGCAAATTTATTCCCTACCAGTTTAACAACTCTGCTGGGAAATAAACCCTCTTTCCTAATAATTCCAGCAAAAGTCCTGAAGCTGATTCTCTTTGGGTGTCCTGAGTCACACGCCCATGCCTGAATCCCCACTGTGGCCCAGGTCCCATGTCCACCCTTAGAGTCAGAGGATGAGGGCAGCCTTAGCTGGCCTACACAATCAGTGAGACAGTGAAGAGCGATTCCTCCAGGAGAAGCATGGAGGAAGGGTGCTGTCAGGCAGAAACAAGACATGCCACCACACTTGGTTTTGGGGTTAGACCTGCTGCTGGTCTGAGCAATCTAGGGCTGGATATGGCTGGTGAGTGAAGAGATGTTGACATGTCATCCCCTTAGACCATGGCATTGTGTCCTGCTCTCTGCATCTTGGGGGCCTGATCAAAAGCGGGAAGTCATGGGGTCAAGGATGGTCTCCACGTGCCACCCAAACAGGAAGGATGTCCCCAGCAGGTGTTCTGCTCAGGGTCTGGCTCTCCCAGGGTTGTTACTGCAGAGGGAAGGGTAGGGGCAGCTTTCTTCTGGTGGATTTATTTACTTCTCAGGCCTGTTTTTTTTCCTCATGTTGGCTCAACTGTTTTATCTTGCTTAGTTAAATAAATTTGGTAACATTATAAAGGAAAATAGTCTTTTCCGGCATTTGCTGACCACTGCAAAGTTATTGCTCTTTCTTTTGTTTTTCCTTTTTAGTGTTGGGCTGTGAATAAGCAAATGAAGTTTGCTATCTATTCCTCCCCTCTTCCAGGAAGAAATAATCACCATCAGAGCTTTAAGAGTTTCCCATAAGACTGGGCAAATTAGAGGAAGGCCCTCTATACGATGGAACAGATGCAGTTGTGCAAACAGAATGGGGTCATTCTCTACATATGGAGATGGAACAGACCCTCCCAGATGTGTTAGTGTGGAGAAAAGCAGGTGGTGGAGGTGCATTCAGAGTAGCAGTGTTCAGCTCTCCCAAGCACGTTCGAATCACCCAGGAGCTTTTTAAGTGTACTGATGCCTGCCCACCTCCCTCCCCTCACAGCCCCATTAAATCAGAATCTCTGGGAGTGGGACCTGAGCACTTTTCATTTTAAAAGCTCCCTGGGTGACTCCTGGGGAGCCAGGACTGAGAACTAGTGCTGTAGAATTGTATATGGGCAAAACAGCAGGGACCTAGATAAAAAAAGAAAAATGAAGTAGGGAATATCTCAGTCCATACCTACAGATAGCCTCACACGTGTGGTCGCACATACAGAGAACGTCTCTGGAAGGATACACAGGAGACTGGAAAGAACGGTTCTCTCCAGTGATGAAGTACAGCGGTGATTCTCAACTGTATACTCGTTTGTAATGTTGGAATTTTGAAGCCACAAGCATAAATGCTCACTGTGTACTGAAAGCTGGCCAGACAGGGCTGTAAGATGACCCCTGAACTCTAGCTTGTCTGTGTTGGGGCCGGCTGCCCACAGGTTCACACAAACCATCTCCCTGCTTGTGGTCTCTGCTTGCCCTCCTCTACTCAGCTGCAATGAGTGGTTTCTGAGTGTGGGAGAGACCAGAAGAGCTCATTCATTCATTCATTCGTTCATTCATTCACATTTTTAGTAAGAATTAGGTATAAGCCAGGCACGTGGTAGGCACGTAAATCTGATCTCACCTTCACAACCATATATGAAATTGGTGGTCTTATCTCCATTCTAAGATTGGGGATATTTTAACACAGAAATTCATACAACCAAGCTGGAAATATTTGAGGCCAAATGACGAGCTAAGAGAGCTTATAAACTGGCAGCCCTTAGATGTATTTGGATGGCCTGTACAGAGCTTTTTAAAAAAATCTTATTTCACGACTCTGGACCAGTGAACCCAGGGCCACTGTTGGCTAGAGCTGAGTGTCCCTTGGAAGGGCATATGCCCTTCAGTTCAGCCCAGTCCCCCCGTATCCCTTCCCTTCTGTGTCACACCAGCCTTGTATCACTCAGTCACAGGCCTAGCCTCTGCAGGCATTTGCGTTTGTCACCCCTGTGTTAAGGTAGGTAGGATGAGTGAACTGTCGTCTGTCCTGCAGGGATACTGAGCTGAAGTGTCCTGTGGAACGTGCCATTTCTATTCCAATCTGGCCCTCCATCTGCTGGCTGGAAAACCAAGCTCCTCTGCTTTAAGTTTCATTTGTGGATTGCATGGGATGGGCTGTGGGTATTGATTTGTTTGTGGAAAAGATGTGCACAATAGGGAATGTGTAAAATACATCATGGAAATGGACGGTTATGCCGCCTGGCCGGAGTGTGGGGCAGTGGAGTGACAAGAGATGAGAGTCAAGTTAGATGGTGGGGTATACTGTGGGTGGATGCCAGGCTAAGCATTTTGAACTTTAACCTTTAGGCTACTGCTGTCCAATAAGACTTTCTATGGTGCTGGAAATTTCTTCCGTCTGTACTATCCAATGATGTTGTCTCCAGACGCATGTGGCATCAAGCACTTGAAAAGTAGCCGGCATGAATGAAGATTTTTACTGGCATTTTAGATTTTATTTAATTAATTTACTTTTACATAGCTCCATATGACTGGTAGCTCCCACACTGGGCACTGCAGATGTAGGCAATAGCAGTGGATGTGTTGGAGCAGGGAAATAATATCAAAGCTGAGTCTTCAGAAGGTGATTTTTTCCAGGCATGTACAGGCCACATGGGGTGAGCAGAAGTAGGTAGGGATAATATTGACACTTCTTAGCATCTATTAGGCACTTCCTGTGTCCACACACTGTGCTAAGATAACTCACTTATTCCTCATAACAACTCTATGAGGAAAGTACTATCATTGTCCCCATTTTATAGCCTAGAAAATGAGACACAGCAAAGACAATGGGCATATTCAAGGTCACACACCTAATCAACAGTGGCACACAGTGTAGAATCCAGGCAGCTCAGCTGCAGAGCTTGTACCACGAATCCCTCCATCCTGGAAGGAAATAAATGAACCTTCACTGAGAATATACCTTGTGCCGTCCCCTGGTGCTGTGCATTCACACGTGACATCTCATTTAGATTTTGTAGCACTCATGTGCCGTCGGTGGACTTAGATCCTTTGTGTTTATGGAAACTTGGGCTCATAGGGATGAGATATCAAGCTGACTACAATCTCTGTGGACACCAGTTAAGGCTTTATTGTAAAATTCCATGCCTGTGGGGGAATCACAGGCTGTGGGAGTCAGGGGGGAATGTACAGGAAGATATGGCATAAAAGGTGTTGCGAAGGAAGAATCAGTGGGATTTAGCAACTGACTGAATGACGGGGGTGAGGAAAGTGGGGGAGGCTTTCTCCTGGAACAGTGAGATGAATGACAAACACACATGAAACTGCACTGTGTGAGTTGAGAGTGTGGGCTCTAGAGGAAGACAAACTGGTTTCAAATACAAGTGTTAACACGAACTAGCTGAACAACCTTGGGCAAATCACTTCTCTCTGAGCATCGGTGTCCCTGTTAATATAATGAGGACCCAAGGCAGGAGGATTCCTTGAGGTCAGGAGTTTGAGACCAGCCTGGGCAACATAGTGAGAACCCATCTCTAGAAAAAACTTAAAAAATTATCCAGGTATGGTGATGCATGCCTGTAGTCCCATCTACTCAGGAGGCTGAGGCCAGAGGTTCACTTGAGCCCAGGAGTTTGCGGCTGCAGTGAGCTGTGATTGCACCATTGCACTCCAGCCTGGGTGACAGAACAAGACTTTGTCTCTATAAAAGATATAATGAGAATCATAGCACCTTCTTCACAAGACCGTGATGAGGCTCAGTTTAAGCACGGATATGAAAGCCCTTTGCTTAACTCAACAGCATGACCCTATGAGTCACTCTTCTTAGTGCTAGTGAGACCAGCCACTGGGCAGAAATGGTGACCAGAACTTTCTGTCTTTGGTCATGGAAACAGTTTAGGAAATTGCCTGGGGGAACCCCATTTCATCTTGGGCACTTGGCAGAGTTTAATGCGGATAAGCCTGTGGGTCAGCTTTGACCTAGGAGGAAAGAGTGGTTCTCCCAGCAGCTGTAGAGCAAAGTCTGCATGCCAGTGGCTCCAACTCAAATGCCCTTTTCCACCAAGCAGTTTGCATGTGTTGTATTATTTGGGCTGCACAACCACCTTATATAAGTAGGTACTATTATAAAATAAGGCTCAGAGAGGTGGAGACACTGAGCTAATGTCCTTCAGCTTATAGGTGGTAAAACGAGCATTCAAACCAAGGTCCACCTGCTTCCAGAAACTTAGCCTGTAATTCCTGATAGATGATGGGCTTCTCATTTCTTCTCCCACCACAGATATCTGCAACTAGTGCTAGAATTTCTATCCCAGATTGACATGGATTTAAGGGCAAAGATTGCTTCCTGAGAATGTTTTCCACTATAGACCCCAGTAAGAATTGTGTACAAGAGGGGAATCGATTCTACACAGAAATATATATATATATATATATAATGTATATGTATATATAATGTATATATATATTATGTATATGTATATATATATATATATATATATATAGAGAGAGATATGATTTAATTTAGTCCTCTTTGGAATGCAATGAGTAAATTTTAGTAGTTAGAGTAAACCACTAAAATTTGGGAGTTAGGGGTAAAGTGCAGTGTGAAGCAGAGTTGAGATCTCAGTGCCTTTCCTGGGGCAGAAACATCCGAGAGGGCCCCTGTCACCCGAGATTTTGGCTACAGTCTACTCCTTCCATCTGGGATTAACCAGGCATTTCTTATCCTTGCTGATCTAGTGTTTCTTATTGCTGCTGTAGCAAATTACCACAAATTTCCTGGCCTAAAATGGCACACATTTATTATCTTATACTTCTAGATATCAACATTCTGAACAGCGGGTCTTCTGGGGCTGAAATCGAGGTGTCAGCAGGGCTGCCTTCCTTCTGGAGGCTCTAGGGGACAATCTGTTTCTTATCTTTTCTAGAGGCCACCCACATTCCTTGGCTTGC
>NW_026652281.1:75736552-75957233 GCF_009828535.3 Hylobates moloch
CCTTTCCCTTTCCCTTTCCATTTCCCTTTCCCTTTCCCTTTCCCTTCCCCTCCCCTTCCCCTTCCCTTCCCCTTCTCTTCTCTTTTCTTTTTTTTCTGGAGTCAGGGTCTCACTCTGTTGCCCAGGCTGGAGC
This sequence comes from Hylobates moloch, assembly GCF_009828535.3. Classification (NCBI taxonomy): domain Eukaryota; kingdom Metazoa; phylum Chordata; class Mammalia; order Primates; family Hylobatidae; genus Hylobates; species Hylobates moloch. Next base: position 75,736,686 of record NW_026652281.1, read on the forward strand.
ACAGTGGTGCTAACACAGCTCACTGCAGTCTTGATTTCCCAGCCTCCCAGGTTCAAGCAATTCCCCCCACCTCAGCTTCCCAAGTAGCTGGGACCACAGGTGCACGCCACCATGCCTGGCTAATTTTTTTAATTTTTTAGAGATGGAGTCTTGCCATGTTGCCCAGGATGGTCTTGAACTCCTGGGCTCAAGCAATCCTCCTGCCTCGACCTCCCAAAGTGCTTTGATTGTAGGTGTGAGCCACTGCACTCGGCTGCAGGTGGCCTTTCTGATCTTGCCTGTAATAAGGGAGGGTGGGAGGTGGATAGAGCCTGAGACATCTTTTTCATTCTCTGCTGGAGCTGAGTAGCAATTTCCCCTTTTAAACAGGCCATGCGTGCAGTCCCCTACCTGGCCATCAGACATTTTCATTGCTCACCTGGCCCCTAGGCATTTGAGTTTCAGACCCCATTGTGTAGTTCTAGTAAAGACTTGCTATAGACGGGTCAGAGGGCTGCAGGCTTTCAACCTTTGTAGAGCAAGGAGTTATTGAATAAATTATGAAGCATCTGGAGATTCTGGGCTCTTAACTGAGTACCTGTTTGAAAGTAGGGTCTAGTTCATTTTTTTCAGCAGCTCAGTAAATGTTGCCTCTTCTTAAAAAACAAAAAACAAAAACTGGTCTTACTCTGAATTTGCCAAATAGAAATGAGGGGGTGTTTATTTGTGTCATAAAAGGATTTGATTTCTTTAAATAGGAAGCCCTACTATTTTCTTCAAAGTGTTTCAGTTAATGGGAAATTTGATTTGCACAACTTTTCAGAAACACACTGTGTAAAGGAATTACCTGCACCAGAAGCTCATCAGGCTTTTCAAAGTCTGCTCTCAGCTTCTCTGCACATCATGCTGGGGTTCACTTGGCCTATTCATTCTGCCTCAGTGGGGATGGACTATTCATTTCTGTGGGTAATTGGAAGGCTACCTAAAGTGACCTTGTCAATGGTTGGATTGACAAATATCCAGGCTGGTGGAATGTCGGGGGATCAGCCAGGAGCTACATCTACCATGAAGTTGGTTATGTTTTCTCCTTTTTCTATGACTGATAATATTCATTTTTTGGTTCATTCATTCAACAAATATTTATTTACTGAATATCAATTATGTACCAGGAATTGTGGTAGACACTAGGAGACTAGAGATGAGCTATCTTTATCCCCTTCTGTCTCCAAAGGGGATAAAGATGAATAAGATAATAACTGTTTTTTTCTTTTTTTTGAGACAGAGTCTCGCTCTGTCGCTTAGGCTGGAGTGCAGTGGCGCGATCTTGGCTCACTGCAGCCTCCACCTCTCTGGTTCCAGTGATTCTCCTGCCTCAGTCTCCTGGTAGCTGGGATTACAGGGGCCCACCACCATACCTGGCTAATTTTTGTATTTTTTGTAGAGAATAACTGGTATTTTGGATGTTTGAAAGAAAGGTTGTAGAATAAAACAACTACTTGAAAATGGGAGAAAGTACTTTCCTAAATATTTCTGGGTCAAAGAATAAATTAAAACTATACTAATAGACCACTTAGAAACTTGATACGATGATGGGACTAAACATAAAACATAGGATGCAGCCAAAACTGTACTTAAAAGAAAGGTTTTCAGCCATAACATCTTTAAATCTTTAATGAAGAGGAATGGGAATAAATTAATTGAGCAGTCAATTCAAGAAGCTTAAAAAAGAACAGTGGATAATATTAGCTGACATTTGTAGAATAGTCATGATATGGTTGGCGTGGTTCTGAGCGTGGAATAACTCATTTAGTTCTGACAACACCACTGTGATATGGGTCCTGTTGTCGCTGTCATTTTCCAGAGAGGAAACTGAAGTATAGGAAGATGAGGTAGTGTACCTAGTCTTAGAGTTTGCAAATGATAGACACAGAATGTACACCTGGTCATCAGACTCCAGAATTCACATTCCCAACCAATAAGCAATACAAATACAGGTAAGCAATACAATCACAGACACACAGAACAAAAAAAGTTAAAGTAGCAATTAATAAAGTAGAATAAAACCAGGTAGAGTTGATAAATATAATCATAATCTGCTTCTTTAACATGATAGAATGATAAAAATAGACAAGAAAGAACACAACCTTCTGGAAAAAAAATAAGGAGAGACTACCAACAATGCAACATGAAGAAAGAAAGAAAGAGAAAAGGTGTAATATTATCCCAGATAAGATGCTACAGTTTAAACATGTTGAGAAGAACACTGTGGATAATTTCCAAGGAAAATATAAATTCCAAAAGTTAGTTTGAGTAGAGGTGGAAAACTGTCCTCTGTGGTTGAAGTGTAGAGAGGGAGAGGGAGGTGAAGCTGGGGAAAGCTCGGGGATGGGGCGAGACTATGCTGTCATCCCTTTACTTTCATGTTGAGTAAAAGGGAAAGGTAAACATGGAACTATGACAAGGGGAAAAGAGAGAATAATAAAAATATTATTTGGGGTAATATGGTTTTCTATCTGGAAAACTCAAAGGAAGCAACTAAAACTCCACAAAAGCTATTTGAGTTTTTTAAAAAATGCTTTAAAATAAATATGCTAACAATCTATTGCTTTCCTATTGTTTTTGTTTGTTTGTTTATTTTGTGTTTTGAGATGGAGTCTCGCTCTGTTGCCCAGGCTGGAGTGCAGTGGTGTGATATTGGCTCACTTCAAACTCCGCCTCCTGGGTTCAAGCAATCTCCTGCCTCAGCCTTCTGAGTAGCTGGGACTACTACAGGCACCTACCACCACGCCCAGCTAATTTTTGTATTTTTAGTAGAGACGGGGTTTCACCATGTTGGCCACGCTGGTCTCAAACTCCTGGCCTCAAGTGATCTGCCTGCCTCAGCCTCCCAAAGTGCCGGGATTACAGGTGTGAACCACTGCACACAGCTGTTTGCTTTCCTATTTTTAAACAATGACCAGTTGGGGAACAAAATGAAGACATGTCAAATTTACAAGAGCATACAAAAGAATCCCTTAGATGATGCTAAAGGGAAAATGTGTAGGACTTATATGGAGAAAATAAGAGTTCAACAAGGGGACAATCATTTCCTGATGGAAAGACTCATTGTTGTCAAGGCATCAATTATCTTGAATTTAATTTCTAAATTTAACACAATTTCAATCAAAGTCCCAATCATTTTTTGGAGGCTGGGGGTTGACTGAATACAATCCCAATAAAAATTCCATTGGTATTTTTAAAATCTTGATAAACTGATTCTAAAGTTTACTTGGAAGAATAAATGTGCAGTGATAGCCAAGAAAATGTTGAAAATAAGGATAATGCGGGAGGACTTGCCCTGCCAAGATATAACATATTACAGAGCTACTATAATTAAAGCCCGTATTGCTATACTAGAAGACAGATCAGTGGCACAGAACAGAAGGCCCAAAGACAGACCCCAGTATATATAATTATTAAACATATAATAAAGTTGGCATTTGAAATCAGTGGGGAAGGGATGAATTATTCAATAAAGGATGCTGGGACAATTGGTTACCTCTTTGGAAAAAAATGGCAAATTGGATTCCCATTTCAAATCAGATTCCAAGAAATTACACATGGATCAAACAGTTTAAAGTGGAAATGATGCTATATAAAAGTACAAAAAAACTCCAAAGAGTAATATTTATATGACTTTGGAGCATGAAGAAGGCTGTTTGAGGTGTACATGGACTGTCTTTCTTTGTCCAGTTTTCCCTTTTAGTAGTTTAAAAGGAATACATAGTAGTTTTTATATTTTTATGTATTTATTTATTTATTTTTGAAACAGGGTCTCATTATGTCACCCAGGCTGGAGTGCAGTGGTGCAGTCATGGCTCACTGCAGCCCCAACTTCCTGGGCTCAAGCGATCCTCCCACCTCAGCCTCCGGAGTAGCTGGACTGCAGGCATGCACCACCATGTCTGGCTAATCTTTTATTTTTTGCAGAGATGGGGTCTCACTATGTTGTGCAGGTTGGTCTCAAACTCCTGGGCTCGAGTGATCCTCCTGCCTTGGCATCCCAAAGTGCTGGGATTACAGATGTGAGACACCACACCCGGTTTCTATACTTATTTTTAATCTTTAATTGTTAACACGTATATTTAAACTTACAATGTCCTATATGCAATTTCTCAATATCTATAATCTTTTGAGGAATATAAGACTCAGCACATTTTAATCTTGTAACCCTCCTGCAACTCCCATTTCTTATGTCTTCGCTTTTCTCTACTTCTCTATCTCTTCCTCTGTTGAAAACTTTTCATATTATGGAAAAAGTTAAACATATATAAAAGTAACAGATTAGTATAATGCATCCTCATGTGTGCATCACCCAGTTCAGTAATGACCCATCATGATCAATTTCTTTTTCATCTGTAATCCTCCCCTTTCTATCCCCACCTTGGCATACTGAATTATTTTAAATTATTTTATCCATAAAGATTTTAATGTATCCTCAAAGATAAGGATTCTATAACCAAAAAAAAACAAGACCATTATCACACCAAATATTTCTAATTCCCTAGTATCAGTAACAATAATTCCCTAATGTCATCAGAAAGTGAGTATATCCATTTCCCTGATTGCCTTATAATTTTTTAAACTATTGGTTTTTTCCAATTAGAATCTAAACAAGGTCCACATGTTAAATTTAGTTGATATAGGTTGATAGGTGCAGCAAACCAACATGGCACATGTATACCTGTGTAACAAACCTGAACGTTCTGCACGTGTATCCCAGAACTTAAAGTAAAATAAAAAAATATTTAGTTGATAATGTTTCTTAAATTCCTTTGAAAATATACATTTCTCGTCTTATTTTCTCCCCGCTTGCAGTCCTCTCTTGTAGTTTATTTGTTGAAGATACCATATTGGTTGCCTTGTAGTTTTCTACATTCCGGGTATTTGGGTGGGGTTGGGGGGGTAGTGTTTGCTGATCGCATCCCTGTGGTGTCATTTAATATGTTCCTCTGTCACTTGTATTTTCTGTAAATCTGTAGTTGCATCAAGAGACTTGAACCAATCACGTCTGATTATTTGACAAGTGTACTTCATAGGTAGTGAAGTGAGCTTTCCTCTGTAGGCAAGTGGTGTCTTTTTGTGATCTTAGCAACCATAGATGATTGTCACCTAGACTCATTGTGTCACTAGGGATGGCCTTGAGGTTTTCTGTTCTATTTTCATTTACTAAGCATGCACTTTAGAAAGGCTCTGAGCTGGTCCCTGAAGCATGGCACCCATCCTCCAGAAACCCACAGTCTAGAGGCTGTAAAACAAGATTTGAACACCAAGACTGTAAAAGATGATTTGAACAACAACAACAACAGAAAAGTTTTATTTTGTATACATTCTTTCATTATACCTCCCCCAGAGGGATATAACCTCCAAATAGGGGAGCCATACCATAGATGCATTAAATTCACACCAATTCAAATATGTGTATATATTTATTTGCTTGCAAACTACTAAAGTGACAATGTAAACGTTGCTGCCTATTTTTCCCACTCTTCTATTAGATTGACATTGCTTTTGGTGAGATGGGGCATGAGTCCACCATCCTGTTCCCTCTGTTTCTACATGACCCTCATCGTCTGAACACCTCTCTTAAGTGTGACTCTAGGATTTAAAGATACATATTTCTTATGCATTATGCACCTAAACACAAGCCAACTACTTCATCTGGCACCTGATCCAAGAAACAACATTCTGTTCCAAAATCAATAGAAGACAAGGCACTTTAAGGGATCTTCAAGGGAGTGTAATTTTGAGCATATGGAATCTTTCTAACCCTAGCTAACTTTAGAAGTTTAACTCCTATGCAAGATGAAGCATCTATGTTCCCAAGAGTTTGACTTCAGCAAAGGACAAGCTGCAGAAGCTGACATTATTGTTTATTTTGGCATAAAAGCTTTACTTGTTGGTAAAGTTCAAGTTTAATGATCTCTTCCTCCCTTTCTCTCTCTTCCTCCTCTCCGCTTTCCTTCTTCCCTTCCTCCCACCCTGATTTTCTCTTTTGCAGTTTGCTGCTTTGTGGTGCACAAGCGGTGCCATGAATTTGTCACATTCTCCTGCCCTGGCGCTGACAAGGGTCCAGCCTCTGATGTAAGTAATGGGCATCGATCACTTTTCTCTGTCCACAGTCAATGCTGCCTTGTAATTAAATGTGAGTGAGCATGCTTAGACGAGTATGTGCGGAAGATCTCACTCTAAGGCATGTGGTGGTCCCTATAGCTTTTGAGACAGTTTTCCTTTTAGTGGAAAACAAAACGAAACAAACATTTTGAGAGGGGGTGTGGCTGGATAGGAAACCAGCTAGTTTGTCTACTATGATTTTGCTAATGTCTTCACTTTGAAAGCTGGAGCATGGAGGGTGATAGGCAGGGGCCTACTTGGTAGTGTGGCTGCAAAAAGGTAGTTTTGGTGGTACTTTGCAGTGCATGTTATGGCACTTTGTTAGGGTGTTCTTTCTTTTATTATTATTATTTTATTATTATTATTATTATTATTTGAGATGGAGTCTTGCTCTGTCGCCCAGGCTGGAGTGCAGTGGAGCAATCTCAGCTCACTGAAAGCTCCGCCTCCTGGGTTGATGCCATTCTCCTGCCTCAGCCTCCCAAGGAGCTGGGACTACAGGCACCTGCCACTATGCCCGGCTAATTTTTTGTTTTGTATTTTTAGTAGAGACGGAGTTTCACTGTGTTAGCCAGGATGGTCTCGATCTCCTGACCTCGTGATCCGCCCGCCTCAGCCTCCCAAAGTGCTGGGATTACAGGTGTGAGTCACCGTGCCCGGCCTATTATTATTATTATTTAAGAGACAAAGTCTCTCCGAGTTGCCCAGGCTGGTCTCAAATTCCTGGGCTCAAGCAATCCTCCTGCCTTGGCCTCCCAAAGTGTTGGGATTCCAGGCGTGAGCCAGTGCACCCTGCTTGTTAGGGTGTTCTTAATATCAGGGCCCAGGAATGAGGAGGAAATGAATTTATCCTGCTACCATGAATCTCAAAGTATGACTGCTGCTAGTGGGACAAGAGATGCTTGTAGGTAAAATGTGCACAAAATTTTTGTTTTAATCATTATAAATTGATTTTAATGTGGATTGGGAAAAATGTATCTAGTAGTGGTTTTGCATTTGTGATAAGGATATAGAATTTCCTACCTAAGTAAAGGTATTTAGGTTAAACAAAAGATAAATTGATTTGAGGACAATATTAAGTGAATGACAGTATGGGTGATATAAGGTTGTGGCAAAAGTTTTGGTACAAATGTGTTTAATGTTTAGGGTACATTGTTTATTGGCCTGCCCAGCAGCCATTCACAGCCTTCATCCTTCTGGCAGAGGCTACCTCTCATGCTGGAAGCTAAAAATGCCTGATACTTGCTTTCCCCGGCTCTCTTGTAGCTGCTGAATGAGGATGTGACCCAATCCTGCTAATGGGAACTGAGAGGAAGACCTGGGAAGGAATCTAGGAAAGATTTTTCCTTTCTGATAAGAGAGAGACACCCCTTCCCTTGTCCTCTTGGGCATTCTTGTGCAAGGATATAATGCTTGGATTTGTGGCAACCCTTTTGGGTCAATGAGGGACACATTGCCGACATCCTGATCATGGCAGAGTGGAAAACTTAAAAAACCGTGGGTCCATGATGATGCTGATGAGCTGTTGAGACCACTGACAGTCCTTTTATCCCCAAGCTGGATAGATGGGATAAGAAGCTTTTTTTTTTCGGCTGAGCATGGTGGCTCATGCCTGTAATCTCAGCACTTTGGGAGGCCGAGGCTGGCAGATCATGAGGTCAGGAGATTGAGACCATCCTGGCTAACATGATGAAACCCTGTCTCTACTAAAAATACAAAAAATTAGCTGGATGTGGTGACGGGTGCCTGTAGTCCTAGCTACTCGGGAGGCTGAGGCAGAAGAATGGCGTGAACCTGGGAGGCGGAGCTTGCAGTGAGTGGAGATCGCACCACTGCACTGCAGCCTGGGCGACAGAGGGAGACCCTATTTAAAAAAAAAAAAAAAAAAAGAAAAAGGTTTTTTTCTTTTTCTTTGTTTTTGAACAAAGTCTTACTGTTTGAAGCCTTCTTTTTTATTTTTGCTTTTTTTCTCTTTTGAGACAGAATCTTGCTCTGTTGCCCAGGCCAGAGTGTGATGGCACGATCATGTCTCACTCACTGCAGCTTAACCTTCCTGACTCAAGCAACCCTCCCACCTCTGCCTCCCAAGTAGCTGGGTCTACAAGTGCATGCCACCACACCTGGCTAATTTTTTATTTCTTTGTAAAGATAGGTTTTCCCTCTGTTGCCCAGGCTGGTCTCGAATTCCTGGGCTGAAGCCCTCCTCCTACCTCGGCCTCCCAAAGTGCTAGAATTACAGGCATGAGTCACCATGCCTGACCCTGGGAGCATTCTTTTACATGCAGCTGAAACTGTCCTAGAGGAGAAGGCTTCCACCATGCACAGTCTTTCACTGCCCAATAATGAACTGCATTCAGCATACCCCAATGCAGCCATCACCTCTAGTTCTCTTACTTTGTTTCTGCTTTGATTCACCTGCTTGAAATTTCTCCCATTGGCTTTGTCTCCATTACTGGTCCTGTTACCCACTTAGACTTGACAGCTGACAGCTTGCCCAAAGTGAGTAGTGACTATCTTCTGTCATTGAATTTCTTTAGCTCCTGCTGGTCTTCTGCAAATGGTCATCTGCCAATTTGCTGCAAACTGGGGTGGGAGTTGGGGGGGGGGGGCATATCTGTTGCCATAGCAACACAAAGATGCTAGAGCATATGTTGGATATTCTTTGCTTGGAAAATGTGGTAATTGAGGTTAAGAACTCCAAGAAACATGGAACAACCAAAGTCCTTGAAAATCTGTTTGCAGAGACAAAGTTTGAGACTGTTTGTCATGTTCTCTCAGATCCTATGCTCTAGCCCTTGTAGTGCAATTTCTTCTCTCCTCCCTAGCAAAACAGGCAGGGGAGTTTGGGGAGACTGCCCTACTCAGTATGCAGCTCTGAGTGTTCATGCAGACTGAAACTTGATACTCAACTTGCAGCAGGGAAGATGATGTTTCCCATATTCTATCTATCTACTGAACGTTTCTGTTGCCTAAGACAGAAACTCAGCTCAAACTGACTTATATGAAAAGGAAAATTTTTGGTCCTTGAAATTGAAAAGGCCTAATGGTTGACCTGGCTTCAGGCACAGTGAATCAAAGTTCTAAATAATGTCCTCAAGAACCTGTTTCTCCCTTTCTTGGCTTAGCCTTTGTCTGTGTTGACTTTATTTTCAGGAAGGCTTGTCTCCTATGTGAGCATGGTGGCTGCAACACCTTTAATCTTATATCTTATCAGTGCTGCAGGGCAGTAACAAGAGCTAAAGTCTCATTAGACCACAAATCACATATTGCCAGACGAATGGGTTATGCTGATTGGCCAGGCCTGGGTATATGCTGCTGTGGTGTGAATGTTTTATTTCTCCAAACTTATATCCTGAAATCCTAACACCCAAGGTATGGTGTTAGAAGGTGGGCCCCTTGGGAGGTGGTCACTTCATGGGGGAAGAACCCTCATAAATGAGATAGTGCCCCTATAAAAAAGACCCCAGAGATATCCCTCACCCCTTCCACCATGTGAGGTTGCAACGAGAAGATGGTTGTCTATGAGAAAGTGAGCTCTCACCAGAGACTGAATCTTCCAGTGCCTTGATCTTGTACTTTCTAGCCTCCAGAACTGTGAGGAATAAGTTTATCATTTAAAAACCACTCAGGTTTTGGTATTTTGTTACAGCAGCCAGAAGGGACTAGGACAGAAAATTTTGGTACTAAGAGTGTGTAGAGGAAGAAAATTTTAAGGATGGGTTTTCTGAATTGGTTTTGGGGATTTGGCAATTGGCTGCCAAATCTGATTAGATTTAAGAATGCTGATTACCCTATTTCTAGTAGTAAAGAGAGCCTGGATGGTCCATGGCATGATCTGTTTATAGAGATACACAAATCATCTGCATTGGATACTCCTAATCAACCATTTATAAGAAGCAAGGAGCCAAGTGATTCGATATATGATACCCAAACACTTTTGGAAAACTAAGGCATATAATTACTTGCTCCTAATGTCTCTGGACAAAGTGGAGAAAGAAAAAGATGAGCTCATGGATTTGAATTCCCAGCTCAAAGTGTTTCATAAACAATCTAAGAGCTTCTAGGTGTGCCCTGAAGGAGAGCCTTCTAGCCTGTAGCTGCAGGGCTGAAATTTCTGAAAATTAAATGCACAACCTCATCCTGCGATTGGCTGAATTATAATGCAAATTGGACTCCCCACCACACAGGGTGTCTGCTGTAAAAGCAAGGGCAAGGGCATTGATCAGAAAAGAATGGGATCCCATAAGGTGGGAAGACTCTGATGAAGACCCTGCTGAAGCTGGGGACATTGAGCCCCTAAATTGTGACAAGTCTTTTTCACCAGTGGAAGTAGCCTCCTTACCTCCAGCAAAAGTGTCATCCCCACTCAGGGTGGCATTGGCCTTTCCACCTTGTCTAAGGGAACTAACCCTGCATTGTCCTAGGAAACAGTAATGGCTTTCCCTGAGGCAGTTGCCATGCCAGACAATGCTGATTCTTCTCAGCATCCAATCCCACCACCCCTTCAAGTCCTAGCAGACTCCTAAAGGTGAGATGCACAGTGTGACTCATGGGGAGGTATGCTATACCCCAAAAGAACTATTTGAGTTTCTAATTTATACAAGCAGAACCATAGGGAATATGCATAGGAATGATATTAAGGGGGTAGGATAATGGTGGAAGTAACATGAAGTTGGATCAGGTGGAATTTATTGATAGAAGTTCACTAAGCAGAGATTCTGAATGTAATGTTCCAGCTTAAGGAGTTAGGAAGAGCTCTAACAGTTTAGCTGGTTGGCTGAAACATGGATTAAAAGATGGCCTATCATGAGTGAGTTGGAGATGCCTGACCTCCCCTGGTTTAATGTAGAGGAAAGGATTCAAAGGCTTAGGGAGATTAGAATGCTAGAGTGGATTTGTCATTTAATACCTGCTCACCCATGCTGGGAAGGTCAGACATACCTTTCAGAAAGGTATGTCTCTCTCAATAGTTTGAGAAATAAATTTGTGAGGGGAGCCCCAGCATCCTTTAAGAGTTCTGTGATCCCTCTTCTCTATAGACCAAACCTTACTATGGGAACCACAGCCACTTAATTGGAAAACTTAAATGCAATGGGAATAATTGGGTCCTGGAGTATCAGGGGCTGTTTGGTGGCACTCAACTGTTAAAGGCAAGGTGGGTGCGGTTACCTTAATGGATCGCAGAGTTAAACCAACAATCAGAATAGCCTGACTCATGCAGACCTATGGCACTGCCTAATCATGGTGTTGCTAGAAGTGAAATAGGTGAGAAGCCTACTGAATTCTTACTTGATCTGTATAAGCAGAAAAATTCTAGGTGAAGTGAACAGAAGTCTAACTTGAATCATAAAAACAGAGAATCATAGCCCCTCAATCCATTCCCAGACTTGAGCCAGTTTATAGACCCAGAACCCTTTGAATGAAAGGGAGGTAAAGTTTCCTTGAGAAAGCAATTATACTGCTAAAAGTTTATCCTGTTAATCTTTCTCCCAGCCTTCCCCAAAGGGACCTACTGCTTTTTATCAGGATAACTGTGCACTAGAGAAAAGGAAATGATCAGACCTTTTGGGGACTACTGAACACTAGTTCTGAACTGACACTGATTCTAAGAGACCTAAAATGTCACTTGGCCCTCCAGTCAGAATAGGGGCTTATGGTGGTCAGGTGATCAATGGAATTTTAGCTCAGGTCTGTCTTACAGTGGATCCAGTGGGTCCCCAAACCCATCCTGCAGTTATTTCCCCAGTTCCAGAATGGATAATTAGAATAGACATACTTAGCAGTTGGCAGAATCCCCATACTGGTTCTTTGACCTGTAGAATGAGGCCTACTATGATGGGCGAAGCCAAGAGGAAGCCATTAGAACTGCCCCAACCTAGAAAAACAGCCAACCAAGAGCAATACTACATCCTTAGAGGGATAGCAGAGATCAGTGCCATCATCAATGACTTGAAAGACGCAGAGGTAGTGATTCCCACCATATCCCTCATTCAGCTCTCTTATTTGGCTTCTGCAGAAGACAATGAATCTAGAAGAATGTCAGTGGATAATCATAAGCTTAACCAAGTGATCACTCCAAGTGTAGCTGCTGTATCAAATGTGGTTTCATTGGTTGAGCAAATTAATACATCCTCTGGTAGCTAGTATGTAGCTATTGATTTATCAAATGCCTTTTTCTCCATCTCTGTCCATAAGACCCACCAGAGCAATTTTATTGCAGCTGGTAAGGCTAGCAATACACCTTCACTGTCCTACTTCAGAGGTATATCAACTCTTCAGTCCTATGTCATAATTTAGTTTGCAGGGATCTTGATCATTTTTTCCTTCCACAAGCTATGACAATGGTCCTTTACATTGATGACATTATGCTGATTTGTCCTAGTGAATGAGAAGTAGCAACTACTCTAGACATTGGTAAGACATTTGTGTGTTAGAGGATGGGAAATAAATCCAACTAAAATTTAGGGACCTTCTTCCTCAGTGAAATTTCTAGGGGTCAGTGGTGTGTAACATGTTAAGATACCCCTTCTAATGTGAAGGATCAGTTGTTGCATCTGGACCCTTCTACATCCAAGAAAGAGACAGATGGCCTACTGGACCTACTTGGATTTTGGAGGCAACACATTCCTCATTTGAGTGTGTCATGCTGGCCTACTTATGAAGGGACCCCAAGAGCTTCTGGTTTTCAGTAGGGCCCAGAATAGTAGAAGGCTCTGCAACAGGTCCAGACTGCTGTGCAAGCTGCTTTGCCACTTGGGCCATATGACCCAGCAAATCCAATGGTGGTTGGTTAGTGGCAGAGAGGGATACTGTGTGGGGCCTTTGGCAAGCCTCTATAGGTGAATTGCAGCACAAGCATTTAAGATTTTGGAATATGGTCCTGCCATAATCCACAGAGAACTAGTTTCCTGTTAAGAGACAGCTCTTGGCCTCCTACTGGGCCTTTGTGGAAACCGACGATTTGACCATGGGCCACTAAATTGCCATATGACCTGAATTGCTCTTCATTAACTGGGTCTTATCTAAACCACCGAGCCATAAAGTTGGGCATGCACGGCAGCACTTCATCATCAAATGGAAGTGGTATGTATGTGATCAATCCTGGGCAGGCTCTAAAGGCACAAGTACGATACATGAAGAAATGGCCTGGATGCCCATGATCCCCACTCTTGCTACCCTGCCTTCTCTCTCCCAACTTGTGCCTTTGGGCTCATGAGGAGTTAGTTCCGTATGATCAGTTGACAGAGGAAGGGAAGACTAGGACCCAGTTTACAGATGTTTCTGCACAGTGTGCAGACACCACCCAGAAGTGGACAGCTACAGAACTGTAGTCACTTCAGGACATCCCTGAGGGATAATAGTGAAGGGAAATCTTCTCGGTGGGCAGAAATTTGAGCAGTGCACCTGGTTGTGCACTTTACTTGGGAGGAGAAGTGGCCATACATGTGACTATATCCTGATTCATGGGCTGTAGCCAATTATTTGACTGGATGGGCAGAGACTTGGAAGGAATATGATTGAAAAAATTTGTGACAAAAAAGTGTGGGGATGAGGTGTGTGGATAGACATCTCTGAGTGGGCAATAAACATGAAAATATTTGTGTCCCAGGTGAATGCTTACCAAAGGGTGACCTCAGCAGAGGAGGATTTTAATAATTGACTGGATAGGATGACCCATTATTTGGATACCAGGCAGCCTCTTTCCCCAGACACCCTGTCATCACACAATGGGCTCATGAACAAAGTGGCCATGGTGGCAGGGATGGAGATTATGCATGGGCTCAGCAGCATAGACTTCCACTCACCAAGGCCGACCTGCCTACGGCCACCGCTGAGTGCTCAATCTGCTAGCAGCAGAGACCAACACTGAGTTCCTGATATGGCACCATGCCTAGGAGTTATCAGCCAGCTACCTGGCGGCAGGTTGATTACATTGGACCCCTTCCATTATGGAAGAGGCAGCATTTTATCCTTATGGAAATAGACATGCTGGATACAGATTTGCCTTCCCTGCATACAGTGCTTCTACTGAAACTGCCATTCATGGACTTAGAGCATGCTTTATTCACTGTTATGAAATTCCACACAGCATTGTGTTTGATCAAAGAAATCACTTCAAAGCCAAAGAGGTGGTCAATGAACTCACACTCATAGAATTCACTGGTCTTACCATGTTCCCCATCATTCTGAAGCAGCTGGCTTGATAGAATGGTGGAATGGCCTTTTGAAGACTCAGTTATGTTGCCAGCTAGGTAGCAACACCTTGCATGCCTAGGTGAGATTCTCCAGAAGGCTATATATGCTCTGAATCAGCATCTAGTATATGGTGCTTTTTCTCTGATAGCCATAAATTTATGGATCTGGGAATCAAGGAAGTGGAATGGGAGTGGTACCACTCATTATTACCCCTAGTAATTTTACCACCAGCAAAACTTTTGTTTTCTTTTCCCATGACTTTATGCTCTCCCAGTGTGGAGGTCTTAGTTCCAGAGGGAGGAATACTTTCAGCAGGAGACAGAACAATGATTCTATTGATAGTTAAGACTGCCACCCAGCCACTTTGGGGTTCCCATGCCTCTGAGTTAACAGGCCAAGAAGGAAGTTAGGAAGTTGGCTGGAGTGATTGATCTGGACTACTAAGGGGAAATTGGACACTACTCTGCAATGGAGAAAAGGAAAAATGTGTCTGGATACAGGAGCTCCCTAAAGGCATCTCTTAGTATTACCATGACCTGTGATTAAGATCAATGAAAAACTACAACTCAATACAGGCAAAACTATGAATGGCCCAGACCCTTTAAGAATGAAGGTTTGGGTCACCCTGCCAGGTAAGGAACCACCACCAGCTGAGGTGCCCACTGAAGGTAAAGGGAATACAGAATAGGTAATAGAAGAAAGTAGTTACAAATACCAGCTATGACCATGTGACCAGTTACAGAAACAAGGACTGTGATTGGCATGATTATTGGCATTATTTTGTTATGGATATGTTTGTGTATATATACATATGGTAAGCAAATATCTTTGTTTTCTTTGCTCTTTTAGTTCTTTATCATGTAACGTAAGATGTATTGACTTTATATCAGTATTTAAGTATTGTTAATTTTGTGTCTTAGTATTTAAGTTATAGGATACCAGGACAAGAGGAATCATTACTCAAGGACTTCATCTCCTTTTCTGGGGAGGGGATTATTGCATTTTCAGTTGTACAAAGTCTAATTGTATCACATCAGGTGGAATTATGTCCTTGTTATTCTTTATTTGGAGGTTCTTTATTTAAGAAGGTGTGTATGGATGCCAAGTTGAGAAACGGTGGACTTGTGATGGTTAATTTTGCACATGCAGTTAACCTTGACTGGGCTAAGGGGTACCCAGATAGCTGGTAATACATAATTTCTGGGCATGTCTGTGAGGGTGTTTTCAGAAGAAATTATCATTTGAATCAGTAGACTAAGTAGAAAAATTGCCTTCATTGACATAGGCAGGCACCATCTAATCTGTTGAGGACTCAAATAGAACAAAAAGGCAGAGGAAGGGTAAATGCACTGTCTCTTTTTGAGCTGGAACATTAATTTTTTCCTGCCCTTGGGTGTTGGTGCTCCAGGTTCTCAGTCCTTCAGACCTGGACCAGGACCTACTCCATTGGCACCTATGGTTCTCAGGTCTTTGGGCTCATATTTCAAACACTGGATTAAACTATACCCCTGGCTTTCTTGGTTCTCTGGATTGCAGGTGGAAGACTGTAGGACTTCTTGGCTTCCGTAATTATATACACCAATTCACGTTATTGGTTTTTTTTTCTCTGGAGAACCCTGACTAATACATTGTGCCTACACCTGTAGATGAGGGCCTGTGT
This sequence comes from Hylobates moloch, assembly GCF_009828535.3. Taxonomy (NCBI): domain Eukaryota; kingdom Metazoa; phylum Chordata; class Mammalia; order Primates; family Hylobatidae; genus Hylobates; species Hylobates moloch. The sequence continues at coordinate 75,752,674 of NW_026652281.1, forward strand.
GCCCATTCCGTGGATTGAGAGTGGGGAAGAGGTAGTTTCTCCGAGGAAAGCTAGAGAAACAGTATTGTGTCCTGGTTAAAATCACAGATTATGGAGCCAGCATTCCTAGCCTCAGATCTGTGTGACCTTGGACAAATTACTTAAATCCATTTATGCCTTAGATTCCTCAGCTAAAAAATGAGTAAAATAATAGTTTCTACTTGATAGCATTGTTATGAGTATCAAATACATAGATATCTGTAAAAGCACTTAGGACAGTGTCTGGTGCATGGCAAGAGCTATATATGTGATCATGATGATGATGACAGTGACAATGAATAACAGTGCACACATGCTGGGCAGCCAGCAAGGACAGGTGTCTTGTCAGACAGACCAGGAAAGGGTGAAGAATGAGCAGGTTCTCTGTCTGCTACCTGGCAGTCCTTCCTAGAAGTGTGGAGGCTCTGTAAGTGGCATGAGACCCCTCTCTGTATGAATGAAGGAGTGCAGCCATTCATTGCCTTGAGCATGAGGAGAGCAGGAAGTACTCCCTGCAGCCAGCATGCATAGGATTTGGCAGCCTACCTGAAATGATTCTATCTCTGGATACAGTTCCAAAAAGGTCGGTTGGCACCAAGGATAATGAATTGGTCCAGACACCTGAACTGGCTTGACTCAGTTCATTGACCTTTTTCTGCTCATGGTTGGAGGCATGATTAAAGACCTAGCCACACCTGCTTGCCCACCTGGCCAGACTCTTTTAGCTGCCCCTGATACTCATGCAGGTATGGAGGGGTGCCTTCTCCTTCTGCATGACTTTGGAGGAACTGGTGTGCAGCAAGTTCGTGAAGCAGAAACACACAGGCGGTGACCTTGGACAAGGCTCCATCCACGATAAAGGATGTGCTGGGATGCGTCCTCTACCCTCTGCTATTCCAAGCCCAGTCTGAGCCAGGCAATATTATGGATATTAGTAGAGCTTTGTGCTTTTGCCAATGTCCTACAGATATGTTCACATCATATCACATTGAGGCGATTTTATGAACCAGGCACTGTCCCGTGAACCTAGCTACTGAGCCAACCATTCAATACCAATGAGAATAGACAACATTTATGGGCACTTGCCATTGGAGGACCACAAAGCGTGGCAGAGTTCATGGATGATACTCCTGGTCACCCACAGTCATCCTTCTTGTTCTTGATCTCACCAGGTAGGAAATCCTCAATTCATCTGTCTCTTGTACCTCTTAGAGAGACCAGGTCTCTGGTACTGTCATAAGCATTACTTATGGACATTATAGGTTATTCAGCACTGGGAATACTGACCACATACACAGCCTCCTATGACATCTCAGAACAAGAAACAGAGGAGTTGTCTCTGAGGGTTGGGACTAGGGTGAGTCAAGTGAGGTACTTTCCCTGGGCACAGTTTAAGGGGTTCTTGTCCGTGTCTGTGGATAGCTGGTTGGTTGGCTAGTGGGTGGGTGATCTAAGATGGCCCTTTTCACATGACTGACAACAAGCAGGTTGTAGGCCTGTGTGCTTTGGCTCTCGTCCATGTGGCCTCATCCTCCATCCAACTGGCTAGCTCTGGCTTGTTCACATGGTGGTTTCCAGGCTCCATGAAGAGCAAGAGAGCATCCCCCAGTGCTTTTTACGCCTTTGTATCATGTTTGCTAATGTCCTACAAAGCTAGTCTCTGGCCAAGTCCAGATTCAAGTGGTAGAAAAATAGATTCCAGTGCCTCATTGGAGAGGAAGTATCTATGGTTAGTCTATTGCAGATCCTGTTAACCCAAGAGGCCACAGCAGAACAGAACCCCTGGAGACCATCACACTGGACTTTATAAAAATCTGCATGTTATAGTGTGGCTCAGAGTCGTAGATGGCCTCATCAAAAGAATGCACCTGATTTATTCCCTGCCTCAATCGCCAGTGGACTTAACCACCTCTAGCTACAAGTGGTTGATGTGGCAGTTTATTGATCATGCCAGTGGTGGTTAAGAGTATGGACTCTGAAATCAGACATACCTGAATTTGAGTCCTGATTCTGCCCAGATACTCATTAGGAAAATTTGGGCATGTCGTTCGACTTCTCTATGCCTTAGTTTCCTCATATGTAAAATAGGATGCTAGTACCAACCACATAGGTTTATAGTGATAATTTTAAAAATATTTAAAATGAGAAAGAGTTCACAAACAAAAGACAAATGAATTTCAAAGCCCTTACATGAAAGCGCTTGGCACAGTGCATAGTAAGCCCTTGGTACATGTAGCTAAGGCCATTTCCATTGCTCCACCTAGGTCCATAATCAAGAATGTACTGATAATTCTCTACATTCTTCCACCCAGAGCATGCCCTTATGAGGTGATTACGGTTTCCATTTCCATTACTTCACACAAACCTCAAATTCTGTGATGCAGTGCTAAGAAAAGAACTCAAACTTTGAAGCCAGAAAATGCTGGTGTCAAATTCCAAATGGTCTCTGCTATGTATTGCTCCAATGACCTTGGGAAAATAACTTTAAGTTCTGTGACCCTTAGTTTATATCTTTAAAATAGAGAAAATAATACCTAAGTAAAGCGTTTTTTTTTTTTTTTTTTGGTAACTATTCAATAGGAGACTGCTTGAACCACACCTAGATTAGTGTCTGGCACAAAGAAGGCACTCAACACATGGTTTTAAAATCATTATTAATATCTCGAGGAGCCTCTCCTGCTCTATAAGGGATACAGGTTATCCTCTGACCTGCCAAGAAATAATAGCTAATAATAATAGCTAACTTTATTGAACAGGGGCTCTGGGCAGGCAGTACAAAAGGACTCTTTGTCTGGTTTGTCTAAAGATACTTTTTTCAATATTTTATGGCTTTAGAAATAATTTCTTACAATTTATAGTCAAGTTACTGAGTAAAACCCACTGTTAGGTCCTGTGCTCTCCTAATTCCATCACTAAATCAGGTCAATTAAAGATGGTAGACACTAATGTTGACCTTATCCTTTTGATCCAGTCTCACTTTGCAATAAGATAGATTAAAAATCATAAACTTGTTAAACTTGTTAAATGTTGAAGATTTGATAAAACAGAAATGAAAGTATTAAATGTGTGTATACATTAAAGTATGTAAATAAGTAAGAACATGTTTGAAAATCTGGTTGAAATGGATGATTTTCTCGTAAAATTGTCAATTTTGTCTCAAAAAGAAATTGAAAACCAGAATAGGCAAATAACCGAGAAAGAAATGAAAACATTATTCAAGGACCTTTTCTTCCCGTAAAACCCCAGACAAATATGTTTCGTGGGTAAAACTTCTTAAATTTTAGAGCAATGAAGAATTTCTGTTCATTTAAAATTGTACCTGATTACAAAGAAGAAACAAAGCTTTACAATTTTTTTTTAAATGAAAGTGAGAGAAATCTAGCTCAAATTAGCGGTAGGAAAAGAGGGCCCATTGACTCCTAAGAAGGACGTTGGGAGTGGAGTAAGAGCTTCAGGACCAAGAACCTCAAAGGCTGGAACTGAAGCTCTAGTACTTGCAAGATGCTTTTCCATTTTCTGCTTTATTGGTTAGTTATTTTGCTCTGTAACAAACCATTCCAAAATTTAGTGGCTTGAAACATCAGTTATTTGTGGTTTCTCATGATTGTGTGGGTTACTTGGGTGATTCTTCTGACCTGGGTTTATTCGGGTGATCCCTGCTGGGCTCTGTCCTGGGTCTTGGTCAGCTAGTGGCTGGGCTGGTGCTGGATTACCTAGAACAACCTTGCTAACATTGACTGAGGGCTGGCAGGCTGTCGATCCGGGCGTTTCATTTTTCCTCCATGTGTCTTCTTTTCCTCCACCAGGCTAGCTTAGTTTCACGGTTCCAAGCATGGCAAGAGAGGGAAATCCCAAAACACAGAGTGTGTGTGTGTGTGTGTGTGTGTGTGTGTGTGTGTGTGTGTGTGTGAAATGGAGTCTCATTCTGTTACCCCGGCTAGAGTGCAGTGGTGTGATCTCGGCTCACTGCAACCCTCCCAGATACAAGTGATTCTCCTGCCTCAGCCTCCTGAGTAGCTGGGATTATAGGCACCCACCACCACGCCTAGCTAATTTTTGTATTTTTAGTAGAGACAGGGTTTCACCATGTTGGCCAGCTGGTTTTGAACTCCTGACCTCAAGCGTTCTGCCTGCCTCAGCCTCCCAAAGTGCTGGGATTACAGGCGTGAGCCACCATGCCTGGCCAGCATAGGTGTTTTTTAAGCCTTTGTTTGTGTCACAGTGGTTATGGACAAGACCAGATTTGGGGGTGGAGAAACAAACTTCATCTCTGGATGGGAAGAATAGCAAAGTCATACGACCAAGGAGCGTGCAGGGGTGGGAGACACCATTGTGCAGTCTACCACACTGACCCTCATCTGCTGTGCCAGATGCCTCGTTTGCCCTTCCAATCCACTCTGCTTTCTCTGAGAGACTGAGCCATAGTGACTGCTTCAACTGGGGCTCCCTTACCCTCTGACCTGACCTCTGGTTGGACTCAAGGGGAGGGGCTAATAGGAGACTTGGGGAGGGGAAAGAGTGAGACCCTCCCTGAGTTAGTCAGTATTTATTATGGAGCCATCTTCACTCTACCTTTTGACTATAGCTTGCTGCTCCTCTACAGATAATCTTCTCTATATAATTCTCTCCTTCTGGGTTCCAGAAGCTACTCCCTTCCTTTGTCCCCTGGCTCTTACTGGCCTCCAGTCCCTTATACTTTCCCAACACCATGCCCACACCTTTAGAAACAGTCCTTTCATTGAACCTTCCTTAAACACTCTTCACTTGAGTATGCCATCTGTTTCCTGTGGGGCCCCTGACTGATGCATCTGCTTTGTCTTGCCTCATTTGCTCCTGCTGTAGATGGAACATGTCTGCAAACATCGTTACAGTTGACCCCATGGAAAGATGGCAACCCTAGTGGAGGAATTAGCCTTCTTCCTGCATTCATTTTTTTTTTTTTTTTTGAGACAGAGTCTCGCTCTGTTGCCCAGGCTGGAGTGCAGTGGTACGATCTCAGCTCACTGCAACCTCCGCCTCCTGAGTTCAAGCAATTCTCCTGCCTCAGCCTCCCAAGTAGCTGGGACTACAGATGTGCACCACCACGCCCAGCTAATTTTTGTATTTTCAGTAGAGAAGAGGTTTCAGCATATTGGCCAGGCTGGTCTCAAATTCCTGACCTCAAGTGATCTGCCTGTCTTGGCCTCTCAAAGTGCTAGGATTACAGGTGTGAGCCACTGCACCCAGCCATCTTCCCTGCATTCATAATTGATCTCAGAAAAGGTTCTGATGGGGTTGGTTCTCTATCACTGGGAGAACGAACTCTTATAACCTCAGACCTGGATCCCATGGCATCCCTTTCACCCAGGAGCAGTGTATGTTATAAGAAGAGTGAAGGATAAACTTTGATGTGCTGATGAAATTAATAACTAATTATTATAAGCCTGCTTAACCACAATAACCGGTGTTACCTAGTAAAGTTGGCATAAAAAGTAAACTACAAGCCAGTCTCACACATGAGTCTAGATGAACATATCCCAAATAAAATAGTGAATGCTATTTTATTGTTGTCACAGACATTATTGGTTCAAATAATGTGGAGGAAACAATCTGGAGATAAAACAACAAAGGAAATTATGATCAATATAACAAAATATAGGAATAAAGATAAAAATATGCCAGCAAGGAACCGTGAAATCTGGAAAGCATAAATTTAGATGGTAGAAGTGATAGCAGAATGTTACCCAACCAATGTAAATGGATTGAAATTCTCTACTGAAAGGCAAAGACTATGAGATTGGATGAGCAATGTACAACTCTTGGCAGTGTATAAAAGATGCTTAAAGCACAGGTTTTAAAAATAAAAGGGACAAAAGTATATCGTGAAAATACACATATAAAAATGAAACATGGTCTTAATAATAATATCAAAAGAAATAGGACTCAAAACAAAAAGCATTAACAGGGGCAGGTGTCCCAGCAGATCACTTGAGCTCAGGAGTTTGAGACCAGCCTGGGCAACATGGCAAAACCAAGTCTCTACAAAAAAAAAAAAAAAAATTAGCGAGGCATGGTGGCATGCACCTGTAGTCCCAGCTACTCAGGAGGCTGATGTGGGAGGATCACTTAAGCCTGGGAGGAGGAGGCTGCAATGAGCTGTGATTGCACCACTGCACTCCAGCCTGGGCAACAGAGTGAGATTCTGTCTCAAATAAACAAAACTAAACAAAAACATAAAACAGAAGTAAGGAGAAAACATGAACTCTAATACATTACTGGTGAGTGGCAAATTAGTATATGTTTTCTAAAGAGCAAATTTTCCTTACATATCGAGAGCTTTAAACACGTTTTTGATCTAAGAGATTTATCTAGAGTGATATTCATTGCATCAGTATTTATAATATCAAAAATTTGAAAATGACCCCAGTTGCTACCAATTAGAGTTTATATAAGTAAAATATATTACACTCATATGGTGGAATGCTGGCCAGTGATTCAGTGTCACAGTGTCTGGGGATAAGGGGAATGTTCTGTGTCTTGACTGGGATGGTGCCTATACAGGTGTACACATTTTTCAAAACTCATCAAACTGTATGCTTAAACTCTGTACATTACTGTATGTAAATTATACTTTAATAAAAAGTCACAGTGATTAAAATGCCATTGGCCTGGGAATGCAGTCATAATATATTGCTAAATGAAAAAAAAAAAAAGCAGACAAAACATTAGGTCAGGTATGATAGATTTAAAAATATAAAAATATATACACATGTAAAGCCAAAGGCCACATTCCCTAAATAAGTTTTCAAGAATACTCAATTCTGTTCACTGTCTTATTCCAGACTTGTTACCTGCAGAGCTCTGAAGGTCACTTTGGGATGTTCTGTAGCTGGTTTCTCCAGTTTTGTTTGTTTCTGGGGCCACTTCACCTCTAGTGCAGACTCAGGTTTCCCACTTAGTTCAGTGAGGACCAAACTTGAGTGGTGGTTCCGGCATAATCGGGAGTCACTTACAGTTCCTTCCAAATGTGGTTACTCTTGAGGTCCTCCATCAGCTGGGAGTCAGCTCAGTTCCTGGACTGAGCATCTTCAGGTGCTTCTAATAAGATTCTGGCCTCTGATAAGTCTTGACTTCAATTCACTTTTGGCCCCAGAGAAGGGGAGTCCTGGCTCTGCCAACAAGGCCCTGTCTGTTTCCTGCCTCAGTGTGAGTGGCAGGAAGACCACCTTGGTCTTCAGGGCAAAGGCTCGCTTCCTCCTCTTGGTGTCATCCGGTCTCCTTGGCTCAGTAAAGCAACATAACAGTCGAGTGCACTTTTCTCAACGCCTGGTTTGTTCTGTCTTACGTAACCCCGAGTGGGGACACCCACAGTGAACTTTCAAAAATAATGCTCCTGCCAGGGAGCGAAGCAACAATGAGGGTTGAACATCTCTCTTGGGATGACCATCACCTAGACCAAAAGACCCATTTGCATCTCTCAAGGATAAGTAATGTCAGGGGCAATTTAGTCTAAATGGTATAGTCTCCACCTCCCTTCCTCCCTTCCTCCCTTCTTCCCTCTCTCACTTGTCTATTATCTCCCTACATCTGAAAGTGCACCATCCTGCTGAAATCACATCCTGTTCACATAACACTGCAGTCCATAGCTTCTGCATCCACACAGAAGTTCTCGTGGGCGCTACCAAATGCCAAGAGGATGCCTTAGAAGGAGTCTGGAGATACTCGAGGATTGGCCTCTCTAGCTCAGAGGTTATACTGTCATCAAATGTCCAAAGAGCTCTTGTATAGATTTTTTGTGGTGTAGTTCTAAAGGAGAATTAGGACTGAGGTCCATCTGTGCAGGCTAAAGAAGAACAGTTCATACTGACCAACTGGTTGCTACATAATGATATTAGCTCCCCAACCAAGGATAGTAAAGCTCTATTGCCAGGCATGCTGTAGAGGGCATAGCTGTGGTAGATGTGGGTTTCTACCATGTTGGTGGTTCTACTAGCTTTTGTTGTTTTGTTGCATGCAACAGAAACCATCTTTGGTTAACGTAAGTTGGAAAGGAATTCATTGGAAAAGATGTGGCATCCTTCAGAGCATTGAAAGAAAACTTGAACAACCAGACCAGCTCTATCTGATTTTGGTTCTTGTGTTACTTTCAGCCTAAATTCAAATTCCAGAAGGAGAGAGGTTATTTGGCCGAGCTAAAGTTGCCTAACAAACTCTTGGGTTGGGCTTTTAAAATGTTCTTTCAAAGACTAAACGCTGTGGGGGTAGGATGGCTTTTCAAAGGAGAATCGAAGTACTGATACGGGGAGTGGGAGGGTGAAGAAAGCGTAGATGTTGGGCCGATTGAAACAACGTGTTTGCTACAATTTCTAAATGCTACATTGCAGATTGCAGAGAGATTGGATGACAGGCTTCACCTGAAGAGATACAGATCAGGACCTGGGAATCCGTGTGTTAAAAAGTTCTTGGGTAATTCTGATGGGTAGCTGGGTTTAGAAGGCAATGTAAGGCAATATGTATAAAGGCTCTGAAACCAGAATGACTGAGTTTGAATTCCAGGTTGGCCACTAACTAGCTGATAATCTTGGGCTAGTTACCTAACCTCCCTGCTTCAGTTTCCTCATCTATAAAAAGAGGATAAAATGGCACCCACCTCATAGGGTCCACGTGAGGATTAAATGAGTTAACCTAGATGGTAAGAGCTTCATGCCATGACTGGCACATAGGACATGCTAGTTAATATTATTGCCACCAGCGATCCTTTCAAGTCTTAGATTGTGCATTTCAAAAGTCCATCCTTATTTTTGGCATTGCATGCATTTATCTTGCTTTCTGCAAAATGGAAAGGCATCTCCCATGGGCTGGTTGGAGAGAGGGGCTGATAAAATGATGGTAATGTGATAAAATGCAGTTCTCTTGATTGTCAAGTGAATTCTGCATGATTCTTCTGCTCTCATTTGCCACGGGCTGACTGCTTCTGCAATGCAGAACCTGCCTGTAAAGGTCAGAATGAATTGCTTCCAAACATCCCTTTGTCCCTCACTGTCACGAAGACACAGAGCTGCATGCTGTGGAGGAAGAAGCATATCCATGATGCTGGAAGGCCAGAGAACAGAAACCAACTGTGCACAAAGAGGCGAGCTGCTGGGACTTGAATGAAGCTGATGCGTCCCATCTATAAATTATTGTGGCTTCTCCTAGTTGGGAGGCAGGACCAGCCTCACAATTTCCCAGAAGACCTTAATTTCTGGAGCCTGCAGGCCTGGGGGCAAATGGAGAAATCAAAAGGCAGATGACCTTGGAGGGAGGCAGCCAGAAAGGATGCGAAAGGCCCTGGCTCTGGACTCAAGAGACCTCACATTTCCTAGTCTTCTTTCTGTCTGTGCTCTTTTGTGTTCACGAGGTTCATGCCCTCATGAGGGCTCCCCCACCTCCAGTGGTCTAGGATTCTAGGATGTCTTGGTATTCTTTTTCAAAAAAAAAAAAAAAAATCTAAGAGCCAGCATTTATAGATAGAATTCTGTCCTAAACACTTTACGTATAATAATTCTTCATTCTTCATTACACCCTGTGAGATAGGTTATCATTATTCCATTTCATAGATGAGGAAACTGAAGTACTCAGAGACTAAATGACTTGCTCAAGGTCACTAGTGAGAGGTCCAGCCCTAGGCCGTCTGGCCCGCAGGGCTACGCTCTTACCTAGTACCTCAAACTGCCTGGTAAACCTCAACCCTGTGTACCTGCACAAACGTTCCTGACGCAGGCAACTTTCTTCCCTGAGAGGTGCCTTTCCAGATACGCACTGCCAAAGGTCTGTGACCGTACAGCCTTGGCCTGATTTGGTCCAGATGCATGTGGACATCTCTCCCAAATAGGATCAATCAAATGGTCTCTTCTAGGAGTTTAGAATTTGGAATCAAAGGTGCTGGTTTTAGTCTGGACTGGTCACACAGTTTTTGACAACTGTTTATTGTACGGGAAAAGTGTCCAGCTTGATGAATTCTCACGCAGTGAATTTTTCTTTGTAAGTAGAGCCCCAGAAGCCCTTTTGTGCTCTTTCTAGTCTCTACACATCCCTCCCCATCCATCAAAATAACCACTACCAGACCAGCAATCTTTTGCCTGCTTTTCCCCCCACCCCCAGTGATCTCTTTTATTTTATTTTGGAAAGAACACGTAACATGAAATCTACCCTCTTAACAAAGTTTTAAGTGTAAAATGCATCATTGCTGATGATGGATGCAATACGAGACAGCAGATCTCTGGGGCTTATTCATCTTGCTTTACTGAAACTTGATGCCCATTGGTGAGTAATTCCCCATTTCGCCCTTCTTCCAGGTTGTAGCCACCACCCTTTCACTCTGATTCTCTATCAATTTGACTATTTTTGTTACTTTACATAAGTGGAATCATCTAGTATTTGTTTTCCTGTGACTAGTGTTTTTCATTTACCATAATGTCCTCAGGGTTCATCTATGTTGTCTCATTGCAGAACTTCCTTCTTTTTGGAGGGCTGAAAAATATTCCATCATATGCATAAACACATTTTCGTTATCCATTTGTTCATCAGTGGACACCTAGTTGCTTCCACGTTTAGCTGTTGTGAAGAGTGCTGCAGTGAACATGGAACTGCTAACATTTCTTCAGGATGTTAATTTCAATTCGTTTGGGTAAAACCCAGAGGTGAGAGTGCTGAATCATATGGTAGTTCTATTTTTAATGTTTAGAGGAAACTTCACACGGGCTAAGGACTTGAATAGGCAGTTGTCCGAGGAAGACATACAAATGACCAAAAGGCATATGAAAATTTAAAAAGCTAAACATCACTAATCACCAGGCAAATGCAAATCAAAACCACAATGAGATATTACCTCACACTTGTTAGGATGATTATTATTATTTTTTTGAGATGGAGTCTTGCTCTGTTGCCCAGGCTGGAGTGCAATGGCGTGATCCTGGCTCACTGCAACCTCCACCTCCCGGGTTCAAGCGATTCTGCTGCCTCAGCTTCCCAGAGTGCTGGGATTACAGGTGTGAGCCACCATGCCTGGCCTATTATTTTTTTAAAAAAGACAAGTGTTGGCAAAGATATGGAGAGATTGGAACCCTTGTACACTGTTGGCAGAATACAAAATGGTGCAGATACTATGGAAAACAGTTTGCCTGCTTTAGAGCACTTAAAAAACAAAACTAGGCTGGGCCCGGTGGCTCATGTCTGTAATCCCAGCACTTTGGGAGGCCGAGTTAGGGGGGATCACTTGAGGTCAGGAGTTCGAGACCAGCCTGACCAACATGGCAGAACCCCGTCCCTGCTAAAAATACAAAAATTAGCCGGGCATGGTGGTGCACATCTGTAATCCCAGCTACTTGGGAGGCTGAGGCGGAGAATCACTTGAGGTTGCAGTGAGCCGAGATCATGCTACTGCACTCCAGCCTGGGTGACAGAGCAAGACTCCATCTCAAACAAAAACCAAAAAACAGAATTATAGAGTAGACTGTCTCTTGTGTCTGGCTGGTTTCTTTCATATGTGTGTGTGTGTGTGTGGCCACATGATATTGAAAGGACACATAGCATCCTGTTCATCAGGATGTCCAGCTTCAGAGCCAGCAGGGGCCAGGTAGGTGGGTGAATGAGTGACGTGTGTGACCACAGGCATGTCCCATTGGCCCATGAACACCCTATCTGAAAGGGGCAGCGGCACTCAGCTCTGTTTCCTAATTCCTGCTGTTTAAAGGACGAAGGTCTAAGTTTTCCCATTTTTTTCCAGAGAAACCTGAAATCCCCTAAATTTAGATTTTGACAGATAATTCAAGAATTACAACTGTGGTGTATTTTAAACACATTTTTGGACTGGATTCCTTCTGTGAACCTCCGGTTTACAACTTCTGCATTCGTAGGTGGGGACTGTCAGTGGAAGGTCTCCCCCACCCCACATCTGAGGGGAGAAGGGAAAATGTAAATTTAGTCAAATGGGCTTTCTTTGGAGAGTAGAGAGTGTGCAATAGTCCAAGGCAGGGAACTTTAAAAGAATGCAGAAGTCTTTTTTCTCTCTTGGTGTCTGAGGTCTAAATTGGCTGGGACATATCCTAAGTTAGGAGTCAGTGGCTATAGCACCCCCTGCTGTCCTTTAGCACCCTCTTCGTGTCCAGTGAGATCTGCAGGTGAGCCTGGAAGCCACTTGCTTCTCCTGCAGGTTTTGGGAGGACGATTTATCATTTTAAATATTGCTCAAGTGCCTGCTGCTGCCAGTGACTTCATAGGCTCCTGTTAGACTCACCTTCACTTATATTTGGTCAATTACCTACTCCCTCAGTCAGACCTTGCCACTCGATTTTTTTTTTTCTTTTTGAGACAAGGTCTCACTGTGTCGCCTACGAGTGCAATGGTACCCACGGCTCACCGCAGCCTCTGCTTCCCAGGCTTAAGTGATCCTCCTGCCTCAGTCTCCCAACTGGCTGGGGCTACAGGCATGTGCCACTACACCTGGCTGATTTTTAAATTTTTTTGTAGAGATGGGGTTTCATCATGTTGCCCAGGCTGGTCTCAAACTCTTGGGCTCAAGCAATCCTCCCACCTTGGCCTCCCTAAGTGCTGGGACTACACAGGCATGAGCCACCATGCCCAGTTACCACTCTAATTTTTTTTAAGTTGGAGGTAGGGTAAGAAGAACCCGGCCAGGCCGTCCTTCCCACAATTCCAGTCTCACTGTTTCTATCTATTGAAAAGCATTTCTGGCATTTGCTTGGTACCTTTCCCTGGTTTCTGGGCTGAAATAGATTTTGTCCCATTTTTAAACAATTCCTTCTGATACTTTCAGTGGTAGTTTGTGGATGAGAGCAGAGTGAAATGCATAGGTTCAGGTTTGTGGTCTTGCAAGTTAATAAAGAGTGTGGACTTTGGAACCAGCCTGCCTGGGCTCCAGTCTTGGCTCTGCTACCTACTAGCTGTGTATCATTGTTTTCGTTGTTTTGTCTTATTTTGTTTTGTTTGAGACAGGATCTCACTCTGTTGCTAGGGGCAGAGTTCAGTGGTGCAATCATAGCGCACTGCAGCCTCCAATTCCTGGGATCAAGTGATCCTCCCACCTCAGCCTCCTGAGTGGTTAGGACCACAGGCATACACCACCACACCTGGCTAATTTTAAATTTTTTGTAGAGATGGGGTCTTGTTATATTGCCCAGATGGGTCTTGAACTCCTGGTCTTAGCCTCCCAAAGTGCTGGGATTACAGGCATGAGCCATTGTGTCCCACCTTAGCTGTGCACTTTAGATAAGTCACTTGACCTCTCTGTTCCTGTTTCTTCATTTACAAGGTGAAGATGATCATATACTACTTCTTAGGGTGAGTATTAAATAAGTTAACCTATGCAAAGAGGTTAAAACAGTGCCTAGCATATCATAGAAATGTTTGCTTGACCCAGAGGCCTGAACCTGCTTTTGCCTTCAGTGTTGGTCTTTAGGTCCTGGCTTCACTCCTTAATGCTGCATCTCAGCCTTTCCTCATAAAACTTTCTGTCTTTGATCCTTTTCACCCCTTAACTGTGAATCTCCCAAATTCCACTGAGCAGTGATCAATTCTTGGGGCGTCTTCCTCTGTGTTCCCAAACATTCCTTCACCCTCATTTTCTCTCCATGGCCAAATCCTATGGTGCTTCCTAAATAATTATAGCTAACGTGTATGTAGCACCTATCATATGCCACGTGCTGTTCTAAGTGATTGATATATACTAACTCATTTAATCCTCACCCTATGAGAAAGATGCTTTTTTAACACCCATTTTATAGAGGAGGAAACTGAGGCCCAGAGAAGTGAACTGACTTGCCAGGTCACATGACTAATAAGCAGAGTCTGGATTTCAGTTTGGCTCTAGAGCCTGCTCTTAGCCACCATGTCCCATCCTCACTGAGAGGACCCTTGTTCAACTCCACTAACCCTCTCTGGACCAGTAGTCTCTGGTCCTGTCTCCCTGCTTCCTCTCTGTCTCACTGGCCTACCCTTTCCACACCTTTCTAAAAACCAGATGTGATCATGTCATCCTCTTTGCTGAAAACACGTCAACGGCTTCCCATTGTTCTTGGGACAAAGTAAATACTCTTTGAAGTGGCTGCAAAGCAGGGTGGACATACATCCTCCTCTGCCAAGCTTGCCTATAAACCAAATTGGTTTGTTCTGTTGTGTCAGCGTACCACGAGGTTGGTGCCCTTGTCATCCTCACAAGAGTCCCCGTTGGAAGATACAGGATATGGTTGTCTTATTCATGAGGCCCTGCGTGCTCTGGCGTCAGGGTCTCTCCAGTCTTTGCTTGACCACTCTGAGTGCCTTCGTTCACTTCTCTGTTCCTCCTGCCACCAGGCATTTGCACATACTTCTCCCTCGGCTGAGATACTCTTCTCTCTCTTCTTCCCCGTGAGTTCAGTGGGTCTCAATCCTGGTTGCATTGTAGAATCTTCTGCAGGGCTTTTTAACTGAATGCAGTGTCTGCACCCATTCCAGACCAACTAAGTCCAAATCTCTGATTGATTCAGAACCTCTCAATTGCATGCAGGGTTAAGGGCCCTGGTCAACTCACGCTGGTCCTCTAGACTTCAGCTCAAGCATCACTTCCTCAGGGAAGCGCTTCCTGACCTCCCTGACCAGGCCCATTTCCAATATTTTGTACTCAGCGCACCACATACTACTTCTTGCTGTCACGTATCTTAGGGACATCTAAATATTAGGTTGGTGCAAAAGTAATTGCGATTTTTGCTACTGCAAATAATGGTGCAATAGTAATTAGTTAAAAGTAATTAAAAATAATGGCAAAACCACAGTTACTTTTGCGCCAACCTAATATTTACTTACATGGTGACAAAGAACCCAGATTCTGGATAAAAATGAATCACTAGCTGTGTGACCTTGGGCGAGTTACTTAACTTCTCTGTGTCTCAGTTTTCTCCCCTATAAAATGGGAATAGTCAAAAACCTGTTTTACATGGTCATTGAGGATCAAATTAGTTCATAATATGTAAGGCACTTAGAACAGTGCCTGGCACATGGTGAGTGCTATATGTGTTAGCTGTTACCGCACTAGTAATTATTACCCCCTGCTGGGATCTGTAAATCCCTGAAGGTGGGGTTGGCATCTGTTGTTTGATCGCTCCACACCTAGGATGGTGCGTGAACATAATAGCTCTTCAATACCTGTCTGTTCAGCAGAGTGGCGTCCTAGTGAGGTTCTTGGTAAAAGATGAAAGGTGAGATGTGGAATTGCAAAAAAAAAAAGTATAGACATCAGAGTTGGCCTGCACAGAATTCACCTTCCTCACTTAGGGCCCTTGTCTATGTGGACCTGCTGGCTCAGGGTCATTGTTTCCAGCGGTCATGAGGATCAGAGCCTGCATGGACTTGCTGTGTGCAGAGTCCCCGGTGCAGATGGCCACCTGGCAGGCATTTGCTCCAGCAGCGTCCTTTGCAGGAATGGGAGGCTCCTCTGTAATTCACAAACTCACCGTGTCCTTCTATACAGAGGATCTTTCTGCTCTTCTGAAGTGCAGACTTGGGTGTGCTGAGAGCTTCTGTGACAGAGGGTGCTGTCAGGAAGCTGGGCATCCGGGGCTGCACCTGGAAACCAAGCTGGCAGCGGCTTTGCAAGTTGAATAATCTTATGTTGTGATCTTGCATTTACGGGACCCCCCACTTAGCAAAAAGGGGTGCTCAGACCACTTCCCTTGGTTGGCTTACGGCACTGCGGGGAGAGAGGAGTGGGGAGGGGAGGAGATGGGTGTGGTTTTGTGGGTGATGGAGGATTTATTTATAATGTGGGTGTGATCCGTTGCCATGTGACTATTCCCTGAAACTACTGTACACCCTGAGCAATGAATGCACAACCCAGCCTGCACAGGAAGAGGTGGGGCTCACTCTGTGAACAGCCTCCACCAGAACTCAAAGGCCCCTGGGGAATACCTAGCCTAACCCCTTTGTTTTCAGAAGGAGGAACTGAGACCAGACCATGGCAGTGACTTGCCCAAGATCACAGATGTCATTTTTATTCTAAGCTAACATTTATCATATGGATACTACATGCCAGTCACTGTGCCAAGCTAAGTGTCATCATCGTGATTTCATTAATCTGCACAAATCTAGAAAGCAGGCACATTATGTTCAGCAAACACTTACATAGTATATGTACGATGTGCCAGGCACTGTGCTGAGTCCTTTACAAATATTAATCCATTAAATTCTCATAATCCTATGATGATTTAGTGTGATTATTATTTCCTTTTATTTATTTAAGACAGAGTCTTGCTGTTGTCACCCAGGCTGGAGTGCAATGGCATGATCTCGGCTCACTGCAACCTCCACCTCCTGGGTTCAAGCAGTTCTCCTGCCTCAGCCTCCTCCCAAGTAGCTGGGATTACAGGCACCTGCCACTGCGCCCAGCTAATTTTTGTATTTTTAGAAGAGATGGAGTTTTACCATGTTGGCCAGGCTGGTCTCGAACTCCTGACCTCAAGTGATCAGCCCGCCTTGGCCTTCCAAAATGCTGGGATTACAGGTGTGAACTGCCGCGCCTGGCCTTATTTCCATTTTAAAGTTGAGGACCTTGAAGCTCAGAGAGGTTAGGTAACCTGTCCAAAGTCACACAGCTGGGAGGTCATTGAGTTGGGAGTCAACCCAGACAGTCTGGCCTTGCAGTGCGTGCGCCAGTACTGTCATTTCTCTCCACGTGACAGCTCTTCTCTCCATTTTACAGGTGATGAAATCAAGGCTTATATAACTCAAGTAGCTTGCCCAAGGCTGCATGACTGGAAATTAGCAGAGCTGGTGTTGAATTTGCACATTCTAGCTATAGAGTCCGACCCCTGATCTCATGCTAAACTCCCTCTCAGTGGGGCTAGGATCTTCTGGCTGAGGGGTCCAAGCTGGGAACAGGTCACGGGGGCTGAGGCAGAGCCTGAAGCCAGCAGGTGGAGGTGGGGTGGTGTCAGCCAGGTCTACCTGGGTTGACTCTGAACCTCACGCAGTGAAGCAATTACTCCCTTCCCACCGGGCAGAGCCCCAGCTAGGTGGCCATCGCCTGGTTACACCCTCTAATTCCTTAAGATTTCAGCTTAAACTTCATTTTCTCAGGGAAGCCCTCCTGACTCTATCCAGCCGACTCTCTCCTTGTAAATTCTGTAAGCACTGAGTATCTCCTTTGCAGCTGTTGGAAGTGTACATTGGTTTATACTTCTTTATTATTTTTCCCAACTAGGCTGACATAGGGAAGGTGCTCAACGAATATTTGGTGACTAAATGGTTAAATAAATGAGTGGCTTATAGCTGTAGTAGAGGGAATTGGCACAGGAAATCAAGACTGAAGTCCAAGAAGTGGAAATATATATGAGGTTTATTGGGAAAAGTCACAACTCAGTAGGCACAGGGATGCCGTGAGCAGTGATAATTAATAATTAGTAGTTAATAATAATAGCTGGTACTTATTGAGTGCCTTCTCCGTGTCAGGCAGCTGTTTTAAAGGTTGTGGGTAATTCATTCCCTAGAACAACCTCACAAAACAAATATTGTTATCCCCTAGGGATAACTCCCCCTAGGGTTATTATCCTAACTCCCCCTAGGGTTGTTGTTCCTAGACAGTTAAGGTTAACTAGGGATAACATCAAGAGAGCTGGCCTGAGGTCACCATTTCTTCCCAGCTTTTAACCAATGTTCTGAGAATACAGTATTCCCCATCAAAATCGTGGCTTACCATGGCTGTGAGTTTTGCCCAGCAGCCTGGGTGGTCATGGTGAAAGCTAGAAATACATCTCTGGAAGACATTTTCAGGTATGCTACAGAGGCTGGCATACCCGGGCTAAGAGCTGCTGGCCTGGCTAATGAATTAAGATCACTCGTTGAAACAACAGGTATAAATCTCCAAGCAGAAAAGACTCGCTTAACGTGGATGGCAAATGTTGTCTACCAAGAAGACCCAAGAAAATAATCAAATACCCTTTGCCAAGAATGTCTGGTTATAAAATAAAGATATAAATGACGATAAGTTTTCTGTATTTTAGCAACAACCAGTTAAAATAAAATTGAAAAAATCCCAGTTAAAATAGTAATAAAGAGGTAAAATACCTAGGAATAAATACTTAGGCCCCAACTAAGAAGAGTTTATGGGGGAAAAATCTTTTCTGGAAAAACACAAGAAGGCTCAAATTACATGTGAATTCCGCCCCTAGCTCCCCCAATCTGTCTTTCTCCTGGCAGCTGTGGTTCTATATTACATCCCATCTCACCGCTCAGCTCAGCCACAGCACCCAGCTCTGCGCAATTCCTTATTCTAAATTCTGATTGGCCCAGTTCTTCCTTCATAAATTTCATATCACTGACCTAACCTTGGTCTTTTCAGCATTGGCTGGAAGTATGAGGTCAGATGCTTTACTGTCCACTGAGCTGGCGCTGTAAGTTGGAATTTTTCTAGAAGGGTCAATAAGTCAAGCAGCCAATGATTGGCATTTCCAGCACAATCTGGGAGAATACATGGATGAGAATAACCAAGAAAAATTTGAAAGCAAGCAGGAATGCTAGGGGAGGGGCCAGTGGTATGAAAATGCATGCCTCTAGATACCAAGAGCTTATACTATGGTATGGTGCAACGGTGGGGAGAGAGAGATAGATCAGTGGAGCATAAGACAATATTAAAAAATGAGCCGAGAATACGTAAGAAATTTGTGTATCATGAAAGAGGCATTTCAAATCAGCAGGGAAGAGATGCATTTCATATATTTGCTGTCTAAACAGTAAGAGTAGAAATAAAGGTCTTTCTTGAGAGCTCATGCTAAAATGAATGCCAAGGGAAATGATGATTTCAATGTAAAAAAGTGAAACCATAAAAGACTATCAGAAAATATCAGGAAGGACTTTCTAAATATGACAGCAGAGACAGAAACCATACAGGAAAAGGGAAAAATTTGCATTTTATTAAACACGCAGGCACACACACACACACACACACAGACACGCACGTGCATTATATGTTGAAAAAAGAACATCTATGAAATTAAAAGGCAAATGAGAAACTGGGAAAACATTTACTGCATATATCATAGGTGAAGGGTTAATATCCTTAAATAATACACAGGAAAATTTGTTACAAATAATTCGAAAGAAACAAACTTGAATTTTAAAACAGGCAAAATTAATGATACCAGTGAACATTTCTTCTTTTTGTTTGTTTGTTTTGGAAGCAGGGTCTTGCTCTGTCACCCAGGCTAGAGTGCAGTGGTGCGATCCTGGCTCACTGTAGCCTTGAACTCCCAGCCTCAAGTGATCCTCCCACTTCATCCTCACAAGTAGCTGGGACTATAGACATGCGCCACCATAACTGGCTATTTTTTTTTTTTTTTGGAGACAGGGTCTTGCTCTGTAGCCCAGGCTGGACTGCAGTGGCGTGATCTCGGCTCACTGCAAGCTCCACCTCCTGGGTTCACGACATCCTGCTGCTTCAGCCTCCCGAGTAGCTGGGGACTAAGGTGCCCACCACCACGCCCGGCTAATTTTTTGTATTTTTAGTAGAGACGGGGTTTCACCATGTTAGCCAGGATGGTCTCGATCTCCTGACCTCGTGATCCGCCCACCTTGGCCTCCCAAAGTGCTGGGATTACAGGCTTGAGCCACCGTGCCTGGCCCGTAACTGGCTAATTTTTAAATTTTTTGTAGAGATAGAGACAAGATATTACTATGTTGTCCAGGCTGGCCTCAAACTCCTAGGCTCAAGGAGTCCTCCCACCATGGCCTCCCAAAGTGCCGGGAATACAGGCGTGAGCCGCCGGACCTGGCAGAACATTTCTTAAATGTTCATCTTCACCAGCAACTTTATGCAATTTCCATGCAGTATCTCACTGAACTCTTACTAACCTAGGAGTTAAGCGTTATTATTATTATTCCAGTTTCCACACAAGGAAACAAAAACTTAAAAGGGTTAAATAACTTTCCCTAGAGTCAAAAAGTTAGTAACTGGAAGAGCCAAGAGTTAAGCTTAGATGTGGCTATTAATTCACCCCTATATTGACATGGACTGCAGTGCAGATCTTAACCCAGGAAATGGTATTTTAAATTCTGCCAAAGTTTATACAATAGAAGCTTATCCTTCAAATGGAATAATTACGTATTCGCCAAAGGGGCGGGGTTAGAAGAGGGCAGGGTATATCAGGCAGTTGAAGCAAATCATCACCCAGCACACAAATGTTTACATGGCGTCATTGGCTCTATTCATTCTCCTCTCCAGGAACAAAATGAAAGATCATCACCAAATTATAGTGTCCCCTTTTCAACTGGGCCATGCGTGTGTAATTACAGCTTCTAACGTTCTCCACTTGTCATGCTCACATAATCTCCGTCCACTCAGTCTCAGTTAAGGTTTCCCTACTTTTTTTGTCTTTTGCAAATTTTTGACCTTTTGTTTGCAGTTGTGGGCATGGCAGTACTGATGTGTTACCCACAGTGGTAGTACAAGAGGTGAGATTTTTGTAATACACAGATAAACCCTAAAATATTCTACTTTACATCAAAAGTATAGAAAAGTCTGTGCTGAGAAGTTTTACTCTCTGTCTACTTCATTCTCTCTTGCCTTCATAGATGAACAACTTGTATTAGGTTTTTTCTTTTTTTTTTTTTTTTGGTGTATCCTGCTAGAGGTGTAATTAAGAGTCGACTTTCCCCAGTTACTCAGGAGGCTCAGGCAGGAGGATCACTTGAGCCCAGAAGTTTGAGGCTCCAGTGAACTATGATCTCGCCACTGTGCTCCAGCCTGGGCAACCTAGTGAGACCTTGTCTCTAAAAATAATTTTAAAAAGAAAGGATACATATTTAACTTATTGCACCTCCCTTTCTCACACACACAAAAGGTACCATGTAATACACACACCTCAGCACCTTGATTTTTTTGTTTGTTTCACTTAAAAAATACAACCTTGGTCGGGTGTGGTGGCTCATGCCTGTAATCCTAGCATTTTGGGAGGTCGAAGCAGGCGGACCGCTTGAGCTTCAGCTCAGGAGACCAGCCTGACTAATATGGCGAAACCCTGTCTCTACAAAAAATATAAAAAGTAGCTAGGCATGGTAGCGCGCACCAGTAGTCCCAGCCACCTGGGGGGCTGAGGCAGGAGGATTGCTTGAACCTGGGAGGCTGAGGCTTCAGTGAGCCGAGATTGCACTGCTGCACTCCAGCCTGGGTGACAAAGTGAGGCCTTGTCTAAAAAAAAAAAAAAGAAAAAGAAATGAGATTTTTTCTATATTAATGCAGAGAACTTCTTCATTGTACTTTATACCTGAGTAGTCTTCCATTATGTGGCTACACTATGATTTATTTAAACAACCCCTTCCCAGTGACACTTAGCATGTTTAAATCTTATGCTACCCTAAACAGGGGTTCAGAGAATAACTGTATCTGTATATTACTTCCTATGTATGCAGGTTATTTTACCTTCGTCCAACGTGATGGAGTCAAAGGTGAAAAGAATTTGTAATTTTTAAAAAGCATTTATACTTCGGATAGGTAGTGCCAAATTGCCCCCACAGGATGACACCAATTGGCCTACCCACCAGGAATATGTGTCTCTGTTTCTCCACAGCTTTTCAACAGAAACTGTCGGGATAAACATTTAAAATTTTCATTTAAAAATTTTAAATTGTCTACTTCATTTTAAGGTGCATTAGAAAAGGCAGTTTGCATATTGATCCCATGAGTTCACACTCTTAGTTTCATTTTTTAAAATAGGTTTATTTAAATAAAAATGGCAGTACTGAATTGAAGAAAAGTATCAAGTAAATATTATGTTGGTGGAAAAGTAATTGCGGTTTTTGCCATTACTTTCAATGGTAAAATCCACAATGACTTTTGCACCTACCTAATACTGTTACAGATTGAATGCAGGCATGCAAAGTTATGACAGCTCATGACTGAAGCTGGGGAAATGTTGCCATGATGATTTTTTCTCTTGGGAATAATAAAATCAAGAGGTTTTACGTTCTGTGTGCAGGACACTGTGCTTGAGGTTTTATAAAATGGATACAGTTATTAGACCCATTTTATGACCGAGGAACCAGAGACTCAGGGCGGTTAAGTCACTTCCCTGAGGTCACACAGCTAACTCTGGAACCTGCGCTTGTTAATTTCCCTCTGATCTGAGGGTATTTCCAACTGGGACCTTCAGTTTAACCTTGCCTACCTACTCCATGGGGAGTAGAGCCGCAGGAGCTTTCCTAGCTTGTAAATGCCCAGGGATGACACAGTCTGAACTTGCAATTTGCTTTTCCTTTCTCCTCCATGGATATGGTTAGCTTGTGTTTTCTCTCTGTGTGCCTCACTTCAGCTTCCTTATTCCTGCAGTTTTACTTCAGCCCAGCCAGATTTCAGCCCACCTGTAGGCAAAGCTGCACAGCCCTTTCAGAGTGAGAGAGACTTTCCTTTCTTTCTTTCTCTTTCTTTCTTTCTTTCTTTCTTTCTTTCTTTCTTTCTTTCTTTCTTTCTTTCTTTCTTTCTTTCTTTCTTTCTTTTTCTCTTTCCTTCCTTCCTTCCTTCCTTCCTTCCTTCCTTCCTTCCTTCCTCCTTTCTTTCTTTCTTTCTTTCTTTCTTCCTTCCTTTCTTTCTTTCTTTCTTTTCTTCCTTTCTTCCTTCCTTCCTTTCTTTCTTTCTTTCTTTCTTTTCTTCCTTTCTTTCTTTCCTTTCTGTCTCTTTCTTCCTTCCTTCCTTCCTTTCTTTCTTTCTTTCTTTTCTTCCTTTCTTCCTTCCTTTCTTTCTTTCGTTCTTTTCTTCCTTTCTTTCTTTCCTTTCTGTCTCTTTCTTCCTTCCTTCCTGTCTCTTTCTTCCTTCCTTCCTTTCTTTTCCTCCCTCCCTCTCTCCCTTCCTCCCTCCCTCTCTCCCTTCCTCCCTCCCTCTCTCCCTTCTCTTCCCTTCCTTTCCCTCCTTTCTTTCTTTCTTTCTTTCTTTCTTTCTTTCTTTCTTTCTTTCTTTCTTTCTTTCTTCCTTCCTTCCTTCCTTCCTTCCTTCCTTCCTTCCTTCCTTCCCCCCTCCCTCCCTCCCTCTCCCCTCCTCCATCTCTCTCACCTGTGCTTCCTTCCCCCTTAGCTGCCTGTGTCTGGGGTTAAGTGATGACCTAGGATCTGCCTGTCTTTGATGCTGGGGATTGTTTTTCACTATAAAGATTCTGGTTTTGGGGTAGCAGGGACCCAAGTACTCTGTCACTGGCCAGTGCTGAATTTGTGTGAAATGAAGAGTGTTATCGTCTATAACCCGCCTGTTAAGTGGGAGACCCTCTGGGGAGGCTGAGGAGCAGGGGGGCAGCCAGGGGACACTGAGGGGTTCCCACCTGGCTGGCTGCATTTCTGGAGTCTGACAAACTTGGCTTCCAGTCCTGGCTCTCCCACGTCCTTGCTTTATGACCTTGGGCAAGTTACTTCTCTGAGCCTTAGTTTTCTCATCTAGAATACCAGGATAACAGTCTAACTCCTCCATCACTGGGCTGTCAGGAGAATCTGGGGACATGATATAGAGGACTCAGCACAGTGCTTGGCAGGTAGTATGTGCTCAATTCAATAAAATTGGTGGCAGTAAAAGTCACATTCGATGGTTATTTTGTTGTTGTATTCAACAATCTCTTGAATGAAGATCGGAAATGGAAAGAAATTTGGGAATCCAAGCTTGCCTAGTACCAGGCATGTGGAGATGGAACCTCAGCAACAGGAAATACTGGGAAGAGGAATCGTGCCAGGATCCTGTGGAAACCTGATTTCCAGGGGTGGGCGAGATGACTGGGGATGATCAAGGGGTGATGCTGGGGCAGGAGTGTAATAGTTTCAAACCTGTTTTTGAGAGCACTTGAGACCGAGTCAGACGAACTCACTTGGGAGTTCAGGGGATGTGTTCACATGGGGTTGGATTCCAGCACTGTTGGGAAGAGGGTAGGGAGTCTGGCAGAGGTCTCAAATCCAAATTCCTACAGGGTCCAGGCAGGAAAGGGGAAAGAGAGAATCAGGCCTGGTGTAAGACAATAGGGAAGAGTGGGGACTGTGAAAAACTAGAAAGTTTATCACTTATCTAAAGGGGGGAACCACTGCTCAGCCCACAGAAATGAGTGTTCTGTGTTGTCACAGCTGGTGATTTCTCAAAAGGAACCAATATTTCACGTTTTTTATTCTTTCTTTCTTTTTTTTTTTTTTGATACAGAGTCTCACTCTGTTGCCCAGGCTGGAGTGCAGTGGTGCGATCTCAGCTCACTGCAAGCTCTGCCTCCTGGTTTCATGCCATTATCCTGCCTCAGCCTCCTGAGTAGCTGGGACTACAGGCGCCTGCCACCATGCTCAGCTAATTCTTTTTGTATTTTTAGTACAGACGAGGTTTCACCGTGTTAGCCAGGATGGTCTCGATCTCCTGACCTCGTGATCCGCCTGCCTCGGCCTCCCGAAGTGCTGGGATTACAGGTGTGAGCCACTGTGCCTGGCCAAAATTTCACATTTTAATCTGATAGTTCCTGACTTAAATATAGTAAACTTATTTAGATGTCTAAGAAGCACCATGTTGGCTAACTGTAGCTTCTTTACAGGCTTGATATAGCTTCTGGGTTCCACACTGTGACCTCCGGGCATGAAGGAGGACCCATGCCAGGGATGGGACAGGCTCTAGGTGGCCTGGAGGGGTCTAGTCAGTGTGGCCTGGGTGACGAGGATCTGATGTAAAATGAGACTAGGGGAGGGATTAAGGCAGAGATGGAAGCTGTGTCTTTTTTTTTTGTTTTTGAGTCAGAGTTTCACTCTGTCACTGGAGTGCAGTGGTGCCATCATGGCTCACTGCAGCCTTGAATTCCTGGGCTCAAGCGATCCTCCCTCCTTGGCTCAAGCGATCCTCTCAACTTGGCTCAAGCGATCCTCCCACCTTGGCTCAAGCGATCCTCCCATCTTGACTGGGATTACAGGCATGAGCCACTGCTCCTAGCCAGGAAGCTGTATCTTTGAATGCGATCAAAACCAAACCCCATAGGGGGAGTGATGGCTTACAGGCCATGAGGATTCCCAGATTCATCTCAGGCTTGGTCAATATCCACAGCATCAAGGCTAGGAAGGGAATGTATTTTGGTTAAAGGCAGGACTGATATTTATTTATTTATTTTGAGACAGAGTCTTGCTCTCTCATCCAGGCTGGAGTGCAGTGGCGCGATCTCGGCTCACTGCAAGCTCCGCCTCCTGGGTTCACACCATTCTCCTGTCTCAGCCTCCCTAATAGCTGGAACTACAGGCACCTGCCACCACGCCTGGCTAATTTTTTGTACTTTTAGTAGAGACGGGGTTTCACCGTGTTAGCCAGGATGGTCTCAATCTCCTGACCTCATGATCCGCCAGCCTCGGCCTCCCAAAGTGCTGGGATTACAGGCGTGAGCCACTGCGCCCAGCCAGGCAGGACTGATATTTAACCTGCATGCACTGGCACTACTTTACCAGTTGTGGAAATATGGAAATACTCTGAAACAGATTGGTAAATAGCCACTGGGTCCTCTGAGCCTTTTCCCCCAACCTTCCACTTACCCATACCTGCCTCTGCCAGCTCCTACCACACCCCCTCCATGACGTGGTGACTAAAGTGCTAACTCCCAGCACAGCCAGGCTCTGCTGTCCATTCCGTTTGGTCCGTGGGCAGTCCCTGAGCCAAGGCAATTATAAATATCTTGACTCACCTCTGATTGCAGGTAACATGCCTACCTGGATTGGCTGAAGCACAAAGGACAAATTTTAGAGGACACAGGGAGGCAGATGGAATTGGAAGGCAGGATGCCAGAACCCCAGGGACCAGAACCAGGATCTTCATCCCTGGGGTCATGTAATCTTTGTCTTTGTTTCTCCGGGTTCCTTAGAGCGCACTATAAAAATCAGCACCAACTGTCATTTGCTACAATGTGGATGAACCTGGAGGACATTATGCTAAGTGAAATAAGCCAGGCACAGAAAGAGAAATACTGCATGATCTCACTTAGATGTGGAATCTGATGAAGTTGAACTCGTAGAAGTAGAGAGTAGAATGATGGTTACCAGAAGCTGGGGGACAGCAGGAGGTAGGAGTAGGGAAGAAGTGGAGAGCTGCTGAGCAAAGAGTGCAACGTTTCAGATAGGAGGGATTGCCTTTGAGATCTATTGCACAGCAGGGTGACATTAGTCAATAATAATGTATGTTTCAAAGTAATTAAGAGAGTAAATTTCAAATGTCTCATGCTAAGAAAATGATAGGCAAGTTAGGTGATGGATATGTTAATTTTCTTGATTTAATCATGCCACATTTTGTGTGTATATTCAGAACAATCAGAACAATCACATTGTACCCCATAAATGCATACAATTATAATTTGTCAATCAAATATAAAATTAGCAGCCTCAGCCCTGGAACTGCATGTCTGCTGGCCTCAGGACTGATTACCTGTGTCCCAGCCACTCAGCATATGTGACCCTTGAGCCAAGTGTCCACCTCTGCCCCAGTCAGCTGTGTTCAGGGAATGTGGATGTCTCAAAGTACAAGCATGGCTGTTGGGAGGTGCCCATCTCAGAGATGGCATTGGGCTCAGGCAGGCATGGAAAGTTACCCTGAAAGATGCACCTTGAGGGTCGTGGAGGAAGTCATGAGGACCACAGGTGTGGGAGTGTGACTTTAAGCTCTTTCAGGTAGCAGGAAGGAGGAGGGAAGAATTCATTGAGGATGACCTGGTTTGTCTGGTCTGAGAGATTGGGGCAGTGGGTGGGTAGAGTTGGTGCCTACAAGTATGATCCCTCATGAAAGCGGAGGCAGGGGAATGAGGTCAGAGGAGCTCTCCAGCAGCCTCTAAATAAGCCATAAGAAGTCAATGTTTCCCTGCAACTTGCTGATTGGTTTTCCTGTCTCTCATCTGGCTCTAATCTGTGCTGCACAGCCCCTTCTAAGTCATTTTCCTAAAATAGCACATGTATGGTGCAGGGGTTTGCAGTGGCCAACAGCGATGATTGCAGCCCTACAGCTGTCACAACAACCCATTGACCACTGTGTGCAATGCTGTGCTTGCCCCGGGCAAAACACTTCGTCTCTTAGTCCCTTGGTTTCCTCGTCTGTAAAATAGGGGTAGTAAGTAGTATGTACTTTTTAGGGCTGTTATGAGAATCAAATGCATTAATGCCTGATAAATCTCTTAAAATAGTTCCTGGCATGAATAAATGTTCAATAAATATTAACTCTCACTTATTAAGTATTTATTGAGCATCTTCTACATGCCAAGTACAGTTTATGCCCTGGGAGTATAATGATGAGCAAAATTTCCTCATGTTGCATGCAGTGAAGTGTGGAAGAGATGCAATTAAGCATGCATTTATAAGTCAGTGGTTTAAGTGCTGTAATGGAAAGGATTTAGCATATAAGTTCCATGAAAGCAGAATCTCTTTTGTTCACAACTGTATCCTCAATGCCTCGGAAGAACTTGACCCTCAGTATACATTTGCTAGGTGAATGAATGAATGAGTCAAGTTCTATCTTAGCTGCACATGAAGATGAGGTGTCAATGGAGTAAAGTTGGGAGTGAGGAGAGAAGGGAGGGGAACTTGGTGTGAGCCCCGTCTCTGCAAGGGTCCAGCTGGGTGGCCTTGGTGAAGTTACTCTGTAGTTAAGATGTTTCATTGTTGCTAAAATGAGAACAAATGATACCTTCTGCATGGCATGTCATAAGGATTGGAGACAGTACATGTGAGACACCCAGTGTACACATGCAGCTCTCAAGCAATGTGTTGAGATTGGGTGTGGTGGTTCACACCTGTAATCCTAGTACTTTGCAAGGCTGAGGCAGGCAGATCACCTGAGCCCAGGAGTTTGAGACCAGTCTGGGCAACAAAGCAAAAACCCTCCCTCTACAAAAAATAAAAATTAGCCAAGCATGGTGGCATGTGCCTTCAGTCCCAGCTACTCAGGAGGCTGAGGTGGAAGGGTTGCTTGAACCTGGGAGGCGGAGGCTGCGGTGAGCTATGATAGCACCACTGCACTCCAGCCTGGGTAACAGAGCAAGACCCTGTCTCAACAAAACAAAACAAGATAAAACACAGAAATGTGCTTTCTTTTCCCTTCCCATTCTTTGTGCCTCTTGGTATCCCCTCTTGTTTAAGAGACTATTGAGATGGAGAAAGGTCTGGATCATTTTTGGTCATAAATGCTCTAATCCTGGTCCTGGAGACGCTCAAGAAAATATTTACATGAAGAAAAGTGCAAAACCAACAGAGGCAATTTATTATTAGTTGTGATTTTGCCCCAGATCTTAAAGTAGAGCTCACAAGGCCTTCAGGAACTCCTTTCTTCTCTACTAGGTAGCCCTAAGGAAATTCAAACTTGAACTCAAACCTAAGTCTTGGCCTCTGTAAGATCAATATATCAGAGAACCCAGAAGGGACCACAAGAGCCAAGAGTAGAGACAGAACGTGTCCCAGGTCTTGGAGAGGAGCTGGCTCAGGCCACTTGTACCAAGGGTCTCAGGGCAAGACTATGAGACTTGGACCCAGCAGCGTCCTGGGAGAGGTGAAAGATGTAAGGGAGAAGAGAAAGATGGCAAGGGTGGCTTTTAACCTCCGTATGAGCTCCACCACTGGGGTCTGGCCAATCCGTGTCTTGGAATCCATCCAATTAAATCAACTGTGCCTCCTTAGAGATTAAGTAGGGGTGTAAGAGAACCTTGAGCTTCTCCTACAGGCCAATACCAGTCATGAACAGGTGTTCCTTTATTATTATTATTATTATACTTTAAGTTCTGGGGTACACGTGCAGAATGTGCAGTTTTGTTACATAGGTATACACCTGCCATGGTGGTTTGCTGGACCCATCAACTTGTCATCTACATTAGGTATTTTTCCTAATGCCTCCTCTAGTCCCCCATCCCCCGATAGGTCCCGGTGTATGATGTTCCCCTCCCTGTGTTGATGTGTTCTCACTGTTCAACTCCCACTTATGAGTGACAACATGCGGTGTTTGATTTTCAAACAGGTGTTCTTTTTTAGGTGGGTTTGAAGCACTGAATTCCCAACTTTAAGGTGAATGTCCAAGAAGCACAATGGGAACTGTTCTGTGGCACAGAGCAGGGGGACTCTGATAGGAACCTTATGTATTCACTTAGTCTCATTGTCCGGAGATAGAGACATGGCTGGTTAAGCTGCCAAAAGGGATCCCTTAGTTTTTTTGGGGAGGATTTCCAAGCCCTGTTGTTGTTACTAGGACAGCACCTCAGTCTTTGAGAAGGACGGGTGATTGCTGGGGTCCTTCTGCAACTGAGAACACTCAGGGTCCCACTGGCGACAGCAGAGCAGACCTCGCTTCTCAAACTTGGCTGTCCAGAGCTCTGCAAGGACCAGTACTTCATCTGCCTGACTGCAGAGGGTGGGAATGTCATGAAAGAAACTTTGTAGCTCATTAAGAAGATAGGAAGCAACCAAAGTCTGCAGTGGCTGAAGATTTTCAGTCAGGTTTATTGAGGTATACGTTTTCTGTGGTAAAAGTCACTTAAAAAATTTTTTTTTGAGACAGGGTCTTGCTCTCCCACCCATGCTGGAGTCCAGTGGCATAATCATAGCTCACTGCAGCCTTGAACTCCTGGGCTCAAGTGATCCTCCCACCTTGGCCTCCCTAGTAGCTAGAACTACAGGCATGCACCACTATGTCTGGCTTTAATACATATATATAGTAGAGACAGGGTCTCACTGTGTTGCCCAGGCTGGTCTCAAACTCCTGGGTTCAAGCTCAAGCAGTCCTCCCACCTTGGCCTCCTAAAGTGTTGGGATTGAAGGCATGAGCTACTGTGCCCAGCAAAATTCACTTTTTTTCTTTTTTTTTGAGATGGAGTCTTGCTCTGTCGCCCAGGCTGGAGTGCAGTGGCGTGATTTCAGCTCACTGCAACCTCTGCCTCTTGGGTTCAAGCAATTCTTCTGTCTCAGCCTCCCGAGTAGCTGGGACTATAGGTGCACACCACCAAGCCCGGCTAATTTTTGTATTTTAAATAGAGACGGGGTTTCACCATATTGGTCAGGCTGGTCTCGAACTCCTGACCTCAGGTGATCCCCCCGCCTCAGCCTCCCGAAGTGCTGGGATTACAAGCATGAGCCACCTCTCCAGGCCACAAATCCACTTTTAAAAATATAAAGTAAAATTCATCACAGTTAATATATAGACCACTCCAATATCCAAAACAATAAAGTTGCTGCATCTGTCTCTTTATAGTTAATTCCCTATCCACCTCCAACCCCTTTTAACCACTGATGCTTTCTGTCCCCATAGTTTTGTGTTTTTCAGAACATTTAGAAATGAACCCACACTTGCGTTGAACATCTTTGTTTTACCAGAATGCTTTTGAGGTTCATGAATGCTGCTGCATGTGTCAATAGTTCATTCCTTTTTACTGCTGAAAAGTATTCCACTGTGTGGATGCCTCACACTGTATCCATTCACATGTCAAACAACATTTGGGTCCTTTCCAGTTTGGGGCTATTATAAACCTTCATGTATGGATATGCTTTTTTATCCCCCCCGGCTCTGTCACCCAGGCTGGAGTGCAGTGGCACGATCTCGGCTCACTGCAACCTCCGCCTCCTGGGTTCAAGCGATTCTCGTGCCTCACCCTCCCAAGTAGCTGGGACTACAGACATGTGCCACCACCCCCGGCTAATTTTTGTATTTTTAATAGAGACGGGGTTCCTCTATGTTGGCCAGGCTGGTCTTGAACTCCTGACCTCAAGTGATCTGCCCGCCTCAGCCTCCCAAAATGCTGGAATTATAGGCATGAGCTGCTGTGCCCGGCCTAGATGTTTTCATTTCACCAAAAAGTAGGATTCCTGGGTCCTAGGAGAGTTCCAGTTTATGTTCTTTCTTCACTAACACTTGGTATCGTTGGTTTTAGTTTTCAAACATTTTAGCAACTCTGGTAGGTATGTGATATGGTTAGGCTTTGTGTCCCCACCCAAATCTCATCTTGAATTGTAATCCTCATAATCCACACATGTCAAAGGAGAGACCAGGTGGAGGCAGTTGAATCCTGGGGGCGGTTTCCTCCATGCTGTTCTCATGATAGTGAGTGAGTTCTCACGCAATCTGATGGTTTTATAAGGGGCTTGTCCCCGTTTGCTCAGCACTTCTCCTTCCTGCAGCCTTGTGAAGAAGGTGCCTTGCTTTCCCTTCGCCTTCCATCATGATTTTAAGTTTCTTGAGGCCTCCTCGTCCTCAAGAAAATTGACTGTTAGTCAATTAAATCTCTTTCCTTTATAAATTACCCAATCTCAGGCAGTTCTTTATAGCAGTATGAAAGCAGACTAATACAGTATGGAATTATTTTAAAATTTTGAAAAGAACAGTTTCCTTAGGAGAAACACTCATCACATTAACAGCACATAAAAGAATGTCTATGTAGCATGTCTGTTTATTTGCTTACGCATTCATTTTCTGTCACTGTTACTAGAATACAATTTTAAAGGAGGCATCTGTGGCAGCATCAATAAATACATATGAATGGAGGAATGAAGGAAGGAAGAAATGGGTAGCATGTACCAAAGGCTAGGGTGTCAGATCAGCCCTGGATTGGAACCTAAGGCCCATGTTATTAACTTCTGCCATGTACTTTTTTTTCTTTTTCTTTTCTTTTTTTTTTTTTTAAGAGAGAGAGGGTCTTGCTCTCTTGCCCAGGCTGGAGTGCAGTGATGCAATCATAGCTCACACATAGCCTTGAATTCTTGGGCTCAAGTGATCTTCCCACTTCAACTTCCCAAGTAGCTGGGACTACAGGCATGTGCCACCACACCTGGCTAATTTTTTATTGTTGTAGATACAGGGTCTCACTATGTTTCCCAGGCTGGTCTTGAACTCCTGGCCTCAAGTGATCCTCCCACCTTGGCCTCTCAAAGTGCTGGGGTTATAGGCGTGAGACACTGTACCTGGCCTGCAATGTATAACAGAGAAAGCAACTTTTACAGAAAGAGGTCTCTTGAACTAAACCGATTCTGTGAGGAAAGAATCTCTTGAAGAAGAAAGAGAAATGCAGAGCCAAAGGCTTACAAAGGGCATGGCTTGTTTGGGAGTGGGGGTGCGCTCTGAGTGCTGAGAATGTACGTAGTACGTGCACATGTGGGTGGGTGGGAGGAGGAGGCTTAGCTGGGGATCACCTTGGCCAAATAGTAATAACAATCATGCAAAAGCTTATGCTGCTTGCTGTGTGCCGGGTGGTTCTAAGATCTCTACACAGGTTCATTAATTTATGCTTCCCAACAGTCTTATAAGGAGAGCACTGGCATTATTAGCATTTTACAGATAGGGGAACTGAAGCACAAAAATATCAAATTAGCCACGCATGGTGGCGTGCACCTGGAGTTCCAGCAATTTTGGAGGCTGAGGTGGGAGGATCATTTGAGGCCAGGAATTTGAGACTAGCCTGGGCAACATAGTGAGACCCCCTCGCTACAAAAAAAAAAAATAAAATTAAAAATTAGCTGGGCAGGTCAGGCACAGTGGCTTATGCCTGTAGTCCCAGCTACTCAGGAGGCTGAGACAGAAGAATCGCTTGAACCCAGGAGACAGAGGTTGCAGTGAGCCAAGACTATGCCACTGCACTCCAGCCTGGCTAATAAGAGTAAAACTCTATCTCAAAAAAAAAAAAAAAATTAGCTCAGCATAGTTGCACGTACCTGTAGTCCCAGCTACTCAACAAGCTGAGGCAAGAGAATCATTTGAGCCCAGGAAGTCAAAGTTCCAGTGAGCTATAATCGTGCCACTGCACTCCAGCCTGGGTGACAGAGCAAAACCATGTCTCTTAAAAAACAGAAGAAAACAAAAAACCATCAAACAACTTGCACAAAGTCACACAGCTTAGAGCCCAGGAAGTTTATCCCAGTCTGCCTTTTACCACGGCACTGCCAGGCTATCAAGGGCATATTTATTGATTAGGAAATTATGTAAGGTTCTGTGAGAAATAGCTCCCAAAATATAGTGACTTAAACAGGGCAGAAATTAGGTTTGTCTCTCAGGGGTGAGCCCAAAGGGACAAAATTCAAGGCTGGTAGGGTGGCTTTGTCCTTTCCACATGTGGCTCCAAGTTTGGGTCCAGGACGGTTACTTCCAGTTCTCACCATCTTTGAGCCAGTGGGAAGAGGGAAAGGCTAAAGGAAGTATGCATTTCCATTTGAAGGGAATGGCCCTGGAGCACACACATCCCATTGGCCAGAACTCAGCACCATGGCGGCACCTGCAAGAGGTGCTGGGAAATATGGCCTCTATCTGGATAGCCATGCTCTCTGCTAAAACTCAAGGGTTCTACTATTAAAGGGAAGAATGGATATTGGTGGGAAACCAGCAGTCTCTGCCACAACTTGCAGACTGTCCACTGGGCTTTGAACTTTATTCTATCAGTGATGAGGAACTGGCAATGGTCTCTAAGCAGGGAGATTTCACATCCAGACTTGGGTTTTTGATCACTGCGGAAGCATGTTTGGAGAAAAAAGGTGGGGAGAAAGAAAAGTCAGGAGCCCTGTTTAGATGATGTGTCTGTCGCTTTGTTTTCCCATCTCTGGAGTCCCTACTACAGGCAGGAGCCTGTAGGTTGGGTTCCCAGGCAAGCCCAGATGGAGGGTTTGCAGGCAGGGTGAGTGAGCATGGGGCTGCAAAGGGAGCAATCATCTGTCTTTGTCCTTCATTCCTTCCACAACTATTTATCCAGCACCGTTTCTGGGCACAGGGCTCCAGGGATGGTCCCAACAGGTACAATGACCTCTTGGGACCAAGTTCAGTTCTTGGTGAGTTCTCCAGTGCCTCTTGACGTAGGGTGAACCCTTGGCATGCTCCACTGATGCTGGCTCCTTCTGTTGTTTCTCTTGGCTCCAGGACCCCCGGAGCAAACACAAGTTTAAGATCCACACGTACTCCAGCCCCACGTTTTGTGACCACTGTGGGTCACTGCTGTATGGACTCATCCACCAGGGGATGAAATGTGACAGTAAGTACTTTTTCTCTCTGGGGGCATCTGCTGATGGCAGAAGCAATGGGAAGGGCTGCTTCTGCTTGGTTTGGGGTCCAGGTCTGCCATACATTCCCTCCTATCCTGGTTGGGGCTGGTGTACCAGTTGTCTGTTGCTGCATAATGATCCTCCCACCCCAAAACACTGTGACTGAAGACAATAAACATTTTTTTTAGCTCATGACTCTGC
The DNA here is from genome assembly GCF_009828535.3 of Hylobates moloch. Classification (NCBI taxonomy): domain Eukaryota; kingdom Metazoa; phylum Chordata; class Mammalia; order Primates; family Hylobatidae; genus Hylobates; species Hylobates moloch. The sequence goes on from NW_026652281.1 coordinate 75,786,853, forward strand.
AAGGCAGTCCTTTGAATCTGGGCTGGCCTCAGCCAATGTCATGCATGTCCATAAAGCATGAACTCATGGTTCATGGTGGATTAGCAGATGGAGGTGGGCTGGGAGCTGTCTGGGCCATGGTGGCCTCACCCACATGTCCTGGAGGATGGCTGGCTGTCATCTGGGTGATGGGGATGACCAGGCCACGTGTCTTTCCTCCTCAGTAGGCTAGGCTGGGTTTGCGTGCATGGAGGTCACAGGGTCCTGAGTTCCTTAGGAGGGCAAGTCCCATTGGCAGACACACTTCAAGTCTCCACTTGTGTCTTTTGCTTCTGATCCACTGGTCAAAGCAAGTGGCATGTGAGATGCACAGTCACAGTGTGGGAAGGAACAGTCCATGGCTGTTGACACCCGGAGGCATGAACAAATCACGGGCATTTCTGCAGCCATGCACCACCACTGTTTTCAGCATTGAGATTTGGGGCTGATGCATTCTTTGCATGGAGAAGACCTGTGGCTCTGCAGCACCCACAGGTTTGTGCTGGAGGAGGAAAGATAGCGTCATTCTCTGGCCAGGATGTGGTAGGAAAGGCAGGTGGGGTAGGACTCCTCTTTATGAGGCCAAGGCCTGGATGGCCTGTGGGGCAGGGGAGCAGACAAGCTTTGAGAGCTATGGCCACAAAGCTACAGGGACCCTGGAGGTGCTGGTGGCTCCCACAGGCCTGTTGGTCTGCAGCAGGCTGGGTGTCATGAGGCTGGTGGTACTGCTGTCCCAAGGGTCCTGAGGCCCAGAGGACAGAGGGAGAAAGTCACAGGGCAGAGAGTGACAGAGAGGAGTGTGAGGGTGAATAAGGGTGGTAGAGAGCAAGAGAGACAGCAAGAAACACACATGCATAGACAGACACAGATGCAGGGGAAAGACGGACACATGCAACCCTAACACAGGGAGGAATGTGGGGTGTGGAAGCTACAGAGAGACTCAGCTAGAGAGAGACTCAGGCAAAAGGAGGGACAGGCAGACACACAGACCAACAGATGAGCCAGGCGCAGTGGTTCACTCCTGTAATCCCAGCACTTTGGGAGGCTGAGGCGGGTGGATCACCTAAGGTCAGGAGTTCAAGACCAGCTTGGCCAACATGGCAAAACCCCACCTCTACTAAAAATACAAAAATTAGCCAGTCGAGGTGGTGGGCACCTGTAATCCCAGCTACTTGGGAGGCTGCGGCAGGAGAATCACTTGAACCCAGGAAGCGGAGGTTGCAGTGAGCTGAGATCGTGCTACTGCACTCCAGCCTGGGTGACAGAGTGAGACTCTCAAAGAAGAAGAAAAGATAAAATGATTGGCATGGACACAGAGAGAGATGCCATCACACAGGCTCATGCAGAGGTGTAGAGATGGAAAGACCAGAGACAGAGACAGAAGCACACATGGAGAGCCACAGAGAGACACAGAGGAGAGAGGCAGAGAGACACAGCTGGAGAAGGGGAGAGACAAAAAGGCCAGAGACAAGTGCAGAGAGTGGAACAGACCAATTCGCAGGCACGGCTAAGGCAGTGAGCCACGTGCAGAAGTGGGACAGCAGAGACAAGAGACATGCAGCAACGTGGAAACAGAGAGACAGACACAGAAACATGGCGAGAGCCATAGAGGGACAGTGAGGTTGGAGCCTTCTGCCTGCAGGACACCAGCTCCTCTTACCACACATGGGGCCCTAATATAGGGACAATGTCCCTACCTCAGAGACAGTGGTGGATGGGAGCTCAGGCTGGTGCTCAGGTCCCAGAGGGCTCTCCCTTCCCTCCCCACAACTCATTTCTAGTTTTTGTAATAGGCCTGCTGCCTCCTAGGACTTGGATGGCCTGAGAAGGGTCCCTTGCCCCCCAGGTCCCTTGAAATTGGGGCCCATGGGGTGACTTGGCCTCTCCTTCTGGCTTCTCCAACTGGAACTAGCATCCCCCTGGAGAATCCTGGGTTCCTGGCACACCTTCCTGGAGTGGGGCATTATTGCTGAAGACCTAGAAGAAATCACCCACCACGTTGAAATAGACACAGATACTCTACGGAGGAGTGAGCAGAGGGAGTGGATATCTTATAACGAGAGATGGCCGAAGGCCAAATTCAGCTTACAGGCACATTTTGTCCACCTTGCCCCGGCTCTAAATCTTTTTCCTTGTAATTAATTATGGTGGACACTATGGCCAGCCCAGACCCCCTCTTCAGGGTCCCACCCCATCCCCTAGCTGTGGTTCACAGCAGTGCCCCATCCTGCATAATTGCCCAAGATAATGCCTCTTCCAGGGCGACCGGATGATTGCGGTGCCCAGCCCGCTTGTCTCAGTTTGGAACAACTCTGAAGGGTCATCTCAGCTCTGGGCTCCCCCTAACATCAGCTTTGATTGCATCCACGTGGCAAACCAACTTCTCCCCCCAAGAGCACTCCTCAAAAACCTTGTGCTCAAAACTCCCCGTCTCAGACTCTTTCCAGGGAACCCAACCTATTAGCTGTCAATATTTAAAAATCAGAGCTGTTACGTACACATCGAGATTCCTGCATATGTTGAGAAATGGGGAATGTTGCTGCTCTGTTTCCCACTTGGCCAAGTCCCCGCCACCCCCTTAGCTTTCCTCACTCATGTGATCAGCCAGCCTGTGAGCATTGAAGTTGGTGACTCTGGCTTCAGAGCCTTAAGGGGTGTGGGGTGTGCTTGCTTCAGACTGCACCCTTGGCCTTGGGTGGGGAACAGACAAGTTCTACCTCCTTTGCCCATCAGGGTTCAGGGGCAAGAGTTGGAGAAGCCCTTCTGATGAGATCCTGGCAGGCAAGTTGGTCTCAACCAGGTTCGTGTGTCTCAGCTGTCTCAAAGGAGGGAAACAGGAAGGGCTCAGCGGTCCTGGGTGGGGCAGATGTCTGCAGCCCCCAGCCTGGGCCAGCCTAAGCCGCATCCCCTCTCTCTGCCCTCACAGCCTGCATGATGAATGTGCACAAGCGCTGCGTGATGAACGTTCCCAGCCTGTGTGGCACGGACCACACGGAGCGCCGCGGCCGCATCTACATCCAGGCCCACATCGACAGAGACGTCCTCATTGTCCTCGGTAGGTGGCCCTGGGGCTCCACAGGCTCCTGACCTTGCTTGACCTGTGTGATGGAGAAGGGGAAGATGGCTGAGGGGTGGGGCAGTCCAGTGGCGGGGTAGGGCAGTCCAGGGACCGGGGAGGGGGTGTGGCACTGCTTCTACCCCCTGCCCTGCTCACAACAGCCCCTCACTGCAGCAGGGGGATCTTTAGAAACTGTACACCCTCAAAGCTGCATCCATCAGCACCCCAGGCTGGCTTGGGTTCAGAGAGGAGACGTCTGAGTTCCTTGGACTTCTAACTTCCTCAGGATCCTCCACTTCCCTTTTCTCCTTCTCATTTCCCACTCTTTTTTAGTTATCTTTTGGGATGGGTAGTTGCATTTCCTTTACTCAGATAGCAGAGAAGGGAAGCTTGCTTCTTCCCCAAACTTTTCCAGCAGGAAAAATGGAGTCTTGATGATAAACACCAAATTTGGAGAATATAATATCTTGGGAAGAAGGAGGGTTGGAGGGTGCAATTTGAGGGCTTTCCACATATTTGAAATATTTCTTTCTTGAACCTGACGGTGGCTATGCTTTAATTTTATTATTCTCCATATTTTCTGCATGTCTAAAATATTTCATGATAATTAGAAAGCAGGATGGTGCAGTCTGCTGGGAGATGCAGTGAGAGGAGGGGCTGGTGGTGGTCGTGGTGGTGGGGCTGTCACTCATGTATCCCAGCATTCAAGACATACTTGGCTCTGATATGGGAAGTTCAAGCAAAATTGGAACTCAGCTGCTGGCTTGAGGAATACTCAGCCATAAGCCCCGGTATAACCAGCACTGAGCTGCCTGGGAGTGGAGCTAAAACTTTGCAGGAATTTCTTCTGGAAGGCTGGTGACAAACTACTGTGGACTTTATCTAATGAATATAAATAAGGGTTTATGAGTTGGTAACTCAGGAAATTGATCATGGAAGAGATTAATTTTGCAAAAATTAGTATTTCTGAGGCCTCAGACTGGTTCAGTAGCTCTGATGCACTGAGCCCTGGGTTGGGGAGGGGCTTTACGTAAATTGTGTAAAAGCTGAAAAATACTTATCCCTGTACAATATAATTCTTTTAAACTTGAGATTTCGTGAAGCCCAGTGAGATTTTAGAAAATGTGCAATCCATTGCACTATGTTTTCCTCCAAGTGGTTGCCTGCCTCCCAGTGGGATGCTTGGGGGCCCCAGGGGAAATCCCGCAGTTTCAGGTTCAAGAGAAGCCAGTTTTCCCCACTGATTGAGGTTCCCCATGCTGGTGAGACAAATATAAGACTCTGCTTCCCTCTGGTGTCATTCTGTGGGAACTACACTCATCCAAAGCATGACTGCAGGCAGCCAACATTAATGGACCACATGGGATGTGCAGTGCTCCAAACCTTACGTGTTATCTCTTTCCACCTTCACAACATTGTGAAATCTCTATTATTCTTGTTTGAGAGGGAGACTCCATCTGTTGCCCAGGCTGGAGTGCAGCTCACTGGAACCTCCACCTCCTGGGTTCAAGCGATTCTCCTGCTTCAGCTTCCTGAGTAGCTGGGATTACAGGCACACACCAACACGCCTGGCTAATATTTGTATTTTTAGTAGAGATGGGGTTTCACCACGTTGGCCAGGCTGGTTTAGAACTCCTGACCTCAAGTGATCCGCCCATCTCGGCCTCCCAAAGTGCTGGGATTACAGCTGTAAGCCACTGTGCCCAACCTTCTATTTTTCTTGTTTTTTGAACAAAGAAGGCACGGCTCAGAGAGTTATTCTCCAAGAGCTCACACCATTTGCAATAATAATAAAACAATAGCTAAGATGTGTTGAGTTTTTAAAATGTGTTAATCATTGTGGAAAGCACTTACAGGCAGTATTTCAACAACTCAAATGAGGTGTTATTATCATTCTACCCATCAGAAAACACACTTCCTCACCTAGGTCTGTTTGACTCAAAAGTACTATATAGTAGGTTACTTTTTTGTTTAGTTTAGTTCAGTTTAGTTTAGTTTTGTTTCTCTATGCCCTCCACCGTATTTATTCCTTTTGTGGTTTGGCTAGGGCACCTCTTATGGGCATTCCTTAGGGATTCTTTGTTCTGATGTGGTACAGTACAATATTTCTTCAAGTTCAAGGTCAAAGTCTTCCCCCTTAATCATAGATATGCTGTGAACTTCGAGAACCTGGATCACAAGCCCCTGATTCTCAGGACACACTGATAGGAGGTGTATCCATTTGCTATGGCTGCCATAACAAAATACCACAAGCTGGGTGGCTTAAGACAAGACGTTTTCTTAAAAAAAAAAGAAGAGAAAAAGAAAAAAACAATAGGCCAGGCACAGTGGCTCATGCCTATAATCCTAGCACTTTGGAAGACCAAGGTGGGTGGATCACTTGAACTCAGGAGTGAGCCTGGGCAACATGTCGAAACAATATCTCTACTGAAAATACAAAAAATTAGCCAGGTGTGGTGGTGCACACCTGTAATCCCAGCTACTTGGGAGGCTGAGGCAGGAGGATCACTTGAACCTGGGAGGCGGAGTTTGCAGTGAGCTGAGATTGCACCACTGCACTCCAGCCTGGGTGACAGAGCAAGACTCCATCTCATAAAACAAAAACAAAAACAAGAAAAACAAACAAACAAAAAGGCCAAGTGTGGTGGCTCACACCTGTAATCCCAGCACTTTGGGAGGCCAAGACAGGAGGATTGCTTGAGGCTAGGAGTCCAAGACCAGCCTGGCCAACATAGCAAGACCCTGGCATATTGTAGGATTTCATTTCTTTGGGATGTTCAGAACAGGCAAATGTATAAAGAAGTTTAATAACACTGTGCTTTTCCAAGTGCTTTGATATTGGGCTAACCGAGGAAGGGTGTGTTGTTGCCATCATGGAAGGGAAAACGAAGTCTCAGCAAGGCTGAACACACTGACCAATGTCACATGCTGAGCAGGGGTGAGCACCTGGGCCTCTGGCCCCATGTCACAATGCTGTGCAATTGCCCATACACCATGCTGGGCACAGCCTGTACTCAGCACAGGCTTGTTGATTGATAGATGATAGAAGAGAGCCCTGATGCTGTGGCCGAGTTCTCTAAAAATAGAGCCAAGATGGGGATTTTGTTCCAGTGATTTGTTCGGCTGCCCATGGGAAAAGAGAAGTGAAGGAACCGTGCTTCCTTCCTTGGGCAGGGAAAAAGCTCGGCGAAGAGTGTGGTCTCCATGAAAGTCTTCTTCAGCCTCGTATCTGGTGGAATTTTGTACCAAACACTGTAGCACAGAGTCAGTCCCACCTTGAGGCAAGGGGGCTGTTCTGTCGTGTTCCAGGTCAGTCAGTGCTATGGGACGACTTGTGTCTTCCCCAAATTTGTATCTTAAAGCCCCACCCCCAGTGTGATGGTATTTGGAGCTATGGGACCTTTGGGTGGTAATTAAGGTTAGATGAGGTTGTGAGGGTGGGGCCCTCATAATGGGATTTGTGGATTTCTAAGAGGAAGAAGAGGCCGGGCGCGGTGGCTCATGCTTGTAATCCCAGCACTTTGGGAGGCCGAGGCGGGTGGATCATGAGGTCAGGAGATCGAGACCGCGGTGAAACCCCGTCTCTACTAAAAATACAAAAAAATTAGCTGGGCGTAGTGGCGGGCGCCTGTAGTCCCAGCTACTCGGAGAGGCTGAGGCAGGAGAATGGCGTGAACCCAGGAGGCGGAGCTTGCAGTGAGCCGAGATTGCGCCACTGCACTCCAGCCTGGGCGATAGAGCGAGACTCCGTCTCAAAAAAAAAAAGAAAGAGAGATCATTCTGCCTCCACCAAAGGAAGGATACAGCAAGAAGGTGGCCGTCTGCAAGCCAGGAAGTGAGTCCTTACCAGGAATTGAAGCTGCTGGTACCTCGATCTCGGACTTCCCAGCCTCCAGAACTGTGAAGAAATAAATGTCTTTTTTTCTTTTTTTTGTTTTAGACGGAGTCATGCTCTGTCGCCCAGGCTGGAGTGCAGTGGCATGATCTCTGCTCACTGCAACCTCTGCATCTCAGGTTCAAGCAATTCTCCTGCCTCAGCCTCCCAAGTGGCTGGGATTACAGGCATGTGCCACCATGCCCAGCTAATTTTTTGTATTTTTAGTAGAGACGGAGTTTCACCATGTTAGCCAGGATGGTCTCAATCTCCTGACCTCAAGTGATCCGCCTGCCTCGGCCTCCCAAAGTGCTGGGATTACAGGCATGAGCCACTGTGCCCGGCCTAAATGTCTGTTGTTTAAGCCACCCAGTCCATGGTATTCTGTTATGACAGCCTGAGCTGGCTGATATAGTCAGTCACTGCTGTAGGCTGCTGGGGATGGAGGTGGGAAGGTAGAATAACTTCCCAGGTGAGGAGGCTTCTGTGCAGTTGAGGGCAGTTATCTGGACACGGGGGTAACTGTGAGCCATTAACAGCCATCATACACAGCACCCAGGGGATGGGTGCATTGGCCAGCATGGAGGGGAGCTGGGCAGGGTCCAACAGCATCCGGGACACTCAAGTTTCCTTTGGTCTCCTGACTGTCTTCCTGGTTTCATTGCTGGGACTCCAGTCCCCTCCTCCTTGGTCTTGGCCAGACAGATCAGAGAGGAGAGAGCACTAAAGGTTGTGTGGGTCCTTCCCAGCAGTGCCAGGCCAGGAGTGGCCTTGTGGTGTTTGTGGAATGGCCCCACCTCATCCAGACCCAAGAAGCATGGTCAGTATTAGGATTTTCCACTGACCATCAGCCCAGGACACTGCTGTTTGCCCTGTCATATGCTCTTTGGAAATCTCAGCATCTCTAGAGGTGAAAGGTTTTCTAACTCACCCAGCTACTGAAATTGAGCTCATATATCTGTTCTTAGTGTTTTGGCAGGTCAAGATGAGAATAAATCCGATCAGTTTTCCTCCTTTTAAAAATCTATCAATGGTTTCCCATTGTCTTTATAACAGACTAAATCTAACATGGCGATCTCATTCTTTATTCACTTTCTCCTCCCCCTTTCTTTTAATCCTTGGTCCTCTGCAGACTGCCACACACCGTAGGACATCTGTGTGTTCTGTTCTCTGTTTAGAATGTTTGCCATTGCCATCTTCTCTTTTTCTGGCAATTAACTCTTCCTCTTGATCTCAGTTCATTTTTAACATCTAATAAGCTTCCTTTAACTTCCCCCTTTCGTAGACACTCATGGTAACCTGAGCTTGGCCTTGTGAAAGGGGTGATTTTATGTTGGGTTTGATTAGTGTCTGCATCTCGCACAAGGCATTAGCTCCATGAGGGCGGGACTGTGTCTTGCCACTCTACTCCCAGCAACTAGCAAGGTGGGCATCACTAAATCTTTATGGACTCAATGCCTGTATGTATGAATGAGAAACCCCTGGAGGATCCTGATAGATAGATACAAGGCTTTCACTGATGGTCCCCAGATCAGTGCCTCCTAAAGTCAGGAACTGAAGGTCAACAGATTGTCCAATTTATACCATTATTCTTATGGGAGGTAGAACATGCAGAAAATCTTAAGTACCAGGTCCAACGTCAACAGCAAGTGTTACTGGGACTGAGACCCGCTTGTTGGAGTCATGACCACTCTTGTTCCCTGGACAATGTAGAAAAGACATGGAGCAGTGGGATTTGTAGTATCCCAGGAAACCATATTGACATCATGATGCCCATAGGTGTCATGAGATCAGGCAATACAATGTCCAGATCAGAGTTGTAAAATGCCCCCAAGGTTTATGAAGCCTGTGTGTTTGTACATGCAACAATAATTTTTTTTTTTTGAGACGGAGTCTTGCTGTCACCTAAGCTGGAGTGCAGTGGTGCAATCTCAGCTCACTGCAACCTCCCCATCCCGGGTTCAAGTGATTCTCCTGCCTCAGCCTCCCGAGTAGCTGGGACTACAGGTGCATGCCACCACGCCCGGCTAATTTTTTTTTGTATTTTTGGTAGAGATGGAGTTTCACTGTGTTAGCCAGGATGGTCTCGATCTCCTGACCTCATGATTTGCCCACCTCAGCCTCCCAAAGGGCCGGAATTACAGGTGTGAGCCACTGCACCCAGCCAACAATATCTTCTTCAATGCTTTTTCAATTCAGTATCTACCTATCAACATAACAACTGACATCTATTATTTATACTCCCATCTACATTACAGCTACCTCCGAACGCTTAGCCATGTCCATCCTCATATCTATCTCCCAAAAGTTGGGAGTGTTCTTAAAGAAAGCAGAAAGAACCATTTTTAAAAAAATGTTTCTCTGTGGAACTCCCATTCTGTATTCTTACCATTATATTGTGTTACACAGAAACTTTTTAGACTGAAACATCTCCCTGACAGACTTAGGTACTCCCAATATTGTGATATTTAAATCCTTCTTAAGATCTGACATCCACAAATCAAAAGAAAAAGAGTACCAAAGAGGCTGAGTGTGGTGGCTCACGTTGGTAATCCCAGCATTTTGGGAGGCTGAGGCGGCTGGATCACCTAAAGTCAGGAGTTCAAGACCAACGTGACGAAACCCTGTGTCTACTAAAAATACAAAAATTAGCCAGGTGTGGTGGTGGACGCCTGTAATCCCAGCTACTCGGGAGGCTGAGACAGGAGAATCGCTTGGATCCGGGAGGCAGAGGTTGCAGTGAGCTGAGATTGCATCACAGCACTCCAGCCTGGGCAACAGAGTGAGACTCCATCTCGGAAAAAAAAAAAAAAAAAGAATTGGGAAGAAAAAGGGCAATGTAAACAAGAAAAAAAAATCCAGATAGCTTAATATTTATTTTTTATTTAACTTTTATTTGAACTTTGGGGGTACGTGTGCAGGTTTGTTATATAGGTAAACTTGTGTCATGGGGGTTTGTGTAATACTGCCCAGCCATGCGTCAATTGCAGACAGAAAATTATTACAAACTAGGCCGCGAGGGCCCACTAGGGGGCAGTCTCTGCCTTCAAAGCCATTCCTTTCCAGAGGCTCTCTCAAGAGATGCCCCAATTTGTGAAACCACAGTACTGTCATTGCTCATAATGGAAGGTGCAGCAGAGACCAGCTGGGCTCACTGAGGTCCAGAGAAAGGGTTACTTCTCCAGATCACACACAGAATGGGGATAGGGTCCAGTTCTGGTGGATCTCCCTTCCCTTTTACATTATTGGTTTGTAATTTTTTCCCAAGTCTTTATTTTGAACTAAGTTGAAAGAATTTTGCAACAATCATTTATCCACCACCTATATTCTGTCGTTAACGTTTTCCACACTTGCTTAATCACATTTCCATCCATCTCGCTCTCCATCCATCAATCTGTCTTATTTTTGACACATTTCAAAGTAAACTGCAGACACCAATTCGATTTCCCCCGAACACTTCAGCATGCCCAACATCAAACGAATTCAAAATTTATTTGTAGGGTGTTTTTTTTTTAACTTTTGAGGTGAAATGTACATACAATGATACACACAAATCTTTTTTTTTTTTTTTTGAGACAGAGTCTCACTCTGTCACCCAAGCTGGAGTGTAGTGGTATAATCACGGCTTACTGCAGCCTCGACCTCCCAGGCTCAATTGATTCTCCCACCTCAGCCTACAAAGTAGCTGGGACTACAGGCATGAGCCACCACACTCAGCTAATTTTTGTAGTTTTGTAGAGACGGGGTTTTGCCATGTTGCCCAGGCTGGTTTTGAACTCCATGGTTCAAGCAATCCTCCCACTTTGGCCTCCCAAAATGCTGGGATTACAGATGTGAGCCACTGTGCCCGGTGATGTCTTAAGTGTACAATGGCTGAGTTTTGACAAATGCATATGACTCTGTCATTCTAACCCTTATCAAATTAATTCTCTTTTTTGATGTCACAGCTGCAGTTGAGGATCCAAGGGAAGGTCTGAACCAGATAAATGCCGTTATGTCCCCACACACTGCATGCATACCCATGAGCTCTGGCTACTGGGGTGTCCGTTATACCTAAGATCCCTTAGATGACATCATACTTAACAGTTGTTCAATTTTTTTTGTTTGTTTTTTGAGGAGTTATAATGCGGTAGAAACTTCGAAAATTGGAAATTCTTGTTTACAATTTTTTGTTATGTATTCATTGAAGAGCAAAATGTCTTTAAAAACTCAACACACCTGCTTTATTTTGTTTTTTTTTTTTTTTAGTATTGTTGTAATGAAGAAGTTCAGTTAAATCGTATCTCTGTCTATGGAACATCTATCATCTTTCTCGGTGTATTACTGATCGTTGTCTGCACACCCCATGAGGCCAGGGGAAGGGTCTCTTGCCCATCCTTCCTTCAGAGCCTATCAGCCTGTTAGGTTGAGGTGAGTGTCTCAGGCACTGAAGTTCTGGGATACTGGACCTGAGGAGATGTAGGGAAGCTGACGTCTTGCTATTCAGTGTTCCTTCTCTTCTTCCCTGGTCATTTAAGTCTCAAGAGAATTATCAAGGCCAGGCCAGCATCTGAGGCCCTCAGGATGCGCTGGGCGCAGTCATTGCTCCCAAATGTCTAAGGAATTGCATTGAAGTGGGCACTGCTGGGACCTGCAGGGCTGTGACTTGTGACTGCCTTTGGGGACAGTGGTCCAGCAATGTCTATTAAAATATGTATATATATGAACATTTTGACTCTCATGTTTTCCTTTAGAGAATCTGTTCTCTTAAAATGAAACACCAGCATGCAAAGAAATAAAGTCTAGAACAAGCATGTTTATTGATGTTTTCTTTGAGATGCAAAGAAACATCAGCCTAATGAAGGGGTACCCATTTTATGTGATACTAGGTAGTTGTTGAAAGCATTGAATTAGGCCAGGTGCGGTGGCTCACACCTGTAATCCCAGCACTTTGGGAGGCTGAGGAGGGTGGATCACTTGAGGCCAGGAGTTCCAAACCAGTCTGGCCAACATGGTGAAACCCCATCTCTACTAAAAAAAAATCCAAAAAATTAGCTGGGTATGGTGGTGCATACCTGTAATCCCACCTGCTCTGGAGGGCGAGACACGAGAATCACTTGAACCCTGCAGGTGGAGTTTGCAGTGAACAGAGATCAGGTCACTGCACCTGGGTGACAGAGTGAGACTTTGTCTCAAAAAAAAAAAAAAAGAAAAAGAAAAAAAACGAAAACACTGAATTAAAATGAGAAAATGAGTATAATTTTTGATATGGGAACTGGTTACACAGGTGAATTTCCTTTGCGAGAATTCAAGCTGTAAGAGTATGATTTATACACTTTTCTATAGGTATATTATACTTCCTATACTTTTATTATTTAAAAGTTTGTGATAAAAACTCTAAATAACTAAAAACAAAACACCAATGGGTTAGAGCTACAGATATTGGTGTAAAGCAGAAGTTGCCAAACTGGCCTGCTGCCCATTTTTATAAATAAAGTTTTATTGGAACACAGCCACATCCATTCATTTACATATTGTCTATGGCTGCTCTTGTGATACAATGGTAGAGTTCACTGCGTAGTTGTGACAAAGCTTGTACAATCTGCAAAATGTAAAATATTTGTTCTCTGGCCTTTACTGAAAACATTTGGCAGTCCTTGAACTAGAGGAACATCTATGGTTAAGTGAAAGGGTTTGGTTGCATAAAAATATATTCAGTATGATCTCATTTTGAAGAAATAAGCAACAGCAACTGACACCTCCTATGTGTGAAGTTTTGTTTGTATATTTTATAACCTATGTGTGAAGAAAGGTGTGGAAGGATACCAACCAGGTTGTAAACACTGGGATCGCAGCAGGATTGGGAGTGAAGAGGCTGTGGCGGTGAGGGGGATTGTTTTGTGTCTCTATAGTTTTCATTACGTTTCACAGGTTGATTGCGATACATATAATTTCTGCAATTTTTGAAAAATAAAAACATAAAACTCTCCAAATAGGAAAAATGAACAGAAATAAATTGTCTCAACAACAATAGCAGAAAAAAAAATGAATGGATAATGCCCCAATGATGGGGTGTTGGTTGCTTGAGGAGGGTTGTTGGGCGGTTCTCAGCTTGAGCAGAGCTGGGCCCAGGCCCTGTCTGGGTATTTTTGAGTTTTTCTTGTCACTAGCTTCCATCTTATGTAGCATCTGCCTTGTGAGCTGGGCCTGTTCTCCGAGTTTCATGGTGTTTGATGTTTCTTCCTTCTTGCAGCATGGTCGCTAGCATCATCCTTGCTGAGTCGCATATGTTCTGGGAACCACCTCCTCTTCTCTGTGCCTCTCACCTGGCAGGTCTACGCTAAACTGCCCCCTGCCCTCCCAGGCCCACCCCACCTCCAAGTCTGAGTTCTTTGACTTAAACTTCAATCCTGTTTCCCATGGGCTGTGGCTCCCCAACCCTCAGTTTCAGTCGAAGCTAATTTTTTTTTTCCAGAAATCACTGTGGGCCCTGGCTGCTCTGGATGTGGTCTGGGGACCAGCTGCATCCCATCAGCATTACCTGGGAGCTCGTTAGCAATTCGGGATCTCAGCTTCCCCTCCAGGCCTGCTGAATCAGAATCTGCAATTTAACAACGTCCCCTGGGGATCTGGATGCACTGTAACATTCGAGCAGCCCTGCTGCAGAGGAGCGTGGTGAGGCGGGAAGAATGTGTCGTTTCCACTAGATGGCAGGCCTTACCTGCGCTTGGCTCCTGCGCAGCCCACCACAGGTGGACGTGCCAGGGGTGATGTGAACCTCCAGCCCCGCGTTGGCCATGGCATCTTACCAGTCATGAAGCTTGGGTGTCAGTCCCGCCAGGGCCGGAATCCTCTTTCATTGGTGACCTGCACCTACCTGCATGTCCTGGCTTGGTGCAGCATGAGCTCCTGGCTTGAGCCATTTGTGTAAAGTGACCCAGAGCCATTCTTTCTTCCCTGCTTTGCCTTTGTCCTCTACTGCCTGGAAGGTGAAGGCATGTCTCTGGGGAGCTTCCTAGTCATTAGCCTCTGCGTTGCTTTTCTGGATGGCTTGCTGCATGTCTCTGCTAATTTTAGGCCAATGTGGTCTATGATTACAAGGGTTTTGCATGGGCTTTGGAGTCAGGCCTGGGTTTGAATCCTGCCTTTCCCACTCCTCCAACAAGTATTTGTTGGGGGCCTCACCTGTGCTGGGCACTGCTTATAGGCAAGGCCCCTACGCTCATGGCCTCTGCCTTCTTTCTAATGATGGGAGATGAAGAGGAAGCAAACAAAACACTTTGAGAAAACAAGAAAGACTATCAAGGAAATAAAATAAAGTGGCATGATGTGATAGAGGGTGGCCAGTGGGCTGAGTGTGATTAGCAGGGATAATGGCATTTAGTTGAGACCTCAGGGACCAGCAGGAGGGAGCCAGCTTGATGAAAATTCCAGGGAAGAGTATGCCAGGCAGAGGGAGCGGCAGAGGCAGAGGCCAGACGGAAGAGTGAAGCAGCAGGCTTGTGAGTGACAGGAACTGACAGCCGGTGGGTGTGACTGGAGCCTAGGGATGGGGAGGGGCAGGTGATGCTGGAGGAAAGGCAGAGACAGCCAGTTAGGCTTTGTGAGCCCCGTGGTGGGCTTGGTTTCTTTCTAAGTGCGTGGAAATTTAGATCCCAGGAGTATCTGAAGGACATCATGCAAGGTCAGTGCGTTTAGGCCCCACAATCACCCAGTGGGGGCAGTCATTTTGTTTTTCTCATTTTACAAAGGAGAAAACAGAGCCTTAAAAAATCTGAGCCTGGTGTGGTAGCATGTGGCTATGGTCCCAGTTACTCAGGAGGCTGAAGCAGGATGATCAGTTGAGGCCACAAGTTTGAGACCAGCCTCAGCAACACAATGAGAAAAAAAGTCTTAAAAATTAGCTGGGCAGGCAGGGTGCGGTGGCTCATGCCTGTAATCCCAGCACTTTGGGAGGCCGAGGTGGGTGGATCACAAGGTCAGGAGTTCGAGACCAGCCTGGTCAACATAGTGAAACCTCATCTCTACTAAAAGTACAAAAAAAAATTAGCTGGGTGTGATGGTGCACGTCTGCATTCCCAACTACTTGGGAGGCTAAGGCAGGAGAATCGCTTGAACCCAGGAGGCAGAAGTTGCAGTGAGCTGAGATTGTATCACCACACTCCAGCCTGGGTGACAGAGTGAGACTCCATCTCAAAAAATAAATAAATAAAATAAAATAAAAAATAAATAAAATAAAAATTAGCTGGGCATGAAGGCATGCACCTGTAGTCCCAGCTACTTGGGAGGCTGAGGGGGGAGGATGACCTGAGCCCAGGAGTTGGTGGCTGCAGTGAGCTATGATCTCGCTACTGCACTCTAGACCCTGTCTCTCCTTCTAAAAAAAAAAAAAAAAAAAGAATTTGAGCACCTGCCTCTAGTCACTGAGGCAGTACATGGATGGAGGAGGCTGGATTTGTACCCTGGGTCCATCTGTCTGGCAGGTTCTAACACATTAGGTCAGATGTTGGAAAGATACAGTTTAAGACTATGAGACATTGGAACATAAGAAACACCCAGCATGCCAGTGGGGAGAGGAAGGAGATGGTTCAGCATTGGTAGTTCTCATAGTCTTATCTTTCAGTGGCTTTAGGGCACAGGTTGGGACTGGTTTAGCCTCAAGGTCTTGGAGAAGACCCGCTTTTCATTTGCCTGTTGTCCCAGCACTGTGGGGTCAGAATCTTTCTTGTGATCAGAGTTTAGAGAAGGGAGGGAGCAGTGGGCTGGAGGCATTCCAGGTAGCTCCCTGGAGAAGGCAGGAGAGGCACAAGTTAGAAGGGTGAGGGAAGGGAGGAGAGCCAGTGGCTGATGCTTACTGAGCCCTTGCTGTGAACCCAGCACAGTGCTAGCCATCGTGGGGCACAAAAGCCTGTGCAAGATGCAGTCCCAGCTCCTGAGCAGCCTTGCTGTCTGGTTGGGTTTCATCTGCTTTACCACTACCAACGAAACCAAGGGACAGACACCTCTTACTGATAGTAACCACCAGGCACTGGGCGAAGCACATTGCTCAGCCATGTTGTGTAATCCTATCAACAACCTGTAGTCCCAGCTACTTGGGTGGGAGAGAGTTACTGATGGCATCTCCATTTTACAGATGGGGAAACTGAGACTCAGAGAAAGAGGTTAAATAACTTGCCCAAGCCACACAACTAGGAAGATGTGGAGCTGGGACTTGAATCTAACTATGCCATTCCAGATAATTAGGCTCTTGGACACCGTCTTATCCTGGCACTAAGTGTATCAGTGGAGTGGTGATGATACATGATATTAGTAGCAGCCACCTTTACTTCTTTCTTTTCTTTTCTTTTCTTTTTCTTTCTTTTTTTTTTTTATAACAGAGTCTCACTCTGTCGCCCAGGCTGGAGTGCAGTGGCACAATCTCAGCTCACTGCAAGCTCCGCCTCCCTGGTTCCAGCGATTCTCCTGCCTCAGCCTCCCAAGTAGCTGGGACTACAGGCATGCGCCACCATGCCCAGCTAATTTTTTTGTATTTTTAGTAGAGACAGGGTTTCACCATGTTGGTCAGGCTGCCTGACCTCAAATGATCTGTCCACCTCAGCCCCGCAAAGTGCTGGGATTACAGGTGTGAGTCACCGTGCCCAGCCACAGCCACCTTTTCTAAAACCCTTCCAAATGCCTGGCCTTTGCTAGGAACTCTATAAGCATTCCTTTGGGTAATCCTCCTAACAACTTTTGCTATTATCTGTAGTCCTTCTCTCCATTATATGGTGAGGAAACTGAGACTTTGCTTCATGTGACTCCATTTTCCCCAACGCTTCCTGCTAGCCTGTTTTGCTCCTTTGGGAGTATGAGGGTCAGTGTTTGCTGGACTGTTAGGCTGAAGATGATAACATTTCTTCAGATTGGCCTGGTTTTTTTGTTTTGTTTTGTTTGTTTGTTTTTTTGCAGAAAGACAGATTTCACTGGCCAAGATCTGCCCAAGAGGCTGAATAAATTCCTAGGTTGTGAGAAGCAGGTGGATGGAGAAGACTTTCTCTCCAAACCTCACTGTGTTAGGACCAGAGAATGGGTTATGGGAATCTGGTAACACTGTCCCACCCTGGACCTGCACCGTTTACCACTACTCTGGCACACCCGGACCTGCACCCTTAACCACTACCCTGGCACACCCGGACCTGTACCCTTAGCCACTACCCTGGCACATCTGGGACCTGCACCCTTAGCCACTACCCTGGCACATCCGTGACCTGCACCCTTAGCCACTACCCTGGCACATCCGGGACCTCCACCCTTAACCACTACCCTGGCACTTCCGGGACCTGCACCCTTAACCACTACCCTGGCATAACCAGGACATGCGCCCTTAACCACTACCCTGGCATAACCAGGACATGCGCCCTTAATCACTGTCCTGGCACATCTGGGACATGCACCCTTAACCACTACTCTAGCATCATCCGGGACCTGCAGCCTTAACTACTACCCTGGTCTGCCTCCTTGAGTGGCCCAGGGTACGTCTAGAAGCTGAGAGAAAGAGAGGGATAAAAAATCAAGTTCACAGCAGTATCCTAAGAAAGTGTTCTCATTTAAAAATGCAAAGATGCTCACAGAGTGTTCAGGTTACACTGAAAAACTCCAGAAACAAAGTGGTTTGTGCACATGGGAGGAAGCAGAATCAACTTCTCACCTTAGCATTGTGGGAATAGCCATTGTGGCAATGGGCTATCCCATACATAGCCCATGAGGCCCGTGTATCACTCAGGGAATCACAGTCACTATGAGCATCATGGAATAAGGGATTTACTGTACATGTTAGACCTTATGCAAGCTTGGAGATGCTGGAGACAGGAAGATCTGGAAGGGTGAATTGAGAATCAGAGGAAGAGCAATGGTGCAGGTGGACAAGTTGGAGTTGGTAGGGGATCCAAGAAGCCAAGCACGTTGAGCTGCTGACATAGATATTGATGAATTTCATGAAGCTTCTACAGGCACTGGTTTCACCCTTGGGTAACTCAGTACAGGTTTGTCAACAGCCTTCCACTTATTCAAAGATGGTTCATAGGTGTCCCAGAATCTTTTAATTCCCAAGTGAGGCAGCCCCAACTCCTTCAGCCATTTACTTTCTAATCCCTAATCCACAGCCCACAACCTCAAACACATGATAGGGCCATCACTGATGTCAACCCGGAACTCTTCCTAGACAACACTCCAGTTGGAGTAGCTTCCTTATAAAGCAGGGTGCCCAGAGTGAAAGAGAATCCACCTGTGTTGCTGAGGAGAGAATGATCGTCACTTTCCTTGTTCTAGATCAGCTGTTTTCAAACCTTTCAGCTTCCAGCCCATCTAGGTTTTATGTAACACACACACACACACACACACACACACACTGCACAAACAAGCACAAACTCACAAACACACACATTGCACAAACAAGCACACACTCACAACCAAAACCAAACTGCCATTAATGCTTACCTCTACTTATGCTCACCACACACTCTGACACATTCTCCTCTCTTTTGTGGCCCTCTTTTCTGTTCATTTCCATTCTACTTCTTTTAAGAAACCCTTTAAGGAAAATGCTCTTACTCTGCAAATTGATTTCACTAACAATTGGCAAATGTGTCATGACCCGCTGCTTGAAAAACACTGTCCTAGACAACAAAATTCTCTTTCTGCATCCTGAGATGATACTACTCTTTTGGGGGGTCTGGGGGTACCACCAGCCACATTGCACTGTTGACTTATCTTGGGTTTATGATCAGTTAAAGCTCTCTTGTCTATCACATCAGGTGCTGCTAGCCTGCAGGTCCCACATCCTTGTGCAAGATTTTTTTTTTTTTGAGACTCCAGGATGAACCCTGATGCATTTCATCTTGTAGGGTTTGGCCTTTTGCTCCCCGGCCAGGCTGAGAGCTTTTGTGTCTTCCTGTTCTTGTGCCGAGTGTCTTCCAGACATCACCTTCCTCACACCATTCTCTGTGCCACTTGTTCTGCCCTCCTTACTTTTGAAAAGATAGTTTATTACTCATAGTTGCCATGAGGAGCGGGCATGCCACTCCATGCAAGGCCACACAGGGAAGCAGCAGGGTCTGCCAGGAGGCAGAGGAAGCGGGAAGAAAACGTGGCAGGAGCATTTGCTGCTGTTTCTGTGAGAAGGAGCAGGTAGGGCGGGAAAGCAGCCTTAGGGCTGGCTGGTTTGAATGATCTAAGCAGACTCTGGGTGTAGAGGCTGTCTCTCTAGTTGCCTGATACCTGATACCCGTTGCTTTTACCTGGGGTAATTAGCGCAGGCTGGCCCAGAGTGTAAGAGCCCCTTGAAGGAGTTGGTTGGAAGTTTGGGCTTTGGATTGGTTGGTTTGCATATGAAAGGTGCGCTTGCAGGTGAGTTCTTTACTGTCTCTAGGAATGGGCTAGCCCTGGAACAGACAGTTTCTCCAGGGTCAGCAAGGCTCTGAGACACCAAAGCATCAGAAATACAGAAAATAGAGCCAGGTGCAGTGGCTCATGACTGTTATCCCAGAGACTCAGGAGGCTGAGGTGGAAGAATCACTTGAGGCAAGGAGTTTGAGACCAGTCTGGGCAACATAGTGAGACCCCATCCCTAAAAAAAATAAAAATAAAATTACCCAGGCATGGTAGTGCAGCATGCCTGTAATCTCAGCTACTCAGGAGACTGAGGCAGGAGAATCACTGAGCCCAGGAGTTCAAGGAAAGAGGCCGGGCACAGTGGCTCACGCCTGTAATCCCAGTACTTTGGGAGGCTGAGGCAGGTGGCAAGTGAATCACCAGGTCAGGAAAGGGAGACCATCCTGGCCAACATGGTGAAACCCTGTCTCTACTAAAAATACAAAAATTAGCTGGGCGTGGTGGCGGGCACCTGTAATCCTAGCTACTCAGGAGGCTAAGGCAGGAGAATTGCTTGAACCTGGGAGGTGGAGGTTGCAGTGAGCAAGCGAGACTCCATCTCAAAAAAAAAAAAGACATAAAATTAATAGACCTTAGACTATTTTATTTAATTATTTTATCAAAATAGTATAGGCATAGGGTTAAAAATGCCAATGTGCATTGGAGAGCTGAGGATGAAAAGCAATGTCCCCTACTTGAGCTTGCATCAGAATCATCTAGAGAGTGCCCCACCCTCAGAGTTTCTGATTCAGTAGATATTGAAGAATGAGAATTTAAATTTCTAACAGGTCCCCAGAGGATGATGGTGTGTTCACACTCTTGTTACCAGAAAGGGGTCCCGATGCATACCCCAAGAGAGGTTCTTGGGTCTTTCGCAAGAAAGAATTCGAGGCAAATCCATAAAGTCAAAGCAAGCTTATTAAGAAAGTAAAGGAATAAAGCATGGCTACTCCATAGGCAGAGCAGCCCTAAAGCTGCTGCCTAGCCACTTTTGAGGTCATTTCCTGATTATATGCTAAAAAAGGGGTGGATTTTTCATGAGTTTTCTGGGAAAGGGGTGGGCAATTCCTGGAACTGAGGATTCCTCCTCTTTTTAGACCATGTAGGGTAACTTCCTGACGTTGCCATGGCATTTGTAAACTGTCATGGCACTAGTGGGAGTGTCTCTTAGCATGGTAATGCATTACAATTACTGTATAATGAGCAGCAAAGACAACCAGATGTCACTTTTGTTGCCATCTTGGTTTTGGAGGATTTTGACCTACTTTACCACAGCCTGTTTTATCAGCAAGGTCTTTGTGACCTGTATCTTGTGCTGATGTCCTGTCTCATTCAGTGACTTAGAATCCCTTAACCTCCTGAGAATGCAGCCCAGTAGGTCTCAGCCTTATTTTACCCAGCCCCTATTCAAGATGGAGTCACTCTGGTTCGAACACCTCTGACACTCTGAGAACCATTGCATTGGAAGACACTATTTTCAACTCTTTAAACTCTTTCTTCAGGCTCTAAATTTTAACCACGTACTCTGTCTCTGTGTCATTTCACTATTTCATGCCTCTGACTTCCTGAGAAGGTTTTAACTCTCTGATGTGATCCCTCTAGTTCTCTTCCCTTCACATCCAGCACAGGGTTGCTGCCATTTGTAGTTCACTCATTCAAAAAAAAGTGATTATTAAGCATCTTCTACATGTCAGGCATTGACTTAGTCACTGGAAATTTGTCAGAGAACAAGCCAAAGTCCTGCCCTCATGGAGCTTATATTTTAGTGCAGGGCTTGACAAATTTTCCTGTGAAGGGCCAGACAGGCTTTGGAGCTATCTGGTCACTGTTACAACTACTCAACTCTGCCATTGTAACACAGAAGTGGCCACAGTGTGCCAATGAATGGGTGCGGGTGTGTGCCAATAAAACTTTATTTACAAAAACAGGCAGGAGGCTGGATTTGGCCCTTGGGCTGTAGTTTGTAGACCTCTGTTGTAGTGTGTGAGAAGACAAAGTAGGTAAATAAGTAAAATACGAACAGTAAGCTAAGGAGAAAAAAAAAACAAACAGAAAAAGAGGATAGGAAGGATGCAGGAGGGGACTGGACCTGCACATTTAGGTATGATGGTAAGCAGGCAGTCACTGAGATGGGGACATTGAGTAAAGACTTTCAAAGGAGATGAAGGAGGGAGCCATGCATCTCCCTGGCAGAAGAGCATTCCAGGCACAGTAACAGCTGGTGCAAAGGCCCTGTGGCATGAGCTTGTTCGGTGTGCTTGAAGAAACAGCAAGGAAGCTAGTGTGTCTAAGTGGGGCAAGTCAAGGGGAGGGAGCAGGAGAGGAAAGTGGAGGAAACAGAGAGGCAGCTGCTGAGGGCTTTGTGATCCTTGGGAGGGAATTTGTCTTTTCTCTTAGTCCAGTGGGAATCCATTGTTGTGACTCTAGTAGTTTTAATAGTTCCTTTAAGTTTTATTTATTTATTTTAGATACAGGTTCTCACTGTATCACTCAGGCTGGAGTACAGGGGCACAATCACTGCTCACTGCAGCCTCAAACTCCTGGCCTCAAGCAATCCTCCTGCTTCAGGCTCCTGAGTAGCTGGGACTGCAGGCACACACCACCATACCCAGCCAAATTTTTAAAAATTTTATAATAGAGATGGGATACGGCTATATTGCCCAGGCTAGTCTCAAACTCCTGGCCTCGAGCGACCCTCATGCCTCAGCCTCCCAAAGTGCTGGGATTACAGGTGTGAGCCACTGCACCTGGCTATTTAAGTTATATATTTGCAACTCCATTTCTTGCTTTCCCAATGATAGGCAGTATCTCTTAACTTTCTCTTTTGTAGAGCATTTTTATATGCATGATATCATTTACTCCCTATGAGATAGATGTGAATATTGTCCTTACTCTGTAGAGGAGGCAACTGAAGCTCAGAAAGGTTAAATGACTTGGCCAGGTTCATATAGCTGATAAGTGCTGGTGCTGGAATTTAAACCCAGGTTTGTCTTAATATGGAGATCTTAGCACCTATTTTATATCAAGAGACAATCCTTTAGGGATACTGGGGAAACCTGTGGCTTTTGGACAATAAATTAAAAACCCTTTCCCAAGAAGGGGAGCTGTGTGTGTATAAGTCAAACAAAATGAGAACTATTCTGAGAGGGAGGAAAAGGCTCTTTTCTGTGGGAACGCTGACCAAGCCGTTGACAGCTCATTTATGTGATGCTGGTGCAGTATGACATTCATAGTACAAGACTTGCATGCAATTAACACGAATCGTTCTAACAGTCTCTTGAAAACATTTGGAATTTTCCCTCTGTCTGGCCTTGTGCATGATGTAAACATGGCTTTATTTAGTTGGTCATCCATCCCAGAATAGTGTGGTCTGCATCTGTCTGCATCACTGTGGTCTGATTGAGGTCTTGTTTTCCTGGAGGGCAGAGACTGTTGTGTAGGCTTGCTTTGTGGATCCTCCTCCCCCAGGATAATTTGCCTCAAACCCGATGGCAGCCTCTCTCTAGCGCATGACAGTTTCTCCAAGTGTAAGCTGGGGTCCCGTTAAGTATGCAATGCAAATGAGATGCAAATGAGGAGCCCTCTTGGGCACAGGCCAGGAGGCCAGAGCTCTGGGGACTTCTGCACCCCTCCTCTGAGTTGCCTAATGAAGCTGACAGTTCCTTTCACAATCATCTTCTCCACCCACCAAAGGCCTCTTAATGAGGGCAAAGCTGACTGCTCTGAAACCCTTTCAGACACCTGGTGATTGGAAGCTGGAGAGACAGTGAGCTTTAGATGGGCTGTCAGCCGCTGCTGAGTTCTCATCAGCTGCCTGCTGGGTTCTGAGAAGCACTAGGGAAAGAAGGGAGATGGCTCTGGAACTGACTGCTATTGTCTGTTCCTCTTTCCCTGATGAGCTGCATGCGGCAGCCACGGATGGCTGGGTTTGGGCTCTCACGTCGGCTTCTCTGGCCCTTGCTGGGTGCCTGCTTCAGCTCAGAGAATGTGGCTTCACAGGGACTTGGAATAAGAGCTGAGAGCCTGTTCCCCCCATCGAGGATCAATGCTCCTTTGATTTCATTTCTTCTTTCCAGACGAATCCACTGTCTTAGCCCGTTGTTGGAGAAATCCCGACCTAAGCAGCCTTTCAAATTGGGGAAAGAAAAGTGAACCAATCTGAAATCATGGAATGGTTGGTGGAGAAGGACAAGTAGGCATATCCACAAAGAGCCAGCAGTCCCAAAGGATGTTCCAGTGCATCTTTCTGCTTTATTTCTTCTAGTTTTGTAGGGGTGTGTGTTGTGCAATGCTGTTTGCTTGACAGAATCCTTTCAGTCTCTCTCTCTCTCTAAATATAAATTTCCTGCACTACAACAGCCTACTAAGTGCCAGACGCAGTGCTGGGCTCTTGACCTGCATCAACCCATTTTGTCTCCATTTACAAATGGGGAAACTGAGGCTCAGAGAGGTTAATTGACTTGCTCAAGGTCAACTGGGCTTCTGTGTGGCAGAACTGGAGTTTGGTCCCAGGTCTGTTTGCATCTAACATGCAGCCCCTTAACCACTTTGCCGAATTGAGAATTTGGGAATTAAAGTGGTGATTTCAACTCAGGGATGGGTGTGCTTTCTTTCAGCCTTGCAGTAAGTGCACATCTTCTTTCTCTTTTCCTCTTTGAAGCTGCCAGCCTCTTCCTTGGGGTTCTCCTTGGCTCTGGCCATGATTTCCCCAGCTTCGTCACCCATACCTCCTGGCATCAGACTGACCTGGGCTAATCACCATCTCTGCCTGTCACTAGCTCAAGAGGCAGCTTATGGGACTTGTGGGTCATACAGATTCGCCAAGAAAGATGATGGGCAGACTGACATTGGGATTGAAATGTGTTGTCTCCAGCATTCTTGAACAGGGACAACAATGCCCACTGGGTCTCCAGGCATGGGGTCTAAAAGTGAATGCAAAATACCTGTGATACAGTGTGGATGTTATATCCCTACCAAGTCTCATGTTGAAATGTGATCCCCAGTGTTGGAGGTGAGGCCTTGTGGGAGGTGCTTGGGCCATTTTGGGTCATGGGGCAGACACCCCATGCCTGGCTTGGTGCCCTCCACGTCACCTAAACGAGTTCTCGCTCCAAGTTCACTCGAGATCTGGTTGTTTAAAAGAGTCTGGCACCTCCCACCTCTCATTCTTGTTCCCACTCCTGCCATGTGATACCCAGGCTCCCCCTTCTCCTTGTGCCATGATTGGAAGCTTCCTGAGTCCCTCACCAGAAGTGGATGCCAGTACCATGCTTCCTGGACAGCCTACAGAACCATGAACCAAAATAAACCTCTTTTCTTTATAAAGTACCCAGCCTCAGGTATTCCTTGAGAGCAACACAAACAGACGAACACAGCCTATTTCCATAGCCTTGTTATTGGTGAGCCTTGAGCCTGTGGTGCATGCACAGGGGCCAGATCCAGCCCTTACCCCAAGAGCAGATTCAAATGTGTCTTTCCCTGATTATTTGTGGCCAATAAAATGGAGGGTGATGGTTGTGGTGGGTGTCTATGATCAGGGCTCAATAAATATTTGTTGAAAACAAAAATTTAAACAAGAAGACAGGACCTTGTCAATAAGTGTTATATAGTTGCAGATCTTTATCTTGGATTGTTCAGACTCTGCGCTTCTCTGGCAGGCACACTTTTGGGAATGGGAAGGGCCAACAGTGCTTCTTTGGTCCCATTAGATCCCCATGTCAGCCCTATGAAATAATACTATCCCATACTTACTACTATTTCAGCTTTACAGAAGGGAAAAATGCAGCTCAGAGAGGTGAATTCACTTGCCCAAAGTCCCATCGCTAGGGAGCAATGGGACTTGAATTAAAAATATAGATGTGATTGATTCTAAATGCAGGCTGTTAATGCATAACTTTCCTGGGGAACACAAAGAGCTTTCCTTTCATACCTCATTCATTCATTCATTCTTTCACTTGTTCTTTAATCTCCCCTTTATGGGAGGTCATTTTCTAGATACTGGATGGCTGTAGGAATGAGTATGATTCTTTACACACTGAGTATTTCATAGCCCTACTAAGAGAGAAGAAGAGAGAGCTCACTATAAAAGCGGGGATTGGTGAAGAGATAATGGAGTAGGAAGCACATGCTGTGGGAGGTGCCAGGGGATGAGAGGTTAATTCCAACCCATGCGGTTGGGGTAGGCTTCACAGAGGCAAAGGCAGTGGACTTAGTTCTGGACGGGGCAGAGATCTAACGCTTACTGATGGCTTGCCCCTTGCCCATTCAGCTTGGTGGGCGCTTTGTCTATTTTCTACTTTGAAAGATGAATAGAAACTTTCACGGTCTTTTGCCCTCTGAAATCCACTCGTCACATTCAGCTGCAGGAATCTTTCTAAAATGTAAATCAGGCCATGTCACCCCCCTGCCTAGATGATTCCAAGCCTTCTCAGAGCTTCCAACTGAAACCTAAACTCCTCACTCCTGCTCTAAGAGCCTGCAGATTCTGCTTCCTTCAGCCTCTTTCCAACCTTGTTTGTTCTCTTGCCCATGATAGCCACATCTCTGAGCCACCAAATATTTTTCCTTCCTTTTTGCTCTTGCTCTTCTCTCAGCTTGGGTTGCTTTTCCTTGGGCTCTATGTGTTGCCAACTTTCCAGTAGCCTTCCAGCCTACTTCAGTGAAGTAGACATCACTAAATGTCACCTTCTCAGAAAGCCCACCTCTGAGTCTTATCTGAAGAAACCCCTCCCAGTCACTCCCTATCCCATTACTCTGTTTGCATTTATCACACTCTGTCATTATGTTGGGTTTATTTATTTGCTTCTTGCCTGTTTCCCTCCACTGGTTGGAGAGCAAGAACCTTCCTTAGTTTTTATGCCACTTTGTACTAGTGCTGTGCACAGTTGACATGTACAGATGCACAATTAGAGTTTGTGAGTAAATAGTTAAATAGGTTTTAAAAAAAAAACCAAAAACGGTGGGCTGCTAGGCAGAAGTGTAGCCACACAAGTGAACCTTGAAAGTTACCGTGAAATGTAACCTTCATGCCCTAGGGCATGAAGGTGCCTTAGGTTTCTGGTGTGTTTGGACCATAGATTGTAGCTGTGAAGTCTGATTAATGCCTGAATCAGACACTGAATGACTTGAATAAATAGTTAAAAAGTTGGGCTTCTAGGCTGAAGTGTAACCACATGAGAGAACCATGAATGTTACCATGAAGGTGCCTTGGGTTTCTGGTGTGTTCAGACCATAGATTGTAGCTATGAAGTCTGATTAATGCCAGCTCACAGAAGAGCTTGCTCAAGCATGCTAGGGATTTGGTGAGCCATCGTAGGTGGTAATGACCTGATCTAGTTACCATGGGTGACAATTAAAAAGAAGGATTAAAGATGTAAGGGACTAGAGCTGTAGAGACCCATCCAGGAGCTATTGATCCCTGTAGGATGGATGAGATGAAACACACATGAATTAAGGAAGTGGAAGGATAGGAATAAATTGATGTAGAGGATCAGGGAGAGGATGGAGGAGTGAGGACTAACAGAGATTTCTGACTCAGGAAGACATGTGGATAGTGAGCGTGATAGCCAATTAGGGTTAGAAGTCACAGAAGCTTACTAGAAGGGAAAGGTAATCATCTTGCTTTAGTATATGTTGAGATGTTTTTGGTTGCATGGGTGACTGTGTCCAGTAGGCAGATGAATCTGTATAGCCAGAGATCCAACTGGAAAAACAGAGCCAACAGTATGGATGCAGGGGTCACTGACCCTAACAGTGGGAGCTGAATTCTTTGAGTGGGTCAGGAATTGGTGCAGCGTTGTAAGAGCAGGAAGGTTCAGGCTCTGGGAAATGGAGCCACTTCAGTAATCAGTGGAGCAAGAGGAGCCAGTGAAGAATTTAAAAATAGTGCTTTTAAGTCCAGGTGCAGTGGCTCATGTCTGTAATCCCAGCACTTTGGGAGTCTGAGGCAGAAGGATCGCTTGAGCCCAGGAGTTCAAGACCATCCTGGACAATAAAGGGAGACTCCATCTCTACAAAAAAAATTTTTTTTTTAATGTAGCCAGTGCGGTGGTGCATGCCTGTGGTCCAAGCCACTGGGGAGGCTGAGGTGGGAGGAGCCGTTGAGCCCAGAAGTTTTAGGCTGCAGTAAGCTATGATCACAGCACTGCACTCCAGCCTGGGTGACAGAGTGAGAGCCTATCTCAAGTAATAATAATAATTACAGTGCTTTTAGAGAATGAAGGGGAACCAGCCAAGTAAATGGTCATAGAAGCCAAGGGAAGAGAGAGTTCAAGAAAGTGGATATGGCCAGCACCTTAGATGCTGCCAACTGGTAATGATAAACACCAGGCTAAGAATTAAACAAAGTCACTGGATTTGGCCATTTAACTTAGGCACTTGGGAATGCTCTTTCAGTGGCATAGTAGGAGTTAAGAGGCAGGATGCCGGAAAGCCTGGATGCTGGATGTTGAGGAGGGAAGTGAAGGAGGGGATGTGGAAAGAGGAGTGTAGACAACTCAAGAGAATTTAGGTTGTGGAAGAAAGGGGCCAGGGAAGGCATCTTAGAAGGAAGTTATTTCTGAGAGGCGTCTGAGCAGGTTTATAGCATGAATGGAAGAAAGCAAGGTGCCTGGGAATAGGGATAGGAATTAAGCAGAAAGGGTCCTAGGCTTTGTCTTCAGCCAGATAGGTGTTCAAGTCCCAGCTCTGCCACATGCTGGCTGTGGGACTTTGGGCAAGTTAATGAAGCCCCATGAGTCTCAGCGTCCTCATCTGGCAGCAGAGAGAGTAGCCTGTACCTCGCAGAGTCATGGCAAGGATGAAACAAGAATGTCTATCAGGGCCTTCACAGTGCTTAGTGCATAGTGAGGGGTTAGTTAGCAAACTCCTACCAAGCTCCTTTGTATAGGGCATTTAGCAAAGACCCCAGTGACCCTGAGAATCCCCAGTCTAAGGTAGGTACCCCTTCCCTAAGCGCTGAACTTCTTCACCTATGACATGTATCACATTTACAATGGTTCCTTGTGTAGTGGATACTGTGGTGTGCCACCAGGATCCCTCTCTCAGCACAGAGGCACTCCTGCCCCAAGCCATGCAGAGTGTTGGCTCTGACCACTCACGGCTTCAGCATTTCTGTAGGATTTGCCCTGAAGGAGCTGCAGTGCCCAAGGTTATGCCCTCTTCCAGTGGCAGCTCACAGTCTATGATTGGTTGCTGGTGGGGAATGGGCATAAATGCTCTTCCCCAGACTCAGTAGGGAACAAGTCTAAGGGGCCATCCCAGCAACAGAGTTCCCTCATGGATCAGGTGACACCTCTGTTGCAACTACATTGCAGTTCAGTTTCTCGGTTTCATCCTGCTTCCCCCATTCCTTGCAGGAGTTCCTCCCAAGGTTATTCCCTGAGAAGCCTCCTGCACACAATATCCAGATCAGTCTTTTTTCAGGGAACCCTACTTAAGATGCCTTGTTTAATGTTTGTATCTTTTCTGTAAAATAGAAGCTTTTTGCAGAGACTGACTATTCTGTCTTGTTCATTTTGTGTCACCATGTCTAGGTACATAATAGGTGCTTGTTAATAATTTTTAATCTTTTTTTTTTTGAGACAGGGTCTTGCTCTGTTGCTGAGGCTGGAGTGCAGTGGCATGATCTTGGCTCACTGCAACCTCTGCCTCCCGAGTTCAAGCAATTCTTATGCCTCAGCCTCCCAAGTAGCTGGGATTACAGGTGTGCATCGCCACACCCAGCTAATTTTTGTATTTTTAGTAGAGACGGGGTTTTGCCATGTTGGCCAGGCTGATCTCGAACTCCTGAGCTCAAGTGATCCGCCCACTGTGGCCCCCCAAAGTGCTGGGATTACAGGCATGAGCCACCACATGCGGCCATTGATTGAATAAGTGAATGAACAGGTTTCCTAAACACACACACAGGAGTGCCCTGATATATACAGTTTTTCAGAGTTGTGATTAGAGAATAGGTTATCTGGAAGTGCCTTCCTGTGGGAGTGTGAGTTTGCGTGGGCTCCCCCAGCATGGAGCCATCCCTAGCAATGGCTATGTCTTCCATGAGCTATTTCCAGGGTTCCATCAGCAAACAGTGGTCACAATTTATAAAACGTTCACACAAGAACATTTGGGCTGCATTCTACATCATTTTAGTACAGAGAGGTTGTTCCTTGGGGCCTTTAATTTTCTAGATTTCATTATTGAGAGAGTAAAATGTATCACTTGCATTCCAAAATTGATTTTTATTTCCCAAAAGAAGCCCATAAAAATAAATAACTTGCCGGGAGGGAAACAGAAAAGTACTCTATACACTGGGCAATTTGTTAAAAAAGAAAAGAAAAGGAAAGGAGTCCTGGAGCGACAAAGCAATCTAAACATTTAGATTGTATCTCTTGTATTCCCCCCACTCCCCCTGCACCTTAAATAAAAAACAAACAAACAAACTTGAGGCCTGCTGGACTTTGAAAATGGAAAATGCCCATCTTGTTGAGAAAACTCTGTTGGGACAGCTTCATGGGACAGCATCCTTTGGAGCACTGCCCCGTGGTTCGCACCCCTGGTATCCCAACCCACTGCTATGTTGCTATTAGCAAGATACATTTCCATATATCATTACTAATTGTATCAGTAAGCATTTGCTGTGTAACAAATTGCCCCAAGGGTAGTGGGCTTAAAACAACATTCTTTCTCTCAATTTGTGGGTCTTCTGGGAGGTTCTCGTGATCTGAGCCAGCTTGTCTGGGGCTGGAGGGTCTGTGAGGTCCTCACTCTCACATCTAGTGGTTGGCTCAGTGTCAGCTGGAGGGATAAGGATGCCTTGGCCATTGCCTGCCACCACCCAGCAGGCTAGCCTTTGCCTGCTCACATGGTTGTGGTCACTGGCATCTCAAGAGCAGTAAGTGAGGGCATTTCAATCCAAGCCCCAATTCCCAAGCACTTTTGAAGATTCTGTTTGCATCGCATTGGCTAATGTCCCAGTCACATGACCAAACCCAGATGCAGGGAATGGAGAAATGAATTGTCGTTCTTTCCTTGACATTTTACTTTCTCAAGTGTAAAGGGGGGTTTGTAGGCAAGGAAGATGCCAAGTAATCTCATTTTATAGCTAATAAACTGAGAACCAGAGAGGTTGAGCAACTGGTCTGAAGTCACACAGCAAGCCCAGAACACACTGGGTAACCAATCCACTGGGGGTGAGTTCACCCTGTGCAGCCACATTCGATCTCCCCTTGCTTCATTCCCTCTACTACTCTGGCAGCCAAGAGGACAGCTCCCTGTGGGGACTGTAACATTACTGGCCCCTCACTCAGCTCTTCTTGTGCCAATTAGAATGCATACTTACCTATGTCGCAGGTTGTCCTCTGTTTGCATCCCTCACCTCCCCCATCCACTCTGTGATCTTCTCTGTGGCTCTAGAACCTGATCCCTTTGGAGTGCATGACATGGGCTCTTTTCCTTTTTAGTTTCTGATTGAGTTCAAGCAGTAAGAGGCATTGATTGGCAAGAGATTGTAGGATGCTAGGAATGAGAAGATGCGGCATTTCTGTCCCAATTCCTCTTGGCTGTGTGTCAGGCAGTATCAGAAGGCCCCTTCTCCGTATCTCCAGATTTCACTGGGCTCTGGTAACACTACTTCCTTCTTTGGCCTCTTCAGGCCTAGGGGTAGCAATGATATCTCAATGCTGCTATCTCTGGATGTCTCACCATGCATTGTCGATCCCTTTAACCTTGTCTTCACATTTGTGAGTAGTACCTTAATTAAAATCTCTAGAGCCATCTGAATTGGATGCTGTTTTCTGCTTGCGCCTATCCTGATACACTTTCTTTCCTTCTTTCTTTTTTTTGAGACGGAGTCTCACTCTGTTGCCCAGGCTGGAGTGCAGTGGCATGATCTTGGCTCTCTACAACCTCCGCCTCCTGAGTTCAAGCGATTCTCCTGCCTCAGCCTCTCAAGTAGCTGGGATTACAGGCATGTGCCACCATGTCTGCCTAATTTTTGTATTTTTAGGAGAGACAGAGTTTCACCATGTTGGCCAGGCTGGCCTGGAACTCCTGACCTCATGTGATCCGCCCGCCTTGGCCTCTCAAAGTGCTGGGATTACAGGCATGAATCACCGTGCCTGGCCACTGATATACTTTCACTGGGTTCGATTTTTTTTTTATAAGGGGAGAAAGAATGGGGTTTGCAACATGTGCTTAGGGAACCCAGTATCATGATGATAGAGGAGTGAGTAGCCTGCACGAATGCTGCTGTGGCAGGAAGAATGTTTGAGAACTTGAGCACTAGAGTGTGAGATTTCTGGTTGTCTTGGCCCCATTCAGGGAATTCTTAGGACTCTGGGAAGGACATGCCAGGGTATTTACGGCATCACTGTTTGTGGTGGCAAAAAGCTAGTAGCCTCCTGAATGCCCGTTTTTGAAGGCTGAACACGTTGTAGTCTGTCCATGCTGTGGTATAACTTGCAGCTAAAAAAAAATGAGTTTCAAACTGACTGACATATTGTTGGGCAGGAAAAGCATTTTGCAGAGCAGTGTGTATAGTGTGATTTCGTTTTTGTAGAGTAACCCTCCCAATCCATTTGTTTCTGGGTGATTGTCTCAGCCAGGAGAAAGGTAGGGAAGAGTAAACACCAGGTTGCCGTCCTTCTTACCTGGTAGTTGGGGAGGAGGAGAAAGCTAGAATGGGAAAGCAAGTGGGTAAGGGGAGCTTGAAAAAAAAATCATAGCAAATGGAAACATACACATAGATTTAATTTGCTGTTCCTTTTCTAACTTTTTGAGATAGATACTTAGAGCATTGATTTTTCAGCCTATCTTCTTTCCTAATATGTACATTAAGGCTACACATTTTCCTTTAAGCACAGCTTTAGTTGACTATCACAAGTTTTGAATATTTTTGAATTTTCATGATGATTTTTTCCTATGATTTATTCAAAAGTATATGTTTAATTTTCAAGCATTTGTAAATATTCTAGTTATCTTTTTGTTATTGATTTCTAGTTTATTTCCACCACAGTCTGAAAACATACATAATTTCATTCATTTGACATTTGGGTAAATATTCCATGTGCACTTACAAAGAGTATGTATCCTGTGGTTGTTGGATGCCATATTCCGTGTGTGTAACTTAGTTTCGTTAGTTGTGTTGTTCATATTTTCTATATCTTGTTTGATTTTTATTTATTTTGCTTGTTCTGTTACTGAAAGAGTTGGATTTAAGTCTCCTAAACTATGATTCTGGATTTTTTTCCTTTTAGTTTTCTCAATTTTTGGTTTGTATATTTTGAAGCAATGTTATTATTATAAAATATAATTGATATCTCCTCGGTGAATTGATCCTTTTATCATTCTGAAAGGTATCTGTTTATCTCAAATAATGCTTCTTGCCTTAAAGTCTACTTTGCCTCATGTAAATATACCAGTTTTCTTTTGGTTGATGTTTTATGATGTGTGTGTGTATACGTATATACATATATATAGACTGAATATATATTATATATGTTTTATATAATGTTTTATGGTGTGTATGTGTATATATATATAAAGACTGAAAGGGAAAAGGGAATATATATATATAAAAAATAATATAAATATATATATATGTATTTCCCCCTTTTCCCTTTCAGTCTTTCTGTAGCCTTACATTTAGAGTGTGTCTTTTATAAGCACAATTTTTAATAGTCTGACAATATTTGATTTTTAATTGGAGCATTTAGACCATTTACATTTTATATAATTGCTGATATATTTGAGTCTATATCTACCACTTCCTATGATTTTCCATTTGTCCCATGTGTTTTACATTCCTTTTTCTCTTTATTATTGCCTTTTGGGGATCACTTAAGTATATTTTACTATTTTATATTCCTTTCTATTAACTAATTAGTCATGTATTGTTTTTATTATTTTTATATTGATTCTAGAGATTGCAACATGCATCTTTGAATTTTAGAATTTAATATATTAGTACTTTTATTACTTTCCAAATAGTCCTAGGTTCTTTAACATTTTAGTCCTGTTTACCCCATCCTACCATACACATTGTAATTTTACGTCATTTAAACTACATTATGATAATGCTTCATATAATCAGCATTTACTTAGATTTAATAATATATTTACCCTTTCTGTTGGTTTTCATTCTTTTTTACATTTTCACATTTCCATTTGGGATCATTTTTTTTCTGTCTAAAGAACATCTTTTATTATTTAGTTTAGGCCTGCTGGAAATACATCTTAAGATACTTGTATTTCAAGCTGGGCACAGTGGCACATGCCTGTAGTCCCAGCTGTTCAGGAGTCTGAGACAGGAGGATTGCTTGAGCTCAAGACTTCAAGTCCAGTCTGGGCAACATCGTGAGATCCCATCTCTGGAAAAAAAAAAATCTTTATTTCACATTCACCCTTGGATAGAATTTGAAACTGGCTGTTATTTTCTTTCGGCACTTTAAATATATCATCCCGTTGTTCTTCTTCCATCATTTTTGTTGATTTTGTCAGTCTTATTGTGGCTCTTTTGAAGTCTTATTGTTGCCTTTTTGTAATCTGTATGATTTTAGATTTTCTCTCTTTCTTTGATTTTCAGCAATGTGACTGTGATGTTCCTCTGTGTGTGTGTGTGTGTGTGTGTGTGTGTGTGTATCTTGGCTGGTGTTTCTTTACTTCTGCCTCTTTAACTTGATGCTTTTCATCAGTATTTTCTTGTCCATTCTCTGCCCTATCCTTTCTCTCCTTTTCATCCTGGACTTTGATTATATGTATGTTAGACCTTGGTACTGTGTCCTCTGTCTGTGACACTCTCTTCTGTACTCTCTGTTTCTTTTAATCTTTAGGCCATGGTCTGATTTTTCTCAATAATCTGTTTTTCAGGTCACTAATTTGCCTTCTAACTGCTTCCAATCTGCTCCTAAGCCATGCATTGAGTTATTAATTTAAAGTATTGCAGTTTAAATAGACTTTTTATTTTACAATAGTTTTAGATGTACAGAAAAGTTGCAGAGGATAGACTTCCCATATACCCTTCACTCAGTTTTCCATTATTAACATGTTACATGATCATGATACATTCGTCAAAATGAAGATGTTAACACTAATTAGTACTGTATTGTTAATAAACTCCAAACTTTATTTGGATTTTCCTTTTTTTTTTTCACGATATTCTTTGTGTATTCCAGGATCTCATGTAGGACACCAAATTACATTAAGTTGTCAAGTTTCCTAAGTCTCCTCTGGTTTATGACAATTTCTCAATCTTTTCTTATTTTTCATGTCCTTGACAGTTTTGAGAAGTACTGGTCAAGTATTTGGTAGAATGTCCATCAACTTAGGAATTATTGTATGTTTAATTCTAAAGCTTTCATTTGCTTTATTTATTTATTTTGAGACAAGGGTCTTGCTCTGTCACCCAAGCTGGAGTGCAGTGGCACAATCATCGCTCATTGCAGCCTTGAACTCCTGGCCTCAAGCAATCTTCCCACCTCAGCCTCCTGAGAAGCTGGGACCTCAAGTGCATGCCACTGAGCTTGGCTAATTTTTAAAAATTTTTGTAGAGATGAGGTCTCGTTGTGTTGCCCCAGGCTGGTCTTGAACTCCTGGCCTCAAGTGATCACCCCTCCTCAGCCTCCTAAAGTGTTGGGAATACAGGTGTGAGCCACTGTACCCAGTCGGTTTCTTTTTTGTAGCCAATAGTTCTCTGGTGAAACTCTCCACATTGTCATACTTTCTCCCTTCTTTTAAACATCTTAATAAGTTATTTTAAAGTTCATGTTTGATAATTCCAGTGTCTGAATCACCCACGGATCTGCCCTCTTGTCTGTTGTTTTGAAATTTTTTAGACGGGATCTTACTCTGTCACCTAGGCTGGAGTGCAGTGGTGCAATCACAGATCACTGCAGCCTCTACCTCCTGGGCTCAAGCAATCCTCCCACCTCAGTCTCCTGAGTAGCTGGGACTATAGATATGTACCACCACACCCCACTAATGTTTGTATTTTTGTAGAGATGGGGTTTTACTATGTTGTCAAGGCTGGTCTTGAACTCCTGAGCTCAAGCCGTCTGCCCAAGTTGGCCTCTCAAAGTGCTGAGATTACAGGCATGCATCACCACACCTAGGTGTTTTTTGCTTCTAGTCCTATTTCTTGGCATGTCTGGAAGTTTTGTTTGAATTTCAGATGATTCCTTGCTAAATTAGAAAGCTGTTGGACGGTGTGGTGGCTCATGCCTGTAATCTCAGCATTTTGGGAGGACAAGGTGTGTGGATCACCTGAGGTCAGGAGTTTGAGATCATCCTGGCCAACATGGTGAAACCCCGTCTCTACCAAAAATACAAAAATTAGCCTGGCATGGTGGCACATGCCTGTAATCCCAGCAACTCAGGAGGCTGAGGCACAAGAATCACTTGAACCTGGCAGGCGGAGGTTGCAGTGAGCCTGGGTGACAGAGCGAGACTCCGTCTCAAAAAAAAAAAAAAAAAGAGAGAGAGAGAGCTGTGGAAGAGGTTATTTTCCATGCAGGTTGGGGTCACCCTTCTGGTGGTGATCGAGCTCACTGTGTGCTGGTTTATAGCCTTTGTAAGGTTTGTTCTATTTCTGGTTCATTTCCACTCCTATGGTGTAGAGGTTTCCAACTCTGAGGCTGAAGACTTGCCAGGGCCCTCCTTTTAACTGGGTCCTGAACCCCAATTTTTGTTTCTCTAGCACCATGAGCCTGACAAAACCTCTCAGTTGATTTCTGTTTTGTGTCTCATCCTCTGCAGTGTGATTGGTAGAGCCTCAAGAGAAAAATCAATGCCTAGTGTTGAGTTCACTTCTTTGCTCTTCCCCTCCCACTATGATTTGGCCCCTCAAGTCCTGCCTTCCCTGGAAGCTTTGATTCCTAGCCCCAAGAATAAGCTTCAAGCTCTGGTGGACTCCCTCCTTCTTAGCAGCTACTCTCTGTCTAGCTTCTTAGTCTCTTGCCCTGTGTTGAGAATTGATTTATGGCCCAAAGGAAAAAAAAAAAAAAACCACACACAGAATATTGGACTTATCTTAATTCTAATTCCTTCAAAATTCCAATTTCTTGAAAAATATTTTTTATCTGGCTTTTATAGTTGCTCTCAGTGGGAGAGCTACTTTATCATTGCCCCAAGTGGTATGATATTAAATAAAAATATAAAATACAAAATAGATTTAGAGTTGTGTAATTATGTAAAAATTGAATGTTAATATGGAAAAAGACCAAAAGGTGAATGTACGAATGAAAGCATTTATTTAATTTTGGGATAAGATCTAAGGTAATATTTGTTTGGTTCAGAAAATTATTTTTAAAGAAAGGTGTTGTGAGTATCAGTGATAGAGTGAGGAATCCTCGTTTCTTTCAGGTCCTGGTAGGGGACCCTGAGAACTTTGGGGAGTGAAGATAGTGAAGTAAAGGTTACTAAGTATTCTGCTAGAACACTATGGAGATATCGATATAAAATAAAAGCCAATAATAACAAAGCAGCAAATAGTGAATGTTTACCATATGCCAGACATTCTATTAATTCATAATGATTGTAACATTCCTATGAGCCGACATCTTATCATTAGCCCCATTTTTTAAACAAGGAGACTGAGTTACCGAGAAGTTAGGTAACTTTTAGGTCACAAAGCTGCTCTATGGCAGAGCTGATCTGCCAGGATCTCTGGGTTTAAGCTCATCACCATCACACTTGACTAATTTGGTATAGAAAGTGGCTTTAGATCAGATAAGGGTACATGAAATGCAGGAGGTGCCGTGTTAGAGGACAGTTTGGTCCAGTCCCCATGTCCTGGGGCAAATGAAACAGATGGCCTCAGAACAGCCTGTTTTTAAATCATGTAAGACTCTGACTTTTTTCAGCTGCTGGATTCCTGCCTCCCAGAGTGAGACATTGAAGTTTGGCCTGGAAGAGGCTGAGCACTGGGGACGAGCAATGCTGTGCTGTGTATAGAGTGCTTAAAACAGTGCCTGGGTCTGAGTGTGGTGGCTCATGCCTATAATCCCACCTCTTTGGGAGGCCATGGTGGGAAGATTGCTTGAGCCCAGGAGTTTGATTTCAGCCTGCAACATAGTGAGACCCCATTTCTACAAAAAATTTTAAGAAGTAGCCAGGCATGGTCGTACACTTGTAGTCCCAGCTACTTGGGAGGCTTTGGGGAGTGAAGATAGTGGGAGGATCACTTGAACCCCAAAGGTTGAGGCTGCAGTGAGCCGTGATTGCACCACTGTACTCCAGCCTGAATAACAAAGCAAGACTTTGTATCAAAACAAAACAAAACAAACAAACAAAACAAAACAGTGCCTGGCATATAGTATGTGCTAAATAAAATTGTCATTGTTATTGTCATCACATCCTCAGAGCCTAGAACAAATCACAAAACCTGTATATTCTCTCTGGGTTGGAGGTCTTAAGATTCTTCTCCATTCCCAACAGGTACTCCCGAGATGACGTGATTCATGGCCATTCCTTCCTTCCTTCAGTGTGTGGCTCACACTGTGCTGGGCTATGGAGTCACCACTGTCAATACAACAAATAAATGGATAATTACAGCAAAGTGTTAGGACTGCTGTGCCAGACACAAGTGCAAGGTGTCCTGGGCAACCAGGGAAGGGACACTAACTTATACTGGGATTGGGGCTCTGTGATGGTAAGCTTTTCATCTTGCAGGAAACCAGGGGATTTTTTTTTTTTTTTTTTTTTTTAGACAAGGTCTTGCTCTGTCCTCCAGGCTGGAGTGCAGTGGCACGATCTTGGCTCACTGCAACCTCTGCCTCCTGGGTTCAAGCGATTCTTGTGCCTCAGTCTCCCAAGTAGCTGGGATTACAGGCACGTGCCATCACTCTTGGCTAATTTTTTTATTTTCAGTAGTGACGGATTTTTGCCATCTTGGCCAGGCTGGTCTCAAACTCCTGACCTCAAGTGATTCGCCTGCCTCAGCCTCCCAAAATGCTGGAATTACAGGCATGAGCCATTGCGCCTGGCCTTGAAACCAGGGAATTTAATGACATTTAAAAATCATTTATTAAGTATCTATGAAATATGTAGAAAATAGTATCCCAGGCACTTAACAGAACATAATAATAATAATGACTAGAAGTTGTTGAGTGTAAAATAGGTTGCAGTCATTACGACGCATATAATAGCGTGAAGTATATAGCTCCTCAGCCCTCTCAGCCATCTTATGAGGGAACACTGTTGCTATTCTCATATTACAGATGAGGAAACTGAGGCTCAGAGAGGTTAAGTAATCCTCCAAGGCTCCACAGCTAGGAAGTAGTATCACTTGAACTCAAACTCAGGTCTGTTTGATCCTGAGGCCAAGCCCTCGGCCAGAAAAATTAGGAAGTCATAGTGCCTTCCCTTAAGGAGCTCTATTTAATAGAGCAGAACAAGTAAAGCAAGTACATATCTCTCTAAAGTATATTGTGCCACTGAAAATAAGAAAGGAACAAGGCCGGGCGCGGTGGCTCACGCTTGTAATCCCAGCACTTTGGGAGGCCGAGGCGGGCGGATCACGAGGTCAGGAGATCGAGACCACGGTGAAACCCCGCCTCTACTAAAAATACGAAAAATTAGCCAGGCGTGGTTGCGGGCGCCTGTAGTCCCAGCTACTCGGAGAGGCTGAGGCAGGAGAATGGCGTGTACCCAGGAGGCGGAGCTTGCAGTGAGCCGAGATTGCACCACTGCACTCCAGCCTGGGCGACAGAGCAAGACTCCATCTCAAGACAAAAAAAAAAAAAAAAAAAAAAAAAAAAAAGGAACAAATCCTGTGATGGGTCAGATGAAGTCAGGAAAGGCTTCCGGGAAGAGGTGGCCTTAGAGATCTAACTAGAAGGATGAATGAGCTTTGGGCCAAAGGCAAGGGAGGGAACCATCTGGGCAAAGGGTAGGACACACTGTGACCTGAAGAGGGAGCTCAAAGCCCCTCTCCACTCCAGGGCTGATGTGAGGATGTGAGTTAAGGACTTGGATGCTGCTCTTGGGGCTTTCAGAGATAGGGGAGGAGCTTAATGATCTCGTCATCATGA
This sequence comes from Hylobates moloch, assembly GCF_009828535.3. NCBI lineage: Eukaryota > Metazoa > Chordata > Mammalia > Primates > Hylobatidae > Hylobates > Hylobates moloch. Next base: position 75,826,199 of record NW_026652281.1, read on the forward strand.
TACACCCTAAGCATTCTCTCTAGGCTTTCCATTTGAGACTTATTCTGCTTTCAGACCTCTCAGAACTCTGCATGTCTGGTGTGGTAAGAGGAGCCTGAGCTACCTCTTCTCTGCATTGCCTGGAAAACAAACATGGCCGGGCACGGTGGCTGACGTCTGTAATCCTAGCACTTTGAGAGGCCAAGGCGGGTGGATTGCTTGAGCTCAGAAGTTTGAGACTAGCCTGGGCAACATAGTGAGACCCTGTCTAAAAAAAAAAAAAAAGATAAATAGGACTGGGGAAAAGGAATAAGAGGAACCCGTCCAACCTTCCAATTTCCACCGATTCTAATGTGGATCCAGAATTGAGAATGCTAGTCTAGCTCAACTCAGCAGGGCCAGTGGTTCTACTTGTGATTGGGGGTAAAGGTCCTAGGGTAGTAAAGAGAGTGAATACCTGCCTGGCTTGTCCACTCTGCACGTCTCTGGGCACATGTCTCTGTGGGATGTGGTCCTGGACACTAGATCCCATCTGTCTCCTTCTATGGAGGCAGGATCTTACAGGGAACAGCCAGCAGCCAAGGCTAGCTGGAGTCTGGCCTGCACCATGTACGGAGATGGTGCAGGAAAAGCTGAAAGTTATGGTGGGGGCCGAAGAGGGCGTTGAGTTGCAGTAACCATGCCCAGGCCTTTGTGGAGTTAATGATCACAGTGGACACATTCTGCAGGGGTCGTCAGCATCACTGGGCCCTGCTCCAGGATCTCAGCAAGGATGTTATTATCATCATGAGGGTGCCCAATTCAGTTTGCTGCTTGTTTATGGGCTGATCGCAATTTGGATAGAGTTTAACCCCCACCCCACCCCCGCCTTTTGTTTTTAAAAATTTGCCGAGGTGAAATTCACATGACTTAAAATTATCTGTTTTAGAGTGAACAGTTCAGTGGCATTTAGTACATTCACAGTGTTGTGCAACCACCACCGCTATTTAGTTCCAAAACATTTCCATCATTCCAAAATAAAACCCCATACTGATTAAGCAGTGACTACCCATCCCTGCCTCCTCCTAGCCCCTGGCAACCATCAGTCTGCTTTTGTTTTTAATTTTTTTGAGACAGGGTGCTTCTCTGTCACCCAGGCTGGAGTGCAGTGGCACAATCATAGCTCATTGCAGCCTAGAACTCCTGGGCTCAAGCAATCCTCCCACATCAGCCTCCTGAGTAGCTGGGACTGTAGGCATGCACCACCATGCTCAGATAACTATTATTTTTATTTTTTATAAAGATGGGGGTCTCCAACTCCTGGCCTCAAGTGATCCTCCCACCTCAGCTTCCCAAAGAGTTGGGATTACAGGTGTAAGCCACCACAACCAGCCAATCTGCTTTCTTTAACTCTCTGTCTCTCTCTCTTTTTTTTTTTGAAATGGAGTTTCCCTCTTGTCACCCAGGCTGGAGTGCAATGGCATGATCTCTGCTCACTGCAACCTCTGCCTCCTGGGAGGAAAATCAAGCGATTCTCCTGCCTTAGCCTTCCAAGTAGCTGAGATTACAGGCATGTGCCACCAGGCCCAGCTAATTTTTGTATTTTTAGTAGAGATGGCGTTTCACCATGTTGGCCAGGCTGATATCGACCTCCTGACCTGAGGTGATCCACCTGCCTCGGCCTCCCAAAGCACTGGGATTACAGGCATGCACCACCACACCTGGCCTAACTCTCTCTCTCATTTTAAGGCTGTTTAAAAATGAAACTATTCAGTAGCTCAAGTATACCTTACTGTAAAGTGGAAGTATTTATGCAGTGCTCAGTCATCTTGATCAGAGACGATTATCAAAACATCAAAATATCTCTATGCCAGCTGGCAACTAAGAAATACCGCCAGATGTCCTCTGCCTCTCTGGCCTTGTTAGTTTCTTCTCCAAGAGCCCTTGGATGTGATCTGTAATGAAAAGGTGAATGTCTAGTTCAGTGGGAGCCCTCACATCTACCCCAGGGCTTTGGCTGTCTCCATTCTGATGGATAAACCCCTTGCTAAATAATTTGACTGTCAGCCCTGTGATGAAGGTCAGGATTAGAACTGTTGTATCTGTAAGAACCTCTCCTAAAGATGGCCTCCCATTGCCCACCTGTTTGAATCCTACCTGCCTTAAACATTTTTGCCATTTTTATTTATTTCTTAGAAACAGGATCTTGCTCTGTCTCCCAGGCTGGAGTGCAGTGGTACAATGTTGGTTCATTGCAGCCTCAGACTCCTGGGCTCAAGTGATCCTTCCGCCTCAGGCCCTTGAGTAACTGGGACTACAGGCACATGCCACCACGTCTGGCTAATCGTGAAAATTGTTTTTGTAGAGACAAGGTCTTGCTATGTTGCCCAGGCTAATCTCAAATTCCTGGCCTCAAGCGATCCTCCCTCCTTGACCTCTCAAATTTCTGGGATTACAGGTGTGAGCCATTGCGCCTGGCCCATTTTTTAAATGTCTTAGTCTAAAGTTCAATATTCATCCCCTAGCCCCTAAACCATGTTTTTTACACCTTGATGAATGATGTGCTGACTTTACCTAAAATTTGTCCAGTATTCCTTCTGAGATGGAAAGATGCTATTTTGGGGGTAAATATGTTGATCTTTTCCAGAAGGAGTCCAAGACAGCTGATGATAGCTTTTGCTTGTTCACTATAGAACAGCAAGTGATGGCCAGGCGTGGTGGCTCACACCTGTAATCTCAACACTTTGGGAGGCTGAGGCAGGCGGATCACGAGGTCAGGAGATCGAGACCATCCTGGCTAACACGGTGAAACTCCGATACAAAAAAATTAGCCGGACGTGGTTGGTGGCGGGCACCTGTAGTCCCAGCTGCTGGGGAGGCTGAGGCAGGAGAATGGCATGAACTTGGGAGGCGGAGCTTGCAGTGAGCCGAGATCACGCCACTGCACTTCAGCCTGGGTGACAGAGCAAGACTCTGTCTCAAAAAAAAAAAAAAAAAAAAAAAAAGAAGAGCAAGTGATGTGTTTAAGACAGACCTTGAAGCTACTGCCATAGAACGTGTGACCATGGTTATGGATTTCATAAGGGGCACCCTAAGAGGGAAAAATAATCTGACCCAGATGTATCTTCTGAGGCATTGTGATGTCATGACTAAGAGTGCAGCCTTGGGAGGAAGACAGCGAGGGTTCAAATCCCGCTCTACTGTTATCAGCTCTCTGTACACCTTGGACAAGCCACTCAACCCCCCTCAGCTCTCAGGTTCCACATCAGTAAAATGAAGAAAACACTAACACTCACATCATAAGGTTCTTGTAAGGACTCAATGAGATAATTCATGTACAGTCCTTAGAATAGTGCTTGGCTCATATAGTAAGAGCTCATTCACCGTTAACTATTATTATTTAATCTATTTTCTATCATATTTTGGAATAAAACATTTTGGCTTGCTAAAAAAGAACAAAAAGAACATGTATTTAAAATCAGTAGGCAACAGTGAGTCAGTGAGGATGTTCTGAGAGTAGGAATGACATGATAAGATCTGCGTTCTGGGAAGATTAATTTGTCTGAAGCTTATAGGGTGACCTGAAAGGAGATGAGCAGGGGAGGGAAATCTGTCAGGAGGCTGATGCAATGGTCTAAGCTGCTTTGTGCAGTATGGCAGCCACTAGCCACGTGGGGCTATTTAAATTTAAATTAACGAGCTTGGCCTGGTGGCTCAGCCTGTAATCCCAACACTTTGGGAGGCCAAGGTGGAAGGATTGCTTGAGGCCAGGAGTTTGAGACCAATCTGAGCAACATAGCGAAAACTTGCCTCTACAAAAAATAAAATTAGCCAAATGTGGTGGTATATGCCTATAGTCCCAGATACTCGGGAGGCTGAGGCGGAAGGCTCACATGAGCCCAAGAGGTTGAGACTACAGTGAGCCATGATTGCACCATGCACTCTAGCCTGGGTGACAGAGCAAGACCCTATCTCAAAAAAAAAAAAAAAAAAAATTTAATTAAAGAAAATTAAATAAAATGCAAAACTCAATTTTTCCAACACAATAGCCACATTTCAAGTATTCAGTGGCCTCATGTGGCTAGTGGTTACCATATTGGACAGCAAACACTTCCATTATTTTAGAAAGTTCTATTGGACAGTGTAACTGTAATAGGTTCACTGCCCAATGCATGCAGCAAGTCAGTACACTAAGACACTGGGTTGCAGCAGAGAAACAGGTTTAATTGTAGGGAAGAGACAGGAGGAAACCTCAAATCCATCTCCCAGAGGAGTTTGGGGCTAGGATTTTTAAGGGTTTTGCAGTGGGCTGAAGTGTGGAGATTGTTGATTGGTGGAAAAGAGCAGGATGGAGTCATGGGACGGGGAGATGAAGAAGCTATATTCTCTTGCTGATTTAATTCCTCTGTTTGGGGTCTTTAAACTGGTTGGTATCAGCTATTCTGCTGGAATTCAGGATCTGCTTAAGCAACTCTTAAACAAAAGCCTATGATTTTAATGTCAGAAATCCTATCTATAGGAACAACGAGGTTGCAAATGGTCGGTATCCAGTGTTACTTGACTTTCAGTTGCAAGGAAGTGGGTCAAAGTTAGCCTGATTAATGCTGAATTGTAACTATATTTCTGTCCAGAATTCTTCCTACCCTGGTGAGGCTGGCTTCAACAGCACTGGTCAAAAGCAGTGGTTTTCATACATGAGTGTCACATCAGAGTCATCTGGAAGGTGTGTTAATATACAGGTTGCTGGGTTTCATCCTCAGTTCAGCAGGTCTGGGCAGGGCCTGAGATCATGCATTTCTTTTTTTTTGTTATTATACTTTAAGTTCTAGGGTACATGTGCACAATGTGCAGGTTTATTACATATGTATACATGTGCCATGTTGGTGTGCTGCACCCACTAACTCGTCATTTACATTAGGTGGGAGGGATAACATTAGGAGATCATGCATTTCTAATGAGTTCCCAGGTGATGCTGACGCCGCTAGTCTGGGCCACACCCTTTGAGAACCACTCTCTGAAACAGGACTTCTCAGCCATGATGTGAGGGAAAGGGGAGTTGTTTGGAGCATGTGAAAAGCCTTATTTATATACCCCAGTTAAGCCTAATTGGGATTTGGACTCAGCCTCTTTCCAGGATTGGCAGTTGTTGGCAGATGCACAGGAGTGCTTTTGGCTTTTCTGGTTAAAAGAGGTGAAAGGTGGGGCTAATTCAGAGTATGCAGAGCAGAGGGGTGAATCATGGAGCAAAAAGGGGGCACTATCTGCTTCTTCATCCACTCTCTCTGTTCTCCTGGAGCTCAGCTTTTGGGGCCTGATAGGGAGAAAGACGGAGACAGAAGCTTTCAGAACTGAGAAGTCAGAATTCACTGGCTTTGTTCCTCACTAATACCTTGACAACTTTCTTCCTAAGGCAGTGGATGACTCACGTCTAGCTGCATGGTCTGGGGGGAGGAGCCTCAGGGTACCAGTGACAGAATTCAGTGAAGTGCAAAGTGGGAGAAACAGGCACTTCAAACCTCAGCGTATTACCTTGCTACAAGCGTGCCTTTAACTCACTGTTTGAGTCGCGGAAGGAAACGGCATAGGACTTGCTCTCAGGGAGCCGGAGTACAGCATCTGCTGATGGCCAGGGTCACTGGAATATTTGCCTCTGTCTGGGCAGAGTTTGGAATAACAGGCAGAGGCATAGGGTGGGGGCTGTGCTGGAACTCTGTCTATCTCAGCTGTGTACCCTTTTATAGATGGTCATCGGATTTGGATTTGCATCTCAGTGTAGTTAGACATTCTTCCAGAACACTCCAGCAGTGCTTCTGTGCCTGCTGGAAAATGGCTGCAGCTCTCTCCTGAGGCAGCTCTTCCCACGGTCCCAGCTGCACCCCTGGGATCCTCCTTGGACCTCCCCACAGCCTGGCAAGTAAAGTTAGCACCTGGGCATATCAGGGTGCCTCTAGGACCCTGTTCCAGTACTGAGCACAGCATCAGTATTGGTTAGCTTGTGCTTGGGCTGTGTGCCATTTGGAAGTATTTGAAGATGCACGTGCGCGTGTGTGTGTCTGTGTGTCTATAGTGGTGAAGGATGGAGGGATGTGGGATGGGGCAGATTCAGTAGATGCCTTGAGATATGGATAGTTTGGTAAAATTATGATAATAAGAAAATGGAAAGGATGCCAGTTTCCTTCAAGCTGGTTAAGACCCATTACTTTACTCATCGACCCACTTAACCCATCCACCTATGCATTAATCTCTCCATCCATCCATCCATCCATCCATCCATCCATCCATCCATCCAACCCATACATTCATCCATCTGTCTAATCCATCCATCCATCCACACATGCATTCATCTCTCCATCCATCCATCCATCCATCCATCCATCCATCCATCCAGTTCATACATTCATCCGTACATTCATCCAAATGTATCCAGCACTCTCTTTTAGTGCTTCTGTGTGACTGAGGATGTTTGACAATGAAAGGAGGAAGCATTCATCTGCTGGTACCCCTTCTAACAGATGTTTTCTTCTCCCTTCATCCCTGAACAACAGTAGAAGAAACAGGAAACTTGTCTTCAAATGGCAGCCCTTTTCCCTGACTGTCTGAGGATCATGGTCTGAGAATGTGCCTCTTAGTTTTTAAAAATCCTTGAATTCCATGATTCAGTGATGTGGTTAATGTAGACAGGACTTTTTTTATCAAAGCAGGGAGCCTATTGAAGATATGAGAAAATATGCACTGTTTCTCTAGAGAAGGGAGGTAAACCCGCCTTCCTCAGAGCTGGGAAGGCTTTCGTCCCAAGCTTCTGAAAATTAAACCCATCACTTAGCGTTCTCACTGAGCAGATTGCGGGGCTTCTGGCCCTATGCTGCTTGGGTTGTGCAGAGCTGCCGACAGACAGTTTTGATTGAATGTCCAAATTAAGCTGCCAAGTAGCGACTCTGCAGCTCCAGGGACTCCATGTTAGTATTTATGTCACATCTTTAGAAATAATCACATTGCAAAGCAGCACCCAGAGCCATGTCTGCAGCCGCTGCAGCGTGGGGGAGGAGGCTGTTGAACACCTCCTGCCTCCGTGCTTCATACTGCATTAACTCAGCACCCAGGCAAGGGTGGGGCCCCATGGCACGCCATCCTGGTTCCTGTCCCAAGGATGTGAGTGAGGAATTGGTAAACCTCGTCTGTCCTTGTTTTCACTTAACTTGAGGCAGGAGGTGGTCTCCAAACAAGAAATAAAGCTAACTTATTGGATGCCTGACTCCCAAACCATCTGTCCTAGGCAGACAGAAAGACCCTCAGGGCCAACCTGAGGGGAACAGGTGTTTATGGGGGACAGGTTTACTCTTGTTTTTCCAAGCTGGGCTGAAGAGCTCCTCTTCTGTCTGCATCAAGCCCTGAAAACTCTGCCGTGCGTGAGTAAAGTAGCAAGTGCTGCATCCCCCAGTGAGATCCAGTGGTGACACTGCCCACACCACTGGGGAATGCTAGTTATTAAGAGACTGGGCTTGTGAGAGCTCAAAGGGGGACTAACCATAACCCTGTCAAGGGAAATGGTCTCTAGACTTGTGGGGTTGTGGTTGTGTGGAGTCAGAGTAAGTGTAGAGCAATGCTGGAAACTGTGGGACCCTGAATGATCAGGGAAACCTCTGTAGAAAATAGTTAACACTAAACTGGGTTTAGGGGGTCATAAAACCTCCAAGATTTCAAAGCTTCTGGGTCCCAGAAGGACTCAGTTACTGAGCACAAAAGTTGCATGGTTTTGGTGTCGGGCCTCTGAGCCCAAGCTAAGCCATCATATACCCTGTGACCTGCACGTACACATCCAGATGGCCTGAAGTAACTGAAGATCCACAAAAGAAGTGAAAATAGCCTTAACTGATGACATTCCACCATTGTGATTTGTACCTGCCCCACCCTAACTGATACGATATATTCTCCCCTGCCCTTAAGAAGGTAGTTTGTATGCCTATCCCAAACCTGTAAGAACTAATGATAATCCCATCATCCTTTGCTGACTCTTTTCGGACTCAGCCCGCCTGCACCCAGGTTTAAACAGCCTTGTTGCTCACACAAAGCCTGTTTGGTGGTCTCTTCACACGGACGCGTGTGACATTTGGCAGTGTTGCAAAACTCTCAGAAGTCCGAGTATCAGCTGGACTGAACCTTGGGGCACCCACGTTGGGTCTAGTTCCAGTTTGTTAAGAATTATGTGCACAAGACCAGCCCCCCTTTTATACAATGATTTCTTTCTCTCAGATTTAGAGTACATTTTTTTTCTAACTAAAAATGTAATTCATGCTCAACCGAGACCATATATTGAATGTCTCCTTCTTCCAAATTCCCACTGAAGTGACAAAGAGATTAAAAATGGAAAAAAATTGATCAGGGTAACAAACCAGAAAAGTGGTACCAATCAGATGCCAGAATCTTTGGGGAATTTTTCTAAGATACAATTCTGACAATCCAAGCTGATTTTGTGTCCTCTTTTCCAACACTTTTAAAAAATGTAATTGCATTGATTGGTACTTTCAGAACAATGTTAAATTAGAATAGTGATGGTGGGCATTCTTAATTTGATTGTGGCCTTAATAGATATGCCTCTAGAGTTTTACCAGTAAGCATAATGAAGGCTGTTGGTATATTTATTACGTCAAGAAAAGCATTCATTTATTTCTATTTTTCCAAATGTTAAAAGGACAAATGGTTATTGAATTTTGTCAGTCGCCTTTTTCGTCATTTTTTTAGATAATTATATAGTTTTTCTCCTTTGACCTAGTTTTATAGCGAATCATATTATTAATAGATTTTCTAAAATTATGAAAGATTTTTATTTGAAGAGTGTGTGATCGGTTTCTAGCTTTTGAAAGATCACTTTGGTGGGGGAGTGAAGGAAGGGCTCAATAGAAGACTGCAGGCAGGAAACAAATGAGGAGGATCTTAATTTCACCAGGAGAGGAAAAGTGAGTGGCCAAGCAGCAATCATATGAGCAGCTGCTGTTTATGAATCACTCATCACCTGCCCAGCACAATACGAGGATTCAAATACGACTTAATAATTACAGTAATTCTATGGCACACTTATTATTGTTCAGATGGCAGTGATACGAATAGTAGGGACTCAGGTACACAAAATGAGAAAGAGGCAGATCAAACAGCACAGGGTTGGTTGTACATTGCACCAACGGGAGGAGACCAGAATGATTTCTAGATTCTTACTGGGGCAGTTGGGTGGATAGTTAAACACTCACTAAGACTGGCATTGAAAGACAGGGAGGAGATATGGTGGTGTCAGGGGAGCAGGAGGATGATAAGTGTTGTTGGACATGTTGAGTTTGGCGTACACATGGGACATCCAGTACAAGATAGCCAGTGGACAGTTGTACATACAGTCGTAAAGGTCAGTAAAGAGATGTGGGTGGGAGTTGTCAGTATTTAAGTAGAAGTAAAATCATAAGAGTAGAGCCCCTGGGAAAATATGGAAACTAACAAACAAACTTCCGAATAATCCATGGTTTAGTTCAAAGAGGAAGTCTCAAGGGAAATAAGAAAATATTTTGAACTGAAAGAAAATAAAAGTATAATACGTGATACTTTGTGGAATCCAGATTAAAAAGTGCTTAAAATGAAATTTATATTGGTAAATTCTACCAACACTTAAAGATGAGATAATACTGATTCTCCTAAAAAGTAGATGAGAAGGGAACATTTTTCAACCTATTTTATGGGGCTAGCATTACCCTCATACCAAAACCAGACAAAAATAGTACAAGAAAACTGCAAGCAAATATCTCAAATATTTTCTTCCAGTTCGTCGTTTGTGTTTTGCAGAACACATGTTTTTAAACTTTGATAAAGTACAGTTTTTCTTTTATAGGTCATGATTTTAGTGTCATGTATAAGAACTCTTTGTAAACATAAATGTAAAAATCTTCATTGAAATATTAGCAAATGAAATTCAGCAATATATAAATGAAAAATACACTCCAACCAAATGAGTTTTATCCTGAGAATGCAAGCTGGCTTAATAATAAAAAATAACCAATGTAATTTACCATATTAGTAATCTAAAGAAAGAAAAAATGAACATATCAATTGATGCAGAAAAAATTGGACAAAATTCAATATTCATTTATGATGAAAGTTCTCAGCACACCAGTAAGAAGTATCTTCTTGACCCAGTAAGGAGTATCTACCAAAAATCTGTAACATACTTAATGATGAAAAACTGCATGTTTTTCCATTAAGCTATGAAACAAAACTAAAATGTTCATCCTCCCCAGTCCGATTCAACATCATGTCATAACCAGCACAATAAAACAAAAAACTTTTTTAAAGGCATATGGGGCTCGGCTCGGTGGCTCACACCTGTAATCCCAGCACTTTGGGAGCCTGAGGTGGGTGGATTATCTGAGGTCAGGGGTTCGAGACCAGCCTGGCCAACATGGTGAAACCCCCACATCTACTAAAAATACAAAAATTAGCCGGGCATGGTGGCAGATGCTTGTAGTCTCACCTACTCGGGAGTAGGCAGGAGAATTGCTTGAACCTGGGAGACGGAGGTTGCAGTGAGCTGAGATTGCACCACTGCACTCCAGCCTGGGTGACAGAGCAAGACTCTGTCTCAAAAAAAGTAATAATAAAATAAAAAATCAAAACTATACGGAATGGAAAGGAAAAAAAAGCAAAATTGTTTCTGTACACAGAAAACAGTATTGTTTATGTAGAAAATCCACAGGAATCTACCAAGAAATTACTAGAAATAATGAGTGAGTTTAGCTAGGTTGCAGCATACAAGGTCAACACACAAAAATCAATTGTATTTCTATATATTAACAACTAGAAACCAAAAATTTAAAAAATAATACTTACAGCAGCTCCAAAACAAAGGAAATATTTAGGCATAAATCTAACAATACATGTCTAGAATCTATATGATAAAAATTCCAAAACACTGAAAGAAATCAAAGAATGCCTAAATAAATGAAGAAATAACCCATGTTCATGGATTGGAAGACTCAGCAGAGTGAAGACAGCAAGTCTTACAGATTGATTTGTAGACTTAATGAAATTCAAGTCAAAATCCCAGCAGGATTTTTTGTAGATTTGGACACAGTGATTCTAAAACTTATATAGAAGGGCAGTGAATCCAGAATGGCCAAAACAATTCTTAAGATGAAGAATGAAGTTGGAAGAATTACTGTACCCAATCTTAAGACTTACTATATAAAGCTTCAGTAATCAAATGTGATATTGGTGACAGGATAGACACATAAGCCGTTGGAACACAATAGAGAATCCAGAAATAGACCCACACAAATATGGCCTATTGATTTCCAACAAAAGTGCAAAAACAATGAAATGGAAAAAGGACAGTCTTTTAACAAATGATGTTGGAATGATTAGACATTTATATGAAAACAAAATGAACCTTGACCTCCATCTCACACCTTTTGCAAGAATTAACTCAAAACGGGTCATGGAGCAAAATATAAAGGTATAAAATTTCAGAAAACACAGGAGAAAATCTTTATGACCTGTAGTTATACAAAGAGTTCTTAGACGTGACACTTAAAAACGTGACCCATAAAAGAAAAAAAAAGTGGTAAACTGTACTTTATTAAAGTTTAAAAACTTTTGTTTTGCAAAAAACAAACTATAAACTGGAAGAACATATTTGCAAATCACATATCTGACAAAGGACTTGTATCCAACTCATTGTATCGGAACTCTCAAACTCATTCGTCTGAAGACAGCCTTACTTAAAATGTAATCTAAAAACCTGAACAAACACTTTACCAAAGATAATACAAGGATGGCCAATACATTCATGGAAAGATATTTAATATCACTAGAAATTAGAGAAATGCAAATTAAAACCACAATGAAGTACCATTGCACACTTACTAGAGTGGCTAAAATAATGATGATAATGATAATAAATACTGTCAATATGGTGTGCTAATGAGTATGCAGAACAAGAGGAACTCTCATGCATCACTGTGGGAATGCAAAATGGTACAGCCGCTCTGGGAAAGTGTGGCAGCTTCTTATAAAGCTAAGCAAACGCATGTAACTGAATGATCCCACTCCTAGTTATTTATCTTAAAGAAATGAAACTTTATGCTCACACAAGAACCCATGAGTATATCAGCTGTATTTGTAATCACTAAAATTTGAAGACCACTCAAATATTATTTAACAGCTGAATAGATAAACCTTGATACATCCATACAATAAAATACTACTCTGCAATAAAAAAGAATTAACTATTCATATACACAACAACATGGATGACCCTGAAAGGCCCTTTGTCGAGAAAGAGAAATCAATCTCAAAAGGTTTTCTTGCTGTATGATTCCATTTAGGTATTATTCTTGAAAAGATAAAACTGTGGTGATGAGAAACAGATCGGTGGTTTCCAGGGACTGAGGATGAGAAGAGGATGTGACTGTAGAGGAGAAGTATGAGGAATTTTTCCGAGGTGATAGAACTCTTCTGTATTCTGATTGTGTGATGGTTACATGAATCTGTACATGCATTAAAACGTATAAATTTTTGCACAAGACTGTGCACCAAAAAGTCAATTTTACTGCATGTAATTAAACACATAAAATAAATGTTATAGGCAGAAAATAAGCTGATAAAAGACACATGTACACACAGACAGAGAGAAGAGAGAGAAAAGAAGGCAATAGTCCAAGATGAGGAGGGAACTGGATAAGAGGAATGCAGAAGCAAGAAGGTTGTCATGTTATGATACTAAAAAGTAATTTAAAACAGTAGACTAGATCAAAGTGTGTAGAAGCAGTAGATAGAGGAGTGCCTACTGCAGAAAATGTAATAAGTAATATGGAAACAAGCTCAAGGAGTGCTCCCAATGGGGATGGCAGGGGAAAGGGACAAATAAATAAATATAACCACTAAATAAATGACAGACGTAGAGAACAAATAGCATTTATCCATGGGTAAATGAGTATCAGATATTCCTAGATAAAAGACGAGAGCAAATGGAAAAACATCTATACTGTATTCAAAGTAGAGTTCAAGACAAATATATAATATACTATATAAAATGAGTCTTTTATTTATGGTAAGTAAAGTCTGGGGATAAAAAGTAATCATGAACCTAGGGTCAAAATGCATAAAGCAAAAACTAGAAATAAAAGGAGAAATTTGCAGAAATACCATAATAGAAGGGCTTTAAAAACACACTTTGTCAGTCTTGGACAGATAAAAGAGGTTAAGAAAATGGATATAGATAATTTAAATAATATAATTAGAGTGAATATAAAATACCTCTCTGTCTTGAATCCTGAACCCTTCAATGAAAGAATTACGTTTTTTCCCTAGTATTCACAAAATTAGTGATATATTAACTTGTTAAGGAAACCTTATTAAATTCCCTCCAAAATGCCCCCAGAAATTGCTCAGCCCACATTTTCCAATAAAAAAAGAACAGAACTAGAAATTAATGACAAAAACATATAATACCAAAGATCAATGGATGAGTGAGATGGAGGTAGGAATCAGATGGGAGCCTCAAGAATTGAAATCTTGAAATTGCTTCTTTAAGGAATGGGAAATTAACAAGGGACACCCAATAGGGTTGACAAGCAGTGTGCAGGACCTTGCTGTGGTTGGAGCTCATGGGTATATAGTGGCATGAAGCCCCTGTGTGTGACACTTTCCCCTGGGGACACTCTCTAGAGCAAATTTCACTCATGGTTTAGGGTATGCACACAGGATGTTGAAGAGACAGGAAGGTAAGGACATTTAAGCCACTGGTCAGAAGCGATTGAATGGCTTTTCCATATGGGAAGGGGTAGGGAGGAAGTAAAACCGTAGCAATGCACTGATGGACCAGAGGAAAGGAAACAGTTGAGGAATTGGAGGGTTTGATGAAATGAAAAAAAAAAAAAAAAAAAAAAGCCAGGTAAAGGGAGTAGAGACATAAAAGGATAAACTGTCACTGGAGAGTTCAGAGGCTATGCCATATCAGGTGAAACTCCAAATGCCCGGATTGGATTGGAGAGGTCATAAGAAGAATGGATGATACATTTGACTTCACGTCATCTATTATTCTCAGACCTCCTCCAAGATTCATTTGTATGAAAATCACATTGGAGGGATACTCTTTTAGCCCTGGAATTTATCTTGATTGTTACATAATTTGGCCTAAATTCTCTGAAAGGAGAAAGGAAATCAACATTTGTTGAGCCTCTGCCATGTGCCTTACATTCCACTTTGACATTATTATCCTCTATCATTAGGGTAGTCATATAATTTATTGTTAAAATTTGGACTCTCTTAAGAGTGAGAGGACAACAGTTCTAAATTGAGGTTACTCTGGGCAAACTGGGATGGATGGTCACCCCCACTATTATCCAAGAGCCCTTTTGAGTTGTCTGTAGGTTTGTGAGAATTTGGGGGTGGAGAGACAAAGGCTCAGAGAAGCCATCCGAGTAAGATCACCCAGTTAGTGAGAGTCATGGCAGAGGTAGAACTGACAGCTGTGTCTGCCTGACTCTGAAGTCTAGCCATTGCTAACTTAGTTCCTGATTCACCATGCTAGCTCTCCACCATTGTTTCACTAGCTGTGGTTTGACAGGCTCTCTCCCTGACAGACACCATGACAGTCCCAGCTGGAAGTCTGTCTTAACACAGATAATTAGATGTGTGATAACTGTACCACTGCCAGCAATGACGGGAAGCCAGCTGTTCTAGGAGCCTTTGGGACCACAATGTGCTCAGGAGGACTTTGATGCTGGATGTGGGCTGCCCAAAGACCCCACGTTTTTGCTGGTTTTGTAATCAGAGCCTATCAGGTGAAGATTATACAGCATGGACAGTTACAGAGGCTAGGAAGGGGATTCTGAGGGATTCCAGGGCTCATAAAAGCCACAGCATCAGAGAACCTTGGGGTCAGAAACCCCCAGGGTTAGAAGAAGTAATAAGTAAACAGGAGTCGATGGGACACAAATCTAGATTGTAGAGCAAAGGGCTAAAGAAGCTTCCAACTTAGGAAGGTATGGCAGGGCAGGGGGGTTCAAGCAAAGGACCAGGTGAACTGTCAGCCACCAACAGGTAACTGAAACAGGAGAAGGGCAGGGCAGGACAGTGAAAATAGGTTGATGGCTCTGAAATGATTCACCTGTTTAGTCTCTCCCTCCAGTCCTGGTTAGGGCATGTGCTGAGGATGTCCAGCTGACCTCGATGAGCTTATCCTGGATCTGTGTGTTGTTCACCACGGAGCTCATTTTCTGGGTTCTGTGATGCAAACCAAAAGTTTTTAAGTATCACCCTGCAGATCCAATTGCCCTATAAACTCTTTGGAGGAACAGAATGGGGTATCTGAAAGCCAGGGCAATAGATTCTTGGAAACTGTCAAAGCACAACTGAATTTGTAAATTGTTTTAATAAATAACACAATTAATACAAGAATACATTCTCTTTGTCAGAAATTTAAAATGTGATGGATAAAGCTAAAATCTTTATTCACAAACCTCAAATCAGGTTCCTATACCTGTTCCTCAAAGGTGGAAATTATTTTAAATCAATTTTGGGTATATCTTTTCAGACTCTTTTCTATATATTTACATTCATCTATGACCTTGTAGAAAATGCATTTTACTGTACCTTTCCTTTAAATATTTGGAGAGCCTTTAAAATTTTTTTATTCTGACATAATCTCAAAATGACAGAAAATTGCAATAACAATAAAAGAAATTTCTGTATACTCTTTACCCGATGTACTAATTGTTTATATTTTGCCCCATTTGGTTTAGCATTTTCTCTACTAATGTATTTTTATATATGTGCACTTTTTTTTCTGATCCATCTGAGAGTAAGTTGGGGTCATGGTTTCCACTTATCTCGAAATACTTCAGTTTGTATTTCCCAAGAACAAAAACATTCTTGGTACATTTATTCAAATGAGGAAATGCAACATTGACCCAATGCTATTATCTGACAGTTCAGCTCCGGATTTCACTAATTGAACCACTAATGCCTTCACGCTTTTTTCTTAAACAAAGAGGCATTATATTGCCCTCATTTTCTTTTTTCAACATGCTTCATCTTGCTTTTTTCAACACGTTTCTGCATATAGATAGCCCAATGTTATCAGCATGGGCAGAGTATGTCACAGTATGAATGTGCCATAAATTATTTACTGCTTCCCCCATTGGTGGGCACTCAGGCTATTTCCTACTTTTATAATTGCACACATCCTCAGGCTGAATGTTAGTGGGTATTACTTTGGATTAATATTCTTTTTTTTCCTTAATAAATCCTTCATTGGAATGAATTACTGTTTTGAGGACACACAGTGAGGACAAAGCAAAACTCATAATATTGAGGAAAGTTCCTTCAAAAGGAGTTAAATAGGAGATGCTCCTGATTCACATAATGTGGGATCAGGATATGAAAGCAGCACAATTATTGCGAGTTTTCTGACAGATAATTGTATCTTCTTAGAAAGAAAAAACAATTAAGGAAGTTCTTGATGAAGAACAATTCTTGGAAAAGTAGTTAACATGCATGCTATCTTTTTATGGATTCAGTGCTGTCTTAGGGAACTTGGACCAGAATGCAGAGGCCTCACTTGCTCCAAAGACCCTTAGACAGAAACAGGCAGACCTCACCCTGTACCCAGAGCCCATGCCCAGGGCAAGCAGTGTTCTCTGGACCAGGACATGCTTCTCCTGTACACTTAGCAAACTTCCACCAGTGGGGACGTTTGCTATTTCTGCTTTGTGTGAAGCATTTGGTACCATCTGGGCTGGCTGGGTTTCAACAAAGATAGTAAAGAAACATTTATCAAGAAAAATCAAAGTCGGTCTCGCCAAGTGTGGTCTAGAGAGATTTGCTTCCGCGATACATATGCGGCTCTCTTGCTGCTGGGAAACACGACTCAACTTTGAAACGCTTCAGGAGGGACAGCCCTTTGGATCTTAGCCTGCAGCTACTGTCAACTGCTCATGATAGATGGTTTTAGTAGCCAGAGCTCTTGGAGATGTGAATGCCAGCAGTCATTCCACAGCATTCCGTTGCACAGAATGTTTTGGCCCCTTTGGTAGAGAATAAGCTTCAAAGGACAAAAGTAGAAGAAAGGACCTATAAAGGTGAGGGAAGAGGTGGAGTCATGCCTCAGTGAATAATGTTTGGCTCTGCAATGATTAGATTCCCAAGAAAAGGTCATTCTTGGCTGCACACAGTGGCTCACACCTGTAATCCCAGCACTTTGGGAGGCCGAAGCAGGAGGATCACTCGTGGCCAGGAGTTTGACACCAGCCTGGGTAACATAGTGAGACTCCATCTCTACAAAAATTTTTTAGAAGTTAGCTGGGTGTAGTGGCACATGCCTGTAGTCCCAGCTATTCAGGGGGCTGAGGTGGTAGCATCGCTTGATCCTGGGAGATCAAGGCTGCAGTGAGCCGTGATCACGCCACTGCACTCCAGCGAGACCCTGTGTCAAAAAAAAAAAAAAAAAAAAAAAAAAAAAAAAAAAATTACTGTTAAACCACGAGTCTTGAGATTGACAGCTTCAAAATACAACACTCTTGTCCAGCAAAGAGCACTCTAAAAGAGCTGTAAATTCCTTAAGCTTATGATAGAAGATCTTTTTCCAGTGACTATCCTTGTGGTGTCAGTTCACAAGACTGGGACGGAGGAGGGGGAGTGGCCTTGCCAGGGAGAAGAAAGATGAGCTGTTTCTTCTTGCCTCTGTGTTGCCAATCAACCAGACAGACAAGCTTCTGGCGCTTCTGAGTGTCTCAATCCTGTGTGTGTGCAGCTCACTATGTGATAGATGTGTCACTCCAGGATCCCAGCCTAGAAACTGGTACATGTTATTTTTCTTGGAAGGCTCAAGAAATGAAAGTAACAGTTGGATATTATATTCTATGGGGAAAATGCATGGGTATTTTGAGAAATTATTATTCTCCAGAACAATGTTACTTAATGTGTGTCTTACAGACTGGCAGCATCAGCATCACATGGAAATGTGTTAGAAAAGCATATGGACAGGTTTCACTGCAGACTTAGGGAATCAGAATCTATCTGTGGGGGTGGGTGCCAGATATATGTGTATCATGAGTCCTCTGAGTAATTTTTATGCACAGTAAGGTTTAAGAAGCTCTCCTATGGAAGGGTTCAAGTAAACATCGAATGCATTGTTAAGAAGAAAACCACAAATGGTTCCATTTGATGTCAGTACATTTGGAAATGGTTAAGTCTTCATAATAAAAATAGACAAATAGGCAAGGCATGGTGGCTCACACTTGTAATCCTAGCACTTTGGGAGACCAAGGCCAGAGGATCATTTGCATCCAGGAGTTTGAAACCAGTCTGGGCAACATAGAGAGACCCCCACCTCTACAAAAATTTTTTAAAAAATTAATTAGGCTTAGGTTGGCAAGCACCTGTAGTCCCAGCTACTTGGAAGGCTGAGGTAGGAGGATCACTTGAGCCCGGGAGGTCGAGGCTGCAGTGAGCCATTGATCATGCCACTGCACTCCAGCCTGGGTGACAGAGTGAGACCTTGTCTCTCTCTCTCTCTCTCTCTCTCGCACACACACACACACACACAACAAAAACGTAGTGAAAGAGGGCACTGAATATGAATAAGAATAATAATGAAATAGCAGTAATATGTAGCAGTTAACATTTATTGAGTATTTTCTAAGTTCCAGGTTCTCTGCTAAACATGTATATTCTTTATCCAATTTTACTCTTGTAAAAACCTATTCTATTGATCAAGAAATTGAGGTTCATATGTGTGAAGTAACTGCTTGGTAAGATGCGGACCCTGGGATCTTGTAGCCCTGTGTCCATGACACTATATGGTCTGTCTTGGGGACAAGATTAACATTTTATTTTGTCCCCTATATCCCCAGGGCCTAGCAGAATGCTTAGCACTTAGTAGGGACTTGCTTGTTGAACTTAACTGATCAAGGTCAACATCTTGCTTTTGGTGTAAAAATGAGATGCAGCTTGCAAGCTGAGATGGGAGATGAATTCAGCCTGTGGAAAAATAGAAGACAGTGCCACATTGCTAGAGTGCAGAAAAAATGTCAGCACAGAATAAGTTACAGCTTGCATCGTGGTAGCCAATTCAATGCTTCTCCCATCTCATTTATTCAGTCTCAACCCCTTACTAGCTGTATCATTTTAGGGAAGTCAGTCTTATTTTTTTTCCAGCAATGGTCAGCTGTTTGAGTGCAGGAAAAGGACAGAGTAAGAAAGGACAGGTATTTGAATTTAAGTAGGGCTGGGGTATTGTGAGATAAGTAAAATAAAAAGAAAGAGGAGCAAGGGAGTTGAGGGTCTTTCCAAAGGAGTAGCTAAAATTCACTATAAAATTGAATCTGGGGATGAATGGAGTAAAAGCAAGAGGGCATAGGGAGATCAAGAGAGTGTGTTGGGTTCAAGGGACTGATTGGTGGAGAATGGACTGACGAATAGGGGAAGATTTATGCAGTAGAATAATAGAGCTAATGAACTGGAAAAATAGAAATTGGTGTAAGATAGTAGGGTACTTGAAACTGAGATTGAGAAAGTGGTATAATTTCTGGGATAATAGGCTCTAGAGCGTGACCGTGGTAGGAGATGACTATGATTGGGGGTGAGCAAAGGTTGCAGGAAGTGAGGGGGTGCTTTCTCTCCTACTTTCCAATATTCTTTCTTCTAATCTGTTTTTCTTGTCATCTTGAATTTACAACATTTCTGGTTTTATTTATGCTGTGGATATTTTTCCAGCCTTTTCCCTATGGGCTGTCTGGGTGCAGGTTATGGGTGATACATGGATAATAGGTGCATCTTGGTTTAGATAGTAACTCTTTATTTCTTACTGCACTTATGGAACACGAGAAAAAATGTATTAAATGATGGCTATGGTAATGGGTATCCTTGTCTTATTCCTTACTTTAATGGAATTGCATTTATCATGAACCATGGTGCTGTTATTTCAGATAGGCTTTGTCCTGTTAAGAAAATTCTCTGCTGTTTCTAGATAACTATAATGGTCTTATGGTTTTCTTCTTTGATCTGTAAACATGATGAATACATTGAAAATAGATTTCCTAAGGTTGAACCATCTTTGCATTCCTGATAGGAGTCATTGTGTATTCACCTTTTAGCAGAGAGTTAGAGTCAATTTGGATTGAATGTATTACTGTGGATTGTTCTACTGTAAGTAAGATGATTGACATTGTATCCTTAAGAGCTATACAATTCTCATTTTCTAGTCCATTGACTACCTGCATTACTGGTTTCTGAATTGATTCCTAATTAACTACTTCCTGTTTCTCCAAGCTGATGATTTAGTCTCCCTCATCCTTTCTATGGCCAGTTGCATCTTCACTGCTGATTCCCTGCCTCCTTTTCTCCTCTAAGTTCATCTTATTATTATTATTATTATTATTATTTTGATGGAGTCTTACTCTGTCGCCCAGGCTGGAGTGCAGTGGCATGATCTCAGCTCACTGCAAGCTCTGCCTCCTGGGTTCATGCCATTCTCCTGCCTCAGCCTCCCAAGTAGCTGGGACCACAGGTGCCCACCACCACGCCTGGCAAATTTTTTTGTGTTTTTAGTAGAGACAGGGTTTCACCATGTTAGCCTTATAGCCTCCTTTACCTGGGTGTTCTGGAGTCAGAGTGGAGCTGAGCTCTAATGCTGCTGACATTGTTCCAGCCTTCTCTCTATGGGCTGTCTGGGTGCTGGTTATGGGTGATACATGGATAATAGGTGTACCTTGGTTTAGAGGGTAATTCTTCCTTTCTTTAGCTTTTTCTTTTTGAATGGAGGTAAAATTAATGTAACATAAAATTAACCATTAACTGTTTTTAAATGTACAGTTCAGTGACATTTATAGAATATTCACAGTGTTGGACAACCATCATCTCTATCTAGTTCTCAGAAAGTTTTGTCACCTCCAAAAGAAACCCTGTACTCATTAAGCAGTCACTCCCCATTTCCCTTTCCCTCCAGCCCCTGGCAACTATTAATAGTAGTCTACTTTCTGTCTCTATGGATTTACCTGTTTGGGATGTTTCATGTAAATGGAATCATACAATATGTGACCTTTTGTGTTGGGGTACACAAATGTTCATAGCAGCGGTATTCACAACAGCCAAAAAGTGGAAACAACCCAACTGTGGATCAACTGCTGAATGGATAAACAAAATGTGGGATATCTATATGATGGAATATTATTCAGTCATGCAAAAAAATGAAGTGCTGATACATGCAATAGTGTGGTGAACTTTGGAAACATTATGCTAAACGAAAGAAGCCAGCCTTTCCTGTGGGCTTTGTGGAAAATAAGCTTAGAAGTTAATCTTGGTATGAGAAGAGCAGTGTGAAAGTCAGAAATCCATTTTTAACCAACACAGAACAGAGTTGACATCTTATCAGCCCATCTCATTTTGTGTGCTGCTTCAGCTGTGGACGTTAATAAAATTAAATTTCTCACTAAACAAGTGTGATGCCAAAGAACCTTCCACAAGTTCTGCAGCCGTCACTGCTTGGTGCTTAAACATGTTGGACGGTATTAATGCAAAAACTGCTTTTTCTTTTTCAGTAAGAGATGCTAAAAACCTTGTACCTATGGACCCCAATGGCCTGTCAGATCCCTACGTAAAACTGAAACTGATTCCTGATCCCAAAAGTGAGAGCAAACAGAAGACCAAAACCATCAAATGCTCCCTCAACCCCGAGTGGAACGAGACATTTAGATTGTAAGTGGAAATGACTACAGTAAGCATGGGGGTGGAGGTTGGGTTATGGGCCACCTGAGATCAGGGAGCTCTTCCTCCCTTAGCGTCTGTTTCCTTCCTTCCCTACCTCCCTCCTTTTCTGTCTTCTCCCTCCCTCATTCCTCTCTTTCCCTCCCTTCTCTTCCATCTGCAATTTTGTATTGTGAGCCAAGAAAAAAAATTAGAGCTATTTTTTTAATAGAGATGAGAATGCCTGTGGTGTGGGGGAGTGGGTAGGATAGGAAATTGTGTGATGTGTTGCTAAGTGAAGGCAAGTTGTGGGAGAAATGATGGGGCCCAGCAAACAGGGGGACATAACCTACAGGGTGTGGTGACAGCCTCTCTAGAGTTGGGTTTATGGATGATGCTTGGCCTGCAGCCTTCTGGGACATCTCCACCAGCGTCCCTTGAGGGTCTTCCCTGGCCAGGGCTCCAAGAATCTGGGAGTCTCTTTCTTATACATCTAGGCATCAGGAGTTGGTTATAACAGCCAATTCACTGAGCATATGTGATGTGTGACAAACACTGAGTTAAGTGATCCGACTTCATCGGCTCATTTTATTCCCAATGTAGCAATAGGGCTTATAGAGGTTAAAGAGTATGCCCAAAGTCCCATAGCAAATATGGGGTGGAGTGGGATTCAGCTTCCGGCAGTCTGACTTTAGAGGTCATACTTTTTTAGCCACCAGCTAGAAGCACAGTTCCTTGTCCTGTCTCCTCTTCCCTCTCTCAGGACAAAGCTGGGCCCCTTCTCAGCCTCAGTCAAGGACATGTCTCAGAAGAGACAATTTCCCCAGGATTTTTCTCCATGCATTTCCTCAGCCTCATTCTCAACCCACCTGTGTGCAGATATACACACGTACACACCCAATTATGCAATTGATATCTGTATTTCTTTTTTTTTTTTTTTTTTTTTTTTGAGATGGAGTCTTGCTCTGTCACCCAGGCTGGAGTGCAGTAGTGCAATCTCGGCTCACTGCAAGCACCGCCTCCCAGGTTCACGCCATTATCCTGCCTCAGCCTCTCCGAGTAGCTGGGACTACAGGCGCCCGCCACCACACCCGGCTAATTTTTTGTATTTTTTAGTAGAGACGGGGTTTCTCCGTGGTCTCGATCTCCTGACCTCATAATCCGTCCGCCGCGGCCTCCCAAAGTGCTGGGATTACAAGCGTGAGCCACCGCGCCCGGCCGATATCTGTATTTCTTATAGGCAGTAGGAATTCCTGAATATCCTGAACCCTATTAAGACATAAGATAACAAACGTAGTTAGAACTGTTCTTGTCATAGCCAATCTAAGGCTCTGCCTGTTTAAGCCACAGGCTGTCAAACAGAAAAAGCTCTCACTCCCTGGAGAACTAGCCTGGGATGGAAACTGAATATGTTTCTTTCAGCAGCTTGTAGTCTTTAAAAATTTCTACCTCCAGGTCTTGTCCTCTTGTACAATTCTTCTGCTTGAGAAATTACTACAACCTCCACTGATGTCTTTTCTTTTTCTCTATGCAGTCAGCTGAAAGAATCGGACAAAGACAGAAGACTGTCAGTAGAGATTTGGGATTGGGATTTGACCAGCAGGAATGACTTCATGGGATCTTTGTCCTTTGGGATTTCTGAACTTCAGAAAGCCAGTGTTGATGGCTGGTAAGTAAGATTTTGCTTTGAAAGCTACCATACAGCTTACTCCAACAAACACGGGATCAAGTATGTTTTCCTTTTTCTCCAAAAATTGAAATACTAAAACAGAGTCCCAAAGTGAAGTCTGGTTGATTGGATCTGCCTCGCAGATATGTTTTGTTTGGTCCTTGTACTAAAAACAAAAAAGAAAGAGGCCAGGCCTGGTGTCTCACACCTGTAGTCCCAGCACTCTGGGAGGCTGAGGCAGGTGGATCACTTGAGCTCAGTAGTTTAAGACCAGTCCGGGCAACATGGTGAAACCCCATCTCTACCCAAAATGTGAAAAATTAGCTGGGCATGGTGGTGTGTGCCTGTAGTTCCAGCTACTCGGGAGGCTGACATGGGAGGATCACTTGAACCCTGGAGGTAGAGGTTGCAGTGAGCAAGGTGGTCAGAGATTGAGCCACTGCACTCCAGCCTGGGTGACAGAGTGAGAAAAAAGAAAGAAAGAGAGACAGAGAGAGAAGGAAGGAGGGAAGGAAGGAAAGAAGGAAGGAAGGAAGGAAGGAAAGAAGGAAGGAAGGAAGGAAGGGAGGAAGGGAAGGAGGGACGGGGGAGGGAGGGAATTAGTTCTAGTATTTTAAAAATCTGGGGCTAGAAGGCAACAAATGAGAGCAGTTGAATAGTTAATGCCCCCTTTAGACAGGACATGGATTTTCTATTTGTCACCGTCCTCACCACTCCCTATTTTATTACATCTGGGCCACTTTACTAAACTACATGATGAGACTGTAACTGCCCAGTGGCTTCTTTGTGCCTGCTGCCCAGACAGAGCCAATTTATCAAGACGGGAGAATTGCAATGGGGAAACAGTTTTACACACGTAGAGCCAGCTAAATGGGAGAACAGAGTTTTTTTATGACTCAAATCAGCGTCCCTGAAAATTTGGAAGCTAGGGCTTTTCAAACATAGTTTGGCAAGGAGTAGGGTGGCTGGGGAATGGGTGCTGCTGACTGTTTGGGGATGCAGTAATAGGGATGTGAAAAATGGTCCTCGTGCACTGAGTCCACTTCTGGGTGGGGCCACAGGACTAGTTGGCAGGTCCAGGTGGGGCAGTCTGGTTGTCAGAAAGGCAAAAGCCTGAAAAGACATCTCAAAAGGCCAATCTCAGGTTCTACCGTAGTGATGTTATCTGCAGGAGTAACTGGGGAAGTTGGAAGTGTTGTGAGCTCTGGGATAAAGGCTGATAATAATCCATGTCTACATCTTAGCAGAATTCAGGCTCCCTTCATTCCCTAACTTGGCAAGATTTCATTTACAAAGGCAGTTTAGTTTTGGGAAAGGGCTGTTATCATTTAAAATATACACCAAATTTCTTTCAAAGTTAGGTTGGCGGTCTGGGTGGGGTGGAGCCATTGGTTACCAGAAATGCAAAAAAACCTAAAGAGACATCTCAAAAAGCCGGTCATCTAAGTGATCTTATCTGTGGGAGTCATTAGGAAAGTTGCAAATTTTGTGACCTCTGGAATAATGGCTGGTAATCCTTTATGTCTACCCTTAGCAGAATTCAGGCATCTCTCATCCTCCTAACCTGGTGGTCTCTCATTAGCTTTATGAAGGTAGTTTAGTTTGGGGCAAGGGCTATTATTATTTAAAATATACACTAGGCCGGGCGTGGTGGCTCACCCCTGTATTCCCAGCACTTTGGGAGGCCGAGGTGGGTGGATCACGAGGTCAGGAGATTGAGACCATCCTGGCCAACATGGTGAAACTCTGTCTGTACTAAAAATACAAAAATTAGCTGGGCGTGATGGCATGTGAGGATCACTTGAATCAGGGAGGCAGAGGTTGCAGTGAGCCGAGATCATGCCACTGCACTCCAGCCTGGGTGACAGAGCAAGACTCCATCTCAAAATAAAATAATAAAATAAAATAAAATAAAATAAAATAAAATAAAATAAAATAAAATAAAGTAAAGTAAAATAAAAATAAAATAAAATAAAATAAAATATAAAATAAAATAAAATAAAATAAAATAAAATAAAATAAAATAAAAAAATAAACACTAAATTTGTCCCAAAAGTAACTTGGCCCAAGCCCAGGAAAGAGTAAGGGCAGTTTGGAGGTTAAAGGCAAGATAGGGGTTGGTTAGATCAAATCTCTTTCACTGACATCATCATTTTCTCCCTGTTACGATTTCTGCAAAGACAGTTTCATGACTGGCTCCATGCACACTAGAGTGGCTTGTACACTTCACCTAAAAGATATGAGCAACCCACTGTCAGATTGTGTCTGAGAAGCTGCCGCTTCCTTGGGAGTCCTTAGCAAGGCTGGCCACAGATCACAGATGTACTGGGGTGTTGTTTTCGTAGTCAGCTGCTATGTCTCCTTTGTCCTGAAGATTTTATTTTGCTCCCTTCCTATGGCAGAAAAATAAAAAAATATATATCCTCCAATATTACCAACAGAGAGGCTGGGTAAGCCCCCTTGGCAACCGTTTCACAGTTAACTGAGTCAAGGAGTCAGAAGAAATAGCTCAGCCTGGCACTATAACCTTGAGAGAAGTGGCAATTGGGCTGCTATTACTTCTTTAAGATAAATTATCTCATACCTGAATTGTCTCGTTCAGGACTTTTTCAGCTTCAAGTGAAAGAAAATAAAAATCAAACTGGTTTAGCAGAAAAAGATGTGGTCATTTGGACCACACACACCTTTCCTTTCCGTTGTTCACCTTATGACTTCCTTGTCTTGGTTCCATATTTCATCTTAGGCTTTTTTTTTCTTTTCTTTTCTTTTCTTTCTTTTTTTTTTTTTTTTTTTTGAGATGGAGTCTTGCTCTGTCGCCCAGGCTGGAGTGCAGTGGCATGATCTCGGCTCACTGCAACCTCTGCCTCCCGGGTTCAAGCAATTCTCCTGCCTCAGCCTCCCGAGTAGCTGGGACTACAAGTGCCCGCCAACACGCCTGGCTAATTTTTTTGTATTTTTAGTAGAGATAGGGTTTCACCATGTTAGCCAGGATGGTCTCAATCTCCTGACCTTGTGATCTGCCTGCCTTGGCCTCCCAAAGTGCTGGGATTGCAGGCGTGAGCCACTGCGCCCAGCCTATCTTAGGCTTTTCTTGAAACGTATATTGAGTGTCCAGTAGGTGCTGGTCACTAGAAACACATGGAGGTATAAGACAGACATGACTTCATGGAGCTTAGCTTATGGCAGAGGGTGGGGTGGGGAGATAAACATTGAACAAGGAATTATGCAAATGACAAATCAATGACAACATGATGGAAGATGTGAAGAAGACAGGAGCTGAGAGTTTTGAACCCAAAAGTATCTGAGACAGATTTCAATCAATTTAGAAAGTTTATTTTGCCAAGGTTAAGGATGTGCCAGTGACACAGACTCAGGAGATCCTGATGACATGGGCCTAAGGTGGATGGGGTACAACTTGCTTTTATACATTTTAGGGAGACATAAGACATCAATCAATACATGTGAGATTTACATTGGCTCAATCTGGAAAGGCAGGACAACTCAAAGTGGGACGGGGAGGTGCTTCAGGTCATGGGTAGATTTTAAAATTTTCTGGTTGGCAATTGGTTGAATGAGCTGTTATCAATAGAAAGGAATGTCTGGGTTACATAAAGAGTTGTGGAGACCAAAGTTTTATCATGAAGATGAAGCCTCCAGGTAGCAGGCTTCAGAGAGACTAGATTGTAATTGTTTCTTGTCAGACTTAAGGTCTATGTTGATGTTAATGCTGGTTGGCTTTTCCTGAATTCCAAAAGGAAGGGGATATAATGAGACATCACGTCCGACTCTCCCTTCTCATCATGGCCTGAAACAGTTTTTCAGGTTAACTTTGGAATGCCCTTGGCTGACAGAAAGGGTCCATTTACATGACTAGGAAGCTTAGAATTTTATTTTGGGTTTACAGAATGTACCCCAAAAGAGTTGTATTAAAGCACAATTCACAAATGGTTGAAAACATAGTTCTCATAAGATAGATAATGGGCATTAATGGGCATTGGCCAAAGATTTCCTTAGCTCACTAAGGAGAAAAGCAGCAGGATGAATGAATGATTCCACAGAAGGTTTGATAAACTGATGTTCGTGTAGTCAGTAGAAAAAGATATGCTGAAATAACTTTGTTCAGTTAAATATAAAACTGATAAACAGGACAATAGAATCATAAGCTTTGGGGTTATCTACTAGAAGGAAAAAAAAAAAAGATTTTGGCCAGGCATGTTGGCTCACATCTGTAATCCCAACACTTCCGGAAGCTGAGGCGGGCGGATCACCTGAGGTTAGGAGTTTGAGACCAGCCTGGCCAACATAATGAAACCAGGTCTCTACTAAAAATACAAAAATTAGCTGGGCGTGGTGGCAGGTGCCTGTATTCTCAGCTACTAGGGAGGCTGAGGCAGAAGAATCGCTTGAACCCAGGAGGCAGGGGTTGCAGTGAGCTGAGATTGTGCCACTGCACTCAAGCCTGGGCAAAGATTTCACCTCAGTTTTCTAAAAGTTAACATGTATCTTTGCAGACTAGGGATGCCATCTGGGGCTGACTTGATGGCGAATAATAAACTAAATAAAGTAATATTACCATGAGGAAAGAAATAGCTAATTAGAAAATGCTCTAGCATGACATTAAAAGTTCACAGGGTCATCTTTTTGGTTTTCTTTTTCCCCCAAGCTTTGGATATTTTTCCCTAACATACAAATGACTTGACTTTGCAGGGTCTACATCAGTTACTCACAGTGGGTGTTTCATTCTCATTTTAAATCAAACTTAAAGAGGTTAAAGAGAAAGAATGCGTGATCCTCAGGGGGTATCAGTGTGACAGGAGGAAACATAATA
Source organism: Hylobates moloch (assembly GCF_009828535.3). Lineage (NCBI taxonomy): Eukaryota > Metazoa > Chordata > Mammalia > Primates > Hylobatidae > Hylobates > Hylobates moloch. The sequence goes on from NW_026652281.1 coordinate 75,854,374, forward strand.
ATTATAATAACAATAGCTACTACTCATTGACTCTTAATAGATGCCAGGCTCTGGGTCGAGCTTTTCCAGATGTCGTGGAGTCACACTTTTACACAGCGCTGATCAGGTGTGCAGAAAAAATAAAGCTTCTTTCTTTTCTATAACGGACTTAGACTTTCTCATGCACTTTTGTGAGCTCCTGGTGCCCGAGGAGAAGGAACTCTATATGCTGCATGTGGTACTTTCTGAGTTTCACTGTTTCACTTTTCTGACTGGTCCCTGTTAACAGCAAAACCAAGCTCTGTAAAATATTTTAAAGAAGTTTATTCTGAGTCAGTATAAGTGACTGTGGCCTGGGGAAACACAAACCCAAGAAGCTTTGAATAAGTGGTCCTGAGGTGGTTAGATTACAGTTTGATTTTACACATTTTGGGGAGGCAGAAGTTACAGGCAAAGACATAAATCAATACATGGAGATTATACATTGGTTTGGGCCCAAAAGGCAGGATAACTTTAAATGGGGCTTATGGGTTATAGGAGATTCTTTAATTTGCAGTTGGTTAGAGTAAGGCTTTGCTAAAACTTGGAGTTAGCAGAAAGAAATATTTTATGTTGGCCTAGCATGGTGGCTCATGCCTGCAATCCCAGCACTTTGGGAGGCCGAGCCAGGTGAATCATTTGACGTCAGGAGTTCGAGACCAGCCTGGCCAACATGGTGAAACCCTGTCTCTACTAAAAATGCAAAAAATTAGCAAGGTGTGGTGGCACATGCCTGTAATCTCAGCTACTCTGGAGGCTGACCAGGAGAATCGCTTGATGCGGGAGGCGGAGGTTGCAGTGAGCTGAGATCCTGCCACTGCACTCCAGCCTGGGTGACAGAGTGAGACTCCATCTCAAAAGAAAAAAAAAAAAGGAATGTTTTATGTTGAGGATGCTGTGCAGCAAGATGGCTTGCCTACGGTGTGGCTTCACCTTTGCCTGGCCTGGCCTTAGTCCTGTTTATAATCTGGTATTTTATTGCCACAAAGAGTCTGTTTTGTCAGTCTTATAAGCTCTATTTTAACATTCATGTCAGTCTATTGTTGTATCTAAACTCCAAAAGAGAGGGGGTATAACGAGACGTGTCCAATCTCTTTTCTCTCATGGCTGAGAATTCCGTTTTTAAGATTTTTCTTAGATCCTCTTGGCCGAGGAGGGGAGTCTGTTCTGTCAGCGGGGGGCCTTAAGGTTTTATTTTTAGCCTACATTTCTAAACCAGCGCTCACTGAAGTGGGACTGGTCCCACACAGTTTTGGGGCATCATTCTGGCTTTGCGCTGGAGATCCTGGCCTGTTGCTTCTCCTTGTGAGTTCCCTCCGTGCAGCACCCTCTCTGTCCCACTCATAGGCCACTGCTGGGCCTGGTTCAGGGAGGGCCAGGAGCCTGCCTGAGTCCTCCCCCTGAGAAGTCTTTTCTGCTCCTTCTGCTGCTGCTGGAATGATGTTGCCTGGTGCATGGATAGGTCTCTAGCCAGCGTTCCAGCCGAGGAGGAGGGAAACCCACCTCTCCCCACCACCTGTCCTTTCTTCTTCCCAAGGTTCTCCAAGCCCCAAAGGGAGGGGATTCTCCTGTAATCACCCAATGAGTTCATCTAGAGCTGATTCACTGAGACGGCAATATTTCAGCAGAGAAAGAGTTTAATAAACACAGTGCCAGCCAAGCGGAAGGATGGGAGTTTATTACTCAAATCAGCCTCCTCCAAAATTCAAAGACTAGGGTTTTTCAAGGATAGTTTAGTGAGAAGGGGGGCTAGGGAATGGGGAATGCTAATCGGTGGGTTGAGAGTGAAATCATAGGGGGTCAAAGCTGTCTTCTCATGCTGAGTCAGTTCCTGGGTGAGGATCACAAGACCAGGTAAGCCAGTTTCGTTGTATGGATTCTCGGTCTGGGTTGCACCAGCTGGTCCATCAGAATGCAGAGTCTGGAAAATATTTCAAACACCAATTTTAGGTCTATAATAGTGATTTCATTATAGGAGCAATTGGGGAGATCATGAATCTTGTGACCTCTGGCCACATGTCTCTGGAGCCAGAATTCTAACTTTGTGGCTAATATGTTAGTTTTACAAAGGCAGTTTTAGTCCCCAAGCAAGGAGACGGTTAGTTTTGGGAGTGAGCTGTTATCATCTTTGTTTTAAAGTTAAACTAATGGCCAGGTGTGGTGGCTCATATCTGTAATCCCAGCACTTTGGGAGTGCCAAGGTGGGAGGATTGCTTCAGTTTGGGAGTTAGAGACCAGCGTGGGCAACACAGTGAGATCCTGTCTCAACCAAAAATTTAGCCAGGCATGGCAGCATGCACCTGTGCTCCCAGCTACTCAGGAGCCTGAGGTGGGAGGATCACTTGGGCCCAGGAGGTTGAGGCTGCAATGAGCTGTGATTGTGCCATCGCACTCCAGCCTAGGCAACAGAGAAAGACCCTGTCTCAAAGTAAATAAAGAAACAAATACCAATAAAAAATGAAGTTGAACTGAAACTAAATTCTTCCCATAGTTAGCTTGGCCTAGGCCCAGGAATGGACAAGGACAGTTTGGAGATTAGAAGCAGATGGAGTTAGTTAGGTCCGATTTCTTACACTGTCTTAACTTTTCTGTGTCATATTTCTCTTACTGTCATAATTTTTGCAAAAGTGGTTTAACTCCCACACATGCCATATCCTTTTTCCTGGGCTAGTGCCTGCCTTGTCTACTCCCCTAAGGCAGAAAGCAGGGAAGAAAAAAATGGCTTAAGAATAGGGATAGTGTATCAGGAGTAAGCCCAAAATATTACTGCATTTACACTTAGGTGATCATTTAATTCTCCAGTTATTCCAGGTAGAGCATCATTTCCAAGGATCAGAATAGTTCAGCAGTGTATTAGGGACACACAGCTTGTAAGCAACGGTGCTGGGTTCAGGTCCAGGTTTCTATGATGCCAGAGCCTGAGCATATACAAATCCCATTCTGCCTCCTGATACACAGTTAGGTGGAAGGCTAGAGGGTAGACAGCTCGGATTTTATTTTGGCTTTCCTGACTGGATGGATGCTTTGTGACCTCAGGTGAGCCACTTCACCTCTCTGTACTACAGCCTTCACAGCAGATATGCCACCCATCAGATTGATTCCAACACCCCCTATCCTCCATCCACCACTTAGGATAGCTGTGAAGTTGATGACATAATAGTTGGAAGGGAACTTTTCCAAAATAAAAGCCCTCTGCAGATTTTGCAGATAAAAATCCTCTTCAGATTTACGGCCAAGATATTTGCGATGCTGTCTTGACTCTAAACGGACCAGATCCTAGACATTTGGATTCTTGCCCCTGGGATTCTTTGAACACTATGTGATCTTGAATAAGTCTCACACCCTTTCTGAAACTCAGTTTCATCACTTAGAAGGGGATGGGCTCCGCTAACTCTTCTGTTGTGCTGTAATTGAAGATCGTGTGGCAGAAACAACAGATGCAGCTGTGGAAGCTCCCAGATGTGGTGCACTAGCCCCAGGCCCCCTGTCTGCCTCTTGGCCAACTGCCCTGTATCTGTTGTCAAATCCTCCTCTTTGTTTCTAATTTTGTTTATTTATACGGTCTCCTTTCTTTCCCCTTGATTTTCCAGACGTTCATCTGTTTTATTTACTTATTTATTTTCTTCAAGGAATGAACTCTGGAATTTATGTATCAATTTTGTTTGTTTTCTCCTTTTCTGTAGGTTTATTTTGTGTTTGGCTTTGACTTTCAGTTGAACATTTTACTAATTTATTTTTTCTTCTTTTGCCTGACTCTACTCTTTAAAAATAATAAATAGCTTTTTTGTTTGTTCGTTTTTTGTTTTGAGATGGAGTCTTGCTCTGATGCCCAGGCTGGAGTGCAGTGGCACAATCTCTGCAGGTTCAAGTGACTCTCCTGTCTCAGCCTCTTGAGTAGCTGGGATTACAAGTGTCGGCCACCACACCCGGATAATTTTTGTATTTTTAGTAGAGACAAGGTTTCACCATGTTGGCCAGGCTGGTCTCGAACTCCTGACCTCAGGTCATTCTCTCACTTCGGCCTCCCAAAGTGTTGGGATTACAGATGTGAACCACTGCACCTGGCCAAAAATAATGAACAAGCATTTAAGGGAATAAATGTTTCCTCTAAGTTTTGATATGCTAACGTTCTGGCTTTTGCGACTTCCTTGAGGGCCTGCAGTTGAGTTTTTAGTTTCTTTTCTAACATGCTTTAATTTAGGCATTTTTTTAACCCCTAGAATTAGATTTTTGTTTAAATTTTTTATTATTAATGTTAAGTTACTGTTTTAGTGCTTTCAAGTTAGAGAATATGGCCTGTGCACTTTTCTTTTTTCCTTCTATTTTCTTTCCTTTTCTTTCAGCATAGCTTATTATTTGTTCAATGTTGTTAAAAGTTCTGTGGACTCGCAAGAAAAAGATTATATTAACTATTTGTAGAGTATACTTTTTTGTGGAGAAAGAATAAACCTTTTTTCAACTTTTATTTTAGATTCACGGGATACATGTACAGATTTGTTACCTGGGTATATTGCATGATGCTGAGGTTTGGGGTATGAATGATTCCGTCACTCAGGTACTGAGCATAGTACCCAACAGTTAGTTTTTCAACTCTTGTCCTCCCCTCTCCTCTCCCCTCTATGGTCCCTAGTGTCTGTTGTCATCTTTATGTCCATGAGTATAGGGTATACATTTATTCATTCCAAAGTATTATAAGCTCCAGATCTTTTTTTTTTTCTGAGGCAGAGTTTTGCTCTTGTTGCCCAGGCTAGAGTGTGATGGCGTGATCTCAGCTCACCACAACCTCCGCCTTCCGGGTTCAAGTGATTCTCCGACCTCAGCCTCCTGAATAGCTGGGATTACAGGCATGCGCCACCATGCTCAGCTAATTTTGTATTTTTAGTAGAGACGGCGTTTCGCCATGTTGGTCAGGCTGGTCACGAACTCCCAACCTCAGGTGATCCGCCTGCCTTGGCCTCCCAAAGTGCTGGGATTACAGGTATGAGCCACCACGCCCAGCCAAGGTCCAGATCTTTTATATCTTCATATTGTCCTTTTGTTTGCTTGAGCTAAATGTGTGGCGCTTATTAAGTTTCTTCAGGCAAAATGATTCACAAACATTCTTTTTATTTCTAGGAGTTTTTTCCTTATCTGTATATGGCAATATTATTAACCACATAACTCTACAAGTCTTATTATGTTGACATGAAGTTATCTTTGTTGCAGCTAATGCGTTTTCTCTATAATTTTACTTTGTTGCTGGCATTCATTCATTCATTCATAGAATATACACAGTGAGCACCTGCTGTGCTGAAGAGACACTAATGAGCAAAACAGACAAGACTCCGTGGCCTCGTGGAGTTTTCTTTCTAGTTGAAGAAAAATAAACAATTGTAAATGAACAAAAATAAGTAGTAAATGTTTGAGGCTGATAAGTGCCATAGAGAAAAGTAAACAAGAAATGGGGACAAGGAATCTTGGGGAGTGGGGACATTCAGATTTTATAGGGAACTCAGGAAAGGACTCACTGAAAAGGTAACATAGAGCAAAGATGTAAAGCAGGTGAGGAGTGAGCTGTGTGAATATCTTAGGGAGAGGTTGTCTTAGGCAGAGAGGACGGCAAGCACAAGGGCCCTGAGGCAGGAGTGCACCCTGCAAGTTGGAAGAGCAGTAAGGAGGCTCGTGTAGCTGGAGCTGGATCCATGAGGGGAGAGTGGAGGAGGATTAGGTCTGGGAGGATATGGGGAGAGGGCTGGCGGATCCTGTGGGCCTTGTCAGGACTTTGTTTTCTACTCTGAAGAAGATGGGGAGCCAAGGAATTAATGAGATCGAACTGACCTTTGCATGTGTCCTCTGGTTGTGGTGTGGTCGATCGCTTTTCCCTAGTAGGTCCTTTCCCATTCTTTTATGTCTAATTTTTCTAAGTCCTTTGGTCCTGTGTAACAAGTGGCACGTTGTTGGATTTTTTTTTTTCTTTTCGAGACAGAGTCTCACTCTATCGCCCAGGCTGGAGTGCAGTGGTGCAATCTCAGCTCACTGCAACCTCTGCCTCCTGGATTCAAGTGATTTTTCTGCCTCAGCCTCCTGAGTAGCTGGGATTACAGGCATGGGCCACCACACCCATCTAATTTTTGTATTTTTAGTACAGATGGGGTTTCACCATGTTGGCCAGGCTGGTCTCGAACTCCTGACCTCAGATCTGCCCACCTTGGCTTCCCAAAGTGGTGCTGGGGTTACAGGCGTGAGCTGCCATGCCCGGCCTTTTTTTTTTTTTTTTTTTTTTTTAAATTTTACTTTAAGCTCTGGGATACATGTGCAGAACATGCAGGTTTGTTACATAGGTGTACATATGCCATGGTGGTTTGCTGTGCCTGTCATCTAGATTTTAAGCCCCGCATGCATTAGGTATTTGTCTTAATGCTCTCCCTCCCCTTGCCCCCCACCCCCTAACAGGCCCTAGTGTGTGATATTCCCTTCCTTGTATCCATGTGTTCTCATTGTTCAACTTATGAGTGAGAACATGCAGTGTTTGGCTTTCTGTTTCTGTGTTAGTTTGCTGAGAATGATGGTTTCCAGCTTCATCCATATCCCTGCAAAGGACATGAACTCATCCTTTTTATGGCTGCATAGTATTCCATGGTGTATACGTGCCACATTTTATTTATCCAGTCTATCATTGATGGGCATTTGGGTTGGTTCCAAGTCTTTGCTATTGTAACTAGTGCTGCAGTAAACATGCATGTGCATGTGTCTTTATAGTAGGATGATTTATAATCCTGAATCTGAAGATCTTTTTTCCATAGGAAAATGTTTTAATGTTTATAGCTGTAATTGCCATGTTTCTTATGGTGTTTCTGTTTCTAAAGTTTTCTTTTTCTTTCCTATTTCATTCTTTTTTTGTATCTCCTTCTGAACAGATGACTATTATCTCAAATCAGTGTTATATTACATTTTTTTAAAAAAAACTTTTTGTTATTATTAATAATCACATTTTGGTCTTATTACCAAAAAAACCAAAAAACCAAAAAACTAATGCTTTGGAATCAGAGTTCCTGGGTTAGAATTTCTACTGTACCACTTCCTAGCTGTGTACCCTTGGCAAGTTGCTTAGCCTCTCTGTGCTGTGTTTCCTCATTTGGAGATAATAGTCGTAATTATGTCACAGGATTGTTGCAGTATCAAATTAGTTAATATAAGTGAGGTGCCCAATGTCTGCTAAACAGCACTCAGTAAGTGTTAGTCATTATTGTTAGTTGAATAATTATTAGAAAAATATAAGAAATCAGAGAATTTCAGAGACCCCAGATTCCCAGTGTCCATAACCACTATTGACCCTATGTATAGAGAGAGCGAAACAAAAATGAAATCTTACTGTGCATACTATTTGGTACCTTGCATTTTTCACCTAAAAATAACCTGCAGTAAACATAATTGTGGCAAAACTTTTGTGCCCAGCTTTAATAATTTCCTAATAAATTTCTAAGCCTGGAATTGATGGCTTTAAGCATATATGCATTATTAAAGTGTTTGCCAGAATGTCCTACAATTTTAAAAATCAATTTACAGTCTTATCAATCTTGTATGAGACTTTTCAGTTTAATAAACATTAACATCCAGTGCTATAAATTTCAAAGATATGATACAAAGATTATACACATATTGTATTAGAAATTATGTTGAACATTTTCATTTGCATGTTGCCATTTGTTTATATTTATATATGACTATGTCCTTTTGCCTTTTTCTTATTGACTTGTAAGAACTTTTTATATGAGAAGAATATTAATATGTCTTTTCTGACATATGTGTGTTGCAACATTCCTCCTCCTTTTCATGTTGTAAATTAATTTTGGTAATATGCATTTTTCTTATGGTATATAAAGCATTCGGTTCAACTCCAATCTAATATGATAGATATCAAGCCAATTGCCAGAAACATTTCTCAAGTTTTTCTTTTCATTGACTAACTGTTATCTGAATTATCCATGCTGTGTTCACTGTCTCAAATTAATTTTTTAATTCAGTGATTATATTTTTCTTCTGAAAGTAGTCTTTCCCACTCTCATATTTGTTCCCTTTTCACAGATGCACCAACCTCTTGAATCTCATTGAAAATATGAATTAGGTAGTTTCTAGAATGTTCTCTCTTTTGGCAGCAGTTTTATTTCATGGGAGTTACTTTGATTCTGCATTGTTTCTTTCTATTTAAATGACTAAATTTTTCACACATCCTATTGTGCTTATTTGCCCATCCTTATAGAAGGATGAGCACAGAAATGATAAGTGTCCTTGTTCTAACATTTCATACCTGGATAAAAGGAGACAGGAGTCTTTTGTATTTTTTGGAATTCTGTTTTGTCAGATCGGAAGTCCTGTTCCTCACATTTGGGTGGGGCTACAGTGGAGACAGGTGCATAGCAGGCGGCTCTCGTGCCAGATGGAGAGCCCATCTTCCTCACGTTGGTTCTGTGCATCTCAGAGTCAGAAGGGGTCCTGCTCCTCTCTGAGGGGGCACACGTGTCCTATTTGGAAGCAGTAGTGGCAGGGTCCTTCACTCTGTGGCGTACTAGCCACTGTGAACACACACTGTGGCACCATGACCCTGCCCGCTGCTCCAGGCACTGACATCTCTCCTCTTGCGTATGAATGGGAATTGGCAACCCTCACCCAGTTCTTGATGGTCTCAGCCAGGGTCATTATTGGCCTCTATTGGGGCACCTTTTACGGATGACAGCTGGTCAATTCCCCTTTATCTGTATTTTCCCAAGTGTGAAACCCCAAATACTCTAGAGGGTTCACAGTCGGGGCATAAATAATATTGAATTGTGCCCCAAGAAAGCAATTCTTTTGTCAGTGTTCTTTCAGTTCTTCAAATTATGGCAAAGAGAAAATCTCAGAGGTCTCTGATATATCGTTAACACTCTAACACTTGCTCTTTGCTGATCTCCCATTAAAAAGGGGGCAGGGGCAGGCTTTAGATTGAGAGCCTTTAGTAAGCAACACCATCTACTTGCACATGCATAACCTTGATTTCCTTGATTTCCATTTGTTTATCTTTTTTTTTTTTTTTTTGAGACGGAGTCTCGCTCTGTTGCCCAGGCTGGAGTGCAGTGGAGCAATCTCAGTTCACTGCAACCTTTGCCTCCCGGGTTCAGGCGATTCTCCTGCCTCAGCCTCTCGAATAGCTGGGACTACAGGCGCATGCCACCATGCCCACCTAATTTTTTTATAGTTTTAGTAGAGACGGGGTTTCACCATGTTGGCCAGGTTGTCTCAATCTCCTGACCTGGTGATCTGCCCACCTTGGCCTCCCAAAGTACTAGGAGTATAGGCATAAGCCACTATGCCCAGCCTTTTGTTTTTGTTTTTGTTTTTTTGTTTTGAGAGACAGGATCTTGCTTTGTCACCCAGGCTGGAGTGCAGTGGTGCAATAATAGCTCACTGCAGGCTTGACCTTCTGGACTCGAGCAATTCTCCTGCCTCAGCCTCTCAAGTAGCTGGGACTACTGGCATGCGCCACCATACCTAGCTAAATTTTTTTATTTGTTTGTAGAGACAGGGTCTCACTATGTTGCCCAGGCCGTTGGACTCCTGGCCTCAGGTGATCCTCCTTCCTTAGCCTCTCTTAAGTGCTAGGATTACAGACGTGAGCCACTATGACGACGTGTTTATCTTTTTGTTTGTTTTGTTTTTAACAATTATTTTCTATTTGTAACAAGTGATTTTGAATTTCCTTCCAAGGAAGAAATAAAAAGTGTCCTTTAAAATTAAATTTATTATTAAAAAAGTAAAACAGATATTTCAACGCTGATATACAAATCTAGCAAAATCCACAAAGGTAGTATCTGAATGGATAAAGTTAAAGTTTACCCAACATAGCTCTGTTTTCTTTCTATTACTTTAATTTGTAGGAATCCCTGGAAGTCCCTGCTGTGTGGATAGCACCCTTCTCGATTTCCAGCAAAGATACAGATGCTCTCTTGTTTTTGTATTTCTTTTGGTAATTTCTGTGGAATTTTGGAAGAAAATTTGGAATATTAAATGTGGAGGCGTAGAGGCTCAAATTGTCTTCTCTGCTTTGAATCACCTAGCCCATTTTTGGAAGCTGCGTAAGAAGATTCATGAATGGAGAGAAAACATTGTGATGAAAATTTTAAACTTTGGTTAGGAATGATCTTTGAAAGCGAGGAGTTTTGGGGTCTTTTTCCTTTCCCACTGATTCAAGTGCTTTTAGAATGTCCCTTTTCCTTCCTCACACTCATCTCATCCTCTTACTAGCTGAAAAAATCTTTTTGGTCAAGAAACAAACTGAAGCTCCCATGTTTATTATTATATTAGTAGTAGCTGGGTATGGTGGGATGTGCCTATAATCTCAGCTACTTGGGATGCTGAGGCAGGAGGATTGCTTGAGCCCAGGAGTTCAAGACTGGCCTGAGCAACATAGCAAGACCCTATCTCTGCCAGAAAAGAAAAAAATAAAAACAACAGCCAGGTGTAGTGGCATGTGCCTCTAGTCTCAGCTAGTTGAAAGCTGAGGCAGGAGGGTTGTTTGAGCCCAGGAGGTCAAGGCTGCAGTGAGCTATGATTGTGCTGCTGCACTCCAGCCTTGGTGACAGAACAAGACCCTGTCTCTAAAATAATAATAATGACATTAGTCACAGTAATAATAATCATGATGATGCCACTAATTGAACACTTGCTGAATGCCAAATGCTGTGCTTATCATTTTACATGCATCATTACATTTCAATTTCACAAGAATTCTATGAAAAAGGAATTTGTATTCCAATTTATAGATGAGAAAAACAGAGGCCCAGAGAGGCTAACCAGCCTGTTTAAGGTTATGAGATGAGATTTGCACCCAGACATGGTTTGACTCCAGGGCTTGTGCACTTAACCACTAAGGGATGCCGTTTCTCAAAAGGCTGACTACAGCACATTTTGGGAAAACTTTTGCAGAGAAAATAGCATATGAAATTAAGTCCATGGTCACCTAAATGCAATTGAGTGCCAGGATGGCAAAGTGGCACCCTATGCACCCTATGTAGGATGAAAAGTAGAAATGCTGGAAGAGCGTGACAAGAATGTATTTATAGCCAGGCAGTGGGGGTTGCAATTTGGGAGGATAGGGTGAGAAGATCACTTGAGGTCAGGAATTTAAGACTAGTCTGGGCAACATAGCCAGCTCCCATCTCTACAAAAAAATTTTTTTTTGTTTAATTAGCTGGGCATGATGGCACATTGCCTATAATCCCCAGCTACTCAGGAAGCTGAGGCAGGAGGATCGCTTGAACCCAGGAGCTTGAGGCTTCAGGGAGCTATGATTGCACTATTGCACTCCAGCCTGGGTGACAGAGTGAGACCCTATCTCTAAAAGCAACAAGAACAACAACAACAAGAAATTTATGATGAGGGCTCTTCATAGCATTCTTTCAGAATAAGAAACTACTTAATGGACAAAAAGTAGGTAAAAACATACAGTAATTTAACGATATAACTAAGAAAACTGTGTAAGTGTGTATATAGAGAGAGTGAGAACTTTGCCTCATATGTACACATGATATACATTTTTTTCCTGCTGTCCATGGAAGAGTTACAAAAATACATAGTGTACCTGGTAGTGTACCACGCACACTACCCCCATCCAACATACTGAAAAACAAACCAAAACAAACCAAAAAACCCTCAACATACATTTTTTCAAGTAGAGCTTTATATAGGCCTCCTTTTCATATCCTGATCAATAAAATGATACCGAGTAGAGTCATGAAATATGTCCCACTCCCTTGTCTCCCTTCAGGTTTAAGTTACTGAGCCAGGAGGAAGGCGAGTACTTCAATGTGCCTGTGCCACCGGAAGGAAGTGAGGCCAATGAAGAACTGCGGCAGAAATTTGAGGTGAGGTTTCTTTTCTTTCTCTCTTCTTTTTTCTCTTTCTTTTTTCCTTCCTTCTTCTCTCTCCTTTCTTTCTCTTTCTCTCTTATTCTTTTTTTATTTTTTCTCTCCTTCCTTCCTTCTTCCTCCCTCTCTCTTTTCTTTCCTTCTTTCTCCTTTCTTTCTTTCTTGCTTGCTTTCTCTTGCTTTCTTGCTTTGTCACTTGCTTTCTTGCTTGCTCACTTTCTTGCTTTCTTTCTTGCTTGCTTTCTCCCCCTCTTTTCTTCGTTTTTTCCTTCCTTCCTTCCTGCCTTCCTTCCTCTCTCTTTCTCTTTCCCTCTCATTCTTTCTTTTCTTTCTCTCTCTGTCCTTCCTTCCTTTCTTTCGCTCTCCTTCCTTCTTCCTTTCCTCCTTCCTTCCTTTGCTCCCTTCCTTCTTTCCTTCCTTCCTTCCTTCCTCCCTCCCTCCTTTCCTCTTTCTTTCTTTCTTTCTTCCTTCCTTTCTTTCTTTCTTTCTTTCTTTTCCTTTCTTTCCTTTCTTCCTCCTTCCTCTCTCTATTCATTCTTTCTCCCCTTTCTCTCTCTCTTCTCTCTCTCTTCTTTCTTCATCTCCTTTCTTTCTTCACTGGGAACCAGTTAGGTTTGCTGCTGTGCTGATTTTCCTGTTTATGGCATGGTTCCTACCAAGACTTTTCATGACTCTGAGCCTTTGCAAGGTTGTTTTATCTCCTAGAAAACTCTGATTAATCCTTCAAGACCCCAGTTAAATGCCCTTGCCTTATGAAGTTATTCCTGCTTCCCTGTCTACATCCAGGCTTAGACATTTCTTCAAAAGTGCTCATTCACTGCCCACCATTTTGATGGTGACTTGGACTGGAATGGTAGTCATGGTGAATGAAAGAAGTAGACAGAGGGCTGGGTGTGGTGGCTCACGCCTGTAATCCCAGCACTTTGGGAAGCTGAGTCAGGCAGATCGCTTGAGGTCAGGAGTTCGAGACCAGCCTGGCCAATATGGTTAAACCCTGTCTCTACTAAAAATACAAAAAAATTAGCCAGGCATGGTGGTGCATGCATGTAATACCAGCTACTTGGGAGGCTGAGGCACAAGAATTTCTTTGGGTGGCAGAGGCTGCAGTGAGCCAAGATCGTGCCACTGCATGATCAGTAATGCTCTGTTGTCCAGGCTGCAGTGCAGCGGTGCGATCTTGGCTCACTGCAGCCTGGGCAACAGACTGAGACTTCATCTCAAAAAAAAAAAAAAAAAAAGTAGAGAAGTGATACATTTTGGAAGCTGAGTCAACTAGGCTTGCTGATGGATGGAATCTGGATTGGCTCTATTGGCAGAATGGTGCTATATAGTTAACGAATGGAATTGATTGTGCTAATGACTTCATGAAATACCCTGGGGGTAGATCTTCCCAGATAATAGTTTTATCAAATGGAAAGCCCTTTACTGTGACCTTGAGTCACATTGCTGGCTCTGCTCCTACCTGAGATAAACCCCTTTTCTTCTGTGGGGACAAATAAACACCATTTTCAGCTACCTAAGAGCAGCAGGTGTATAGGACACATCCTTGCTTTACAAAGAAAATGTTTGGGGGAAGATAGGTTTGAATACTTACATTATATGTGCATTGAGTGATTTTAGTAGTTTCCTGAGGGAAAACACATTATTTTGTTCCCACAGACTCAATACACTGAGTCTGGTGGGAGATGATCAATTCTAGATAAGCCATGATGGCCTACTAACTCCCCTAAAACGTATATAATAGCATAGCTAAAATTAAATGAATTTTTATTATTGTTATTCATCAAATAATGACACACGCAAATAAAACATGTAAAGACCATGTAAAGTCCTGGGAAAGAGAGATCAGGTACCTTCAGAACATGTACAAGAGAAATGTCACATAGTTTGAGAGGATGGGGAGGTGTCAGGGAGGAAACAGCAATGGAAATTTACCATGTAAAAAGAGGGGAAAATGTATTCTGTTCTGCAAACAGCATGTGCAAAGGCCCTGTGGTTGGGGGTTATATAGCAACCATGTGAGACTGAAAGAAGACTAGCCTGGGTAGAGCGGAGAAAGCCAAAGAGAGTCCAAGGAAAGGCTGGGGAAGTAGGCGTGAGTCAGAGAGTCAGAGTACACAGGGCTGTGCTGGCCTTGACAAGGATTTTAGCATTTATCCCAAGAGTATTTATCCCAAGGATTTTAGCATGTATCCCAAGAGTAGTTATCCCAAGGATTTTAGCATTTATCCCAAGAGCATTTACCCAAGAGTGTTTATCCCAAGAGTATTCATCCCAAGGATTTTAGCATTTATCCCAAGAGTGTTTATCCCAAGGATTTTAGCATTTATCCCAAGAGCATTTACCCAAGAGCACTTATCCCAAGAGTATTTATCCCAAGGATCTCGGCTCACTGCAAGCTCCGCCTCCTGGGTTCATGCCATTCTCCTGGCTCAGCCTCCCGAGTAGCTGGGACTACAGGCACCTGCCACCACGCCAGGCTAATTTTTTGTATTTTTAGTAGAGACGGGGTTTCACCATGTTAGCCAGGATGGTCTCGATCTCCTGACCTCGTGATCTGCCTGCCTCGGCCTCCCAAAGTGCTGGGATTACAGGCGTGATATCCCAAGGATTTTAGCATTTATCCCAAGAGCCCAGTTACCACACGTGGTATATTTCAGTACGTCAGAGTTGGTTGCCTCTGTTTGGTTACGGGGCTTTGAGTTCTAGGGCTCTAAATTGCAGACATGAAAAGGCAACCATTAGTGAGTGTATTCCTGTTTCTGAAGGCACATCATACACAGCAAGATAAAGGACAAGTTTGTTTGTTGAAAGAAACAAGCTTTCAAGTTTGTTCTCTCCTCAACTTGATAGAAATAGCACTTAGGGGCCAGGCACGGTGGCTCATGCCTATAATCCCAGCACTTTGGGAGGCTGAGGCAGGAGAATTGCTTGAGCCCAGGAGTTCGAGACCAGCCTAGGCAACATAGTGACCATGCCTCTATTATTAAAAAATATATATATTTTAAAAAATAAAAAAAGAAATAGCACTTACATATCGCCAAATTCCTTGTCTTGAACCTGTGCCCACCCCACGTGCTGGAAGATAGTGATAGTTCTGACCCAGTGGGGTCCTCCCATCCTGGAAACAAGTGGAACAGACACATTGGCCTTGAGCTTATCAGTCATTCTCCAGTGACCTTGATAACAGAGGCTCGTTCCCAAAGTCTCGGACTCAAGCCCAAGTGAACTGATAAAAGAACCTTCCCTCCAAGTAGAACTAAAAACTGGATGCTGTTTGATAAAAATTAAGACAGGAAGGCAGTCCTTCCAGAGAACACTTTCCATCTCTTTCCCCCAACTTGCTGATGAAGTGGTATCCATTTGCTGCTGTTATAGAAATATACTATTACGAGTGAAAATCACAAGGCCAGTATTTTCTTGTATACAACCAAGTCTCAGTTTTGCAAAATGATTTTTTCTGTCCTGGGGCAGCTGGGGTGACATTTCAGAACACCAAGGAAAAGATTTACTACACAAACAGAGCATTTGTCTGGGCCAGTAATTGGCTTGGAATAGGGGACTGTTTTATCCGCATGCAAGAAATTGTGTCCCTTTATTTCTAGCAAGAGCCTGCAAATGCTTGTTTATGCCTGAATTATAATCGCTCCATACTGTAGTTGTTGATTAAAAAAAAATGTTTCCAACAGACCGAAAATTGTTCTCAGGCTCACAGAGGAATTTCAGTTGACCTTGAACGTGAGAAATGTAATCCCTGGGCGATAACCAATTAGCACCCGGAATGACTCAGAAATTACTTTCAAGCCTCTTATCTGGAGGAATTCTGAGTGACAGTAAAATCAAGCTGCTAGAATTGGGGTAATAGAATTTCATGGTAGTGTGAGCTTGGTGCAGTTACCACATGTGGTATACTTCAGAACATCAGAGCTGGCTCTGTTTGCATAGGGGGCTTTCAGTCGACCATGGGCTTGGGAAAAGAAGACTCCATTTTGGATGGCGCACAGTGGGATTTCTCAGAGTCTTAAAATTTATTTATATAACAAAGTGCTTACTGTGTGCCATTTATGATTCTAAGTGCTTTGCAAATATTAACTCAGGTAATTTAATTCTTACAACAACCTAGAATGGTAGGTACTATTATCACGCCATTTTACTTTTACAAATGAAGAAACTGAAGCCCACAGAGGTTTAAGTAACTTTTCAAGCTCCCAGAGCCAGTCATTGTCCTGGGTTTGAGTTTTCCCAGAAACAGACTATAAGGATTCAAGTGCAAGTACTTAATTTGAGAGATGATCCTGGAAGCACCATAAGTTAATAAGGAAGCGTTGCCAGAAAAGGTGGGAAACCAGGAAAGTAAGTATTATCAAGCAGGCTACTGCTGTGGGCAGCTAGGGTTTAACCCTGTTGGAGAACTCTCAAGTCAGCGCAGAATGCATGCCTCAGAATTTCCCAATCAAGGGACAGGAAGCTGAGGGGTTATCCGTCGGCTCCACTTCCGTTGCAGGCTAAGGGCTGCTCCCAGGGAAATCCACTCACCCTCACTTTCAATGTGCCTTGTGCGCTGTGCCTGCTCCTACAACCAGAAAATAAGCTACAGGCAAAGAATCACAGGTGTTTGCTGTTAGCAGCCCCAGGTGTAGAGAGCAGCATGCTGGTGGTGTCTTGGAAGAACACTAGTGATTGTATCTGTGCAATGTAGCCTAATGGTTAAGTGTGATTGCTTGAGAGCCAGACTGCCTAGATTTGAATCCCAATTCTGCCACGCCCTTGCTGAGCGGCTGTAAGCAAGTTGCTTTGTCTCTCTGAGCTTCTGATTCCCTACCTGTAAAATGGAGAATTATAGCACTTCTTACCTCATGAGGTTATGTGAGGATTGAATGAGGTAATGCATTTAGCAGAGTGTCTCACATGTCATACACATCCAGATGTTAGATGCTAGCATCATGGTGGTTGTTATAATTATTGGCTCCCCCTTCAGGATAAATAAAGCTCAGAACATCCTCTTTCTGGGCTTTGGAAGAGCTGCTTGGAGGTTAGGGAGAATCTACAGGGACTCCTAGCCTACAGAGGTCCTTGCCCCACTGCTGGGTCGCTGGGAGTGCTTGTAGTAGTTCCTTGTAGGGGTGGAGTGGCAGAGGAATCTGCAGTTTTAGCCAGGACAGGCATTCATCATTGGGAGTGGAGCCCAGAGCCTGGCTGCCAGGGCTTCTCCACTGTCCCCTCATGCTGTCTGGAAGGTGGCTTGGCTCTTTGCTCAGAAATGCTATTTGCTTTCTGTCTTAGCGTTGAGTTCTAGGGCTCTAAATCGCAGACATGAAAAGGCAACCATTAGCGTATTCCTGTTTCTGAAAGCACTTCCCACACAGCAAGATAAAGGACGAGTTTAATTTGTGCCTCAATTTTAAAATGTTAGCTCTTTGATGCAGTGCGTGCTGGGCATTGTCCCCTTGGAACAATGGGATATTTCAAAGGACAAAGGACAGGGCTCCTGTCCTCTGAAGGCTCACTGAGTAGGGGCCACAAACCCAGGTGTTTTCAGGAGCCAGGCAAATAACAACAAGAAGGTGAAAGAGCTTGGCATCACCCAGTGTTAGCAGATCCCCTTCTTCAAAAGAAGCTGGGGATCTGGGTTTTCATATCTCCAAATTTTCAACAGTTGGCAACTAATTAAATATTAAAATGACAACAAACGCTGTGCAGACCAGACCAACAGGGTTATCAGACTTCTTTTTTTTTCCAGGGTTATTAGACTTCTGATCTAGATTCTAGAAGTTAAATTAACATGCCCATGGGAAAAGTTATAAAAGCAAGCTGGGAGGGAGGGAGGAAAGAGGGCTGCCAGCCCCAGATTCAAAGGAGAGAAGGGAGTTTCTAGTGCTGAGGGATGAGGCTGTTAGCTGCTCCTTGAAGGACAAGGAAAAAATCAACCCCCCTCCCCACCCCCCAAAAAAGTCCTTATCTGTCCACTAAGCAAAGTCAAATGAAGAAATCAGGAAGTTTGAGGTCCATGCTCACGTTTCATGGGGAGAGTGTGCTGGGACCCGCAGGTGGATGGGAAAGTTCCCAGGATGGGAAATGGGAACTGGGACAGGCAGGACTTGGATCTTCACAGTCTGGAGAACGGAGAGTGTGAATCAGATGGGTCCTGAGCCAGGATTCAAAGAAGGCGGGACACACGGTGATAAGGTGATGGGGTGGTGGAGCGGGGAGGGGAGGAGGGAATGTGTTTGGGTCAGGCCAGCTTGGGGGTGATGATTTAGGAGGGTGTGAGGACATAGCCCAAGAAAGGCGAGGCGGCTTCTGTCCTACGCTGGCTCTTTCGTTTGCAGTCTCCATTGCAAATAAGATGATCTTGTAGTTTTAACTACCCCCTCATTGCCTCTACACCCCAAATCTCTATCTCCAGTCCAGATATCTTTGCTCAAGCCCCAAACCCACATATACAACTGCTTACTGGGTATTTACACTTGGGTTAAACCTCAACATATCTTACTGCAAAGTAAACTGACCAAGTATATTCACAGCAGCGTTGTTAGTAGGCCGAAAGGGGAAACAACTCAAATGCCTGCACACAGGAGACGGGATAAACATCAACAATGAGTGCCATTCAGCAATACAAAGAGACAAATTACCGATTTATGCAAAAACATGGATGCATTTCAAGAACATTTTGATGAGTGAAAGAAGCCAGGCACAAGAGTACACACTCTACAATGCTGTTCAGATGAAATTCAAGAACAGACAAAACTGAACTATGGGATAGAAACCGGAACAGAGATTGCCTTAGTGGGCGGGGGTCGACTAGGAACTTTTGGAGGGTGATGGAAATGTTCCGTGTCTTGTATGGGGTTTGGGTTACATGGATGTGCGCATTTGTCAAAATCTACAGAACTGTGCGCGTGAGATTGGTGCACTTTGCGGTGCCCACCTCGATTTTCAAAACATAAATAAAGAGAAAATGGTGGATGCTTTGTTAGCCATGGTTCCTAAATGGTAACAGTGGAATATGCACCCCATGAGGGAGAAATAAACCTTGAAGTTTTAAGCTGCTGTGGGGAAGAAGGGATCTCAATATGCCTGAAATCCCACCGGTCATCTCTGCCCACCCTCTTCCCCATGCTTCCAAACTTGCTTCTCCTCTGCTTCTTCTCATCTTAGTGGAAAGAACCAGCATCCTGCCAGTTGGTCAGAACAGAAGCTGGGGAGCTGTCCTTCATCTGCAATCTCCCTTCTCCCTTGCCCAATCTGCTACCCAGCTGGGGTCAGTCTGTCTCCCAAATAGATCCACTTTTTTCCATCTACACTGCAGACAACTGATTCCATCATTTTTTTTTCTTTTAAGACAGGGTCTCCCTTTATCACTCAGGCTGGAGTGCAGTGGTGCAATCATGGCTCACTGCAACCTCCAACTCCTGGGCTCAGGGGATCCTCCCACCTCAACCTCCCGAGTAGCTGGGACTACAGGCACACACCACCATGCCTGGCTCATCATTTCTCTCCTTGATAATGCAGTGACTTCCTAGTGATCACCCAGCCCACATGGTGGGGGGGTCTCCTCTCCGCTCAGAGTGACCTTTTAAATATGTATGGTCATACCATAACTCTGCTTCAAACCTTTCAAAGGCTGCCTGTCATGCTCACAGTCAGCCTGAATTTCTTAAGGTCCTTTCAACACTTTGTCTGCCTCCTGTGCCATATCTGCCTTGCACTTCATGCTCCAGCCAGACGATGTTTCATTCCTTGAATGTGTCTTCCCCTCTGTTCCATAAATGCTGTTCCTGCTGCCAATACCAGTTTATCTACTTCAGCAACCCCAACATACCTTTTGGACACAGTATGGAGGACCCAATCCCAGCTAGAATGCACGTTTTTTGAGAGTATCTGTATCCATTTTGCCCTCTGATGTATCCTCAGCACCTAGAGCAGCACTTAGCATGTAGCAGGTACTCAATAAGAATTTTTGGTTTGTTTGTTGGTTTGTTTGTGACAGAGTCTTGCTCTGTTGCCCAGGCTGGAGTGCAATATAGTGATCATAGCTTACTGCAGCTTCCCACTCCTGGGCTTAAGGGATTCTCCTGCCTTAAGCCTCCCAAGTAGCTGGGACTACAGGCCCACTGCCACCATGTCCAGCTAATTAAACTTTTTGTTTTTGAGATGGGGTCTGGCTGTGTTGCCCAGGCTGGCCTTGAACTCCTGGGCTCAAGCAGTCCTGCCTCAGCCTTCCAAAGCTTTGTGGTTACAGGCATCAGCCACCACATCCAGCCTCAATAAATGTTTTTTGAATGAATGAATGAATCTTCCCTGATATTCAAAACTTTGGAAAGATTTATGTTGCCTCTTTATCTTCAAAACCACCAAATAATGCAACAATAATAATAGCTACCATTCACTGAGCATGTGTTGTGTGCCAGGAATGATACTAAGGACTCTGTGATACATCATTTCATGTCATCATCTCCATTATCTTGAAAAGGTAATGAATGTTTAGGAAGCTTCAATCACCAAATGCAAATTAAGTGCCTTCTCTGTGCCACACTCCTCTAGGTACAAGGCAAACAGTGGAAAGCAAAACAGACAAAATCCTTGCTATTGGGGAGCTTACATTCTGGTATAAGGAGAAAGATGATAAATTGGGAAACAAGTAAATATATGGTTTGTAAGACAGTGACAAGTGTTTTAGAGAAAATCAAGTAAGTAAGGCGGATGGAGATTGCTGAGAGCAATTTTATGTAGGGTGTTCAGGGAAGGGCGCTCTTATCAGAGGTGAGAGAGTTCTGGGGAAAAGAGCTCTGAGCAGAGGGAACAGCAGGTGCAAAGGCCCTGGGGTAAGAGCATGTCTGGTGCATTCAGAGAGCAGAAAGGAGGCCAGTGTGGAAGGAGAAAGGAGGCTGAAATCAGAGGGGATCCAGAGGGGCTCAGTCATCTGTGGCCTTTGGCTTTTACTTTGAGAATAATGGGAAGGTATATATATTGGGCGGAGGAATGTTATGACTTAACTTATGTGTTCTGGGCCACACAGCTGATTCACGTCAGAGGATTCTACCACGTGGCATTTTTTTTTTTTTTTTTTTTTTTTTTTTTAGTGAGAGACAGATGGGATCTCACTCTTGTCACCCAAGCTGGAGGGCAGTAGTGTGATTATAGCTCACAGCAGCCTCTAACTCCTGGGCTAAAGCAGTCCTTCACCTTGGCCTCCCAGGTAGCTAGGATGACAGGTGCACACCACCTTGCCTGGCTAACTTTATTTTTGTAGAGACAGGGTCTTGTTATGTTGCCCAGGCTGTTCTCAAACTTCTATCCTCAATCAAATCTCCTGTCTCAGCCTCAAAAAGTGTTGGAATTACAGGTGTGAGCCACTGTGCCCAGCCACACATGAGCTTTTAACTCCACGGTTTTCTCTCTGCTAAAAGTGAATCCAGTAACGAAGTCCTGGCAGCTGCAGGTCTCCCACTCATAGCTTCTGGTTTTTGCCTCATTCCAAAGCACCTGCTGCCACTCTGAGCCCCATTCCACAGCTCATGGCAAGGAGTCCCTCTCCCATTGCACTGAGGACACACATGGCCCTCACTCATCCATTTATGCAACAAATATTTAGCTGGGAACTATACTAGTTGTCAGGAAAACCATGGAGAATGAGAAATATTCCGTGTTTTCAACAGTCTCCAGTTTATTGGAAGGAAACAAGTGAACAGGCAGTTATCCCTCAGTATTTATGGGAAGAGAAGTGGATGAAGGAAGAAAATCAGAGGAGAACCTAGTGCAGACAGAGAGAATCGATGAGGGCTTCCCTGAGGACATGAAGATGTGAACCCCAAGCTGGATTGCTGAAGGGGAGAGAATAGCCATTTGTACCACAGTAGCAGCAGCAGGTGCAAAGGCCCTGTGGTTGGAGGGGCCTGGGACATCCAGGGGAGTGAAAGGAGAATGAAGCTACGTTGCAGGGAAGAAGCACCCTAGCAGTGATGGAGCTGGAAAGCCAGGTAGGGCCTGAACATACAAGTCCATGAAAGCACCTTGATCTTTATCCTGAAAATAATGGGATGCCACTGAGGCATTTTAAGCAGGAGGGGACTTGGTTGGATGAGACGCTCACTGTGCTTGTGTGTGAAACCCAGTGTAAAGGAAATCACTGTGCCTTGTGCAGGTGAGAGATGATGGCAGGTAGTGGTGGTTGAGATGGAAAGAAGTAGATGAATTCTAGAGACAGCTGGGAGGAAAGAAATGACAGTTCTGGTTACGGTTGAGACATGAGGGATAAAAGAAAGATGGAGTTGCAAAGGATGTCCGACAGGTTTCAGGCTTGTGGAGTGATGCATGACCATGCTTTTCATGGGGACAGGGTGCCGGAGCTGCAGGAACCACAGCTTCCCATTGTGTGCCTGAGCCTTCCTACAAGATCATCCTCAAACCCTGAGCATGTTTTCTGTGTGCTTCCTTTTTGCAGAGGGCCAAGATCAGTCAGGGAACCAAGGTCCCGGAAGAAAAGACGACCAACACTGTCTCCAAATTCGACAACAATGGCAACAGGGACCGGATGAAACTGACCGATTTTAACTTCCTAATGGTGCTGGGGAAAGGCAGCTTTGGCAAGGTACGGTATGATTTGGTGGCTCCACCTGCTTTGGAAGGAACATCTAACAAGGCAGGCACATTTGCTGTTCCTCTGGGACGGACGTCCTAGTGGGAGAGAGAGTAAGAAGTAAATAGAGCCACACTACACTTTGTAATGAATACCATGAAGGAAATGAACGGAGTGCTGTGTCACAAACAAAAAGATGACCCGTTCAGACAGTCTGAGGAGGCGACACATATGCTGAGACCTGGAGGATGAGAAAGAACTAGCTATGCTTTCAAAGAGCTAGGAAAGAATGTTCTCAGAACAGAGCAAGTGCAAAAGTTCCAAGGTGGGGACAGGCTGGGTGCATCCTAGGAACCATCAGAAGGTGTTGGGGCAAAATGTCACTAGCAGAAGGAGGTATAGGACGTGATGTTGCAGAGATAAGCAGGAGTTTGGGTTTCATTCAGAGTGCAGTGGGGAGCCATTGAACGTTTTTAAGCAGAGCAGTGACACGATCAGATTTGCCTTTTGGAAAAGATCACCCTGACAGCCAAGAACGGAAACGGTTCCTTTAAAACAGTAGCACAGTGGAAGGATGACCCTGGGACTCGTACAGTGGTTCTGGACGCTTTTATAGATACTGTGAGATGCTGTTTTACTGAAGTTGAGATTGTGTTATAAGTATTTCTGACTCATTTAGTGTTGTTTTGGGGTTTTTAGTCCCTTTGCGTGCCACAAAGATGTCTAGCATAAATCTCATACCGTGAACTCAGGTGTGCAAAATATAAATTTCTTTTCCATCTATGTAGTGTAAGCCAAAAACCTGGGAGTTAGCCCTGAGCTTCCCTCTTTCCTGTATTCCCACCGTCCCTGCCCACCACCCCCCGCAACCATGTACAATGCATTGGCGAATTCTGACAGTTCCTTCAAAGTATATCATGTATTCACTAACTTCTCTTCATGTCTCTAATACCACCCAAATCTAAACCATTAATATCACCTGGATAACTGCAGAAACTCCTCAGTGGTTTCTCAATCCCAATCTTTTTACCTATAATTAACCCCAATCCCAATCTTGTTACCTATAATTAATTTACTTTCTACTTCGCAGCCGTAATAATTTTTTAAAGATTACATTAGGTCAAGAAGCTCCCCTGCTTAAGACCCCCCAATGACTTTCCATCCAATTAGAAGAAATTCTGTGTTACGTCCTTAGCTGATATCACCCTTTATCATCTGGCCCTTGTTCTCTGTGTGACCTCTTTTCTTCTTTTTCTCCTCCCCATCACCCACTGTGCTCTGGCCACAGCATCAGCTCTTGGGTCACTGAAACACACAAAGCTCCTTCCTCCCTTAGAGGCTTTGTGATTCAGCTCCCTTTGCTGTTTGCAAGGCCGCCTCCTTCCTGCAATTCACATCTCAACTTAGACGCCACTTCTTCTGAAAAATCTTCCCCAACTACCCACTCAAAAGTTGCCGCTCATTCACTGTCCATTATATTTAACTCTCTCATAGCACCCATCACTGAGCGATGCTTTTCTTTTGTCCTTGTTGATTTTTTCTCTCTTCCCTTTCTAAGGTCTAAGCTCCACAAGAGTAGGGATCTTCTCCGTCCTGGTCGCCACTGTGTTTTCAGAGCCTAGAGGTGGAATTCATTCAGTGCCTAGATTGAATGCGCGGATTCTGTCTGTCTGTGGGTGGCAAGAGCATCCACTGAGATGGACTAAGGGATCTGAAATGATGGCTCAAAGTCTGAAGAGCCTCAGCATGGGATGGGAATAGAGAGTAAGAGCAGCCAGTAAGATGGCCCATCCTGTCCCTAAGGTCAGGAATAGGCAGTTGGCAGTGGTCCACAACGTTGTGTGGTTTTTACCAGCAGCTCTGAGTATCCCTGGGGTGGAGATGGAGAAGGAGATGGTGGATTTGAACTAAGCATGGGATTAGTAGAATCAGTGAACTAGAAGATTATGGAAGAAAGAGAGTTAAGGATTCTGGGAAGAGAGATGTCCACTGCAGATCCACAGAGCCGGTACCAAGTGCTCAGGAAAAGTGTGTTGAATACATGAATGAAAATGGTATCTAGATTGGGTTGGGGAAGATGTCTAGCATAAAGAGGGTCATCACCTGGGTGGGAAAAAGGGAGTTTAGAAGTCTAGGGATGAAAAAAAATGGATGAGGTCAAGATACGTAAAATGTTAGGAAGAATTGAGGCATTTAGATTTCAAACATGGAGCAGTTTCTCTGATGATGGGGAAGAAAGTGGCCTAAATAAAGAAGAGGTTCTTATAAGCTGAGTTTTTACAAATTAAATGAGCACTTTTTTTTTCTTTTTGAGATAGAGTCTCACTCTGTTGTCCGGGCTAGAATGTAGTGGTGCATTACGGTTCACTGCAGCCTTGACATGCTGGACTCAAGCAGTCCAGCTCCTACCCAAGTTCACATCTTTCTCTGACCCCCGAATAACTGCATGCACCACCACGCCTGGCTAATTTTTGTTTTTGTTTTTTTGAGTCAGAATCTCACTCTGTTGCCCAGGCTGAAGTGCAATGGCACCATCTCGGCTCACTGCAACCTCTGCCTCCCGGGTTCAAGTGATTCTCCTGCCTCAGCCTGGAGCTTGGCTAATTTTTGTAGTTTTTAATAGAGACAGGGTTTCACCATGTTGACCAGGCTGGTCTCGAACTCCTGACCTCATGTGATCCATTCGCCTTGGCCTCCTAAAGTGCCGGGATTACAGACATGAGCCACTGCGCCTGGCCTAATTTTTGTATTTTTTTGTAGAGACGTGGTCTCGCTATGTTTCCCAGGCTGCTCAAGTACTTATAAGCTCAACCAATCCTCCTGCTGTGGCCTCGGAAAGTGCTAGGATTACAGGTGTGAGCCACTGCACCTATCCTAAATTATATATATATATGTATATATATATATATATATATATATATATATTTTTTTTTTTTTTTGAGACGATGTTTCTCTCTTGTTGCCCAGGCTGGAGTGCAACGGCACAATCTCAGCTCACCACAACCTCTGCCTCCCGGGTTCAAGTGATTCTCCTGCCTCAGCCTTTTTGAGTAGCTGGCATTACAGGCATGCGCCACCACGCCCAGCTAATTTTCCACTTTTAGTAGAGACGGGGTTTCTCCATGTTGGTCAGGCTGGTCTTGAACTCCCAACCTCAGGTGATCCGCCTGCCTTGGCCTCTCAAAGTGCTGGGATTACAGGTGTGAGCCACCACACCCGGCCGTGATATTCTTAATAAGCAATGCATTCACATGGTTCATCATTAAGATTATATTAAAAGGATAAACACTGAGAAGTCCTGCTCCTACCCAAGTTCACATCTTTCTCTGACCACTGACTGCTACTGCTCTCCCTATGTGAACACTTTTATTCAGTTAATTTGTGTCTTTCCAGTCCCCCTGAGCTAATTTAACATTTTTATTCTTGTCCTTGTTAACTCAAAAGTTCATGTACTACGCCTGGTTTTGATCACTTAACAAAACAGACGAGAGGATGTTTGATGGAGGATTGCAAGTTCTGGAGGGTCCCCTGGAAAGGATTGGGGTTGGGGGGTAGTGGGTGGAGTCGTGGGAGAATGAATCACTTGGGAGCAATGAGAGAATAGATCGTATGTCTCCATGGAAACTGTTATAATAATTGAGAGCTCTGTTCCAGACTGGAGATATAGCATCAAATAAATCTTAGATGAAAACAACAGTATGTCATGAGAGCAAAGTAGAATAACAAACACCTCTATGATCCTTTAAAACAGAGTAATCCTTTGCAACTCTAGTGTTGCCAACTAGGGTTGTAAATTAATGCAGGTTTTATATTTGAATTCCAACTTTGAAGATTTTGCAGTCTGGTTAGGTATATAGATCAATCTCCATAAACAGAAGAACACAGCTGCAGTAATTTGCTCTTCCCCTTTGGAAGATGAAAGTGATGGGGCTTTGGGGTAATCTGTTTCCACCTCCCTTAACCCAGGAAAAAAACAAAACATGTTTTTAAACGCTAATGGCCAGGTGCGGTGCTCACGCCTGTAATCCCAGCACTTTGGGTGGCCAAGGCGAGCAGATCACAAAGTCAGGAGTTTGAGGCCAGCCTGGCCAATATGGTGAAACCCCATCTCTACTAAAAATACAAAAATTAGCTGGGCATGGTGGCAGGCGCCTGTATTCCCAGCTACTCAGGAGGCTGAGGCAGGAGAATCGCTTGAACCCAGGAGGTGGAGGTTGCAGTGAGCCGAGATCGTGCCACTGCACTGCAGCCTGGGTGACAGAGCAAGACACTGTCTCAAACAACAACAGCAACAACAACAACAACAACAACAACAACAACAACAACCCCACTAATAATTTGTGGGGCGACTAGGGAATGGCACAAGCCTTTTGGTAAGCCCTGTAAAAATGAAACAAGGCAGGAAGCAATGGTGAAGGACATTGGATTTCAAATGTGTAAGCCTGTTTCAAAATCTTTCAAAAGAAGAAAACTGTGGTGTTTTTTTGAACAGGCAGAAGTGTTTACCTGGAAGGGTTATCTTACCAAAGCAGGGCCTGTTGGCATGGCTGGCTTACTCGGAGGTAGATGCCTTCTAGGACTTTTAATACAGAGCATTCAAATGTGTCATTCACATTTAAAAATTATTTTATTTCTCAACTTTTATTTTAGATACAGAGGGTACATGCGCAGGTTTGTCACATGGGTATATTGTATCCAGGTAGTGAGCATAGTACCCAATAGGTAGTTTTTCATTTATTGCTTAATGGTGCTTAGAATTTTATCCTTAACTGTCTGTTTTTATAATGCCTTGAAACTTTAACTTGAGTTTTGCCAACATCTTTCAAGAATTGAACCTTGAATGATTGCTGGAGTCAAAATTATGCTGCACGTATATAAATTGGGCAGATTTGTACCGTCCAGATTGATGATACAAGCTCATCTTATAAAGTAAATACAGCAAATACTTGATCAAGTATATACACAGCACAAGGATAATTCTTCATATTATAAACGTGATTCCTCTAACCCTAATGTGCTGCCATAATAAACATGCATTAAATATTTAATGAATGCTAATACTGTGTGTCTTCTGAGACTTCATATGTGCTCATGGTAATGATTTGTATGATCCATGTCTTTAAAAAATAGTATGCAGGAAGTTTGAATGGGGGCTTTCTTGTTCTCTTATACCCCTGACTCTTGCCTATGGATGGAACTGAGCTAATGTACGTGAGTTGAGATGGGGTCGGGGATAGAAAGGAGCTGGGGGAGGCAGCTGGTGTGCTATAGTGGACTTAGATCTATAACCATAAAGAAGTTCAAAGAAGCTTCAGCACAGAAGATCTATGTAAGAATGGTATTTACTGGAAAACAGAAATAGCCCAAATGGTATATTCATAATAAATACAAAAAAAAAAAACGAAGTGACTCTCCCCTCTCTCTCTCTTTCCCTCTCTCATGCACACATATCTATCTATCTATCTAACTAACTATCACTATCCACCTATCACTATTACTACTACCTATCACTATCCATCACTGTCACTATACTATCACCATTCTTACCATGCAAGCTCCACCTCCCAGGTTCAAGCAATTCTCCTGCCTCAGCCTCTCCCAGTAGCTGGGACTACAGGCGCCTGCCACCACGCCCGGCTAATTTTTTTGTATTTTTAGTAGAGACAGGGTTTCACCGTGGTCTCGATCTCCTGACTTCGTGATCCGCCCACCTCGGCCTCCCAAAGTGCTGGGATTACAAGTGTGAGCCACTGCGCCCGGCCCTGTCTATCTTATCATCTATCATCTGTCTACCTATCATCAATCAATCAATCATCTATCTGTCATCATAGAAAGGTTTTCATAACATATCAAATAAAAATAAAAGCAAATTATGGAACATTATGATTGGCAATATAAAATGTGTATAGACCAATTCCTTTTATGTAATATACTCATGGTCCCTGCTTTCATTAAACTTTTTCTTCAACATTTCATTGTGAAAATTTAAAAAATGGAAAAGTTGAAATGATTGCATAATGAACATCTATAACACCCACCACCTTATAGATGTTATAGATGCATATGAACATCTATAACATTCCACAAGTAACATTTGACTGTATTTGCTTTGTCATGTATCCATCTGTCTATCCATGTATCCATCTGTCTATCCGTCCATTAACCTTTTTTTAATGCATTTCATAGCAAGTTGCAGACATCCATACACTTTACATTTGCAGATAACTGCAAATGCACTTTACATTCAGCATGTGTACCATTTAACCAGAATTCAATATTTGCAATGATTATTTTAAAGGTAAAATTACATACACTGAAATGCAGCTATCTTAAGTATATTTTTCTATGAGTTTTGAAAAATGCGTAGTTTTAAAATTGCAGTGGAGGTATACACATTCATTTAAAAAAATCACACAGGCATGAAAGCAATTGTGATGTTTGGTGTGTTCCCTGGGCACCTGCGGGAGTGGGATTTGCCCTAGTTGAAGCCAGAGAAGGCTTCTGTGAGAAAGTGGCTCAAGCTATATAGCTAAAGGACGAGTTAAGTTAACTATGCAAAGAGGGGAAATAGTAAATGAAAATCTCAGAATGTCTCCTTGTTCTTGGCCCCCACCCCCAAAATAGGCTTGGTTAATCTGTGTGGCTGACAGGGCACCTAAACTCCTTTTATTAGGGTAGATTCATCTGCTGTAACAAATAGACCCCCAAATATATACTGGCTCAGACACAATAGAAGTTTAATTTTCATTAAACTTCTAAGTTTAAGAAGTTTAAGACAGGCGCGCCTGGCCACACCCACTCTCTCCATATGGTGATTGGGTACAAGGTGTCTTTCGTCCTATATGGCTCCATTAATCCCTAGAGCTTTGTTTTTCTCTGCAGTCAGAGGGTGGAGGAGGCACAAGCTGCTTCTTAAAAGTCTCAGCTTGGGAAATGGTACCAATCACTACTGCCTACTCTCTATTAGAGAAAATATAGCCACGTGGCCACACTTCAGTGCAAAGGAGGCCGGGAGAACAATTTGGGTGGATGACACGTTGTCTCAGCCACACTCCCTATTTTTCAGCCCTGGCTGCAATTTTTCACAGTGACACACAAAAGACCTTCTGACTTTTCCCTTTAGAGCTCTCGATGTATCACACTCCACATACAAAAAACTTCAAGTGCCTCTTTTCTGTGACATTTCTTTGTGTTCGAATCATGGAGCACGCCAGGTGTTAGTGGTGACTTTCTTGAAGCCTAGCACAAGCCAGGAATAAGTCAAGTAGGAAGAAGTCAGCAGCTTACGAAATTAAAAAGAAAAAGTGAAGTGTCTATAGAAACTAGGTGCCCAGGTTATCACATTTTTTCTCTTTTGAAAATCCCATCCAGTTCTGCTGCTGTCCATGCATCTAAGATAATCTAAAATCAGAAGCAGAGAAGTGAGAGACAGAACCATTAAGCTTCCCCATCTAGTGCTTGGCTTTCTTAAAATAATCCCAAGACACTGAACCAATGACATTAAATGCCTGGGTGTATCACTAAGGAGGCTGTGGAGGGTCTGGTGGTGGCCCCTTCCACTAGGGTACCCCTAGAAACTTGGCATTTGCGTGACATTCTCCAAGATGCTGGCATCAACTTTTGTAGCTCAAAATTCAGACTGTACAACAGAGTTGACTATAGTCTTGGCCAAGTTTTCCAAATATTAGTCATCTATGCACCTGTTGTGGGTTTTTCTTTGCCATTACATGCCTCCTTTATATGATCATATTTTTCTTTAAAGTGACTTTAACTTGACGTCCTTTTCTTCTTCTTAACATTGCCCTAAGCAATAATATATGTGAAATCACAAGTTTGATATACCAGTTATACGTTTATTTTAATGTGTTTGGTTTGATATACCAGTTATATATTTATTTTAATGTGTTTTAGAAGAATATATTAAAAGAAGAGTAATTTTGTCCTTGTACTAGTACCTGAACCACATTTGGTGAAAAACTGTCATAAAATTTTATACTTACACAATGTAAGATTGAGGTGATTTGGCAGCTCAATTACCATGGTATTTCTAAGAATGTGAAGTCTTTTGTTACAATCTGTGTGCGTATCTGGAAGTTACAAAAAGTCTCTGTTCATCCCCCTCCTCCATAACCTTTCCTTCAAATAAGGAATATGCGCAACACTTCTTGTATCCTTACAAATCTTTCCTGTGATCTTGACCTCCCTCCACCCTCCTTTACTCACTAAATATATCCAGACAGCAAAGCTACTCTTTGGAGGTTTTCTACCTTCATTTCCTCCCCACCCACTTCTTCCTTATCCTTTTGTATTATGTCTCCTCCCCTTAGCAACTTTCAGAAACATCTGTCTCCCAGGTTATCAGCAGTCTCGTAACTCATACCTCTCCAGATCTGAGCATGAGGCATCCCGGCTTGCTCAGGGGAGTAGGGCAGGCATGAGGGGAAGGGAACTGGAAATAAGATTGGAATCCATACATTATTCTG
Organism: Hylobates moloch; assembly: GCF_009828535.3. NCBI lineage: Eukaryota > Metazoa > Chordata > Mammalia > Primates > Hylobatidae > Hylobates > Hylobates moloch. Next base: position 75,885,333 of record NW_026652281.1, read on the forward strand.
GGGAGAAGTCATCATCTTTACAATAACTTCCCACTGAAAGGCATAACTAAGGATTAATTCATTCAAGAAGTATTTATTGAGCATCTACTGTATGTCAGGTACCCTTGTAGGTACAGAGGCAATGTCTATGAACAAAACAAACAAATATATCTGCCTGCCCTCATGAAACTTATTCTAGTGGTAGTGATGGTGACGACAAAGATGATGATAACACCTAACATTTTTTGGGTCCTTACTATGTGCCAGGCTTTGTTATAAGTGCTTAGTATGTATTCATTCGCTCACACTTACTCTATGACGCAGCTACTGTTGTCCCCATTTTACAGATGAGGAGAGTGAGATGCAGAAAGTTGGAATAACTTGCTAAAGTCACACAGCTAGTAAATGGCATTAAAGAGATCAGCTTTGATTTAGATGTGTATGATTTGGGGGCTCCTTTTTTTTTTTCCTACAGACAGGGTCTCACTCTGTCACCCAGGCTGGAGTGCAGTGGTGCAATCATAACTCACTGCAGCCACGAACTCCTTGGCTCAAGTGATCTGACTGCCTCAGCCTCCCAAAGTGCTGGGATTACAGGCATGAGCCACTGTGACCAGCTGATTTTGGGATCTTGATTGCTTGATACTTAACATGTAATTTCCTAGTTTTAACAGTGATTCCCTGGAATGTCACAAACATATTCGAGGAGATTAGTCATTTTTCCCTCTTATTTCCTCATCTTTCCCTCTAAGTGCTAAGCAGAGTTTGCAGCCAGGTGCAGTGGCTCACATCTTTAATCTCAGTGCTTTGGGAGGCCAAGGCTGGAGGATCATCACTTGAACCCAGGAGATGGAGCAACATAGGGAGACCCCATCTCTATAAAAACAAAAAACAAAAAAAAATTGCATGCCTTATTTTCAGTGTAAACTGCTGCCATTAGACAAACCACATGCTCCTAGTGATGGAGGGCTCTGGGTTTTCTGTTCTTCCTCATCACTCTGTGCTTATTGGCTACCTATCCATGTGTAAATAACACATGTGCCATGTGCTCATTGGAAATGTGAGTCATCCACAGGGATTCCTAAGAGGGCCCATGAGAATGGCTTTCACTCCTCCAGCCTCTGCCTTTCTGACCTCCTCCATAGGCTTCGGCCTTATGGGATTCCCCAAGTCTTGGAAGCATCTCTAGTGAGTGCAGTGACTCCTTAGCTGGTTCCTTTTCAACCTTCAACCTCCTTTTTCCTAACCCTTACCAACTCTACCGCCCAGCTGCACCCACTCCAATTCCACTCACACCCTGCCCATTATCTCCAATGTTTCTGAGCTCATGCTCATTGACAAGGACCATGCCATGGATTTGCATGCATTATATCATATTAATTCTCACCATAATCTTGCAAGGTAGTTACTGATAATCACTCTATTGTATCATATAGAAATTGTAAGGCAGAGAGGTTAAATGACTTCTCCAAGATCACACAGCTGGAAGGAGGCAGGACCTTGAAAGCTGGTTTTGTGACTTCAGTTGCCTCTTGCCATCTCTTCTCCACTTTGGGGTCCACACATCTTCCCAAACCACTAGTTTAATTTTTTTTTTTTTTTTTTTGACAAGAGTCTCACTCTGTCACCCAGGCTGGAGTGCAGTGACGTGATCATGGTTCGCTGCAGCTTCAACCTCCCAGACTCAAGCAATCCTCCCATCTCAGCCTCCCAAGTAGCTGGGACTACAGGCACATGCCACCACACCCAGCTAATTTTTAAATTGTTTTTGTAGAGACAGGGTCCCACTTTGTTGCCCAGGCTGGTCTCGAACTACTGGGCCCAGGGAATCCTCCTACCTTGCCCTCTCAAAATGCTGGGATTATAGGAGTGAACCACCGTGCCCAGTCCAAACCACTAGTCTTTCCTCTTCCTTTTTTCCTTTCTTTCTTCCTTCCTTCCCTTCTTCCTTCCTTCCCTTTCTCTCTTTTTGACTTTTTTGAAACAGCAGTTACAAAACAATTACAGGAGCTACCTAATGAGGCCAGGTGTGGTGGCTCACGGCTATAATCCCAGAGCCTCTAGAGGCCAAGCCTGGAGGATTGCTTGAGCTCAGGAGTTCAAGACCAGCCCAGCCTGAGCAACATAGCAAGATCTGATCTCTAAAAATGTGTTTAAAAATTAGCCAGACACAGCTGGATACAGTGGGTCATACCTGTAATCCCAGCACTTTGGGAGGCTGAGGCAGGCGGATCATGAGGTCAGGAGTTTGAGACCAGCCTGGCTGACATAGTGAAACCCCGTCTGCACTAAAAATACAAAAAAAAAAAATTAGCTGGGCATGGTGGCGCATGCCTGTAATCCCAGCTACTCAAGAGGCTGAGGCAGGAGAATCACCTGAACCTGGGAGGCAGAGGTTGCAGTGAGTGGAGATCATGTCACTGCACTCCAGCCTGGGCGACAGAGCGAGACTCCATCTCAAAGGAAAAAAAAAAAAAAAAGCCAGACACAGTGGCACATAGCTGTAGTCCTAGCTACTCTGGAGGCTGAGGCAGGAAGATCGGTTGAGCCCAGGAGTTCGAGGCTGAAGTGGGCTATGATTACACCATTGCACTCCAGCCTGGACAGCAGAGGGACACCCTGTCTCTTATATATTTAGAAAGCTGCATAACGACATTTGTGGGTTTCTCCTTCTTCCATGAAAAAAAGCAAAAAATGGCATCTCATGACTGCATTGATATGAAGACAAATATATTAATATTACATATTAAAACATGTACTTCCACCAAAGTTCACTTTTTTTCTTGCGATTTAAAAAAAAAATTAAAGTGCCTTATGAACCCTGAAAACAGCATGGGCCCTGAGCACTGTGCCTGGTGGGTTTTGTTGGAGAAGTCAGCCTTGTTTTCCAGCTCCAGCATCTCAATAGCACCTCCCTCTGCAGCCTCCAAGCTTTTCTCCCCGAAGGCCAGGGTGCTTAACTACCATGCTCTGTGAGCATGAGAGAGCATTCCGGAGTTCCAGGCCCCAGACCTCGGCATCTTTTTTTTTTTTTGAGACAGAGTCTTGCTCTGTTGCCCAGGCTGGAGTGCAGTGGGGCGATCTTGAGTCACCGTACCTCCCAGGTTCAAGCAATTCTCCTGCCTCAGCCTCCCGAGTGGCTGGGATTACAAACGCCTGCCAACATGCCCAAGTAATTTTTATATTTTTAGTAGAGACAGAGTTTCACCATGTTGGCCAGGCTGGTCTCGAACTTCTGGCCTCAAGTGATCCGCCCGCCTCAGCCTCCGGAAGTGCTGGCATTACAGGCTTGAGCCACCGCGCCTGGCCTCACAGCGTCATCTGCTGGAGCCAAGCGTGGCACCAAATTTTAACAGGAAGAAATTGCCTGAGGAGATTAAAAGGCAGCTTAGTTCATGCCAGGAACAAAGGCCTTCTCTAAAGTCTGAGCTTCTGTTGTGGGAGTCTCTACTAATTTTAATCTCATTAGTGGTATGTATTCACACACAGACATATACATACATACATTAGATGTGGTTATATAATCCTACAGACAAAAGCACTTCCCTGTACTTCAGCCTGCTTTGCTATCTTCCTGCACCATATGGTGAGTTCCTTTATCATATGGTTCACAGATAGCTCAAAGTGTTTGCTACCTGTTTCCTTAATCCTCTTCCAGAGAACCTTTTTGACATTTGCTGTCTGATCTTGGATTCCTGCCTTCTCTTTGGTTCTATCGCAATTATGTCACTTCCCTGCCCCCACCAAGCCTTCAACCTTTCCTTCTTTCATATGCAATTCTGATTGCAGCGTGTTTTTTTTTTTTTTTTTGCCAACTCATCTTCCCAGATCCTTGTGAGGCCCTTCTTCCGCCTTCCCGAATTTTCTGGGTCTTTCCTCAATGAAGTGACTTACTGCTCTTCCGCAGCCTCTACCTTCAATTCTCAGAGGGTAGTACGTTACAAGACAAGATAAGGGTCCATTTTTCACAAGAAAATTAATTATATCAAGGAAAATGAAATATCAGGAATTTAAGTTTTACAACCTTCCATCTGCTGCAAGTAGATTGTCAAGCCAGAGTGAGTAAAGCGGGTATTTGCTGAGAAGACATGGCTTGTTTCTGTGTATCTCAAGACACCCAAAGGCAAGAAGTGCCACCTGAATGAGAGAGCTTCCAGCAGTCTGATAACCATGGCTCCATCTGGGGGGTTGTAGGGGGGCCCCCAGCCTGTCATCCCTGCTTCTCGATGACATCTCTCTGCAGATATGCATCAGCACCGCCTCTCTTAGCCTTATTGATGCTTCTCAAGTCTCCATGTCTAATTCTCACATCTAGAGTATCCTGGGAATCTAAAATCCCAAGAAAGAAAAACTGATGGGCCAGTTTGGACCAGGGATCCCTAGGATCCAATTCACTGTGACCAGGGGAAGCAGTTACTTTTCCAACCATCCATCAGGAAGGATGACAAGAAAAGAAAATAGGATGTGGGCAGTTTTCCTATGAGAAAGAAGAAAACGATGGGCCTGTCTGGCACACAGGCCAAAGTAGGAGTTTCCTTTAAATGTGTGTTATTTTTTATTTTAATTTTTTATTGTGTTTATTTATTTATTTATTTTTGAGATGGAGTCTTACTCTGTCTCCCAGGCTGGATTGCAGTGGCACAATCTCGGCTCACTGCAACCTCCACCTCCTGGGTTCAAGCAATTCTCCTTCCTCAGCTTCCCTAGTAGCTGGGATTATATGTGCACGCCACCATGCCCCGCTAGTTTTTTTTTTTTTTGTATTTTTAGTAGAGACGGGGTTTCACCATGTTGGCCAGGCTAGTCTTGAACTCCTGACCTCAAATGATCCATCCGCTTTGGCCTCCCAAAGTGCTGGGATTACAGGTGTGAGCCACTGCGCCCGGCCTTTTATTTTAATTTTTTAGAGATAGCTTCTGGCTTTGTTGCCTAGGCTGGAGTGCAGTGGCATGATCTTAGCTCACTGCAGCCTCGAACTCCTGGGCTCAAGCGATCCTCCTGCCTCAGCCTCCCTACTAGCTGGGACTACAAGTGCATGCCACCATGCCTGGCTCATTTTTGTTTTTTTCTGGAGATGGGATCTCATTATGTAGAACAGGCTCGTCTTAAACTTCTGGCCACCAGTGATCCTCCTGCCTCAGCCTCCCAAAGCAGTGGGATTACAAGTGTGAGCCATGTCTCTGGGCCCTGTGTTTTCTTTAAAATGTTGCCTGATTCTTTGGGAAAAATATCACAAAGATAAATCAAGTCCTCCTGTAGAAGGACCAGATAGAGCCCATTAACATGGAAACTCTGTCTCAGGTGATCATTCATGGCCACTGGTCCAGTTATTGTGCTATCATGGTACCTGCCATCCTCTGCATATCCATCTCAACTTTGTCTCTATGTGTTATTTCAGAAATTTACAGTCATGGTAAAATGAATCCCCGGTTACTAACAGCATAACCCATAATCTTTTCTATAATACAACAAACATAATGGCAGAAATTTGTGGATTGTAATCATCCAACACCCATGATAAATATTTTGGATGTACAAATGTGGATGGTACCTATGATTATTTATGCCGTAGTTGTTTCAAACCCCCACCCCATCCCACAGTTTCACCTTATGTACTGACCTCATTGAACACCACTGCGGAGATTGATAATATTTTTGGAGCACTGAGAACTCACGTGAGTGTTTTATATGCATTGCTCATTTAATCTTCACCATGGGTCTTGTGAGGTGGGTGCTGTTATTACTTCCATTTTTAAATTTGTAGATAAAGAGACAGAGTCTCTATTTTGCAGATGAGGAAATAGAGGCTCAGAGAGGTGAGAAACTTGCAGTCCTGAAGCGGTGGAGGCAGGTTCAAAACAGGGAGCTTGGCTGCGGAATGTGTTGCCACTCAGCTCCATAGTCCCCTTGCACCCAGTGCCCCCTACTCCTGCTGTGCTGAAACCCCTTCTCTATTAGCAGTGCTCTGTAACTCCAACAACAAAGGGGGACTGTGCTTATAAGGCAGATCAGATTATAAATAAGCTTTCTTCCTGCCACCTAATTGTTGCCATGAATGACAGGCCTTTAAGGGTTTCATTTCATTCTCTTTCAGTAGAAGCCATCAATTATTAGTTTATTTTCCCAGCAACCATTTAAAAAAGAGTCAAATTAAATCTGCTTTTATTTTAACTATCCAGCTTTGTCAAATATAACATGTGATTCAAAGAAATTTGACTAAGACATACATGTCACCAATGTTTATTTTATTTATGTATTTTTTTGGCATTTCTGTTCTTTTGTGAGTGTGAGTGGTGAGACCAGTTAGGAGCTCCTCCCTTAACATATTTCAAGTATATAACACAGTATTATTAACTGAATTACCATGCCATACCTTTTAAATTGCTAGTACTTATTTATCTTGTAACTGAAAGTTTGTACCCTTTAATCAACATCTCCCCATTTTCTCTACTCCCAGCCCCTAGCAACCACCATTCTGCTCTCTGTTTCTTTAAGTTTGACTATTTTAGATTCCACATATGTGAGATCATACAGTATTTGTCTTTTTTTTTTTTTTTTTTTTTTTTGAGACACAGTCTTGCTCTGTCTCCCAGGCTAGAGTGCAATGGCACAATCTCGGCTCACTGCAACCTCACCTCCCAGGCTCAAGGAATTCTTCTACCTCAGCCTCCTGAGTAGCTGAGATTACAGGCATGCACCACTGTGCCTGGTTAAATTTTATATTTTTAGTAGAGACAGGGTTTCACCATGTTGACCAGGCTGGTCTCAAACCCCTGACCTGAGGTGATCCACCCACCTCGGCCTACCAAAGTGCTGGGATTACAGGCGTGAGCCACCGTGCCTGGCCCCAGTATTTGTCTTTTGGTGTCTGGCTTATTTTGCTTAGGATAAGGTGCTCCAAGTTCACGAACATTTATTTTAGCTCAAAAGAACCCTTCAGTTACTGGAATTGATCAATATCAATTCTATTGGTAAAAATCAATTCTACTGGTATCAACAATCAGACTTGACACAGCCCAGAGTGTGGAAATAGTAGTTCTCTCGCATTTCTTATTACAACCCAATTAGACATTTCTTATTAGACCCAACCACACATCCTCACTTAAATACAGGGCCCAGGTATTTCAGGTTTCAATCTCCTTGTTCCACTCCTCCCCTTTCTAGCAGTCACTGTGAGTCATCCTTTCTAGGGGTGTAGTGACATTTGCTTAACAATAACAAGTCCACAGAAACCAGAGATGACTGGGCTAAATGCACCTTCATTCTAAAAACTTTGTTTCACACTTCCACGGCTTTCTCAGCTAGTGGGCAAAAATGCTACTTGATTAAATTTCAGGTGTGACATGGCCTCATTTTAAAAGGTTTAAATCTTAATGCAACCTGTCAATCTGACCTCTGAAATGAAAAATTAGCTTATCTATCACACAGATCCATGCTTTTATCATCTATAAAGAGATTTTTAAATACAGAAAACCTTACGTAATAAATCAAGAAATAGCCAAATTGTATCATCTGAGTTGATCTATATGCCGGATATCACTGCTCTTCTTTTCATCTGGCTAACGTGAAGACTGTATTCAAAAAGTGCTGCAGTCCTACCTACATCCACACTATGAATTCCCAAGCATCTTCTCCCCATTATATCACTTTCCAGTTTTTCCTGAGGTACGTCTTCACTTGGCAGAATCTACCCAGTTGCCTTCTCTTAAACAGACTGTTAGAAGTCTGAAATCATTTTTAGACTGTTGGCTTCCTCTTTACTGCTAGAGGCAAGTGCATCTGATTCCTTCAAACCACATGACTTCGCATCAGACTGATGTGGCCACTGTCAAATGTAACATTTAAACATATGTTTGTGTGGACATATGTGTTTGGAACATTTCATCTAAAGTCTGACGCTTAAGAATACACTTTGGAAAATCAGAATTAGGGCCTTCAAGATAAACTAGAATGTAATAGGACGTCTTCATTTGTGGTCAAAATTGGAAGTTTGGGAGAGCCTCAAAAGTGAAGAATGCACCAACAACCATGGTGAATGCAGTTACTGAGTTCTTGTAACCACCCAGTGGGATCTTCTTGCCTGTTCCCCAGATAGAGCTGATTTCTCAAGAGGGGAATTATAGGGAAAGAACTTTACACACAAAGATTCAAATCAGCTTCCATGAATATTTGGAGGCTAGAATTTCTCCAAGATAGTTTAGCAGGGAGAGGAGGCGGCTACGGAATGGGTGCTGCTGATTGGTTGGGGATGCAGTCATAGGGGTGTGGAAAATGGTCCTTATGCTCTGAATCCACTTCTGGGTGGGGTCGCAGGACTGGTTTATGGGTTCACGTCGGGGCTGTCCAGTAGTCAGAAAGGCAAAAGACTGAAAGACATCTCAAAAGGCCAATCTGCAGTTCTACAACAGTGATGTTATCTGTGGGAGTAATTGGGAAAGTTGCAAGTCTTGTGACTTCTGGAATAATGGCTGGTAATCCTTTATGTCTACACCTTAGCCAAATTCAGGCTCCTTTCATCCTCCTAACTTGGGAGTCTTTCATTAGTTTTACAAAGGCAGTTTAGTTTGGGGGAAGGGCCGTTATCATGTAAACTATACACTAAATTTCTCCCAAATTTAGCTTGGCCCAAGTCCAGAAATGACTAAGGGCAGTTTGGAGGTCAAAAGCAAGATGAGGATTGGTTAGATCGGATCTGTTCCACTGTCATCATTTACTGTTATAATTTTTGCAAAGGTGGTTTCATTCTTTGCTATATGTTAAGCTGTTAACATGCCTTATGTCATGGAATCATCATCATGGCCCTACTAACTCTTGTTAATGGACTCTTGTCTATATTTTACCCCGATATCCAACCTGCTGTGAGACCTCCTGTTTTTGTTTGTTTGTTTGTTTTTGTTTTTTGTTTTTTGAGACAGAGTCTCCCTCTGTTGCCCAGGCTGGAGTGCAGTGATGCAATCTCGGGTCACTGCAACCTCCACCTCCTGGGTTCAAGTAATTCTCCTGCCTCAGCCTCCCAAGTAGCTGGGACTGCAAGTGTGCACCACCATGCCTGGCTAATTTTTGTATTTTTTAGTAGAGATGGGGTTTCAACATATTGGCAAGGCTGGTCTAGAGCTCCTGGCCTCAAGTGATCCACCTGCCTCAGCCTCCCAAAGTTTTGGGATTACAGGCGTGAGCCACTGTGCCCGGCCAAGACCTCCTGTTTGGAATGGCTATCCCCTCCGTTCCAGGCCTCTGGTTATCAAAGGTGAGGTAGCTTAAGCCCTTCAGTGCTTAATCCCTGGCCCAGGCAGAAGGAGGGTTTTGGCAAATCCACATGCTAGAAAAGATGAGTTTGGAAGGGCCTGGAAACCAGGGTACATAGTTCCTTTTCCCTTGAGATTTTAGAAGTTGACAGATGGTTTGCTGGTTTTGTAGGGAAATCCTATCTGCCACAGAGCATGTGGATTACCCAGGGAGGATCCTGGAGGTCACATGCCCAGTACCACCTCTAAGCACAGACAGTATGACCTTGCCTTTCACTCTGGGCTTTGTGTAAGGATCTCCCAGGACATAGATTTCATGGCGATATTGGTCGATTGCTCCAATTCACTTTCTGCCTTTCTCTTTCTTGCATATGGAGAATGTGGGAAAGAATTCCCCATACACACCCACAGAAGGAGTTAGAACATCCTTCTTATCCTCCATAATCGTGTCTTCACTTTAATAATTATGGCTTGCTATGTGTTGGGCACTGAGCTTAACCTGCATTATGTCACTTGATCTCACAACAACCTTCTGAGGGAGAAACTATCATTATTCCGCTTTTATGGATTGGGGAACTGAGACTTAGAGAGGTTGAGTAACTCAGCCAAGAACACACAGCAAAGCATGTGATAGAGTCAGGATTTGAGCTTATGATTCCAAAGTCTGAACTTGAACCTTCTATGACTATAATTCTAATTAAATATAAGCTTCCAGATCATCAGACTCTGTCGATGCCATAATCTCTTTCTAACATGACAGAGATGGTCAGGATACCTGCCACGTGGTGAAGATGTGGATGCAGAAGCTAACCTCCATTTGATTAGCTTGGGTGCACCAAGCTGCACCCAGGTTTCTCTCAAAATCCTGCTCTTGAGTGGGTGAGTGCCCTGGGAAGAGCAGGTGGTTGGCGTTTGCTCAGTTTTCCAGCCCCTGATCACCCCGATGGCCTCTAGCCAGATTTTCTCTCTGTCCTCCCCCAGCGAGGGCCAGGCTTGGCACAGGCAGCCTCCCAATATTTAGAAGATTCTGATTTAATTGGTCTAGACTGTGGCCCAAGCATCGGCTTCTAAAACCTCCACAGGGAATTCTAATATGCAGCAGGGAGAAACAGCAGCTCAGTGCAGCAGGCAAGGCTCATCCACGGAAGGGCTGGGGGAAGGAAGGAGATCATATTTGCCTTAAAACTTGGAGTTGAGCTCATCCGACCTACCCTCTGCAGGTCTTCAGGGGGCTGGGAAGAATCCATGCAGGAGATAGCCCCAGAGAGCAAGGGGATCCTCAAAGAGATGGGATCTTAAGATAGAGGGAGGGTACACTCCTTGCAACAGATCAGCACCCTGATCCTGTACTCAGCCTTGTCCACAAACCTGCTCCCTAGTGCTGGGCATGGGAGACAGAGCTCGGGGTGGTGTGGTCCCCCGGAGGCCTACAGTATATACATATGAACTGTAACTTGCTTGTCTATCCCTCCCCAAGTTGACCTCAGCTTATCACACCTTACTGATGCTCTTCTGCCAGTTTAGTGTTTGAGGACCCTGTGAGCCCTAAAGGTCTCTTTCTCTTATTTTATTATTTTATTTTATTATTTCATTTATTTATTTTGAGATGGAGTCTCACTCTGTCATCCAGTCTGGAGTGCAGTGGCATGATCTCGGCTCACTGCAACCTCCACCTCCTGGGTTCAAGCGAGTCTCCTGCCTCAGCCTCCCAAGTAGCTGGGATCACAGATGTGCACCACCACACCTGGCTAATTTTTGTATTTTTAGTAGAGACAGCGTTTCGCCATGCTGGCCAGGCTGTTCTTGAACTCCTAACCTCAGATGATCCACCTGCCGTGGTCTCCAATGTGCTGGGACTACAGGCATGAGCCACTGCGCCCGGCCGAGATAGGATCTTAAGATAGAGGGAGGGTATAGTCCTTGCAGCAGATGAATACCCTGATCCTGTACCCAGTGTCATCCACAAGCCTGTTCCCTAGTAGGGATGGGAGAGGGAGCTAGGGAGGGAGGGGCATGGGAGAGGGAGCTAGGGGTCGCGTGGTCCCCTGGAGGCCTACGGTATATACACATGAGCTGTAACTTGCTTGTCTATCCCTCCCCAAGTTGACCTCAGCTCACCACACCTTACTGATGCTCTTCTCCCAATTTAGTGTGTGGGGACCTAAGAGCCCTAAAGGTCTTTTTCTGTATTTTAGATTCACCATCTGAATTCATCAAGTTAGAATCTTTTCCCAATCACTGTTTTTTAGTCAAGCTTGCAGACTCTGACAGTGCTAGATGTTTTGGTCTCTTCTCCCTTGCCTCCTCCTCCTTCTTTTCTGATTCTGTTGCAGGGATGTTATTAAGAACACCATCCACAGCACAGTGTGTTCAAACATCCATGCAAAACATTTCTTTTAGACCTAAGTTCTAGAGAAAGCTTATTTTTCTCCTCAAAAAATGATTTTCATTATAGAAAATATGAATTTTGTTATGTTGCATGTATTTCTGATGGCTTTGGTTTCCAGGAAGCAGAAAGAGAAAGTAGGAGAGAGAGAAAGAGAGAGACAGAGAAGAAAAGAGGGAGAGAAAAGAAAGAAAAGAGAATAAAGGAGAGAGGGAGATGGCAAAGGAGGGAAAGAGAGAGTATATATCTATAAAGTATATAAGCATACATGTACACATACATGAGTATTTACTATATTCTTTTTTTCTTTTTGAGACTGAGTCTCACTCTGTTGCCCAGGCTGGAGTGCAGTGGCATGATGATCTCTCGGCTCACTGCAACCTCCACCTCCTGGGTTCAAGTGATTCTCCTGCCTCAGCCTCCCAAGTAACTGGGATTACAGGCGTGTGCTATCATGCCCAGCTAATTCTTTTGTGTTTTTAATAGAGACAGGGTTTCACCATGTTGGCCAGGCTGGTCTCGAAATCCCAACCTCAAGTGATCTGCCTGCCTCAGCTTCCCAAAGTGCCAGGATTACAGGCATGAGTCACCAGGCCTGGCCACTACATTCATTTTTAACCACCTGTGTTGAGGTATAATTTACAGAAGATTCACTTGTTTGTTTCATGTAATCTTGAATGATCCCTCAAATTCTTTGTGAAATATGAGTTGGAGGGAGCCTTATGTAAATTAAACAATGCTGACACCCAAGGAACTGAAGATCTTTAGTGACCTTGATCTGGGAGATTTTTAAAGCAACTTCTCCTACTCATGAAATCCTTTCATTCATTGATTCAACGGATATGTATTGAGTGTCAACTGTGTGCTAGATGTTGGGGACAGACAGTGGGCAGTTCAAACAAAATGCCTGCCCTCGTGGAGTTTCCACTCTTGTGAGGGATAAAAATAAACAGATAGATATTAATATAATGCCCATGTGGTAAGTGCTGTCAAGAAAAACAAAGGAGGGGAAGGGGATGGAAAATGACAATGGGGGCTACAAGTTTAGAGAAGGTGGTAGGGAGGGTGTTGGTGACAGGGTCACATTGGAGTGACCTGAACAAGATGAGGGAGCAAACTGTTGTGTATCCCTAGGGGAAAAATCGTGCAGGCAGGAAGAGCAAAAGGCAGGGATTCTGAGAGGTGAGATTGAGTCCCAAGTGCAGTAGGAGGACAGAGGAAAGCCTTAGGAAGGTGGAGTGACATGAACAGACTTGAGTTTCTAAAGCATCGTTCAGGTGTGTAGAGAATGGAATGGACCAGGTGCAGTGGCTCATGTCTGTAATCCAGCACTTTGGGAGGCCAAGGTGGGAGGATCTCCTGAGGCCAGGAGTTCCAGACGAGCTGGGGCAACAGAGTGAAACCTAATGTCTACCAAAAAAGAGAGAAAAAGAGAATAGAATGTTTATGAGAGCGAGAAGAGGGGAAGCAGAAAACAGGGTAGGAGACAATTGCAGGAAACCAGGCTAAGGATCAAGGTGGCTCAGATCAGCAAAGAGGTTGAACTTACTATATATTTTGAATGTAGAGCTGACAAATCTTGTGATTGTACTGGATGAGAGATATAAAAGAGAGGAACCGAGGGTGATTGGATTTGGCTTTGGACTTGCGGCAAGTGTATGTTGAAGTTGAGCAGTTGGGAAGCAAGATCTTGGGTCCCTGGCTGTCTCTGCCCTTGCACACTAATGTGGTCATTTGCACAGCTCCCTCAAGACAAAGCTCCTGGGCCAGTTGAAAACCGGAGGTTGGTGCTTTGTACAAAGCTCACCGTCAGCCCCCTTTGTTGTTTGGTGAAAAGATGATATTGACGATCACCACTGTAAAGGGTAGAATTGTGTCCTCATAAACAGTGTATGTTCAATTTCTAATGAAGGTGGCCTCATTTGGACATAGGGTCTTTGCAGATATAAGCAAGTTAACATGAGGTCACTCTGGATTAGGGTGGGCCTGAATCCAATGGCTGGTGTCCTCATAAGAAGAGGGACATTTGGATACTGACAGAACACACAGGGAAGAATACCATGGGAAGACAGAGGCAGAGATTGGAGTGATGCGCTTACAAGCCAGGGAGTGCCAAGGGTAGCTGGCAGCCAGGAGGACCTAGGAGGGAGGTGGGGATGGAACAGATCCTCCCTCAGTCTTCAGAAGGAACCAACCCTGCCAACACCTTGATTTGGGACTTCCAGCCTCCAGAACTCTGAAATAATAAATTCCTTTTGTGTGAGGTCACTCGGGTTTTGGCTCTTCCTTTTGGTCACCCTAGGAAACTAGTAGAACCACCAGGTATTAGGTATGTATAATTTGCCACACACAGTGCTAAATTAAGGTGTGCACTTAGATACTTTATCCCATAAAACTGTCTCAGCAGCACCAAAAGCAAAGTATTGTTGGCATCTCCATTTTTTAAGATGAGGAGAAGATTGGGGTTCAGAAAACAGTGAATTTCTCAAGGTCGTACAGCTTGTATGTGGCAAAACTTGGACACGTACCAGGTTTTCTAACTCTAAAAGTCCATGCCCTAACCATTATGCAACGCTGGGCCACAGTCAGGGGCCGAGATTCCAGGCACGCTTTGCCATTGGGATTCGCCAGTAAAGTTCATCACCACAAACTTTCCAGCCAGGAATCCCTGGGCTACTTTCCTCTGTTTTATTTGCTGTCATCAGAGTTCTGCTATTTATCACATCTCTCCCAGAAGATTCTTGGGGAACAGATGTGGCTTGGAATTTGATAAGAACATCACTTCAACACATCCTTTCAGTCTGTTTGGAATCCTCACCCTGGAGAGAGAGGGACAGCTGAACAAACAGCCCACGCCCTCTATGTTGGTATTAAAGTTTCTGGAAGCTCCAGAAACTGCTTGAGACAATTAATAAGAGATCATTTCCATTTAAAGGAACATTTTAGAACATGGGCATCACCAGCCAAGGCAATGGCTACTTTTCTGCTCTTTTCCTCTCCCCTGGCAAAACTTCACAGCTCATGGCCGGGCGCGGTGTCTCACGCCTGTAATCCCAGTACTTTGGGAGGCCGAGGCGGGTGGATCACAAGGTCAGGAGATCGAGACCATCCTGGCTAACACAGTGAAACCCCGTCTCTACATAAAATACAAAAAATTAGCCAGGCATCGTGGCGGGCGCCTGTAGTCCCAGCTACTCTGGAGGCTGAGGCAGGAGAATGGCATGAACTCGGGAGGCAGAGCTTGCAGTGAGCCGAGATCACGCCACTACACTCCAGCCTGGGCAACAGAGGAGACTCTGTCTCAAAAACAAAACAAAACAAAACAAAAAACTTCACAGCATATGTGGAGGCAGAAAGATCTGCCCAAGCCACTTGATGGAAGCAGGGCCATGTTTGTCCTGTTTATTGGGCACATCACCAGTGGCTAGCATCATGCCTAGAACAAAATTCCCAGTAGAGCTTGTAGACCCGATGGAAGAATTGGAATCGTGACTGCAGCATGAATGCACACCAAGCTCATCTCGCCAAGCAAATGTTAGTGGTTGTATAAGAAATAGAAAAAGGAAATGACTGTTCTGTCTGTGGCCATGTGCAAGGTGGATAGGAAAAGAGGAATAGGACTAGGATCTAAAACTGAATTTGAAATATTCCAGCAATAATTTGCTCACCACTGAACACATGGCACTTAGGGCTTGAAGATGGGGTGTGTTTAAGGGCATGGATTTAGGGGACAGGTGACTAGGTGTCACTTCCTAGTGGAATACAGACGAGTCACCTAGCTTTGCTAAGCCCTCCCTTCTTTATCTGTAAAATAGGGATAGCAGCAGTTTCCACCCTACATATTTACTGTAGGAATTAAATAAGATAATGCATATTGGAAGTAATCAGTGGGCACAGACATGGTTATTGTTATAAAGTCCAAACTGTCCCAACGTTGCCCTTTTTTTCCTTGGCACAAACACTTGGCCTTTGAGTATCACAAATTCTTTGTTCAGCCACCCTACTTGGTGCCTGGATCTCTCTGATTCGATTAGAGACAATGGTCTGCTACATCTCAGACAGATGGGAGTCAGCATCTGCAATTTGATTTCTGAAGCTCAAGTGCTCATATCCTTATAGGAATCATAGGTCAAGGTTTGTAGATCCAGATGGTTTAATCCTAAGGAAGCAGTGTTCTTTTCCCTTTGGCTGAAATATGCCTCCTGTATCCTCGCCTTGCTAGTCCTATTGATACTTCAGGTGTCAGCTTAACCATCACTTCCCGAAGAGCACCTTTTGCTGACCCACTCAGCGAGGTTAAGTCTTCCATTGAAACACTCCAAGAGCAATGTGTACTTCTGTTTCAGGGGTCTCATTATGATTGATATTAGGTAGTTATTTGTACAGGAGTGTAAGCTTCATGAGGGCAGGAACCTTGTCATTCTGCATTCCCAGTGCCTATCTCAGTGACTGACACATCCTAGACCCTTAATTAATGTTAACTGAATGAATTGTCTAGCCTTCTAGGTGCTGGATAAGACTAGGAAAGTTGATGCATTTGGAAGGCACAATGAATTCCATCTCTGTTGCCTCTCTCAATTGAAGCTTTAAACAATATTGTTATTATTGATTGAAAAGAGCATGCATAACCAAACCCAAGGTGGCAGGGACCACAGCTGACCAAGCTGGGTTGCAAATTAAACTGCAGCCATTTTTGATCATGTGGTTACTCTTCTTTTCCTTGATCCTTCTTGAAACACTTATTCTAAAATGAGGGTCAGCAGACTATTGGAACCCAGGCTACTGCTTATTTTTGTAAATAAAGTTTTATTAGACCACAGCCATACTCATTCACTTGATCCAGACAGCCCTGCAAAGCCTATAATATTTCCTGTTTGGCCCTTTATAGAGAAAGAGGGACTTGATAAATCTGTTCTAGTTATCTATTGCTATGTAGCAAATCATCCCAAAACACAGAAGCTTAAAACAACAGCCATCCTATATTATCTGTCATGGTTTCTGTGGGTCAGGAGATTGGGAATGATCACTGGTTGGTTGTGGCTTGAGATTTTTCGTGCACTGGCTGGAGCACCCGGGGCTGCCTGGTCATCAAGCTTATCATGTAGTACCAGGGTTTCTTCATGGGGTCTTGTTCCCTGGTCTAGCATGGTG
Source organism: Hylobates moloch (assembly GCF_009828535.3). Lineage (NCBI taxonomy): Eukaryota > Metazoa > Chordata > Mammalia > Primates > Hylobatidae > Hylobates > Hylobates moloch. The sequence goes on from NW_026652281.1 coordinate 75,902,094, forward strand.
GTCTTGGGGTTGAAAGGAAAGAAACTGACAGAAGCTACAGCCTCAGAAGTCATTCAGGGTCTCTTCACCACATTCTGTACATTAAGACAGCCACAGTGCCTGCCCAGATTCAGAGACTCTGGCTTTGATTGGAGGAGTATCAAATATTTGTAGACATGTTTTAAAACCTCTATAAAGTATCACTTCCTTCGTGCTATGGGGACAGCTCTCAAAATGTAACTCCAAGAGAGGACAGAGAGATTTATGTCGAAAATGAAAGCTTGATTAGAATACTAAGAAGAAAAGGAAAGTTTTCTCTCATCCTATTAATGACTGCTGAGAAAGTGTTAGGAAAATCAGGATGGAAGGGTTCTGTCAGCTTTACCTATTGACATCTCCTAGCTACCTTATTAAGTGAATCAATTTTGATAATATCTGGTGATTATACTCAAGATAGGAAGAATATGTTTATTAAAATGCAGACTCCCAAGTCACAGCTCAGAGCTCCTGAAGGAGAGGGAGTGCTTGGAATCTGTATTGTAAGCAAAGACCCTCAAGTGATTCTGACATAGGCAAGAGGCGCTGTCCTTTATAAGGACTGGAATTTTCCTTGTTTTAGGTCACATACTGACATGATGCTACTTGGCTTCATGTATTTTAATTATTATTAAGAATTTGAGCCACCTTTGTAATAATTTTGTTTTAGGGATCTCTAAGATACATAATCCATTCAAAGTAATATAAGTAAAAATAACTTTATTAGAGGGATATAAAGCTTTCTAACAGAAAATGGCTAAGCCTCATGAGAGATTGGAAACTGAAAGCAAGGCCTCTGCTTGTTCTCTTACCTTCTTTGTTTTTTTCCCCCCCACCTCGAACATCTATTTTATTCCTCTTTGCCTGCAGAGTGGTAGAAAAGGACCACGCTAGGCTGAGTGTGGTGGCTTACGCCTGTAATCCCAGCACTTTGGGAGGCCTGGATGGGCAGATCACTGAAGGTCTGGAGTTTGAGAACAGCTGTGGCAACATGGTGAAACCCCATTTCTACTAAAAATACGAAAATTAACCAGGTGTGGTGGTGGACACCTGTAATCCCAGCTACTTGGGAGGCTGAGGCAAGAGAATTGCTTGAACTCAGGAGGAGGTGAACCAAGATCATGCCACTGCACTCCAGCCTGGGCAACAGAGTGAGAATCTATCTCAAAAACGAAAAACAGAAAACAAAACAAAACAAAACGGACCACTCTAGGAAGATCTGTGTATTCTCTGTTGAGGGACCCAGGACTGACTCCTCGGAGTACCCTAATTCAAATTCTTAGGAGGGGGAATCTGATTGGCTTGGCTCAGGTTGAGGAACTTACCTCTGATCCAATCAGCTGTGACCAGCTGTGTCCACTGCTCAATCAGAAGGTTCTTCTAATAACACAGAGTTGGAAGAAGTGAAAGGCATGCTAGGGTTTTCATTTCCAAATTAAACTGCAGTCATTTTTTATCAGGTGGTTACTCTTATTTTCCCTGATCCTTCTTGAAACACTTATTCTAAAACGAGGGTCAGCAAACTATTGGAGCCCAGGCTACTGCTTATTTTTGTAAATAACATTTTATTAGACTACGGCCACACTCATTCACTTGATCCAGACCGTCGCATATTTCCTGTTTGGCCCTTTATAGATAAAGTGTCCTGACTCCTGCTCTAGAATTCAGTTCACTTCTATGTCTAAATTTTTGCTATGCTTTATGCATGTCAGTTCTGTTTTCCTTTAATCAGTATAAGGCATGTTGTTGAGGACAGGGCAAGACACTGGGAATCTTCACACATCCCTGTTTATTGATTTTTAAAACTATCTGTACAAATGCAATAGTATTTCCTAAGATGCGGAGCACATAGCATTGCTGATTTGCAAGAAGATTTCAACTGCTACTTGAGATTGTTTTAGGTGCCAGGTAGTTGTGCTATTAAATAAAATTAAATCACATTATGATAAGGTTATTTTCTTTGTCTTCTTTTACTCTTTCTAATTACTTGAACAAGAAAATCTCATTTGATGACAATATGCTCTCTAACAACTTTCTAATATATTTTTTTCCTTTAACAAGGAGAAGACGCAGAGCCTGACTCAGAACCTTCAGCAGCCAGCAGTGTATGGCTAGAATTTACTGGCACCGCTTTGCTTTTATTTATTTTTATGCTTATCTTCCATTTATGACTTGTGATACTGGCTTGCCATTAATAGTGGTGATATAAAGTTTCCTTTTCAAATTTAGTTAAGTTGAAATGTGACTAGATTTTTAAAATGCTAAGCAAATAACAGTTTAGGTGGCAGCAAGAAATGTGAAAAAAGGGATATGAATGATTGAAGTGCGGAAAAGCCTGAGCTACAGTAACTGACATAGTTACAAAGCAGCCCTGGTGCCCAGAGGAGGTAGTGGCCGATTTGGTCTGAATGGAACTTCCAGATTAGAGGAGGAGATAACAGCCCAGCGGAATCTCAGATTTTCAAAGCAGTGCAAGAGCATGGAAGGACGTCATAGACAGTGGGAGTCGAATGTTCAAAGGAAAAGAAAGAACAGGATGTGGTCATGGAATTGTTTGGCTTTCAAGAGCCACTGAAGGGCTTTCAGCATTCAAGTGGCACAGTCAGAGCTGCATTTTCAGAACAATCATTAGCTGAAGCAAGTTAATCTCCCTGAGCCTCAGTGTGTTTATCTACAAAATGGGGGTAATTGACACAGATGTAGGACGTCCACCTGTGTCCCTGGTGAAGGGGGAAATTCCCAGCCATTCTGCCCTGTCTCTCTTCCATGCAGAAGGCTAAGATGTCCCATCATGACTGCATCTGCACTGAAGGTGTCTAGGGCCCCTCCTTCTCTCGTTTTGGTTGGAGGAGTGGGAGGTAGTTGCAGACATTCAGGATGGTTGGATGGTGCCTTGACCAGTGGTGATGGGTCAGGGAGAGTGTATTAGTCCGTTTTCATGCTGCTGATAAAGACATACCTGAGACTGCGTAATTTATGAAAAAGAGGTTTAATGGACTCACAGTTCCACGTAGCTGGGGAGGCCTCACAGTCATGGTGGAAGGCTAAAGTCATGTCTTACATGGTAGCAGACAAGAGAGAATGAGAGCTAAGCAAAAGGGGAAACCCCTTATAAAATCATCCGATCTTGTGAGACTTACTCACTAACACTAGAACGGTAGGCAGGAAACTGCTCCCATGATTCAATTATCTCCCACCAGGTCCCTCCCACAACACGTGGGAATTACGGGAGCTACAATCAAGATGATATTTGGGTGGGGACACAGCCAAACCATATCAGAGGGTGTCCACTGTCAACGACAGCTCAGCACCAAGCCCTTCTTACTGGGCTCTGGAGTTTCTCAGCTGAAAACTCTTCTTCTTTCCACCTCCGATCCCTCTGCTCGCTTGTCTTCCAGCTAAGTTACCTCCCTGCCCCCTCCCTGCACTTGTCCCAGCCCCAGCTTTCTCTGGAATCCAAGAGCAGGAAGTCCCTGTCTCCATCTGACTCTACATCTTAGGAAAGTGACTCCCTTGAGTCATTGTTTCTGTGTTAGTAAGCATTGAGGAAGGAAAATACAGCCATTGGGTACCGGGGAGAGAACAGAGGGAGGCAGGAAATAAACTGAAGGTGCCCATCCTAGCACTTGGAGCCCTGTCTTGCCATGCACATAAGCAGAGGGTCTGCAAGAGCCACTCAGACTGGCAGCTCTTCTTTTTTATTGTGGTGCTGGGGAAGAAAGAGGTTAATAAGAGTTCTCTTGCTGTGGAAGTGTGTGACAGGGACCCTCTTCCTAAGGTGTCCCAAATCCCTGCATCTGCCTGGCCTTTGCCACTCTGGCTGTGATGAGAGAGAAGATGTGAGGACAGGAGATGGGAACGCTGTGAGCTGGCAAGCTCAGCCCGGAAGCTTCAGTGCATGGATGCATGATCTGGAAGCTTCTGTGCATGAGTTTAGCCAGAACTTTTGCCGCTGGGATAAGAGCTGAGTGGGGTGTGCAGAGCTGCCTTCCTGCTGCTAAGCTTATTCTGTGTGTCACCCCTTCTAGCTTGAGGTCTCTGTTGCATCCTCTGGTCCTCCAGCTGAGTTGGGTGTAGCATCTAATTTCCTCAATCACCTGAACTCTGGCCCTGATTGGTTACCCTTACCCTCCTGAGCCTTAATTTCCTGCAATATGGGATTCACAATGGCACCTACTTCTTAGGATGTTATGCAATACAAATGAGTAACAATAAGTGAAAACCTGGAATTGTTTGATCCGTAGAAAAGTGCTAAAAAATGTAGTGGTGGTTAATATTGTTGCCTGCAAAATATCTGACACAGTGCATGCAGTGAATACTTCAATCTGATTGTTTCTTCCTCCAGGAAGCCTTCCTAGAAGTCCCCAAACCAGGTTAGGACTCTTTGTAATGTGGTTCTGCCTTGTGCTTCCTACAAGGCTTCTTGAGACAGTCTGCTGGTCATTTTTCTCTCTGGCATAATCACAACCAAAGAATGTTCAAAGAATATTCCCCCAGTTGGGAGAGTGGGAGACGGGGTGACACGCAGAAAATACCGATGTGTCTGTGAGCCACACCGGTTAACTGGCCGTGAACATGACCACAGCACAGCTCATAGAAGGAAGCCCCAAGACAACAGGAGAGGCTGCTAAAATATTAAATTAATCATCTCTGTAATTAATTTGCAAAATCTTTCTTCCTCTCTGGAGTTAAGGGTCAGAGAACGTGCTTGTTTCTTTATTGCTGCATCCCCAGTGCTTAGCAGGTTCTTAGTGAACATTAAATACTTGAATTAATAAAGGAACAAGTACCCTAATTTTAGTTTTGTCAGTCATTCACTCATTCCCTCATTCAACAAACATTTATTGAACATGTACTATGAGCCAGGAGCTATTGCAGGCTCTTGGGTTACACCAGTAAATGAAAACAGCAAAGATACTTGCCCTCATGGGACTTACCTCTAGCTAGGCATTGATACATTGCCTGTTACCTCAGAGGGATCAATATACAATCATCTCCCCTGGAACCATCCTCTCTTGATTGAGTTCAGCTATTCAAAGTGCGAGGTCAGGGCTGGATACAGAATCACCCCTGTAATCTTAGCACTTTGGGAAGCCGGGGCAGGGGGATTGCTTGAGGCCAGGATACCAGCCTGGGCAACATAGCCTTGTCTCTACAAAAAATAAAAAATAAAAAAATTAGCCGGACATGGTGGCACTTACCTGTAGCCCTAGCTACTTGGGAGGCTGAGGCAGGAGGATCACCAAGCCCAGGAGTTCGAGTCTGCAGTGAGCTATGATCATGCTACTACCTTCTAGGCTTCTGTGAGTCATGATCATGCTACTGCAATCTAGGCTGGGTGACAGAGCAAGACCCTGTGTCTGAAAATATAAAAGTGTGAAGTCAATAGAAAACATTACCTGTTGTTTCAGAGTCAACAGAAGGCACCTATACAAAGCTAAGTGTGGCTACAAGTGAACACCAGCTGCTTATAACTGGCCCCCAGACTCCTTCCAACTGCCCTGACATGCTTGCTCTCTTTCCCAGGTCATGCTTTCAGAACGAAAAGGCACAGATGAGCTCTATGCTGTGAAGATCCTGAAGAAGGACGTTGTGATCCAAGATGATGACGTGGAGTGCACTATGGTGGAGAAGCGGGTGCTGGCCCTGCCCGGGAAGCCGCCCTTCCTGACCCAGCTCCACTCCTGCTTCCAGACCATGGTAACTTGTCCCATGGCCCTGGGTATTCCACCTCCAGGGCTTCACCAGGCTTTGGCCAAAGCTATCTTAGCAGCACCCACCACAGAGATACCTGCATCCTTCCCTTTCTAGACACAGAAGGATGTAAGGCCCAGGGAAGTCAGCTGAGAGTTCCGAGGTTGCTACTGAGAAACGCTCTCCCCTGAGGCAGATGCTGTCTCAACTTAGATAAAGGAACTCAGGCAACTGGTTTTATAATCAACAGAGCAGGGCCTTTCTCTGACAGCAAGGGGTGACTTGGGGACAGGAGCTGGGTGAAAAGGTTCACAGCTTGTGGCTCTAGATGGTTCCATTCAGCCCTCCAGCCCTTTGGATAAATGCACAAGTACATCTCTGCAGGTTGCCTGAGGCCTTTGCATGGGCCTCGTTGGAGGGAGGATGTTGCCTGAGAACACAGCCCTCGAGGACTGTCAGGGAAGGTACACAGTGTCCTGGGAAGGAGCTAGTGAGTTCAGAGCCATGGCTGCCAAGGTGAGAAGGGAGCACTTGTCCATTTACCCATTTTCTGCTCTTGACTGTGATTTCAACCCTATCTGCAAGAGCAAGAGTCCCTGCTTTAAGCAACCTCTTACCTTTTCCCTGTTCAAATTAGACCTTGGTTTCCATACCCAAGGACGGAGAGGCCAGAGCCCAAATGTGAAGGGGTACACAATTAATTGATGCCTTTTAGGTTTCTCAGGGCCAATGACCTGGTGACTTAAGATGTTTTGGGGACTTTTCAAGATTAATTTTGACTCTATCCAGTTCTTAACTTACTGAGTAGAGTGACTGATTTTAGAGCCCAACCCGTATATGAGATGGGACACTATAATACTTTGCATCTAATTTGATGTCTTTAGTGATTTCCCTCTCTCTTTAATTCTTTTCTTTCATCTGTTCTATTATCTGCTGAAGATATCCTGGGCTGTGTGACCTGTAGCATTTTCACAGTCTGGGTTTCACTGACTGTACAGTTTTGGGGCACCTCAACACGTTTCCTCTGTCTTCTGTATTTCGTGCAATTGGTAGCTGGTTCTGGAGGCTTGGTCAGACTCAGCTAGGATCTCTTTGGCAAGACCATAGATGATGACCTGTTCTTTCATCTGAAGTTGTATAATGGCTGGTTATCTCTCATAGTGAAGTTGGCAGCGACTGACGTTGTCTAGATCTGTTAATTCATTAGGAATGGTAAAATGGTGATATCCTAATTCTATCATTTATTTTTCATTTACTAGTGAGAATGCCTTTATAAAGAAGGGCCTCCCTTCACCTATTACTTAGTTCCCTAGTGGTATAGTTCCTGTGAGAAAGGCAGGATAAATGCTTGATTCTTTCTGTTTATTTAATATTTCTCAAGATAATAAATTGGTTCACTATTGTGCTCCAAGGGTGGCTAAAGTTGGCTTTTTTTTTCTAGATGGGTCTGGCTCTGTCTCCCCAGCTAGAGTGCAATGGCATGATCATGGCTGACTGCAGCCTCGATCTCCCATGCTCAAGTGATCTTCCCACCTCAACCTCCCTAGTAGCTAGGACTACAGGCACACACCACCATGCCCAGCTAATTTTTGTACTTTTAGTAGAGACCAGGTTTCACTATGTTGCCCAGGCTGGTCTTGAACTCCTGGACTCAAGTGATTCACCTGCTTTGGCCTCCCAAGGTGCTGGGATTACAGGCATGAGTCACCATGCCTGGCCAAAGTTGGCTTTTAAAATAAACTGTTTTGAGTGGAAGAAGAGACAATAGAAAGAAAAATATTAAGTGAATGACAATTTACATCATGCAATGGAGATTTGGCAAAGACCAGGAAAGGGGTCCAAATCTCTAGTCTTACCATAGGGATTTAAGGCCTAAAGGTGTTCAAGTGGTGATAGAGACAAGGCTGGGATTTAAACCTCTAGGCTCCCCTACTCCCCTACCTTCTCCCTTTTCCATTGGTTATCCCCAAATGGATTCATTGACATCATCAGGCAAAGGACAGTCTCCATCCAGTAAATCAACTAAGAAAGGGACCTTGTGCCCAGCAAAGAGGCTGAGCAGCAGCAGTTTTCCATTTTAGTTGGATATGTTGAGAGTGGGAGAAATGAATCATGGGTGACTAATGTTCATTGTGGTGTCTTTGTTTGTGGTTTATTGTTTTAAAAGTGATTAAATAGAGTAGATTTGAGATTATTCTCTTAATATTGAACCATCCCACTCACCTGTATTTCAATATGCTTTCTGGAATTAGAGAGTAGGGGCTGGGTGTACATGGAAATTTTGCAGAAGTCTGCGTCCCCTCCAGGGAGTGTCATGTGCCAGGGAAGAGAGACTGAGAACCAGGAGAGCCTAGAACACAACAGCCCAGTGGATTTGGGTCTTGCATGGTGACATGATTTGGCTGTGTCCCCACCCAAATCTCATCTTGAATTGTAGTTCCCATAATCCTCATATGTCATGGGAGGGACCAAATGGGTGATAATTCAATCATGGGGGCGGTTACCTCCATGCTAGTTATGATAGTGAGTGAATTCTCACAAGATCTGATGGTTTTAGGAGGGACTTTTACCCCACTTCGCTCTGCACTTCTCCTTGCTGCTGCCATGTGAAGAAAGACACGTTTGCTTCCCCTTCTGCCATGATTGTAAGTTTCTTGAGGCCTCTCTAGCCATGCTGAACTCTGAGTCAATTAAACCCCTTTCCTTTATAAATTACCCAGTCTCAGGTATGTCTAATGGACTAATGAGAATGGACTAATACACATGGGAATGAAGGCCTCCCCATGTGGAGACCAATGCAGAATCTCCCCAACCGACAAGGCTAAGGATGGAACAGATTGCTTTCTCAGTTGTTGAGGGTCTGATGAAGTCGTTAACCTATCTCTAGGGATTGTATCGATTGAAAGAAAAAAGTGCTTGGGGAGACGCACTCACTGCAAGCAAGAGACTCTGGGATGCCAAGTGCAGTTGGCTGAGGGAAGAGCAGATCCCCTTCCATCTCACCTGCACTCTGCGCATATGCTCATTGAGTGAAATGCTCCAATTTAAATTATTTTTTCTCACTTTTTTTTGGGCTAAGCACATATATTTTAATGTTGCATAAATTAAATTTATTTTCAAAGACTTATAATAATGCCTACTATATGTGAGGCACAAGGCAAACAATTTTAAGTCTCATGACAACTTAGATAGGTTCTGTCATCATTCCCATTGTGTAGACCAGGGGACTGAGGCCACACAGCTAGTATATTTCAGGGCCAGGATTTGAACCCAGGCAGTCTGGCTTTAAGGAGTTTTGCATTTAACTGCTATGCTCTGACATCTTTTTAAAAAAAATTATGTATATGTATATGTATATGTATATGTATATGTATATGTATATGTATATGTATGTGTATGTGTATGTGTATGTGTGTGTGTGTATGTGTATGTATATGTGTATGTGTATGTATATGTATGTGTGTGTATATGTATATGTATATGTATAAGTATATGTATTTTTAGAGACAGGGTCTTGCTCTGTGGCCCAGGCTTGAGTGCAGTGAAACAATCATAGCTCACTGCAGCCTTGGACTCCTGGGCTCAATAGATCCTCCTGCCTCGGCCTCCCTAGTAGCTAGGACTACAAGCATGCATCACCATGCCCAGTTAATATTTAGAAATATTTTGTAGAAACAGGGTCTTGCTATGTTACCTAAGCTGGTCTCAATCTTCTAGGCTCAAGCAATCCTCCTACCTCGGCCTCCCAAAGTGCTGGGATTACAAGTATAAGCCACCGCACCCAGCCTGAGGTCTTTCGAGTGTGGATCACCCAAAGACCACTCCAGCTGGCACCCCTGGGTTAGAATCCCTCCTGCAGGCCTCTCTCCAGGCTCCACCAGGAGCCTGTGCTCTAATCTAGCCATGGTCACCTCTCACCTGTTCAGTGAAGCCACATTACCTCCACCTCTTAGCTTCCCTATCTCTGCATAAAACTTGATGTTCCATCTGAGCCTCTACCATGCATGGGTCTTCAACAACGTTGCTTCATTCCAGCCTCACAAAAATCTTGCAGTGAAAGGGATTATCTACTGTCCCATTTTGCAGGTGAAAGGATTGAGGATCAGGGCTGCATGGTAGTTCTTCTTCAACACAGCACTGGGTCATTGGCTCATTGAGCTCAGAGCCCAAGCTTTTGTTAGTACAGCATGTTGAGTTGCCACCAAAATGGCCTTGACAATGATGATACAAGCAAGAACAAAAAGCAGCAGCTAACAGTAATAGGTTGGGCACTCTACTCAGCACCCTAGCTGTATTATCTCATTTTATCCTCCTGATACCTCTATTGGAAAGGTACTATTACTAACTTTAATTTACAGACAAGAATGCTGACATTCAGAAAGTTAAGTAACTCATGCACTGTCACGCAGCTGCTAAGTAGTGGAGCTAAGATTTGCTCTGCAAGACTCTAGAACCCCAAACCTGGAAGCCTTTGCTAACCTACCTGTGCCTTAACTTCACATTCCTGGTTTTGGCTTATAGAATATTTTAACTTTACAGCCAGGCACAATGGCTCACACCTGTAACCCCAGCACTTCGGGAGCTGTAGGCAAGTGGATTGCTTGAATCCAGGAGGTCAAGACCATCCTGGGCAACATGGCAAGATCCCATCTCTACAAAAAATTAGCTGGGAGTGGTGCACACACCTGTAGTCCCACCTACCCAGCAGGCTGAGGTGGGAGGATCAACTGAGCCTGGGAGATCAAGGCTGCAGTGAGCCATGATTGCATCACCACACTCCAGTCTGAGCTACAGACTGATACCTTGTCTCAAAAAAATAAAATAAAATAAAATATAAAATATTTTCACTTTTATGATCACATCTAATCTTCACAAAAACACTATAAGTATTATGGTCCACATTTCTACTCAATGGAAACTGACCCCCAGAAAGATGAAATGGCCCAAGTTCCACAATTGGTAAGTGGCAGTTCCAGGGCTTGAGCTCAGGTTTTCTAATAGCCCTTTAGGTGTTTTTTTTTTGTTTTTTTTTTTTACACTATGAAAGTCACTCCGCTTATCCTACAGGGATATTGCAAGGATTAGATAAGATTTTATCCATGGGAATGATTATTAAAATTTAGGGAGCACTGCATATACATGAGGCAAACCATCGTTATCACGACTAAAACGAGCAGGAAGGTGACACCTCTTTCTGGGGATATCCTTGAAAATGGTCATCTGGCTCCTGCTCATTTTCTAGCATTGCATGGCCTGGATCTGCAGAGCAGGGCTTCAGAGGAGGCAGTGGAGCTGGAATAGGCCATATCCCTAAAAGGGCATTACTGTCTGTATACAGAGGGTACTAATGCTTATTGATTATTTCAACAAAGACTTATTCACTGAAATAATTGTATCAGGCCCCATTGCATCACCATGATGAGGTACAAAACAGATAAAGTCCCTGTTTCTTTGGAATTTACATTCTCTTGGGGGAGACTGATAATAAAGTGTAATAATGACACAAAATAAAGAGGATGGAGATGGATAGATTGGGGCAGAGAGATGCTATTTTTGATAGGATCATCAAGGAAGGTCTCTCTGATAAGGATGACATCTGAGCAGAGACCAGGTCAAGTAAGGGAGTGGGGCATGTGGCTATCTGGGGGCAGAGTGTTCCAGGCAGCAGGAAGAGTGAGTGTGAATGCCCGCGGCGTGAGCATGCTCTGCGTGTTTGAGGAACAGCGAGGAGGCTGGTGTCGCCCCGGTGGATTGTCATTTTGTATTTTGTGACCCAGAATTCTTTTTGAATCAGCTACCTTTAAAAAAAAAAGAGACAAATCCAACATAACATGCTGTAAATTTGATGTTTTTCTTTCTAGAGACTTAGAATTTTAAAGATAAAAGATTCTTAATAGACTTTTAAAAAATCTCAAAAGTGGCCAAAATACTGGATAAAAGTGAAAGAGACAACCAGCAATGTACAAAACCATTTTTTAAAAATCAATTTTAAAATGATGCAAATTCGATTTTTAAAAACTTATTTAAAAAAGCAAAGTTACATCAGAAATAATCTTATATTGGAATAAAAATATCTTTCAAACATATGCACAGCACAGTGTTAACAGAAAATGTAGGATATTAAATCCTATTTAAGATATTATTTTATGTGTGTTAAAATTGAATATTCACATGGAAAAAATCAGAAGGGGGCATAAACAAATCAAAATATTGATTTGATTTAGGGAGGGGTCTGTGGGTAAGTGCCTTCTTTTTGAACTTACATCATTTCAGAAGTAGTTATAATATAGCTGTTTAAGTTTTTTTTAATGTACCACAAGATGGCAAAGTTAATACCCAAATAGATGCAAAAGCTCCCAGAAGGGGGTTGAGTTTTCAGAGATTTGCTCATTAGAAGGTTTAGGCAAATTGTCCTAGAAGCACAGATAATAAGCCTGTACTCCACAGTCAGGTGAATCTGGATCTGTAATTACTTGCTAGATGACCTCTAGGAAGTCACTTAACAGCCCTGAATATGGATTTCATCATCTTTAAAGTGGGCATCATCAGGGAGGATTAAAAGAGATGGTGAATAAAATATAATAAACATGAAATAGAGGTTGCCGGCATTATTAGAGCTGGACTGGAGGTGCACCTTGCTGCATAGGCACAAAAGAATTATGTTTCTTCTATTCCTTTTGCAGTTTTTCTCAGGGACAATTGTCAGCCCGGCACATTCAAGCAATTTCCCAACTGCCAGTGGGCACAGGCAGTTAAGTTTCTTTAGCAAAACATCTATTTTAACTGTTTTCTTTTCAATTGAACATATGCACCTCTTTTTTTTTTTAAATAGAATTAGATTTTATGAGTCATTGAAGGACAGAAGTTACTTCCTCCCCAAATTTGCTGCCATGGCCCAGCAATAACTCAGTTGCAAGGCATGCTGGGAGGAACGTCAATTCAGAATGCAAGAGAGGACAGGGAGGGGGTGAGGATTATTCCCACTTGTGGAGTGGACCCCTGATGGCCCAAGAATGAGCCCTGAGAATGTCCCAGGGTTCCTGGTAACTCGGGCTCAGCTCTGGGCTGGCAGCAGTACCCAAGGATGTGGTTGGACTTAAGGGCATTGCTGCAGGTGGCTCTGGCTGTTGTCTCAGTCAGCAGTGATCAAGTTGTAAGAAACAGAACACCCCTTCTCCTGCCCCCCACCAAGCTGGCTCCAATAGCTCCAAAAAAACAGAGAAGACTTTTTTGTTTTTTGAGACAGGATCTCCCTTTGTCACCTAGGCTGGAGTGCAGTGGTATAATCATGGCTTACTGCAGCCTGGACTTCCTGGGCTCAAGCAATCCCCCTGCCTCAACTTCCCGAGTAGCTGGGACCACAGGCATGCACCACCAAGCCTGACTAATTTTTAAAATTTTTTTTGTAGAGATGGGGTTGAGACCTATGTTGCCCAGGCTGGTCTCAAACTCCTAGGCTCAAGTAGTCCCCATACCTCAGCCTCCCAAAGTGTTGGAATTACAGGCATGAGCCACTGTGCCCAGCCTGGAGAGGATTGTTGATGAGAAATTAGTTAATGCATGCAATGTACCTTATTCAGGTGATGGGTGCCCTAAAAGCCCTGACTTGACCACTATGCAATCTATGCAGGTAACCAAAAAAAAAAGGATTTTATTGGAATGAAACCACCCAAAGACAAAGGTGTACCTGGGCCTCATGAGGAGCTAGAATCTGTAATCCTAAAGCAGTCTAGAATAGATTTCTAGGTTTCTTTGTCCTTGCTTTCTTTGTTTCTCCCTGCTCCTGGTAAACATGCCTTCTTTAGCTCCTTGCAGTTTGCCTATCTGGCAAATTCCCTGCATTTCAGATCATAGTCCTGGGAAAGAGAATCTGGTTCGTTCAGCTTGGGTCAGGTGTTTATTCCTGGCCCAATCAGCTGGCAATTGGCTACTACTAACTCACTAGGAACCTTTTAAAAGGAGTTATATCTACAGAGAGGGAATAATTGGTGCTCATGCCAGGTGAGAGGCACCATCTTGAGTCCAAGGAGACTAACTGGATTGAAGCAGGACATAGTTATAGCCTAGTGGTACAAACATGGCATCATTGCCTCCCAGGAGAGGAAACTGGTGAGAGCTTGGCAGGTGTTAGTGCTTTAGCCAACTAAAGCCATCCAAGGATCTTGAGTACAGGAAATGAATCAGAAATGCAACCTAGGCAAATAGAGCTGGGGCAGGTAGGAATAGACAGCCTTATGCACTCTGTTTTTTTGATGGTGGCTTTTGCATATTCATTCAATAATCAAAGATCTGTGGAATTCCGAGGAAGAATAGAGGTAGTTCTAGCCTTTGAAAACTTTGGCCTCTATGTGGAGGGACAAGGCTTAGAAAGCTGAAAACAAACAAACAAAAAAGCTAGAGGAGCATCAATTGCTTGATTCTGGCAGTGATTGCAAGGCTATAAAATACAGAGGAAAGAAAAGTTGTGTGTGAACACGTCACTGAGTGCACACTTACTTGGGTAAGGCTTTTTGAGTCTGCATGAACTTGACATGCGTCATCTGATGTATCTTGGCAACACCCCTACGAAGAACAAGCTGTCATTACCCCCTTTTGGGAAGTTAGAGACTGTAAGTAACTGACCCAAGGTCTCAGAACAAGTATCCAGTATAACTGCGACTAGAACCCAGGACTAGCTGATGCCAGAACCAGGGCTCTTAACCACAGCACTGCACAGCCTCTCTGGAGAGAAACAGATGGTTCTGAGCAATAAAGGGATCAGCTTACAGACAGGATGAATCCACAGACCAGCTTGGAAAATCATTAAAGATCATTAAATAGACAAATTCTTGCAGCAACTCCCCTTGGAGCCTGGTACATAGAGCTGCCCACGTGGTCGGTTTTCTCTGTTCATGGTATCTGATTAAAAGTGGCAAGTGTCCCCCTGGCAGTCACCCAGGCATCATGTTACACTCCACTTTCAGCTGACTTGGGGGAAGATTGTCTCTTTGAATTCCCTTGCTTCCTCTGGAGACCTCCAGGTGAATTCTGTACCTCCCACCTAGTCATCATTTTAAATTAGACTATCCTCATACTCATGTTCCAAATTTGGGAAATTCTAGCCAACCATTTTGCATAATGTAGTGACAGACAGACATTTAGTTTTATTTATTTACTGATTATGAGAGATTAAGGAGAAAGGGAATTTTAAATTACCTGAAGGCACTTGAAGCTTAGAAGGCAGCGGTAATAGCGTAATGAAGAATCACAATAACAATGACAATTTTGAAGAAGCCCTTTAAAGTCAAGCAGACTAGCCAGTTTGAAGAGAAAGATGGTGAGTTTGCCTTTCCGAGCTTTTAATTGGAGTTGACGGTGGAACACCCACGTAGAAACGTCCTGTAGCCAGCTGGAGCTGACTGGAGCTCAGGAGAGAGGGAGAGGATAGAAATATAAGTCAAGACTCATCAGCCCAGGGAGATGAGAGTTGAAATTCTGAGCTGTGACAAGTTCTTCTTGGAAAATTGAGTAAGTAGGAGAGAGCCAATCTGGACTTCAAGTCGATACGCAAGAAATACTTTTTTTGATTTTCATATATTAGAGTCCAACAAATAAGCCCTAATCAAAAAACACTGAGTGTGGTGATAAGGAAGATTTTGCAGTAATTTCAGAGGAGGAATGGGGAACAAAGGCAAATTTAAGGGTGCTATGGAGGGGAATAATATGTAAGAATTGGAGGCAGTACGTGAGTTCCATTTAGTTAGCTGAAGCCCCCATAGTTCACTCTTTATGCCTCTCATGAACTTTCTTTTATCACATTCTATCTTATTTATTTATTTATTTACTTTTATTTGAAACAGGGTCTCACTCTGTCACCCAGGCTGGAGTGCAACGGTGCAATCACTGCTCATTGCAGCCTTGACCTCCTGGGCACAAACCATCCTCTCACCTGAGCCTCCTGAGTAGCTGGGACTGCAGGTGTGCGCCACCATGCCTGGCTAATTTTTTTATTTTTTGTAGAGCCCGGGTCTTGCCATGTTGCCCAGGCTGGTCTGGAACTTCTGGGCTCAAAAGTGATCCTCCCACCTCAGCCTCTCAAAGTGCTGGGATTACAGGCATGAGTCCCTGTGCCCAGCCACATTCTATTTTAGATTAGGGTTTGAATTAGTTGTATATTTGTTTTAACCAAGATTCTGAATTCCCTGAGGGCAAGCCTGAACCTTATTCATCATTTTCATCCTTTTAATGCTTGCCTAATACCATGACTTGCAAAAATAAGCGCTCGATAAAAGTTCTAAAGCTCACTTCTCTGCTCCAGATTGGCTCTGGATTGCCTCTGACAATGTTTTCCAGATTTTGATGTTGCTTACTGTGGAGTGGGAGATGAACCTGGTGGTACATGAACACATTGCATTTATTTTTAAAATAAGTCATTTAAAGGATTGATGTACCAGAGCCAGACTGGATATTGCATAAAGATGATGGACTCCAGATATGCATTTCTTTTCTACAGAGAGGATGAATTTCCATTTATGACTTTGGTATGAAATTTAAAATTTTTAAAATAATTGTGTTTAAGTTTTTTTAAGTGAGTTAATAAAAATACTTTTAAAATAAGTCAATTTTAGTAGAAAAGGCAGACAAACGTAGTAAAGATTTTTTTCTTTTCTTTCTTTCTTTTTTTTTTTTTTTGAGACAAGGTCTCACTCTTGCCCAGGCTGGAGTGCAGTGGCACGATCTGGGCTCACTGCAACCTCCACATCCTGGGATCGAGCCATTCTTGTGCCTCAGCCTTCCGAATAGCTGACATTAGAGGTGTGTGTCACCACACCCAACTAATTTTTGTATTTTTATTAGAGATAGGGCTTCACCATGTTGGCCAGGCTGGTCTCAAGCTCTTGGCCTTAAGTGATCTGTCCACCTTGACCTCCCAAACTGCTTACAGGTGGGAGCCACCGCACCCGGTCCAGATATGTACTTGTTTTCTACAGAGGGGATGAATTTCCATTTATGACTTTGGTATGAAGTTTAAAAATTTTAAAATAATTGTGTGTAAGTTTTTTTAACTGAGTTAATAAAAATACTTTTTAAAAATAAGTCAATTTTAGTAGAGGAGGCAGAGAAACTTGGTAAAGATCTTAAAGCCGGTTGGGAGACAAGTCACGTCTGGGTGGATGGTCTTAGGCAGTGCATCATAATCTGGTCTTACCCTACCTTTCCCCCTTTTTCTTTTATATGACTCCATGAATTTTACTCCCCCTCTCCAGCAATAATAGCCATCAAATCAGGAGCGTAAGTGCTTAGTTGTATTTTCCACAATATATGTTAAAACAAATACAAAGCCATAAAGGTGAAACCATCATACATCCATGGACTACCTAAAATGATCTCCTACCCATTTTGGGAAACACGGCCATTTAGAAATTTATCTGGCCCCTGTCCCTCGCCTGGGAATCCTTAACATCTGGCACCGTGGATTATCCACAGAAACATCTCTGGCAATAGAGTTGCTCCTGGCATAGAGTGGGCATCATTAAGTGTTTGTTCAGAAATAAAAGGGCAGTGAGATGCCAACCATAACATTTAATAGCTTAGGCGCTGGTGTGTTGAAGCCACATGCTAAGTACAGTTCAAAGATGATAGATCTTAGGGTTTCCCTGCATATGGTTAGCGGCAGAAACATACCACAAAACACGACCTTACCCACAGTGGAGCGATCCCCTGATGTGGGGATTCCGACTAATGAGTTCGGGGGGCAAGCTGAGTTCTTCCAAGCAGAAAGCAAGCAAGTGAAATCTCTCTCTCACTTACTTCTCTCTCTGTGGCCAATGCCATCTGCTAGCTTTAAAAATAATTTTTAAAAGCAAGTGTTTTGGTTCTCTTCAACGTGCAGCAAAGACAGATGCTATTTTTAGGCTTGTTTTCTATTTAAAAAAAAAAGCCAAAGAACCAGGGGCTGGGTGTCAGCAGTTGTGGCTTACGGTCTGCATTTTGCCACCAACTGGTATGTGACCTTTTGGCAAATCTCCTATGCCTTGGACCCTGAGAACATAAGTGATCATTTCACCTCCTTTTCTCATTAGACATGTTGAGAGGGTGAAGTAGTATTGGTCTGAGAAATAAAAACCATTTTCTAAAAATTAGTCAGCGTGGGCAACATGGCAAAACCCTGTCTCTACAAAAAAATACAAAAATTGGCCAAGTGTGGTTGTGTGCACCTGTAGTCCCAGCTACTGGAGAGGCTGAGGCAGGAGGATCACTTGAGCCTGGGAGGTTGAGGCTGCCATGAGCAGAGATCACGCCATTGTACTCCAGACAGGGCGACAGAGGGAGACCCTGCCTCAGATAAAAAAAAAAACACAAAAAAACCAAATAATTGGTTAACTTGTGCTCTCCTGTAACCTGCCAGCTTCTGTCTTGATGTACCGCTAAATCTCCATGTTCCTTCTCTCCCCTCCTGGACTGGAAGCTCTTTGAAGGGAGGACACATCCACACATCCATACAATGTCTAGCTCAGAACCTTTCACACAAGGTGTACCCACTGGAGGCAGCATCATGAGGGGTTGAGAGTGTAGAGTCTGGAACCAAATGCCTAAGGTTCAGATCCTGGCTTTGCAGCAACTTATCAGCTGAGAGACCACTGGCAAGTTACTTTCCCTTTCTGAGCTTCAACTTTCTCCTCTTTAGAAGGGAGAGAAGTAGAGGGACAAGTGAGACAAAATATGTAAAGCATTCAGCTCATCACGTAGTAAGTACCCGAGAAAGCTTAATTTCATTATTATTGTTGTTATAATTATTAGGCACTCCCACATTTGATAAATGCACATGTGACTGTTCATATAAGATAAAGTTCTATGTGCTGTATGGAAGATTTTTTTAAATGGTGAATTAAATGTTTGTTATATGGCCAGCATCATGTTAGACACTCTATACATGTGTCCTTGTTTAATGTTCTGTGGGCAAGTGAAAAATGTCCCGTCTACAGGTGAAGAGAAAGCCCAAAATTAGATTAAATAACTGCTCAGTGTTGCAGTTAGTAAGTAGTGCAACAAGACTTCAAATACTGTATTGACTTAAAAGGTGAAATCTTTGCTTCACTTTCCCACCACCTATTGTCCTGGTTTTATAGCCCCTCACAATAGCTTTGCAACTTTTGACAGCAAGTCACCTTTTACATTGTGACTCAGCCATAGCAACGTATAAATATAACCAAAACATACATTCCACAAAAAGTACTTAGTGGTGTTCTGTGCAGCATGCACTGATAATTTCCATTTCATCATTTCATTATTTTTCTTTCTTCTTCTTCTTCTTTTTTTTTTGAGACAGTTTCACTCTGTTGCCCGGGCTGGAGTGCAGTGACACCACCATGGCTCACTATAGCCTTGAACTCCTGGGCTCAAGCGATCCTCTTGCCTCAGCCTCCTGTGTAGCTGGGACTACAGGTGCTCACCACCATGCCTGGCTAATTTTTTTTTTGGTAGGGGCAGAGTCTTGCTATGTTCCCCAGGCTGTTCTCAAACTCCTAGCCTCAAGTGACCCTCCTGTCTCGGCCCCGCCAAAGTTCTGGGATTACAGGAGCCAACCACCATGCCTGACCTCTTTTTTCTATTCTTTTTTTTTTTTTTTTAAGTTGATCATGACCCACCAAATTGATTTAATCATCAATTAAAGTGAGATACAACTTGAGTTTGGAAAACACTCGTCTGGCTTCAATACTCAGGCAGTGCTGCCAGGACATCTCATTTTCATCACATTTACAGTTTGCAGCCCTGTGTATGTTTCATTCCAGCCCTTCAGTCAGTCTGTTAGAGATTATCGAATATGTTATCCTCATTTTATAAACGAAGACATCAAGGCTCAGGGATATAAAATGGTCTTCCCAAGCCTCTCCAGTAGTCAGAAAACGTGGAGCCAGCATTTTGTTTCCAACCTTCTGACTGTATGAATGGTGCTTTGGAGACCCAGTAACTCCTGCTGCCTCGAGGATCACCCATTTATTCACTTAAGTAATGTGTATTGATGGCTCGCTTTGGCCAGGCATGGTGCTGGACTGTTGGTACACAGTGGTAAACAAATTTTACATGGCTCCTGGATTTGTGGAACGTTCAGTCACATTTGGCATTAGTCCGTTTCTTTCAGAGTGAGACCCCAAACCTTTGTATTAGCCTCCGTGACCTTACATGATGAGTCCCTCAGCACCGCCCTGGGCTCATCTCCTACGCTGTCCCCCTTCTTCTTTCTTCTCCAAGCACATGAGGTGTGCTCTAGCCTCAGGGCCTTTGCACAGCCTATTTCTCCGCCTGGTAAGCTCTCACTCTAGATACCTGCATAGTTGCTTTCGTCATCTCCTTCAAGTCTTTGCTGAAGGATCGCCTTCTAAATAAGATTATCCTGAATACTTTATTGAAACTGGAACTCCTTTCTCCCATCTCATCCAGCTGGTACTCCCAATCCTCCATACTTCGCTCTGTTTTTCCCCCTTGGCACTTGTTAATCTTTTAACCTTCTATTTTTATTTGTATGTATTTATTTATTTTTTGAGACAGAATCTCACTCTGTTGCCCAGGCTGGAGTGCAGTGGTGTGATCTTGGCTCACTGCAACCTCCACCTCCCAGGTTCAAGCAACTCTGCTGCATCAGCCTCTCGAGTAGCTGGGACTACAGGCACACACCATCACGCCCAGCTAATTTTTGTATTTATATTTAGTAGAGACAGGGTTTCACTATGTTCGCCAGGCTGGTCTCCAGCTCCTGACCTCAGGAGATCTCCTCAGTCTCCCAAAGTGCTGGGATTACAGGCGCGAGCCACTGTGTCCGGATATCTTTTAACATTCTATATAATTTATTTATTATGTTTAGCATTTATTGTCTTTATCTGTGTCTACCTGCTAGAATGAAAGATAAAGGCCAGGAATTTTTGTTGGTTTTGTTCACTGCTCTATCCTCAGCACCCATCTATAACCTGGTACCTAGTAGGACTCTATAAATTCGTTTTTACTTGAATAGATAGATGAAATAAATAACCATCAAGTTCAGAATATAATTAACAAATTATGATGTGGTCAGAGATTAAAAAAAGAAAAGAAAAGAAAAAAGCCCACAGGCTTTCATGAAAGAGTATAACGGCAGACCTAATTTAGATTGGGTGGGTTAGAGGAAGTGACTTTTTTAGGCTGAGAACATAAGAGGGACTTCAGTTCCCAAATTTGTTAGCGCAGACTCTGCCATTGCAAGCCAAAGGAACGTAGCGTAAAGGAGAGATTTCACTCAAGCAGAAGTCTCTAAGAAGAGATAAAGTGATTCATTCATTCATTTAGCAAACACCCTGTGATGAAAGGAGAGAAGCGAGTCACAGATTGGTGTTGCCCAAGGGCCAAAACACACATCTGACTTATTTAATCCCAGCAACATCACTGAGGTTCTACTATTACCTCCTCTTGACAGATGAGGAAACCCAGGTGTTGAATAACTTCTCCAAATACATCCAGCTATTAAGAGACAGAGCTGGATTTCCAAATGAAGTGTCTTTGGCACCAAAGCTTGTGCCCTTTCACTCTCTGGGCACCTGCTATGTGCTAGTTGTGCTCTCAGGAACAGGGCTTACACCGCCAAGAAGGGCATAGCACCTGACTTGAAGAAGTTCACAATATCCCTTGAAAGACATGCTGAAAAACTTCCCTGATTAGGACACAGATTTTTTTCTGGCCCCAGTTCTTTTACTTCTGGACGTGCCTTCCTAGGTAACTGTTTTTCAAACCTTGATAATTCATCTTTTTGTTTTTGATAGCCACTGTGTTATCTGTTGGTGAGTACCTCAAAATTCAGTGGCTTAAAACAGCAAAAGCATTTATTATCTCAGGTTCTGTGGGGCAGGAATTTGAGAATGCTTTACCTCGTTGATCTGGCTCTGGGTCTCAAAGGAAGCTGCAGTCAGATTGCCAGCTGGAATTTTAGTCATCTGAAGGCTTGTCTTGGTTGAAGGATCTGTTTCCAAGGTGATTCTCTCACAGGACTGGAGTTGGTGCTGGCTGTTGGCAGGAGGCCTCAGTTCTTTGCCAAATGTACCTTTCCATAGTACTGCTTGAGCATCCTCATGGCATGGCAGCAGGCTTCCCAAAAAGCAAGTGATCTGAGAGAGAGCAGGGTGGAAGCTGTAGGTCTTTTACATGCTACTCCTGGAAGTCATACATTGTCATTTTTGCAATATCCAATGGGTTACACAGGTCAGTCCTATTCATTAGGGGAAGGTACTACACAAGAACATAAATACCAAGAGATTGAAACATCACTGTGGGCGGGGGGAGCATCATAAAGGCTGGCTACTACAGCTACCTATCACCTGTAACATTATTTACTTAATATTCTCCACTTTTTATTAAAATCAGCCTTATCCTAAACAATAATATCAGTTAAGTCACAAGAATAATATGCTAGTTATATTTTCCAGCAAAAAACAAATATAAACTTGTAATTATTATTATTATTATTTTTGAGATGGATTCTCACTCTGTCACCCAGGCCGGAGTGCAGTGGCATGATCTTTGCTCACTGCAACATCCCCCTCCCAGGTTCAAGCGAGTTTCCTGCCTCAGCCTTCCGAGTAGCTGGGATTACAGGTGCCTGCCACCATGATTCGCTAATTTCTGTATTTTGTTTTTTTTCAGTAGAGATGGAGTTTTGCCATGTTGGCCAGGCTGGCCTTGAACTCCTGACCTCAGGTGATCTGCCCACCTCAGCCTCCCAAAGTGCTGGGATTACAGGTGTGAGCCACCATGCCTGGCCAAAGTTGTAATTATTAATGAAAAAAATTATCCGTGTATCACCTATGCTCACTTGCGTAGTTCCAGTGACACAAATGTTACTCTTGGGGAAACGGGAAGCCCAGCAAACAGGGATCTGTCAGAGACTACTGGTAGTTTTCATCATAAATTCCAGCACTTCCCCCACTGTCCATTTGGAGCCCCAGAAGCTACAGGATGCTAATGTTGCTGTTTGCTGTCCTCTTCCAGGACCGCCTGTACTTTGTGATGGAGTACGTGAATGGGGGCGACCTCATGTATCACATCCAGCAAGTCGGCCGGTTCAAGGAGCCCCATGCTGTGTAAGTGAGAACTAGTGCTGTGCTTTCTCCTTGGGATAAATGGGTAGGTTAGTGGTTCCTTTGAGGGTGTTTTTTGTCAAAGAGAGATTTTTAAACACCTCGGGCATCTTTTTGAAAAAATATTTAGCCAAGGAAGAAAGGTGTTCTGCTTAATATGAGATGCTTCTTTTTTTCCTGACACCAGCTAAGAACCTGAAGCTCAGCCAGACACCATGGCTCATACCTGTAATCTCAGTATTTTGGGAGGCTGAGGTTGGAGGATCACTTGAGCTCAGGAGTTAGAGGCCAGCCTGGGCATCGTGACGAGATCTCGTCTCTGTAAAAAATAAAAAACTTAGCTGGGCATGGTGGCGCACAGCTGTAGTCTCTCCTAAAAATAAAACAAAACTCAAAGCTCTAAAACCACAGCTATTTCTTTATTTCTAATTCATGTCCCTGACTGCTTAGAAAGGCCCTATATCTTCCTTGGGGATTATCATTGTAGATTTTATGTGTCCATTTGCTAATATTTATTGAGAACTTACTATGAGCCAGGCCCTAAGTGCTTAACAAACATCGTCTCACTTAACCCTGAGAATAACTCTGGGAGGGAGATGCTACCATCTCTGCTTTACAAACAAGGAAATGGAGATGCAAGATTTTGAAAGCTTGCTCAAAATCATGGAGCTAGTAAGAAGCAGTTCCCGAATTCTGACCCCGGTTTTTCTTTGCCCATGTTCTTTATCTTATACCACTCTCCCTCTTAGATGCCTTCACTCCACGGGGGTGAAGGATCAAGGTGCTCAGTGGCAATGGTCTGTGGTTCCTGGGATAGGGAGACTGATTCTGGGTTGTTGGAAATGTGTTTCCTCTGCTGAGTCAATTCCATCCCCTTCAGTTCAATAGGCAGCTACAGTGTCTTCTTTTTAGAACACAAATTTCATCATGTCACTCCCCTGCTTAGGAACATGGCAAGTTATAGGAATTAGCAATGATAACCTCTCCTGGGGAGTTTGCTAAGATCTTATTGCCTCTCCAGAGAGCCCCCAGAGCTCATCTAGAACCCCACCTTGTCATACCAGAGGCTCGGTGGCTCCTACCCAGTTCAGCTTGCCCCCTCTCCTCCCACCTGGACAGGTTGTGAGCACTATGTTCTGATAGGATTTGCATTATTCTTGTGCTTCCAAATCTAGCCATTCATATCTCCTGGCATGACTCTAATAGGACTAGCTTTGCTTTTACTTCTAACATCTAATTGACCACAGGCTTTAGTTCCATTGTCACACAAGACACGTCAAGACACTTTACATAGTTCCCCAAAGCCCTGCCCAACCTTTGTGGCATAACTGGGCTTCCTAGTTCTCTCGAAACCTCTTTCTTTCTGGGTTGACCTTCAATAAGAGGTTACACTTTAGACAGATGTCGTTTCTTATTCCAGCTGCACCATTCATCTGCTATGTAACTTGCCCAAGTTAACCTCTCTAACCCTCAGTTTCCTCAGTTGAGGAATGGGGAGATACTAGTAGGACCTACCTTAGAGGATTGTTATTAGGATTAAGTCAGGTAATGCCTAAAATGGTGCTGGGCAGATGGTAAACCTTCAACAGATGTTAGCTGCTATTGTTAAGATAATTTAACTTGCTATATAGTCTGAAAGTATGATTCTCTCTCTTTTTGTGGGGGGTGGGGGACAGGGTCTCACTCTGTTGCTCAGGCTGGAATGCATTGGCCCTGATCATAGCTCACTGCAGCCTTGATCACCTGGGATCAAGCAATCCTCTTGCCCCAGCCTTCCGAGTAGCTGGGATCACAGGCATGTGCCACCACGCCCAGTTATTTTTTTTCTTTTATTTTTAGTAGAGACAAGGTCTCACTATGTTGCCCAGCTGGTGAAACGATAATCCTTCATCCAGTTCATCATATCCCATGGCACCCTCTCCACTATACGATTGCTGAACTTCTGCCTATCCCCAGTTTGTCCTTAAGGCAACCCCATCACCCTCTAAACCACCCTGTGAATCCATCCATACTCTCAGCACTTTATGAGCTATATAGCTGACCATCCATGGGTTCTTCAATGCCCTGCACCTAGTTCAATATTGTATTGAATTCTGAGCATTGCCAAGCATATGGTGTCCTTGAGTTTCTCCATCGCTTTTTTTTTTTTTAATTTCAGATTTTACGCTGCAGAAATTGCCATCGGTCTGTTCTTCTTACAGAGTAAGGGCATCATTTACCGGTAAGTGAACACTGCTGTACTTTCCATCTCTTCATCTCCCTCAGCTCCTCCCTGCCCTGCCTCTTTCTTCAGCTGCTTTTAAAATTAGAATCCGCGGTGGGGGAGGAATCCTCCAGAACTAACTTGGGCATGTGTTCTGCCAGGCAGCATCGCCCACTGCCCTGGCAAAGTTTGGGCAGCTCTATATGGTGGTAGAAAATCTCGATGGACTGTGTCACCAGTGACGGTTCAGAGCCTCAAACAGGAGACTGTTTGCTCTAAAAGGAGACTCACAGAGAGGACCCCAGTACTTCTTTCTCTTGCTTGTGGACCCTACATTTTAGGAGCAGGCAAATAATTTTGGCTGGCAGAAGGTGATGGATCACATTATTATGAAACATTATTTATTTATTTATTTTTTTCTGCTATGTAACTACAACTTGGAAATGGATCTCTGAGTGGCTGCCCTGAAAGACAGGATTAAGTTCAGGACTTGGCATTTGCTGGTTTTTGGAGGAGCAAATGGATGATCATAGCTGCATGAGTCATACCATTTTATATTTCATGCAAGGCAGACGATTGCACCCGAGGCTGCTATTTGTCAGCGAGTCTGGGGCGTACAATTCTCCTTGTACTACGTCGATGCAAATGGCATAGCCAGTGCAGGCTTGGGGTGGTTTGTTATGCAAGAGTGGCTGCAAGGTATGAGGCTTCCAAATAGCACTTGGCACGGGTGGGGGTCTATTTCAAAGATTACGAAGAACCACAAAAGTCTCTTCCATTCATGTGTTTGACACATATTTATCAAATCCTGCTATATTCTAGGCACTCTTCTGGGTGGTGAGCATACAGAAGTGAATAAAACAGATGAAACCCCTTGCCCCTGTGGAGTTTATCTTTCTCATGATGGGAGACAGATAAGTGAATCATAAAAACATAGTCTGCCAAGTAGTGATAAGTACTATGGAGATAAATCAAGCAGGGGAGGGTGCTGGTGTACACTGGGTGTTGGAGGGTTCTCTCTCATTCTGTAGAGAGCATGGTGACGAGGGCCTGGAGAGTTAGGGGTGACTTGAGAGTCCTGGGCCTTTTGCCTTAACTGTGGGATATGGGATTAAAAGGCATGAGGGGGCCTGGCACAGTAGCTATCACCTGTAATCCCAACGCTTTGGGAGGCCAAGGCAGGAGGAATGCTTCAAGCTAGGAGCTCCAGACGAGCCTAACATAGTGAGACCCACATCTCTAAAAATAAAATAAAATTAGCCAGGTGTGATGGTGCATACCTATAGACCTAGCTACTCAGGAGGCTGAGGTGGGAGGATCAATTGAGCCCAGGAATTCAAGGATGCAGTGAGCTATGATCATACTACTGCATTCCAGCCTGCGTGACACAGTGAGACTCTGTCTCAAAAAAAAAAAAAAAAGGCATGTTAAGATTAGCCCTGGTAAGTACAAGGCAGATAGCAGAGGCCAGGCTATGGGGTGCTGGTAGGATGGAGGGATGGGAAGTGGGGACCTTGTCAGAGGCTTTCAGAGTCCTGGGGCTTTTAGTCACACCTGAAGTGGTGATACGGAATCTATAGGGGGAAGGATGATCTTATTCTGAGGGCACAAAGTCCCAGCCATTCCTACTTTTTCCTAATGATGGAGGGAAGAAGGTCAAGAAGAGGAGTGGTTTTACTTGGCATATGGGTGATCCTAGTGAAAATGTAAAAATAGAGAGAAGAAGAAGAATTTAGAAGCTGAGGCAAGAGGATCACTTGAGCACAGGAGTTCGAAACTGCAGTGAGCTATGATTGTTCCACTGCACTCTGGCCTGGGCAACAGAGCAAGACCCTGTCTCTAAAAAAAGAAGAATTTAAATTTTAAATGGTATGATCATTCTGCCCACGCCCATGTTTGCCCTCAATGAACACATTCACTATGTGTACATGAAATGGCACATGGAAATCCTCTAATTCCCTTAGTTTCTCTTTTGACTCTCATAGTGACAACATCTTTTTGTGCTGAATATTATTCTGGTGTTGAAAGGTACACATGAGGCTGGGAGCAGTGGCTCACACTTGTAAACCCAGCACGTAGGGAGGCCAAGGGAGGCGGATTGCCTGAGGTCAGGAGTTGGTGACCAGCCTGGCCAACATGGTGATACCTCATCTCTGCTAAAAAATACGAATATTAGCTGGGTGTGGTTGCACATGCCTGTAATCTCAGCCACTTGGGAGGCTGAGGCAGGAGAATCGCTTGAACCCGGGAGGCAGAGGTTGCGGTGAGCCAAGATCACCCTGTTGCACTCCAGCCTGGGCAACAAGAATGAAACTCCATCTCAAAAAAAAAAAAAAAAGTACACATGATCTGCCATATGACATGATCCCTAAATTCAAGCAGATGACTTCAGCTGGTGCTTAAATAAAGAGACAGGGATCATGGGTGATTTTTCACTCTACATGATTTTCAACTTGGGTGCTGACATTAGGACCTAACTCCTATGTGGGATGTGCCTCTACTAAAATAGAACCAACTGGGTTCTTGAGAAGATTAAATATGGAACTACAAGTTTATTGGAAGAAAATCCACTCCCAGTGTAGGAAACAGGAGAGGAAATAATTAGAGTTCCGGTCAATTGAGTTGTGATTCAGGGCTAGTTTCTAATCAATCAGGAAGCCCCATTGGGATCTGGGATCCATGGATCCAGGTCACTGGCCAGGCAGGTGGTAAAATTCAAAGATTAGCATTTCAGGTGCTAAGATGATACCTATTCCAAAGCCCCTTTTCCTAAACTAACTACACACTCTCCCTTTCATCTTCCACTATTAATATGGTCTTTAAAGGGATATTTATCAATCTCTTAAGCCAGTCTGCATCTGAACCCTTCTTTTGTGTATGTGGAAGAACAGAGTCAATCTCCTACTATAAATAATGAAAATGACAGATACTCATTTCACAGCCACCCTGTAGCCAGGGCAGGCACACAACCCAAGCTCTGACAGTTGGTCATACTTACTCAAGACCTTGAATCAGAAACTAGTGGCCAAGGAAGCAGAAAGCATAGAATGAAGAGTGACCATAGTAATTAACAGCAGCTGCTTTCCAGAGGCAAGAGAAGAGGGTCTTAATAGCAATAGGCAGAGTCCAGCATTAGGGCTTTGTGGAACAAGGGGTGATGTCTGTGTCCCATGGCAGCTTGGGTGGTGGTGTCACTGGACAAGCCCTGAGTTGCAGTTAGGCCTCGTTTCAGGCTGTATAGACTCTTAATCTGGTTCTTCAGTCTCCTCAAAGATTCCATGAGCTCCCCAATATCCTTTGATGAATTCCTTTTCAGGTAAAAGTCATCATAGTTGGTTTTTGTTGCTCACTGTCCAGAACGCTGATGGAAATAGAGTTCTTGAAATTGACAGTCAAATGGAAATGGTAAAAAATAAATTACTTGACAAAAGATGTATGGTTTTATCATTTCATAGAGATTGATTTCATGGTGGTAATATCTTTTAAGATGTTACAAATCACTGCCTCCTTCATCTAAATCTCTACTTAATTGAACAGTTCTTAAGTAAAGAGGATGAAGGATTATGTTAGACTTACCATCTTTAAGGAACTGGAGATGTTGGGTTGGGGGGCGGGGAGGGAAAAAGATTCTTCCTATCAAACTTAGTGTCTGATTTACCTACCACTATCTCTGGAATGTGTGTTGGTTTTGCCCTTGATGGTTTTCTGAAAAATGAAAATAATTTCTCCATCCACCTTTTGAAGCAGAAATGAGGATTTATTACATAGAACAAAAGATTAGGGTGTGATATCAAAACACTGTATGTGACAGTGAAGATGACAGAGGTGCCCTCCAGCCTCAGGACTGCCTGGCTTTTGGCACCTGAAACTTCTTTTCTATAATAGATAAAGATTTTATCACTTCCCTAGTCTACCCAGCTGCCTGCTTCTGAGCATGTGGTCGAGCTGAAGGGATGTCATTTGTCACTATTAGATAAATCACATGTATCACATATAGACCTACCTAGTAAGTTTATGAAAAGCAAATTGCTGCAAAGCCTGGGTTTTCTGAGTCCCAAACTTTCACTCAAATTACGGTGGCTTGTAGATGAGCGTGAAGGCTGGATATGAGCAGCACCATGGACAGCACTAAAGGCATGGCGTGTTGGGATTGGCAAACATCAGTGGGCAAGTGCAAGTGGACCTCCCCCTCCCTTTGAATAAGGAGACCCCACAGACACAGATAGGAGATGTCAGGATATAGTTTTCAGATTGTATTCTTTTAGCTGGAAATGATGACAGCAACTCAATTCAAAGTAACTTAGGTTAAAAGAGGCATTTATTGGTGACATAACTTAAAAATCCAGGCGCAGATCTGACTTTAGGCCTGGATAAATGCAGAGGCTCAAGTGACGTTATGAGGGCACACTTTATCACCCTCCCTGTAGGCTCTACTTTCTCTATATTGGATTGCTTCTCTTCATCTGGTGACCCCTGGAGTTTCTAGACTTCCATAATACCACCCGAACAACCCCAATGTAAAATGTACTTATCCCTTTCCTGATTGTGCCAGCCAAAGTGCCAGCACTAATACTTAACAGCTTTGATTGGCTCAGATTGGATCACATGCCCTTCCTGAATCAATCACTGTGACCAGCAGGATGGAATATTTCCATTGGCCAGGACAGGCCCACTTGACCACTCCTGGAGCCATGTTACATGGAAGCCATGTTACACCCATGTTACATGGAAGAATTGAAGGAGGGTGGTTCTTCTAAGAAATATTAGAATGCTGTCATCACAAAATACTACAATAGGCAAAACCACAGATGCCCACTGCCCAATCAAGATGACCGAAGGGAAAGATCTGAATTAAGGAATAGATCCCCCTACCTCTCAGGAATTCGGACTTCCCCATCTTCTATTAGGACTGGGACCATCTGATCCATCTCTCAGCCTTGCTCACTGGTGCTGAAATATAAAGCATTGACATTGGAGTAGGTGTTTAGGGAGGAGGAAAGTGTGTTGATATTGGAGCAATCTTGTGTGCTAAAGACCTACAACTGTTCCCCAAAATGTCAAGCTCTTCTCATCAACACAGATGAAAATAAAAGAGAACACAGCACATATCCTTTAGGTTAGAGCTCAAATGTCACTGCCTTAGAGAGGTCCTTTCCGACTGACACCCTGCTTAAAGTGACTTCCTCGAATAATTATCTTATGTGCTCTTTATTTTCATCATACCACTTACCAGAATCTATAATAATCATGCTTATAGAGTAATTGTCATCTTTTTCCCAGCACTGAAATTTAATCTGAAGAATAGGAGGCTTGCTTATCTTGTTTACAGCTACATACTATACCTGGCTCCAGGCATAGTGCCTGTCACATAGTAATTGTGCAACATTTTTTTTTTCAAGACGGAGTCTCGCTCTGTCACCCAGGCTGGAGTGCAGTGGCACGATCTCAGCTCACTGCAACCTCCACCTCCCAGGTTCAAGCTATTCTCCTGCCTCAGCTTCCAGAGTAGCTGGGACTACAGGCGCCCACCACCATGCCCAGCTAATTTTTTTATTTTTAGTAGAGATGGGGTTTCACCATATTGGCCAGGCTGGTCTTGAGCTCCTGACCTTGTGATCCACCTGCGCTGGCCTCCCAAAGTGCTGGAATTGCAGGTGTGAGCCAATGTGCCCTGCCAAATATTTTTTGATTCAAAGAATCGATGGAAACTCCTGGGTCATGTCCTAGGAGGTGGCCCAAGAGATCAGGGAACACTTAGCATTAAATATTTCTTTCAATCAGCTTTTTTTTTCTTTGTAATTTTTAGAGATATTTTTAAAAATAATAATTTTGTGAAAAATGTATCTTCTTACAAAATATAGGGAGTCTTTAAGTTGCAAAGGGCAATTCCTGGAATTTTCCTGGATCCAAGAAGTGTCATGGATGCTCTGCCTTTTGCTTAACTTTCTGTGGATCTCCGTCTTTTTAGAAGTGCTGTCTCTTTATGTCCTTGTGAGACACTTGGCACAGTTGGCTGTGTAGAAAAAGAAAAGCACGGAGGTTTGCCGACCTCTTTTTATCTCCCTGCCAGATTGTAAGCTGTTGGAGGTCAAAGGCTGGTTTCTACTGACCTTTGTGCCCACACAACACCTAACACAGTGTTCTATGCATAATGAGTGGCTGTTGGTTGGCTTGAAATGCATAGCGTTTAATTAAATCTCTAAATTCTTGTGTCTGCCATAGTGACCTAAAACTTGACAACGTGATGCTCGATTCTGAGGGGCACATCAAGATTGCTGATTTTGGCATGTGTAAGGAAAACATCTGGGATGGGGTGACAACCAAGACATTCTGTGGCACTCCAGACTACATCGCCCCCGAGGTGAGAGCTGCCGGGCACACGTTCACATTGTGGTGATGTACCCTCTGCTCCCCAGATGGCTGTGTGAGAGCTGGGAAGGGTTGAGGGTGGTACCTTGCAAGGGAACCTCGGGCAGATTCTTATTCTATACTCTAAATCCTCCCTTTGAGATCACACATGCAAATTAATTTAGCACACATCCAGAAGCCCAAGCCCAAAATACATCAAGGTTTGGGAGAAAATTTAAATAAAACCCAAAAGAACCATCCAACACACATCAGTAAAATTCTTCGTCAAACTGTTGTGGCTCACGGCCATGTGATACCGCCTAATTATGACATTGAAATGTTTGTTGAGAGAAAAAGAGCAGATCCTCTGGGCTGGCATATGACATGGGATCTGTGTCCTGTACACATCCCTCAGCAGGAAAATGGACAATAGCCCATGATTTATTTATAGCATGAAATACTACCAGGCACCAATTCAGAAGAGTGAGTTAGATATATATGTAGATATGAAAAGATCTTCAAGACACATTGTTAGAGAAAAAAATCAAGGTACAGAATGACAAATACAAGGCCAGGTGTGGCGGCTCGCGCCTGTAATCCCAGCACTTTGGGAGGCAGAGGCAGGTGGATCACTTGAGCCCAGGAGTTCCAGACCAGCCTGGCCAACATGGCGAGACCTCGTCTCTACAAAAAATACAAAAATTAGCTGGGCGTGGTGGCACGTGCCTGTAGTCCCAGCTACTTGGGAGGCTGAGGTAAGAGAATCACCTGAGCCCCAGGAGGTCCAGGCTTCAGTGAGCTGTGATTATGTCACTGCACTCCAGCCTGGGTGACACAGTAAGACCCTGTCTCAAAAAAAAAAAAAAGAAAAAAAGAAGAATGACAAATAACAGTATGGTACTATTTATGGATGAAACAGAAATACACGGAACACTGTTCTGTTTTCAGTGAGTAAAAGCATACAAAAATCTGGAAGATTTCAAACTGATTTTATAACACTGGTTACCTCTGAGGATAAGGGAATTGTAAAGAGAAATTTAGCTATTTTTATATACTGCTGACATTTTTTACAAGGTAAATGTATTTGGGTATTACTTGAGTAATAAAGTAATTCTTTAAAATAATAAGGCTTTACTCAGACCCAGTGAAGTTTTCCCTATGTGATATGCTTTGGTCTATTATCATTTTGTTAATTAATTAGATATGACACAATCCATAACACAACTTCCTGATAGGCCAGGGGTTCCATAATCTCTGATTCTCAACTCTAACTGCAGTTTAGAGTCATAAGGGAGCTTTTACAATGTAGGATGCAGCTGGGGCATGGTGGCTCACCCCTGTAATCTCAGCACTTTGGGAGCCTGAGGCAAGAAAATCACTTGAGGGTAGAAATTTGAGACCAGACTGGACAACATAGTGAGAACCTAATCTCTACAAAAAAAAAAATTTAAAATTCTCCGGGTGCACTAGGTCACACCTGCTGTCCTGACTACTCGGGACGCTAAGGTGGGAGGATCACTTGAGCCCAGCAGGTAGAGGCTGCAGTAAGCAGTGATCATGCCACTGCACCCCAGCCTGGGAAACAGAGGGAGACCCTGTCTCAAAAAAAAAAAAAAACACACAAACAAACAAACAAAAAACAATGTGGGATGCCCAAGCCTCATCCCATTAGAATCTCTGCAGGTGGAGGCTCAGGATCTGTGGTTCTCAGAAGTTCCTCGTTGGTCCTGATTCAGGCAAGCACAAGAAACCCTGAACTGTGTTGCTGGTGAATTTGCCTCCCCTCCAGCCTGCAGATGGGAGGGATAAGCAGCAGGTCAGGCTTTGTCATGAGCTAACCACATCACCTTTGGCAACTGCTGTCATATCCCGGGCTCTAGTTTCCTTTGTAAAAGGATTAACTTGTTGGGTTGTTATGAGAATCAAACAAGACTTGAAGTACTTTAAAAGTGTGAAAACACTTTTTTTTTTTTTTTTTTTTTTTGAGACAGAGTCTCGCTCAGCGCCCAGGCTGGAGTGCAGTGGCTCAATCTCTACTCACTGCAAGCTCCGCCTCCTGGGTTCATGCCATTCTCCTGCCTCAGCGTCCCGAGTAGCTGGGACTACAGGCGCCCACCACCATGCCCAGCTAATTTTTTTGTATTTTTTTAGTAGAGACGGGGTTTCACCATGTTAGCCAGGATGGTCGCGATCTCCTGACCTCATGATCCGCCCGCCTCGGACTCCCAAAGTGGAAAACACTTTCAATGAGAAGTGTTCTCCTGGAATGCTTTCCCTTCGTTGTCTTGAGGGTTACTTCTCAGAATGCATTTCATTCATTCATAATTGACAAGTAAAATTGTATACATTTATCATGTGCAACATGTTGTTCTGAAATATGTATACATTGTGGAATGGCTACGTTGAGTTAATTAATGTATTTATTATCTCACATACTTATTTTTTTATGGTAAAAACACTTAAAAATCCCTCTTAGCAATTTTCAAGAATACAATAGATTGTTATTAACTATAGTTACTGTGTTATACGATAGGTCTCTTGAATTTATTCCTTCTACTTAACTGAAATTTCGTATCCTGTAATCAACATCTCTGCATTTCTGATTTTGGAATAGAAATCAAAGTGGGAGATAGAGATCAAGAAACAAACATTCACTTTATAGCCAAGTTTGCTCAAATACCCTTTTTGAGTTAAACAAGCAATAACTGAATTATAAAACATTCTAGGATTAGTTAACATTTTGAGGGCATAATATGTGAAAGCCACCTAGTATTTCATTCATCCTCACGTAACTCCATGATATAGAGATTATAGAATTTAAGTAACTTCTCCTGTGGTCAGACAGCCAACCGGTAGACAGCAGTCAGGTTTCAAAGTCAGACTGCCTAACCCTCAGACCTCAGCCTTTAGCCTTTGCTGTATTACCTCTTAACCTCTGACATGGTTAGTTTTACATCCCTGCATACTGAAAGATGGACAGTCACATGGCTCTTCTAGACTTTTCCATGTTCTGGCAGTTTGGGAATATGAATTAAAAACTTCACAACCATATATACCATATGATCCACCAATTCTACAGCTAGGAGTTTATCTTAAGGAAATACTTGGACAGATGTCCAAATATCTAATTACAAGAATATATGTTACAGCATCGGAAGAAACCCAATCAATTGGAAATTCATAAGATAGATTTTGGTATATCCATTCAACGGAATGCTATGCACAGATAAAAATTGATTATGTTCATATACAAATATTAAATTAGCAAGGAAACCTTAAGTGAATAACTGGCTTTATTAAAGATCTATTGCCCATACTCCCAGCGCTTTGGGAGGCCAGGATGGGAGCTTTGCTTGAGTTTGAGATCAGTCTGGGCAATATAGAGAGACCCCATCCCTACAAAAAATTAAATAATTAGCATGGTGGTAAGCACCTGTAGTCCCAACTACACAGGATGCTGAGGTGCAGGGATTGCTTGAGCCCAGGAGGCCAAGGCTGAGAGCGGTGAGCTGTGATCTCGCCACTGCACTCCAGCCTGGGTGACAAAAAGAGACACTATCTTGAAAAAAAAAAAAAAAAAAAAGAAAAAAGAAAAAAAAATCATCCAAATACTAAAGTGTTTATGTAAAGCACACACATACACACAGAGTTTAATATGTATCCAGAGAAAAGAGTATGGAATGAAGTGGACCAAATATTAGTCATAATTTTTCTCTTAATAAAGGATTATGGGTGATTTTCATGTTATTATCTCAGCTTAGCTATCTTGTATAAAGAAATATTAAAATAGTGACAAATGTTATTACCTCTTAAACGTTTTTATTTTTAATTATATCTTAAAAACATGTAACGTAAAATTTACTATTTTAACCAATTCTAAGTATACAGTTTAGTAGTGTTAAGTATATTTACATTATTGTGTAAATGTTGTAACTTTTACAGAGGAGTAAAGACAGTTTTTCCTTTTAAAAATTCCATGCTCACTGTTTTGAAAATAATAATAACAATACACCTTACTTAGTGCTTCGAAAAGGCAATGTGACAGCCACAGGTGTTTGCCCAGCTGCAGTTGCCTCTGCAAAGCATGTCTGTCATTCCCTGAGTAGCTAATGTAAAGAAACAGCTCAGGTGGGCACTGGCCTTCTTGTAAAAGAAGAGTGGAATCTGTTTCCAGAAGAAACATGAACTGCAAACCTCCCTGATAGGGTGCCTTCTCTTTTCTAGATAATTGCTTATCAGCCCTATGGGAAGTCCGTGGATTGGTGGGCATTTGGAGTCCTGCTGTATGAAATGTTGGCTGGGCAGGTAATTGAATTTTAAGTGATCGATAAGAGAAGTCCTCCTTACCCCCATCCACATGGTTTCTTTAGGAGAATACATGTTTGGTAACAGCTCATAAATTGGAACCTCTATGACTTTCCTGGCCTTGGGGTCATACAAGTCTGTGGTCATTTGAAAGCCTGGGTGTGTGGCTTCACTGTGGGCCCCAGGGAGGAGGGTCTGCCAGTTGAAGGGAGCTAGGGGGAGGGTTCAAGCAGGGATTCTTCTCCTCCCACCCTCCCCTGTCATACAGGCACCCTTTGAAGGGGAGGATGAAGATGAACTCTTCCAATCCATCATGGAACACAATGTAGCCTACCCCAAGTCTATGTCCAAGGAAGCTGTGGCCATCTGCAAAGGGGTAAGTACATCTCTTAAAGCTGTGACCAGGACCACCACATACAAGCATGCGGGCTGTACCTTGCCCAAGAACACCCCGCCAAGGGGGAACAGAGCCTGAACTCCACCCTTCACTCCATTTGCCAATATGAGAACTCTGGTGTGGAGCTGCTACTTCCCGGAGGAGAGAGAGCTTTTTTTCTGATGTGCACAGAAGTGCTGTAGAGAGCTGCCTGCAGCTGCATCTTGCTGCTGGCTGGGCTGCAGTCTCTGAACTAGCACAGGGGAATGCTTATTGAATGAATGAGGTAGAAAGCACAGAAATTTTGTCAAAGAGCTGGAAGTCATGGGAAAGGGCACAAGAAGTCTTTGGCACAACTCAGGCTATCTTGCCCTGCTCTGCTGTATGTGTTTAGTTAATACTAAGAGCGTGCAACTTTTGTTCTAAAAAATACCACGCAGTGTTGAGGTTAAGGAATTCTCTAGATAAGCAGACTGAAATTCAGTGTACTCAAAATCCCACTGTCCCGTCTCCCCAGACGCACACACAAATGGCTAAAAGGGCGTGCACGCTTGTACATCTACGGTTTATGCACAGGGCACCTGTGAAGAAAGCAGGACGTGTGTTTATGGGGAAGGATTGTTTGTTTTGAATCTTGTGTTGGACCAGGGCATACTCACAGTGACTTTTGTGAGATCCTAAAGATCAGCGACCCTCACCTTTGGAGCCACCAGGATAACCCGAAGTGCCTTACCAGAATGCACATGCTTCTGCCTCACCCCAGAGATTAAGTCTGGGTATGAGTATTTTGGAAAAGTCTCCATTTGGCTTGCAGACCACTACCTTTAAACATACTGTCCAAATGAAGTGATTTTTCAACTCTGATAGAAGCCTGAAATCAATAGAATTAGACGCCCAGAAAATATGTTCCACGCATAATATGCTAATAAAGGATTTGCTCTCCCTCCACCCAGTGGTACAGGTTAGAACATGGCCGTGCCTTAATCAGCGCGTTCCCACCTGTGTGTCTGAATAAACCAGGGCTGCCAGTCCTAGATCTGTGGGATGCTTGCAGACTTTTCATGCCCTACTTTGCTCTTCCTGACCCCAGCCAGATGCTGGATGCACTGTCTTGGGTGAAGGAAAGCTGGGAAACTCAGGCAGGCCAATCTGAGGCTTGGCCCAGTTTGGAATAGCTGGGCCAGCATCTCAGCCTAAAAGCGCCTTGTCACACTGCCTAAATTCCCACTCTCAATGAATCACCTAAGGTTTGCACCTCAGCTACATAGGCTAAGATGCATGTATCCCTGGGGAAACCACCTGTGAATTAGTGTCAATCCCGAACATCTAAAGTGAATTGCTTGAAAATATTTTCTTTGAGGGTGTGAGGCAGGGAGAGAGAAAATGAAGAATAGAGAGGGGAGTCCCAGAGGTGCATTAGGAACCCAAGCAAAGCCCATAAAGAAAAAGAAGGCACACATGAAGGCCTCTACAGGCCCCCGTAGACAAGTTATTGAAGGGTGGGAGCAGGTAGAGAGAAGGTGGTACCTGGAGCTTTTAGTTTGTTTAATAATTGTCGGCATATAAGGATCCAGAGATTTCTCAAAAACATTCAGGTTTCAGGTTTCTCTTGAAAAATCAGATCTTGCCACATTGGCCTGTCATTCTTACAAAGCACCAGTCAGCTGGATTGGAAACCATGGCCCTTTGTAGTTGGAGCTTGCCCTCTGTAATTCGCAGAAATTCTCATTTGGCCAATTCTATCCAAGTTCAAATCCTGGTTCCGGCATTAATTGCCGTAGGACCATGGGGAAGTTGTTTGACGGCATCTGCTGACTGGGGATAATAATAGCACTCCACATTGGGTTCTTTGCTGACTAAACAGCTGAATACCGTAAATCACTTAGAATAGAGGCTGGCACTCTGCTCTAAGCCCCTTGGAAGTTATTATTACTATTACTAGTGCTGACGCTATTGTTTTATCTGCCAGGTTCCTCTTGGCATTTGAGTTTGCATCCCCTGGAATTGCAACTTTTAAAGTAGGGGATTTTGGAGATCAAGGGACCCTTTGCAAATCTTGACCTTTCTACTTTCTAGGCGCGAGGTGTTTTGTTTTGTTTTGGTTTGGTTTGGTTTTTTTG
Organism: Hylobates moloch; assembly: GCF_009828535.3. Classification (NCBI taxonomy): domain Eukaryota; kingdom Metazoa; phylum Chordata; class Mammalia; order Primates; family Hylobatidae; genus Hylobates; species Hylobates moloch. Next base: position 75,940,236 of record NW_026652281.1, read on the forward strand.
ACAATGTCTCGCTCTGTCACCCAGGCTAGAGTGCCATGGAGTGATCGTGGCTCACTGCAGCCTTGATCTCCCAGGCTCCAGGGATCCTCCTGCCTCTGCCTCCCAAAGTGCTGGGATTACAGGCATGGGCCACTGCACTCAGCCTAGGTGCAAGATCTTAAGCCACTTCCTTTGCATCTCTGGGCTTCTGTTTATTTTAAAAAATGGAATGGTAGTACTCATTGAAAAGAGTTTTTGAGAGCATTAAATGAGATAACATAAGAGAAAGCTCCTTGCATGATGTGGGCACATAGTAGGTGTTTAATATATCCACAGGGTCCTCCCCTTCACATGCCTGCCCTGCCTGGACAGCTGGGGGTTCTAAGTGGGTCATGGAGGAGAGAGGATTTTCCAGGTCAGCTGCCTTCAGCTCCCGCTCCAATTAGCAGTTTCCCTGGTAGAGCCATTTTCTATTAATTCAGGACCCATAACCTTCATGATTAACTAGGGTGACTCTCTTACTATTGAGTTTGGGGACCATTATTAATTGAGTGGGCTGAGTCCAATGGGGCTCTTCCTTCAAGGAGGGTACTCCAAAAACGAGTGATGCTCAAGCGAACAGCCAAATGCTTCCTCCGGAACAGCGAGCCCCAGGCGATACGTCTGGGAGGTGATCAGAGATTGGAACAGTGATTAAATCCAGCTGTCTACTTGGCTTCGGGCACATTAGAGCAGAGTGCGGGAACTGGGCAGAAACTCCGAATTAATGCTGGATGTTTCTGCAGTACCTTTTCTTTGCTTGGCATCCTCCTGCTCAGACAGAAATTCAGTTGAGCTTTTGAAAACAGTCACGTGTTTAATTGAAGCAGTGTCCTTTATATGTCCATTCCCTTAAAGGCCCGATTTTCTACTAAAAAAAAATTAGTAAAACCTTACTCAGATGGCTGTTCCCACTTTGAACAAACTTGAAGCAAAAAGAAGCCCAAATAGGCCGTACCTCAGGGTGAAAACCAGCAGACACTGAACAGCTGAGACTGAACATAAAGCTCTAAGAGTCCTGAGCCAGGAAGAGCTGTTCAAAGCCTTGCCCTGCTCCTTAGCTGTTTGACCTTAGAGAGATGACTTTACTTCTCTGCACCTACATTCTTTACCTGGAAAATGGAGGATAATAGTTGCTGAGGCCTCAGAGTATTGTTGCAAAGGTTAAAGAGTAATGGGTAATGGCTGGGAAGCCTTTAGCACGGAGCCTGAACGCATATGACGTTGTCATGCTCAGTACATGGAAGCCGTTATTGATACTATTATCAGTGTGAACCAAAACCTCACTGCCCTTTCTTTCCTCCCATCCTAATCTTACATAAATGTCAAGCCTTGGCTCAATTTCCTCACCCTCCATAAACCTCTCCTGACAAAGCCAGGCCACAAAAATTCCTGAGAAAACCACGTGTGAAATGCGCTCCCATTTTTCTTAAAAGCCCAAGTTTTGGAGCTAGGCAGAGGTGGAGTCTGCACCCAGCTCTTACTGACTCTGCCACTTCCTATCTCTTGAGTCCTTGCTGTTCCTCAACTTCTCTGAGTGTTAATTGCCTTTTTATTCAAATGGGAAAAATAGTATACTCACCTCATTGGGTTATTATGACTATCAAGGAAGATCATGCATGTAAATAAAGAAGTAGCAGCTGGGCGTGGTGGCTCTCGCCTGTAATCCCAGCACTTTGGGAGGCTGAGGCGGGTGGATCATGAGGTCAGGAGACTGAGACCATTCTGGCTAACATGGTGAAACCCCGTCTCTACTAAAAATACAAAAAATTTAGCCAGGCGTGGTGGTGGGCGCCTGTAATCCCAGCTACTAGGGAGGCTGAGGCAGGAGAATGGTGTGAACCCGGGAGGTAGAGCTTACGGTGAGCTGAGATCGCACCTCTGCATTCCAGCCTGGGCGACAGAGTGAGACTCCGTCTCAAAAAAAAAAAAAAAAAAAAAAGAAGTAGCTAGCTTAGAACGTAAGTGCTCAGTTAATTTCCCCACCCTGGAGGATACAGTTTATATAACAAGTACATGCTTGTGTGTGTGACCACAAATTATCTTGTAAGGGGGCAACAGGTTGAGTGACTGTCCAACAGTGTAGGAATGAATTTCTGGGTTCATCCCTTCCCCATCATCAGCAAGTCCTGGGCAGAAGATTCTGTCATCATGGGCTGCTCAATGTGATGTCAACTCTGGAAAGCTTTTGGACTTGTGTGCTTCTTTCTTTTTTTTTTAATTAATCACCAACTCTTCTGTCTTTACTCTCCGTGCATTTGCTCAAGTCTTGAGATCGGAGATATTTTTATGCTGCTTTGGACTCATTTACAAGAGGAAGCCTGTCTGGTTTCATCTTGGAGCATCTATTCATCTTGTTATTTAGCACTCAGAGACCCAAAGATGGAGGGTTTTGATAATTAAGTAATTTAAATGGAACACCAAAGAAACCTCAGCGGCGTTGTGTGTAATGTATGGTACAAGGGAAATGAGCTGGGCTAGGTTTTGACTATTTAATGAGCTTTCGGAAAGTAATTACTTGAAACTTGGGCCCCTTTGACTAATACTTTTTCTTCTGTTTTGTCATTTTTGCAAGTGCTTTACTGAGAAATGCAAATGGTATCTGAATGAATGTAGCCTTTGCTTTTGTCAAACTCCAGTTTTCTTGTTGTGGGAGGAGGGAAGTTAGAAGATATTGAAACTGTCCTAATTAAATGCACTGGTAATTGCACAAAACTTATTCTTAAACCAAAATGGATAAATGGATCATGTGGCATTTCTTTTTTTCTTTCTTTCTTTCTTTTTTTTTTTTTTTTGAGACGGAGTCTCTCTCGGTCACCAGACTGTAGAGTGCAGTGGCGCGATCTCAGCTCACTGCAACCTCCGCTTCCCGGGTTCAACAATTCTCCTGCCTCAGCCTCCTGAGTAGCTGGGACTACAGGTGTGTGCCACCTTACCCAGCTAATTTTTGTATTTTTATTAGAGACAGGGTTTCACCATGTTGGCCAGGATGGTCTCTATCTCTTGACCTTGTGATTCGCCCACCTAGGCCTCCCAAAGTGCTGGGATTACAGGTGTGAGCCACTGTGCCTGGCCCTCATGCAGCATTTCTAACTTGAAGTTCACTGCCACATTCAGTCTTCTTATTGATTAACCATAAGAGATGATTGGCAGTGGGTCCTATTATCAGCTCCTCTCCTGCAAAGTCCTTGCTGGAATTTTTTGCTGGGATAAAAAGCAAAAAACAAAAATGAGTTGAAATTCTTCATTTGTATTTTCTTTCCTAATGCATTGGAGTAATAATTTCTGAGTGTCTTACATTTCCTTTTCTGAAACTCATCAAATTCAATGTTTTTCTTTCTCTTGAAGCTGATGACCAAACACCCAGGCAAACGTCTGGGTTGTGGACCTGAAGGCGAACGTGATATCAAAGAGCATGCATTTTTCCGGTATATTGATTGGGAGAAACTTGAACGCAAAGAGATCCAGCCCCCATATAAGCCAAAAGCTGTAAGTAGCCCGTTCTCTCTGACTGCTGGGTATTCACACACAAGGTATTCTTGCCTGTGCCCCGTGTTTTCCAAATGCTCCCTGAGGGGTAGACATCAATGTATCTACTGGAACATGGGTGTATGTATTCACGCATATGCACAAAATCGCTGGGTACTAAGATGGACATTTCCATTGGCTCAGCTTAGTCTCTATAAAGATGGAAACGACAATGCCTATTGAATTTTTGTTTCATCGATTCAATTATTGTAACTGTCTTAGCTGACAACTTTCTGAGAATGGTTCTTGGGTGAGCAGAGTTCAGATCCATTTTTGGACTGTGATAAAGGATCTAATTTTGCCCTCATTCTTTCTCTTGGTTCAACTGTGTCATTTTCTCTTCATACTGACATTGAAAAGGTCATGTTGTTTATCTGAACAGTATTTAAATTTAATTCTGAAACATACACTATGTCTGAGTCAGTAAATAAGATGGCAGTTCAGCAGCCAGCTCCCACCCAAGGTGAAACAGAGTGAAGCAGAGACTGAAGTCCTCTTGAACTGAAGACCCCCTCCTAGAGGGTTTGGGTGTGGAGATGGCTTTGACATAAGTTTTATAATGCAAGAATAAAACTCTCACATTTCCCACAGTCCATGTACCCACAAGAAGGTTTTCTATCCCCAAAGACTCAGCAGGAAGTACTTGTTGGCATCAGGAAAGAAGAGTTTACACCTGAATTAATCAAAATGTGATTCTGCTGGGAGGATATTTCTTTGTGAAATTAAATAGAGGGCAGACCTGGTGACTCGATGATGGGTTGTAAAACTACTGACTGAGGCTGAAGAGTGAACATAAACAACGTCATTAAAACCTAATGTTGTAAGGGTTTGAGTGTTAAGATGAAGAAGATAATAATGGTAGTTATTTTGATACTAGTATTGTTATTCATTTCTTGAGCACTTACGTGCTAGGCACGTAATGATAATAGTTTTGACATCAGAGGATTGTTATGATGCATAAAGCACTTTGAACAAGCCTGATACAGAGGAGGCACTCACAGAGAGCTGATCATGGTTTTCGTTAGCTGTGTCATACATTAATTAACGTCTCAGTGTAGGGTCTTTGAGGGGCAGAATCCTGCTGCTGCTATTCCTTAAGATAACATCTGTGTGTACATTGGGGTTGAAGAGGGCCCCACATGTCATGAGCAGCATCACAGCTTTTATAGGACCATTTGGAAAAAGATGAAAAGGTAACCTGGAAAGGAAGAGTGAGCTGTTTGTTCAGGAAACCGGGAACTGAGAGATGAGATGCATAACTTGTGTGGTTTTTGTGGGATTATTTATGAGATCTCCAAATGTGGACCTCCCTTTCCCCACTTGGCCAGATGCACACACTCCCATCCCCACCAGCATAGAACCCAGTGGACATCTGGGGGTCATGTTATAGCCGTAGTGCAGTGGTTTTCAAAGTGTGCTGTCTATCAGTATGCAGTATCAGTATACAGTGTCACAGCCAGCGGTATCAACATCTCCTGAGCACTTTAGGAATGAAGTTCTTGGGCTCCACCCCAGACCTCCTGAATCAGACACTCTAGGGGTGGGGCCCAGTGTTCTGTGTTTGATAGGCTCTCCAGGTGACTTGATGAGCTCTCAAGGTTGAGAATCACTGCTGTGGAGTTTGGTATTAGGAGCTCAGCCAGGGAAGCTAGGCAGAGACCAGAGGGAGGTAGCATGGGGAATCATCTCCTTTTTTTTTCTTTTTTTAAAGACAGGGTCTTCTTCTGTTACCTAGGTTGGAGTGCAGTAGTGCGATCATAGCTTACTGCAGCCTTGACCTCCAGGGCTCACGCGATGCTGTCACCTCAGCCTCCTGAGTAGCTGGGACTACAGGAGTGTACCACCATGTCTGCCTAATTTTTTATTTTTATTTTTAAATAAATGGGTTCTTGGAGAGGTGCAGTGCCTCATGCCTAAAATCTCAGCACTTTGGGAAGCTGAAGTGGGTGGATCACCTGAGCTCAGGAGTTCGAGACCAGCCTGGCCAACATGGTAAAACCCCATCTCTACTAAAAAAATACAAAAATTAGCTAGGTGTGATGGTGAGTGCCTGTAATCCCAGCTATTCGTGAGGCTGAGGCAGGAGAATCACTTGAACCGAGGAGGCGGAGGTTGCAGTGAGCTGAGATTGCGCCACTGCACTCCAGCCTGGGCAACAGAGTGAGACTTCGTCTCAAATAAATGAATAAAAATAAATAAATAAATAAATAAATAAATAAATAAATAAAGAGATAAATAAATAAATAAATAAATAAATAAATAAATAAATAAATAAATGAATGTGGTCTTGCCATGTTGCCCAGGCTAGTCTGAAATTCCTGGGCTCAAGTGATCCTCTAAAAACCTCAGCCTCCCAAAGTACTAGGATTACAGGTGTGAGCCACTGCACCCAGCCAAGAGAATCATCTCTAAGTGGAAGACACTGGTCCTCCTTCTAGTCAGGGCATGGGGTGGTGGCTTCCAGAAGAGGTCACAGACTCAGATGCCTACAGAGGCCAAGCAGATAATATGAATGAGGGAAGAGGGCTGGTGAGATAGAAGAGGAAGTGTTGGAGATAGATGCAAGCCAGAGAGCAGGTGAGCTACCTAACAGGCTCAGCTGATGTTCACCTCCCGATGGCCTGCCCTGCAGGATGCAGCCTCCGCAGGGCTGCTCCATCTTCATGGTTTTCAGGGGCTAGAACTCAGTGCTGTGGGATGCAGCAGACCTGTGAGTTGATTGACAGATCCTGTTACGCTCAGTGTAGTATGTAGGTCCTGTGTAGTAAGGGCTTAGTGAAAGGGTGTATAAAGTTAAGATGCTTAGATAAAATCTCACAATTTTGGCCGGGTACAGTGGCTCACTCCTGTAATCCCAGCACTTTGGGAGGCTGAGGCAGGCGGATCACCTGAGGTCAGGAGTTCGAGACCAGCCTGGCCAACATGGTGAAACCCCATCTATACTAAAAATACAAAAATTAGCTAGATGAGATGGCATGCATCTGTAGTCCCAACTACTTGGGAGGCTGAGGATAGAGAATCGCTTGAACCTGGGAGGCCGAGGTTGCAGTGAGCTGAGATTGTGCCATTGCACTCTAGCCTGGGTGACAGAGCAAGATTCCATCTCAAAAAACAAACAAACAAACAAACAAAACTCACAATTTCTTTTATATACCGAACAAATTTTTGAAAATTAAACACAGTTCGGGGCAAATAAAACACACCCACACCCATATGTATCCCATGCATTGTTGGTTTATAGCCTCAGGGGTAGTGATGGTTCAAAATCAGGTTGCTATTTAGCCAGCGTCTGTTAGCAATGGTTATGTACAACCAGAGTCCATTTTGACCGGTTAAATATTTTGAATAGCCCTGCTAAGCAGTAATGAATATAAAAGGTCTAGACTTGTGCCTGGCTCATAGAAAGCACTCAGGAAAAGGTAGCTGTTATTATCATTTATAATATAAAAAGATTACAATACTTAGTCCTTATCAACAAGATCCCTCAACTGTTCTGCATTTGATATGATTTCCCACTGACCTATGTCTTGAATTCCTCCATGTGCGTTTAACAATGACTTTCAAAGTACAGTGATCAGGCTGTGCCACATACTTCAAAATGTTCTGGTACCAGCTCTAAAGGAGCAGGTGCTGCCTTCAATCTCCTTAGACTGAATTAGAAATAATAATAAATGATACATCATCCAGGTACAGTGGCTCATGCCTGTAATCCCCACACTTTGGAAGGCTGAGGCAGGCAAATTGCTTGAGCCCAGGAATTTGAGACCAGTCTGGGTAACATGGCAAAACCCCGTCTCTACAAAAAATACAAACATTAGTGGGCACGATGGCATCACCTGTAGTCCCAGCTACTCAGGAGGCTGAGGTGGGAGGATCTTGATCCTTGGAGGTTGAGGCTGCAATGAGCCATGATCATGCCACTGCACTCCAGCCTGGGCAACAGATCAAAACCCTGTCTCAGAAAAAAAAAAAAAGATACATCACCTACCCGTTTTATCCAGCCTGCCTGTATGCTTTTTACATTGCAAATGCATTGCATCAGAGCCCTCCTCCCCGCAATCCCAGGATTTTATATTTCTCCTTCCTCACCCCTTCTTAACTGTCTGCCACTTCCAAAAGGCCCATGGTGAGCGTGTGCAGAGTTCCATGTGCCTTGTGGGATGTGAAAAGGCATGCATGTATCTGTCAGCGTTTCTGATTCATGCATGCTATTAAATAGAGTGTGGTGAGAGAAAAAACAAGGAACAATAACAGAGGATTATATTCAAACATCAGTGAAGGGTGCTGTTATTGGAGGTTCATTAAAATAACTTTAAATGGGTTTTTCTAAGTTGCTCCCAATGCCCTCTTTTACTGTGGCAAGGAGCTCTTCACAGAGCATTGTTTGAAACTGTATTGAAATACACTAGATTTGGTGTATTGTTGCAGGGAACAAGAGTCATTTTTTTTTAATGTTTGCCTGGTTGTGTGTTGCTTTTGCTTTAAAACACCCAAATGGCTCTCTGTTGCCCCAGTCTCATATCTATTGCTCCTTGGCATATATGGCTTTTGAGGTCTTCCAATGCTAGGTCTCTGTCCTCTTCCTAGCTTTAGCTCCTGACTCCAAGAACAGCATTCCTGGGCTTCTTTCAGTCCCTCAAACATGCAGTGCCTTCTTTTCCCTTGCCTGCTTCATCTGTGCAAAGCCATGCACCTGGGATGCCTGAAGCCCTTTCCTATGCTCTAACCAGCCCCCCGATCCCCACCGTGCCTTGCCTTTTCCCCCTCATCAAATCAGTAGAACATCATCCACTCAGGGAGGCTCTTGTTGATTCCTGAGTAGATATCTGTTACTGTCCCATCAACAAATTCATCACAGGTTGTAATAACATGTTCAATCTCATGCCTGTCTTTTTGACTACTTTAAGATTGTGACTTTCTCCGTGTCAAATCCCAGTGCCTAGCATAGGGTTTAGCACATTATAGGTGCTCAAGAATTCTTACTGAATGAGTGAATGGCCATAAAACAAGATGCTGTAATACCCTGTGTTGTGGAACATAAAGGAGTATTTAGGGATATATATTAGAGTGCATGGTGTTTTTCTTATGTACAGCAGGGTATCGCAAATAAATTGGTTGTTGTGTAAGTTACTACCCTATTTATAAAGGACTATAATTTGGCTGCTGATTTTGCAAACTGTCATGGCATCGTGTGGTTTTGCAGTGTGTGTTGGGAGAGGGTGCTGGTGAAGGATCTGAAGAGGAGATGCATTGAATCATAGGACTTTGGGTAGAGACATTTGCAGCTTCCTGCAGTCTAACCTTGCACAGTCCAATCCAGTGTTACAGACGCCATGATGTAGCCTAGCAGAGTGTCTTAAATTTTAATGTGCGTACACGAGTCACCTAGGTATCTGGCTAAAATTCTTACTCAGCCAGTCTGCGGTGGGATTTCAGATTCTACATTTCTCACAAGCTCCAAGGGGATAGGACACTGTGGGACCAGGGACTCTACCTTTATGTAGCAGGGGCTAGAACTCAGTGCTGCAGGGTGCAGCAGGCCTGTGAGTTGATTGGTAGAACCTGTTGTAGAAGTGCAGTAGGTAGACCCTGTGTAGTAAGGACTGTAGTGAAGGGGTATATACAGTTAAGTATAGAATGTTCTGGTGAAGTTATTGTTCAGGGCACACAGCAGGCTGTTGCTGGCCAGCATGTGGTAGGAAGAAGGTGGTGGTTTGGGTACTAAAGGGCGGACTGTGTCGCTGAGTGCATGATGAAGCAGTGGCTTGGGAAGAAGCATGTGCTGGTTCTGTCCTCTGGTGGGGATGTTGTCAGATATTGAGTCATCCATTCAGTGGGTGATGAGGTTAGGTAATGTTCTAGGTGATGGGAACATAGCACTAAAAATAATTAACATCTCTGCCCTCATGGAGCTTATATTCTAGGGAGAGTGGGCAAAATAATAAACATAGAAACAAGTGAAATATACAATGTGTCAGAAGTTGATAAACATTATGCAGGAAGCTGAAGTAGGGATGGAGATTGGAAGAGCCAGGTCAGGGAGATATCCATATAATAGAGTAGGTGGAGAAAATGACATTTCAGCAAATACAGGAAGAAGATGAAGGAGGTGGGAGCCATGTATATATCTGGGTGAGGGGGGAGAGTGATTTGGTTGGTAGCAGCAGCTGCAAAGGCCCTGAGGCAGGAGCTTGCCTGGCATGGTCAAGGGAGAGAAAGGAGTGCAGGTGGCTGAGCCAAGGGGTTGAGGGAGAAAGGAAAAGGGGGTGTGAGATCAGAGAGGCCAAAGGAAAGCACAGGCCACTGAAGGATCTTTGGCTTTTACACCAACTCATGAGCCAAGAAATAACATGTTCTGACTTTGGGTTTTTAAAGGATCCCTCTGAGTGCTGCAGGGACAAGGGTGAAATCAGGGAGACTGGTTAAGACTCTTGCCATAATCCAGGCAAAAGGTAATAGGAGCTTGGGCAGGTTGGAGCTGTTTGAGAACCCCCAAGTTGGCATCCTCAGGTCCTCCTCAGTTCCTGGCATCTTGTAGGCACTCAGTCATTGTCTCATGGGGACATGAAGGCACTGATGAACGTGAGTCCCTGCAGACTGCCCACATGATTGCTCCTCAAGTATAAAACATGGTAGCCAAGAGTTTCGTCCCAGTAGCAATAGGATGAATAAATGAAATAGATGGTCAGGAAAGCTTCTGTGATACAGAGTGCTGGCTTGCAGGGCATAGAGCAGGAAGACATGGTTGTACACTTGGCTGGACATCCTCCTGTCCATCCTGTTGCGAAGGATGTAGTGATATCAGAGGGTGCAGTGGCTGAGGGCTGTACCCAGGGAGTTGCTTTGTGTCTGGGTGATCCAGCTCAGAATTTTGCTGACTTGTAGCGAAAGATGCATTGAGCCCTTGGCATGGATGAGCATATTTGATTGCAGAAGTAGTAGTACATGGAGCTATAATGTCACAGGACAAGATATGCTAGGTAATATGTTCAAATTGAAATGCCTAATGGAGAGTTTGATGGCATTCATGTATTGTCACGAATTGGCTTAATGAAGTCCTGTCACTCTTCCTCTGAAAGGCTCCCATAGTGTCCATAACACCTAATGAAGGGCTTACTGTGAAAACTGGGTAGGGGGATGAGCCCAGGGTACAAGGATTCAGCTGCCTCAGAAGACAACCCAGATAGCAGCATAGAAGCAGTGAGGTGAAGAGGAAGAGAAAGCTAAGTAGGCTTCATTAGAGTCCTTGGAGTCTTTTCTGCTTTGTATTTATTTGTTTTTTCATTGTTTTTAATTAATTGCCCAGGCTGGTATCAAACTCCTGGCCTCAAGTGATCCTCCCACCTCTGCCTCTGAAAGTGCTGGGGGTTACAGGCGTGAGCCATTGTGCCTGGCACCTGTGGAGTCTTAAGCGCTAGAGTGTGTGTACAATGATCTGCCCAGTAGTAAACATGGCTCTAGTATTCTTTTAAAATATTATCAATCAGATTATCAATTGTTCTAAAATATGGTCAACCAGATTGTCAAGTGTTCTAAAATATGATGCATCTGATCCTCAATGCTCTCTGGGCAGGGCTTGAGGAGTACAACTTGATGAGAAGTAGACGTTAAGAGCCCCTTTCCTCCATTCCTGACATTGGAGCAACCATCCAGTCCTGTCTAGACATCACTAGAATGCTCATTCCCTCCTTCCTTCCATTCTAGCCTGTGTCAGGCCTCGCTAACTCCAAACCCACTTGTATGACAGACTGATTCCAATCATTTCTGCTCTTGTTACCGATTCTTACCTGCACTTTACTTAAAGCCCCATAATTTTGAGGCATCTGCACATTAGGAAAGGCTGAAAACCTGGCAAGCTTTTATAGCTTGCAAAGGTCCTTGTCCTATGCTCTATTAGTATCATTTCCAAAATACTACATGGGCTATCTGATCACATCCCATTGCCCGTATCCTCTGAGAGTCTAAATGCTGAACTGCTTCAGAAACTAAATCATACTCACAGGACTTGGTTTCTCAGCAATTTTATCATCTGAAAACATTGTTTATGTAGCTGGGGTCAAAAGCTTCAAGTACTGCTTTAATGAGCTGCGAATCTGTTCATGTGACATTCTCTTCCAAACCCAATTGCCCTTTACACTGTATGAGTAAGTGCCTCTGTGTGTGTGTGTCTGAATGTGTGTGTTTGATGTGCTGACATTTCTGAAATGAATCCAGAAAGTGTAACCTTTGTATGTTTGCTGTTAAAACTCCAAATTCAAGCCTTAAGAAAAGGATCTAACACTTACTCAGTATGATTTATTTAAGCACAGAACCTAACTCCCCCAAAGTATCAAATACTCAAGAGAACAATTCCTTTTTGAAAACTGTGATTTAAAATAATTCTCACAAAACCTTTACTGTTCAAATATATTAGAAAATATATTAAGTTTTTGTCTGCATCAGGCACTGTTTTAACTGCCTTCCATGAATTGCCTCATTTAATTCTCTCAACCCTATAAGGTAGGGTTATCACCACATTATAGATGAGGAACTAGAGCTTGGAAAAGTTAAGGCATTTGCCCAAGGTCCAGCAACTAGAAAGTGGAGGAGCCAGGACTTGATCCCTAGACTGTACACTGCCCAAGACCCTTGTAAAGATTATTAGAAGCACTTGGAGCCCCTGGTAAGGTTTGTGGTTGTGCTAACAGGAGAGAGTCATGATAACACCATCGAATGGTGTCTATTACATAATAGCAAAAGACTGAGTATTCTTACAATTCAAATGATTTAAATTTATTTTAAATATTGCAAAAAATAAGTAGCATCTTCACACCTTTTATAACTCGTTGTCAGGATTTTAAAAGATGCAAATCTTATTTGTTCCTTAGGGCTTTAATTTTGAGGCTGACAAAGACAGCATGCATTGACTAACCTCTGAAAGAAGGGCATGGCAGCATTGAAATGAGGCAGCCGAGACAGGCTCGTTAAGGAGTAGAGGTTTCCCTGCTCATTTCTGGTTGTTCTTTTGGGGTATCCACTGTGTGGAGTTTTCAGAGATCTTAATAAAAATATCAACCTTACGTTTATATACGGACAAACAAATAGCCAAGAGCCATTTAGGACACATAGCTTGGAGTCTGTTTGTTTCTCTCCACCTATCTACACACCCATGGAGAACCCATTTAAACTTCAGATCAAACCAGCCTCCCTTTAGATGGTTGGAATTGGCAGGTTCCTGAGCCAAATGAAGTTCCTAAATCAGTTGCTGTCTTAGTCCATGTTGTGTTGCTATGACTGAATACCACAGACTAAATAATTTATAACGAAAAGAAGTGTATTTCTTACAGTTCTGGAGGCTGGGAAGTCCAAGGGTGAGGGGCTTGCATCTGGTGAGAGACTTCTTGCTGTGTCATCTCATGGCAAAAGGTGAAGGGCAAGAAAGAGTATGCATGCATGTGTGTGCATATATATGCATATGCATGCATGTGTGTGCATATATATGCATATGCATACATGTGTGTGCACATGCAGGGGAAAGATAGGGAGCCAAACTCATCCCTTTTATCAGGATCCCACTACCAAGATAATGGTGTTAAGTTCTCATGAGGTGCCACCTCAGCACTGTTGCATTGGAGATTCAGTTTCTAACACATGAACTTTGTGGGGGCAAGTCAACTATAGAACCTACCAGATACATGACTTTGAGTCATGTATTATTATATTATTATTTATTATTATTATTGTTATTTTGATACTGGTTCATGGCCCAGGGATTGGGGGTCCCTGCCCTAAATCATGAGGAAGATTGAGGCCCATGGGTGCCACAGGTTGGTAGCTGTCAGCTTCTTACCACCTCCCGGCACCTCCATAGTCATCTTGACCTCCTTGCCTGGCTTCCATCTCTGTCTTAGCAAATATGTGTTCCCTCCCCCAACTCAAGTGAGACTTACCCTCACTCCTGCTCTGGACTCCACCCTCTCGATCCTTCGTGCTTATCTCCTCTGTTTAGTCTGTGTCTACAGCTTCTCTCTGTATCAACAAAACTCCTATGGTTTCAAATAGGAACCTGATTTAAATTGACTTTTAAGCAAAAAAATAATGATAGTTAGTATTCAGATGTAGATGGATCATCTACATCTGGTCCCAAACAATGCCAGCAGGGAAACATTTATCTATATCCCTTAGGATTACTTTCCCCACTGTGTTGACTTCATTCTTCATTCTCAGAAGGCTTTCTTGGGCACATAGCAACTCCCAATTTATGTCCCATTATCTCTGCAACTTCTACCAAAGAAAAGGGCTTCCTTTTTATAAAATCCCAGCAGCCTAGGACTCAATCTTTTTGGAAGACATTGGGTCATATGCCCATCTCTAAGGGAATTGCTCACTGCACCAGGGGGATGGAATATGCTGATTGACCAGGCCTGGGTCACCAGCCCCTCTTAGCCAGAGAGCTGGATCTAATCCAGACATTTTGAAAAAAGAGAAGGAATGTCCTATCTAAATCAGACATTTTGAAAGAAGAGAAGGAATATCTCTTTTAAGAAAAATAAAGCCACTGTCATGGCCGGGCACGGTGGCTCACGCCTGTAATCCCAGCACTTTGGGAGGCCCAGGCAGGTGGATCACTAGGTCCAGAGATCGAGACCATCTTGGCTAACATGGTGAAACCCCGTCTCTACTAAAAAATACAAAAAATTAGCCGGGCACAGTAGCGGGTGCCTGTAGTCCCAGCTACTCAGGAGGCTGAGGCAGGAGAATGGCGTGATCCCAGGAGGCGGAGCTTGCAGTGAGCCGAGATAGTGCCACTGCAGTCCAGCCTGGGCGAAAGAGCAAGATTCTGTCTCAAAAAAAAAAAAAAAAGAAAAGAAAAGAAAAATAAAGCCACTGTCACTAGAAGAAAAGACAATGCCTGCTGGCTGGGCAAAAACAGCAGCTGTCCTTTCTGACTCTATCCTGGCCTTCTCCCTTGTGCATAAACCTGCTATGTCTTTTTCGTGTTAAAAATCCCCTACCTCAAACCTGGGAATCCTCCTTACTACTACTCTTACTACTGCTATGACTACTACCCTACCTTACTTTGCATACAAACACACTTTTGAAAGAGTTGCCAGTTCCTGCTATTTCCACTTGATGACAATTTGTTCTTTCCTCAGTTTGGTGCAATCTGGCTTCTGCTCCCACCATCCTATTGATATTTTTCTCATTGAGTCATCAATGACCTGAAAACTGCCTCTTTTCATAAGCTTGTCTCATCTTTCTTGACCTCACCATATTATTAGGTGCTCTAATCTTTTCTCCTTTAAAAAAATGTGAAAAAATAAAATATTCAAGCAGCATCAAAAGCTACAAAGTGAAATTAAGACTCCCCTCACCCATGGCTCCTAGCTAGGCTTCTTGGTTCTCCTTCTCAGAGACACCCACTGTAACCAGGTTCTTGTGTGACCTTCTAGAGAAGTTGTATTCAGGCCCAGAAATAGTCTACATCACACACAAGGATGTTAGCATGCTGTGTACAGTTTCTGTATCTTGCATTATTCCCCTCTATCTTGGAGATTGTTTCTTATCTGCATATCTAACTCTACATTACCCTTTGAATAACTTCCTAGTTTCCTATATAAGTGAGTTTATCTGTAGGAAAAATGCAGAGTACCTTCCATCTTTTTAAGCTCCTCTCCTCCTTCATTTTTATGACATTGTGTGTCTATCTTAGTCTGTTTTGTGCTGCTATAAGAATACCTGAAACTGGAGCCAGGTGCAGTGGCTCATGCCTGTAATTCCAGCACTTTGGGAGGCTAATGTGGGCAGATCACTTGAGCTTGAGCCCAGGAGTTTGAGACCAGCTTGGGGAACATGGCAAAACTCTGTCTCTACACACACAAAAATTACAAAAATTAACCAGGTGGGGTGGCACATGCCTGTAGTCCCAGCTACTTGGATGACTAAGGCAGGATTGCTCGAGCCTGGGAGGTTGAAGCTGCAGTATCATGGTCACAGCTTACTGCAGACTTGACCTCCCAGGCTTAAGCAATCCTCCTGCTCGAGTGACAGAGTGAGACCCTGTCTCCAAAAAAAAAAAAAATGGATAACTTATAATGAAAAGAAATTTATTTGGCTCATGGTTCTGGAGGGTGGGAAGTACAAGATCAGGGGCTGCATCTGGGGAGGACCTTCTTGCTGCATAGAAACCTGATAGAAGGCATCGCATGGCGAGAGAGCACATGAGAGAGGGTAACTTACTTTTTAAATAAATTCACTCCCACGATAATAACATTAATCCAGTCACCTCCAAAATTTCCCACCTCTCAACACTGTTGCATTGGGGATTGAGATTCCAGCACAAGAACTTTGGGAGAACACATTCAAACCATATCACCACATTTGCTGATGTTCTTCCTACCTTCACAGCCACTCCCAATAGAAATTCCAACTCCACGAAAACTTCCAGTGACAGTTGAATTTGGAGGGTTGAGACCTGCTCATGACCCAGAAAGGAAAACAGAAAGCTTACTTTTTGTTTTGTTACAAGTGCAGTCTCTTAAAAGTAACCACAAAATGCCCCCCCGCAAATGGCATATGGAAAACAGCACAGAGATGGTGTGTGAATCTACTTGAAATGTCTTTCTAAGGAAGTGAGGCTTGGGTGGGACTGGAAATGCATCCCTTTTGCTCCCCAGGGTACACGTCTTTTTCTCACTTTCTCTAACTGGGAGCCCCAGGGCCTGGCTTTGTCTTGTAGCTTCCTGCCATGATGCACCAGGTTAAGGGGGAAGGTTTCTGTTCTATGTCTAAAGTAGCACTGGCAGGTCCTCATTCTGCTTGTAATTGGGATGGGAATATGGGTAGGAATTTGGGGTTTGGCAGAGCGTACAGGACCTCTTTCAAGCCAGAGCACAGCCCTATCAGACTTACTCACTGGACAGGAATGGGTCAGTCAACCCTCAGCAGCAACCACCAGCTACCATGTTAAGTATTTGATGTGAATGTTATGAAGTCATTCTCACCACACCCTACAAGAAACTTGAGCTTAGAGGACTTAGCTAACTTGCTTGAAGGTTGTATAGCTGGGAATTGTTGGAGCCAGGATTGGTACCCAGGTCAGTTTCGCTTTTAAGTCCATGCCACACAATCAGATACATAGTATGAGGCAATGGGATGTAATGGAAAGCCCATGGGCTTTGGGATTGAACAGATGGGCTCTGGATCTTGACTCTCCTACTTGACCCCATATGACCCGGAACAAACTGTTAACTCTTAAAATTATCTGTTAAGTAGAGATAATCCTTTCCCTGCCTATCTCACAGCCTTGTGGGAATCAAAGCTATAAAAAGATAGGTAAATAGAAGGGATAATTACTATTTGAGGATGAGTTTACTTGAAGCCAGCAATGTGGGTTTAGGATGAATGGTGAAGAATAGGTAAGAAAAAAAATGATACTCTGTTGACATGGGAAGATGTTTAGAGTGTATTTCA
>NW_026652281.1:75957282-76162817 GCF_009828535.3 Hylobates moloch
CTGGATCTCTTGTCAAATCTAGGATCAAATCATGGTCAGATCCTTAAACTCTCTAAGGCCATTTTCTCATTGCACAGCAAGGACTTCATGGAGCTTTTGGGGGGATTAAAGGAGGTAAAGCTTGCAAAACACTTAACACAGTATCTGGCTCATAGTTAGTGCTTAACATACACTATTATTTGTCCATTTGATATTTGTTCGTCCCTGGGTTCTAGAAATGCAGTGGTGAATAAAACAGATGTGATTTTGCTCTCATGTAGCTTACAGTCTAGATGAGAACATAGACAATCAACAGAGAATGAACATGTATTAATAATTATAGATTGAGATATACCAGATTTTATTTCTGTGAAAGAAATGAACAGGATATCTTGATAGAGAGTAACAGGAGGGAAGAATGGGGATCCACTTTATTTGAAGGTGGTCTGGAACAGCTTCTCTGACTAGGTGCCATTTAAACTGAGATATGGAGGAAATCAAAACACTGGATTTTATTTTTTAATGAAAATTAAGAAAAGCAAGAGCAAAACAAAACAGACTTAGTATCAAACACAAAAGACCCCTCTCCTACTGACTTCCTCCCTAAATAAACATAAGAGATAAAAGATCCCTGATTGTAAGGGACCTTCATTATTAGCAGAAAAAGGAGACTCAAATTTCTCTTTTTTTCTGCCAAAACCCAGACCACAAATGACTTTTTTAAATGATCAAATATGTATGCAGCTTTGAGCATCTGATTCTCCCTGGGTGGGTCCCTCCTGTGTTCGGCTGTGGGAAACTGGAAGGCATAGGAACGACCCTGCATTTCACTGGATGTGCACATGTAAAAAAGAAAGATGCGTTTGTCTTTTTGCCTAGGCTATGTAGCTTGGATGTCTTTTCATCATGACCTTCTGGTCTTGTTATCCTGAAGGTGCCCTGGGGTCTTGATGGAGGCTGGGCAGGTAGCTCCCCTGAGCCACTAGCCTCATGTTATCAAACTCGGCTAGGCAACAGACAGCAGGGAGGAGCCTTATCCTCTCCTCCACCATCTTACCTTGTCCATGCCCTCTTTTTACCTCCATTTCTTCTCCAGGCTCTTTCCTTTCCTCCTCCAAAGAAGCAATGTCTCGGCCGGGGGTGGTGGCTCACGCTTGTAATCCCAGCATTTTGGGAGGCCGAGGCGGGCGGATCACGAGGTCAGGAGATCGAGACCATGGTGAAACCCCGTCTCTACTAAAAATACAAAAAAAGAAAATTAGCCAGGCGTGGTGGTGGGCGCCTGTAGTCCCAGCTACTCTGAGAGGCTGAGGCAGGAGAATGGCGTGAACCCGGGAGGCGGAGCTTGCAGTGAGCCGAGATTGCGCCACTGCACTCCAACCTGGGTGACAGAGCGAGACTCCGTCTCAAAAAAAAAAAAAAAAGAAGCTATGTCTGTCTTGCAGGTCTCACTCAAGTGAGATGTCACTTCCTCCAGACAGAGTTCCTGGCCCTTCTTGGGTTCCTTTCCTCTGTGCTCAATGGCAGCACCTGTCCCATGGTCCCATGCAGTGGCCTGTGTGTGCATCTCTGTCCTCTGCTAGATTTTAAGCTCAATGGGGACAAGAACAGGTACCCTCTTATGTATCGCCAGTGTCTGGCATGCTGCTAGGCAGAGGATCTACAAGACCCAGATATTAGCCTTCCTCATTATCCCTTAGCACCAAAATACATGCCAAAGCAGCCACTTGTTTTAGAGTTTTTTTGTTTCATTTTGTTTTGAGACAGGGTCTCACTCTGTCACCCAGGCTGAAGTGCAGAGGCACGATCATAGCTTGCTGCAGTCTAAACCTCCTGGGCTCAAGTGCTCCTCCGACTTCAGCCTTCCAAGTAGCTGGGACTACAGGCATGTGGCGTCATGCCCTGAGAAGTTTTAAATTTTTCAGGGTCTTGCTATGTTGCCCAGGCTGGTCTCATACTCCTAGCCTCAAGTGATCCTCCTGCTGCCTTAGAGTATTTTACTAAGATGAAGCATGTTAAAGTAGCATCAGGCTAACCTTAACAATTTACCCAAATACTCCCATTCTCTTTATTTCTATTTTTCAATTTCTTCTATGATAATTGCTCTCTCATTCAAAATAGCTTTCACAGCTTCTTTTCTTATTACAAAATAATAATAACAATACCTGATTGTTATGTAAATTAAAAAAAAATCAAGCATAAAGGGGAAAAGGAAAAAATTAAAACCATCTGTAATTCTTCTAATTTCCATAAGCCTGTGTATAAAATGTGTACAGATATTACATATACATTTGTGTATATAACTTATAGAATGGGAGGATACTGTACACACTGTTAGTAATTATATAACTATGTCATTTAATATTCTTCTACATCTTCTTTTAATTTTTAAGAGTGTTTTGCATGGTAATACATCAAATAGATGTATCATTATTTATTTAACTGTTTTCCCTATTGGTCCATAGTAGATTCCCAATTTTTTTTTCTCTAGCGGTTATTTGATGAACACCCTGTATTCTGATGGGATAAATCCAGGAGTATAGAGGAGAGGTCAGGAAAAACCTCGTGGAGGAAGTGACACTGCTCTGGAGACAGAAAGGATGCACTGGAGATAGCTGGATGAATGGGGAAGGAGTGGAAGGCAAGTGTTCCTGGCAGAGGAGACAGCCTGTGCAAGGGCTTGGAGTCACCTCCAAGAGTTCATGAGTGTTCCTGGAACTGGAAATACTTCAGTATGGCTGGAGGGTGTCTCAGGGGGTGGGGGACATGGGCAGGGAAGGGGCCATTGACCAAGTGTCCAGAAACAGGTCCTAAATGGCCCCTTAAGCCATGCTAAAGAGTGTGGGCTTTGGGCAATGGGGAGCTATTGCAGATAAGGGCAGGGAAATGGCATACTCCAGTCAGCATCTTTAAAAGATCCCTTTAGCTGGCCATGGTGGTGCACAGCTGTGGTCCCAAGCTACTCACAAGGCCAAGGCAAGAGGATCCCTTGAGCCTTGGAATTCAAGGTGGCAGTGAGCTATGGTCACGCCACTGCACTCCAACCTGGGAAAGAGAGCAAGACCTTGTCTCAAAAAACAAAACAAAACAAAAATGAGATCCCTGTGGCAGTGGTGACCAAGACAACTCCACATTCAACAGCAAGACTCTGTTATTAACTCAATGAAACAGAAATTAAAAGAGAAGAGAAAAAGAAAAAGAGCTTACGTGTAACAGGTCACAGATAAGCTTTTCAAACTGTCTAGATTCTTAAATTCAGGAGCGTAATTCAACAAATCAACCTTCTTACTCCTCTCCTTAATCCTGAAAGAGGTGCTTGTGGTTTAAATAACCCAGTTGGTTTCTGGCCCCCATTTCTGTTCCAGGAGCCCCATTGATGTACCCTGATGACAAGGGGGTCGGATTTTCTTTTTTTTTGTTTAAGCTGAGTGAGGCTGAAGTGTTCACCCAAGACAAGCCAGAGAGGCAGGTGCAATCCATGGTGCGTTTTTAATTAGATCCCAGCCACTGAGCTGCCCATACTTCAAGGACACAGCAGGCAGGAAACTGATCTGGGCTGTGCCTCCCAAGGGCTGACGTCTCCATTTAGGGAGCGCTCCTGAAGCTAATGGTCAGTGACAGCTCCATTTGAAAAACACAGAAACACTTAACAGGGAGGCTGTGATCTGCCAGCCCTGTAAGCTGCTGATTAGCAGGGAAATCACGCTCCCTCTGTATCGCACCCCCTTGGTTAACCCCTGTTCTTGCGTCTTCTCTGTGCTATCTCACTTAAAGATTTCATTGTTCTCTGAGGCAGGAGGGAGGGGGGAGAGGGAGGGGGAGGTTGTGGAGCTGCCAGAAGCTGTTTCACTGTCTCCCATCACAGCCTCTGGGGAGGCCCAGGCGAAGCAACAGCCTTCTGGTGTGGATGGGAAATTGATGGTTTTTAAAGAAAAATGGTCCCTGAAGATGCTCCGTGTCTCAGCTAATGTGCCTCCTACACTGGCTGGCTTGGGTTCCAACACCCAGGCCAAACAGAAACACGCACACGTCTGCCTTATAGTCACACCAGGATGCCATACCAGCAGTCCCTGCCACCATCACCTCTTTGTTGTCTGCTCCACCTCCCTTTTCTACAGTCCTAGCCACCATTCCTCTCCTGTGGATGACTGCAGCAGTCTCTCCCCCATGCCACGGCCACCAATCTAGCTCCCCAAACCTCTGCAATCCCCACACTGCAGCTGAGGGGACTCCTTCACATGTCCCCTGGAATTTTGAACTTATCAAAAAGGAAAGCAAGTACTAAATTTCTCCCCTCAGATAGGCTCTACTCCTCGTGTTCCTCTCTTACTAAATAGCTCGGGCCAAAAATGCCAGGGTCACCAACAATGCCTCTCTTCCTCTCATACCCCACACCCAATCCATCAGCAAATCTTGTCAACTCTGAATTCAGAACATACCCCACATCTGAATGCATCTTTCCATCCCCCCACCAATCACCTTCCTTCAAGCCCCCATCATTCTTACCTGGATTATCGTAACCACCTCCTCACTGGTTGCACTGTTTCCACTATTGTCCCCCGCTCATTTAATCTATCCTTGTACACCACACCAGTGATCCTGTTTAAATGTTAGTCAGGGCCAGTCTTGGTGGCTCACACCTGGAATTCCAGCACTTTGGGAGGCTGAGGTGGGAGGATCACTTGAGGATAGGAGTGCGAGACCAGCCTGGGCAACATAGCAAGACCCCCCACACACACACCCCGTGTCTACAAAAAAAAAATTAGTCCTGTGTGGTGGTGCACACCTGTAGTCCTAGCTACTCATGAGGCTAAAGTGGGAGGATTGCTTGAGCCCAGGAGTTTGAGGCTGCAGTGAGCTATGATCGTGCCTCTGACTCAAGCGTGGGCAACAGAGCAAGACCATGTCTCTAAAACAATGAAATACTATAAAAACAAAACATACATCATCATATCATTCAGGGCTCAACATTCTCCAGCAGTTTCTCATCGAGCTGAGATGAAAATCCACTGTCCTTACATGGCCATCAAGGACCCTGCTCTGGCTCGTGGCCCACTCTGTGGCCCCTTGGTCACTCTGCTCTGGCCATACTTACCTCATTGCTGCTTGGTGACTGTGCCAGGTGAGCTCTGTCTCAGGGCCTTTGCACTTGCAGCTCCCTCTGCCTAGCATGCCTTTCCTCCCGACATTCAAAGGGCACCCTCTCTCACTTCACTGAGGTCTTGCTCAAAGGCCATTTCCTCCAAGCTGAAAATGGCATCACTCTCACTCCATCCCCTGGCCTTTCTTTTTTTTCTTTCCTTTTTTTTTTGTGAGACAGAGTCTCACTCCGTCACCCAGGCTGGAGTGCAGTGGCTTGATCTCTGCTCACTGCAACCTCTGCCTCCTGGGCTCAAGTGATCCCCTCACCACAGCTCTCCTGAGTAGCTGGGACCACAGGTGTGCACCACCACACCCAGCTAATATTTGTATTTTTGGTAGAGACGGGGTTTCACCGTGTTGCCCAGGCTGGTCATGAATTCCTGAGCTCAAGTGATCCACCATCCTTGGCCTCCCAAAGTGCTGGGATTACAGGCTTCAGCTACCCCACCCGGCCTTGGCTTTATTTTTCTTAACATCACTTATCTCCCTCTGACACTAAAATATATATTCACATTTACAGTTACAGTCTTGTTTGTTGCTTCTCTTCTCCAGTAAAATGTAAGTTCCATGAAGCATGGATTTTGTATTATTTTCTACTAGCACAGAGCCTGGCATGTAGTGGGTGCTCAATAAATCCGTCTTGAATGAGAAAATGAATAAACAAATGAATGAATCTGGACAACAGTCCTAACCACAGTGAGTTTACCCTGAGGGGTCATCCTTCTGTGGGAGTTTCCCTCCACTGGCCAGCAGAACAGACAGCAGGTCTTCATGCTGTGTCAGAGGGTTCTCATTTTCTGAGACCTGAAGCCAAGATAACAAAAACAGCAGAAACAATTTAGCTTGGAATGACAAATAGGTTTCCTTAAGTCTGACAAGAGTCTTTTAAAAATTCAAGACTGTTTCCTTAGTATTTAAAACTTAAACACCATGCAAATGCCCTATTATAGGAAACATATGCTGTCTGTCTGTAGGGATTTGGAGTAGAAAATGGGAACTAAATAATACTTGGAGCCATGATGCGTTGATCACATACTCAGTACCTGTTACTTGCATTCTCTCATTTTATCCTCGTATCACAACCCCAATGTGATAGGAATTAAAATTGCTCCCAGTTTACAAAAGAGGAAACTGAGACTTTAAGGAACTTGCCCAGAGTTGCACAGATAGTGGGCAGCATAATGCCGGGGTTTGAATTCAGTCTACAGACTCACTTTTTTTTTTCTTTTTTTTGCGATGGAGTTTCCCTCTTGTTGCCCAGGCTGGAGTGCAATGGTGTCATCTCAGCTCACTGCAACCCCTGCCTCCCGGGTTCAAGTGATTCTCCTGCCTCAGCCTCCCAAGTAGCTGGGATTATTACAGGCGCCTGACACCACGCCTGGCTAATTTTTTGTATTTTTAGTAAAGGTGGGATTTCACCATGTTGGCCAGGCTGGTCTCGAACTCCTGACCTCAGGTGATCCACCTGCCTCGGCCTCCCAAAGTTCAAGGATTACAGGCATGAGCCACCGCGCCGGCCCCAGACTCACTTTTACTCAGATAAGAAGTGAGCAGGAGGCAGAAGCTCTTGGAGACCTAAGTCCCTTGCATGCACAGCAAATACTTCTGCTTCCCTCAACAAAAAGGCTTTGAAGAAGAGCATGCACCTCTTGACTTTCTCAATGTACCTTCACTCCTCTAGCAACTGAAGTTCAGTGGCAGCCCTCCATTTCTCATCAGTATTGCCCCAGTTGCCAATTGGCAATGATCCTTTTTCGGCAACTCTCCTATTTGACCTCTTAAAGATATTTTAGTTATACCAATGCCCTTCACCTGAGGTTTCTCTCAGTCCTTAGCTTGGCTGATACTGTTCTCTCCTGGTTCTCCTCCTGCTCTCCTAAGACACTTTAAGGAGCATTTTTATCATGGGCAAATGGAAATAAAACACCTATTTCACAGAGTTGTTACATGAATGAGAAAGGTCATATATGCAAAGACACTTGGCAAATGTCTGTTTCATTGAAAGTGCTCACTGGTTTTTATTACTCTTGTTATCTCTTTCCACTCCCCATATTCTGTGCTTTTTTTTTTTTTTTTTTTAAAAAAGGTTTTTCAGGCCGGGCGCGGTGGCTCACGCTTGTAATCCCAGCACTTTGGGAGGCCGAGGCGGGCGGATCACGAGGTCAGGAGATCGAGACCACAGTGAAACCCCGTCTCTACTAAAAATACAAAAAATTAGCCGGGTGTGGTGGTGGGCGCCTGTAGTCCCAGCTACTCGGAGAGGCTGAGGCGGGAGAATGGCGTGAACCCGGGAGGCGGGGCTTGCAGTGAGCCGAGACTGCGCCACTGCACTCCAACCTGGGCGACAGAGCGAGACTCCGTCTCAAAAAAAAAAAAAAAAAAAAGGTTTTTCAAGACCTCTCTCCTCCTGTGCTTTTTTTTTGTTTGTTTTTTTATTTTTTCCTTTTTTGAGTCAAGGTCTCAATCACTGCCCAGGCTGGAGTGCAGTGGTACAATCTCTGCTCACTGCAACCTCTACCTCATAGGCTCAAGCAATTCTCTCACCTCAGTTTCCTGAGTAGCTGGGACTACAGGCATGCACCACCATGCCCAGCTAATTTTTTAAAGACAGGGTTTTGCCACGTTGGTCAGGCTGGTCTCAAACTCATGACCTCAGGTGATCTGCCCACCTCAGCCTCCCAAAGTGTTGGGATTACAGGTGTGAACCACCACACCTGGCCCAGAACCTGTGCTTCTGACTCCCTCTGGTCATCACCAGGACACTCATTGGCCTCTCAAAGTCGTTATCCAAAATGGAATTAATCATCTTTCTCAGTTTTCCCACTTTCGCTGTCTCATTTCATACAACCACAGTCTCTGTCATTCAAACCATAGACTTCATCATCCCCATCCTTGTCTTCCCGCTGGCCCCTTCCCCACTTCATTGGTCAATCAGCCACCAGGCTGCCACCATACTAGTTTGTTTGTTTGTTTGTTTGTTTATTTATTTATTTATTTATTTATTTTGAGAGAGAGTCTCGCTCTGTCACCCAGGCTGGAGTGCAGTGGCGTGATCTCAGCCGACTGCAACCTCTGCCTCCCAGGTTCAAGCGATTCTCCTGCTTCCGCCTCCTGAGTATCTGGGACTACAGGTGCTCATCACCATGCCTGGCTAATTTTTGTATTTTTAGTAGAGATGGGGTTTCACCATGTTGGCTAGGATGGTCTCGATCTCCTGACTTTGTGATCCACCTGCCTCCTCCTCCCAAAGTGCTGGGATTACAGGCGTGAGCCACTGCACCCAGCCACTGTACTTGTAAAAATGGAGCCAGGAACTTGGGCTCTGATGTCAGATGGACCTGGTTCATCTTGCTCTGCTATTGGTTCGCTGCGTGACCTTGAACAAATTACATAATCTCCCTGGTCTCAGTTCCCTCATCTATAAAATGGAGATAATAATAATACCCACTTCATAGGGCCATTGGGAAGATCAAATAAGGTAATGCAAGTAAAGAACTTTCCAGTAAAGAGCATTTTGCACTGGCATATAGCAAATGCATAATAAATATCAGCAGTCATAATTATTATTACTCCTATTACTATTATACTATTAGGTTGTGGTTACCTCGTAGAGATACTGTGTTGGAAACACACAGAGCTTTTGGGCAAATGGGTTTTGCTGGCAAAGAACAAGGAACCCCAAACTAGTGGTTTGCCCTTTCTCATTAGGTGGGAATTAGCATGTACAGGTGTGAGCACTCATGCATGCATGCACACATGTGCAGACATGTACATACACTTTTGTGTTATAACTCTGCCTCAGATAGGGGCCTTTTTAATATAGAAAGACCAGCAGGATGGGTGAGAAATGGCAATGATTTTCTCTCTAGAACCTGATTGCTTCACCAAACAATTGTTTGTATTTCCTCCCACATCCCTCCTTCCTAATTGAAGAGGGAATGACTGAATTCACCTCCTGGCACCTTGCATTTGATGGTCAGTGACTGATCCAGCTAACCAGGGGCCTCGTGGTTGCCCAGGCATTGCACGCATCAAACCCAGATTTTCATTGGGATCTTCCTCCATTGGCTGGAGTTTATAAGTTGTATTCTGTTGAGCTGGAAAACATCCACTGCTCCTGATTGAGAGCTGGAGGACAGCACTTTGAGGGGTCTGCTGCTATAAATACTGGGATCTCCCAGGTGATGTATAAATGAGTCATTACTTTGCATCTTGCACCACCTGAAACATCTCAGGTGCCTTAATCCCATGTTTTTCAACAGATGAGCTTGGCTGACTTCTCGGGGTGGGTTGGGGGGACATGCCACATGCCTCTGGCCCCACCATCTCATGCCTTTGCCATCCATCTCCTAACTGCCCAGAAGGACACCAGGAGCAGCTCATGAGCTACAAAAGCTGAAGGTCGGGAACCCAAGGTCGTGCACCAAAGGTCATGAGAATTTTGCATTTTATGTTGCTCTCATTTCTGATCATTTGAAACAAGCTCTCTGAGTTTCTGAAAGGGAAGGGAATGGAGAAAAGCACACCCAGTTATGCTAGGTTCTGTTTTATTTTGGCTTTTGTTTTTGTTTTTTTCCCACCCACCACAAGTTCTTTTCTTCCCCTCTCATAGTGTGGGCGAAATGCTGAAAACTTCGACCGATTTTTCACCCGCCATCCACCAGTCCTAACACCTCCCGACCAGGAAGTCATCAGGAATATTGACCAATCAGAATTCGAAGGATTTTCCTTTGTTAACTCTGAATTTTTAAAACCCGAAGTCAAGAGCTAAGTAGATGTGTAGATCTCCGTCCTTCATTTCTGTCATTCAAGCTCAACGGCTATTGTGGTGACATTTTTATGTTTTTCATTGCCAAGTTGCATCCATGTTTGATTTTCTAATGAGACTAGAGTGACAGTGTTTCAGAACCCAAATGTCCTCAGGTAGTTTGGAGCATCTCTATGAGATGGGATTATGCAGATGGCCTATGGAAAATGCAGCTGCATAATTAACACATTATCAAAGTCCTCTTACAATTTATTTTCCGCAGCATGTCAGCTAAGTAGACCCAATGGGGAGAGAAAATGCCTGCTTTCTCTCCCTCTTTTTCTGCACTGCCATATTCACCCTCAACCATCCAATCTGTGGACAATTGGATGTTAGCGGTACTCTTCCACTTCCGGGCCTGAAGCTTGGCTTGTATCCAAGTGTATGGTTGCTTTGCCTAAGAGGAATCCCTCTATTTCACCTGTTCTGGAGGCACCAGACCTTGAAAAGAACATGCTCAAAATAAAATGTTATTTGTTATTTTTGTAAACTCAAAGTTAAGATGATCAAAGTTCTAAAATTCCAAGAATGTGCTTTTAGACGGTCTCAATCTAAAAGTACTTCAAGGGGTCAAAGGGCAACCAGCTTGGGTGCTACCTCAGTGTTGTAGTTTCTGATACTTTATGTCTTTGCTCACCCTCATCCCCAAACTACTTGAAAAGGGCATTTGGCACCACTCCCTGAAACAACAGTCACTCTAGCAAGGCCCCCAAAGGGCCCTGGTTTTACATTACATTTCAAACTTTATTTGCTTTGGGGTTTTGTTTCTGTTGTTGTTCAAATGCAAAAAAAAAAAAAAAAAAAAAAAAAAAGAAAAAGAAAAAGAAAAAAGGTGACTCACATTGTTACACATGCTTTAAAATATGTGTTCAAATGTTATTAACCACAATGACGACCTGCTTTGATTTAACCAAGAAGATGGCTGCAGAGCTTAGCAGACTCAGGCCTGTGGGAATGGGATTTGTTACAAATCTAGGTTTGTTACTGGCTTTAGAAAGCTAATTAAATGCTCTGAAAAAGACACCGTTTCTTGAAACAAAGATGGTTGTATTCCTCACTTTGATGTTGTTTTGCAAGATGTTTGTGGAAATGTTCATTTGTATCTGGATCTCTGTTATGTGCCATTTTTCTTCTAGCATCGAGATACAATAAAAAAAAAAAAAAGAAAAGAAGAAGAAATACTATTTCAAGGAAAACTGATCTTTTTGAAAAACATGGACCTAAACTACAAAGTGGGAACTGAGGAGGGAACTCAGGAGAAAGGAACTAACTGCGGAGCTTTAATCTTGGCCCCAGTGTTCAGCCACTCGGAGGGGTGGGGGCTGTGGCCCATTCAGGGGCTGCTGGTGGCCTGTAGTGGGGTGGGATGACCTGGCCAGAGCCAACGAGGATACTGGAGCCCAAAGTCAAGTTTAGAGACCAGCTGGGAACATGAATGGGGCTTTTGATTTCTTATCAAAATCACCACTCCTCCCAGCTCGGACTAAATATTCTTTCTAGTAAGCAGCTTTATGAGCTCCCTGAAGCCCAAGGAAACCCTTGGGTGGGAGAAATTTCATTTCTGTCTGAGCAGATTAAGACAGCAGGTGACTCCTCCTCCTCACCTGCCATGTCCTGCTATTCTCAGGCAGCTCTAAGGAGAATTCTTATCACAGTTCAAGTGATTTCCAGCAGTTCCAGGGCTTCTGAGAGACCATCAAGGGAACTTTAACAACTTGACAAATGTCCTTGAAGTAAGATGTCTCATCTTTAGGGAAAAATGGGGTTTGGATTTCTGCTTAGGCAAAGTCTCCTGCAGTTCCTCCTTCTCTGTCCTCTTCTTGCTTCAGGCTTGGGGACCGTCCCTACTGTCCCCACTGTGGTGGCTATCATGACCTAAGGTAAAGCAAACTTGAAGTTCTAGCTGACAAGTTTAGGCAGTAAGAGAAGGAGGGAAATCGGAGCAAAGCTCCCTCACTTTATTGTTGAGAAACTGGCATCTGGAAAGAAGAAGGAACTTGCCCGAAGTCAGTCAGCTGGGATAAAAACCTGGGTGTCCTGATCCTCAGTGCAGGGCGCTTTCTGCTCTGTAGCAAGGCAACAGGCATCTTTGAGCCAGGCCCACAAACAGGCCCTTATCTGGTGGTTGGATCATGATCCTAGATGAGGGATCCCATCCCATTTTGCTTGGACATGCTCTCAGGAAGATAAAAACCGTGGAGAAACACTAGGCCATTGACAAATGATCTGAGACAACTTTAGAAAACAATGTGGGATGGCTGGAAAGAGAAAGAAAGAGAGAGAGAGAAAGAAAGAGGAAAGAAAGAAGGAAAGAAAGAAAGAAGAAAGAAAGAAAGAAAGAAGAAAGAAAGAAAGAAAGAGGAAGGAAGGAAAGGAAGGAAGGAAAGAAGGAAGGAAAGAAGGAAGGAAGGAATATAGTGTGTATAAATACTGCACTCAACGTTTTCCAAATTCTTGCCATTATTTTTAAAAAGTTTAATAGTTTGCAGAAATAGATACTCAAGCCAAACTCTGTTTTAGAGAAACTTTCCATGGAAAGTCAGAATTTCTACCACTTCCTTTTCTATCCACATTTCCAGTGCAGAAGAAACTGAGAAACAGAGCTTTTTGAAGAGAGGACAGGGCCATAGCCACAAGGGCCTTCTTGGGGGATTAACGGGAGGTCAGTAGAATTAATAACCCTCCTTGGATGAGTGCTACTGTTCTCACGTGGCTTCAGATGCTATCAAGCTTAAAGAAATGATCTCAACAGAGAGGCTCATTCTCTCCCAACTTCTACGGTAAAATCCAGGAGTATTTTCTCTGGGGATCTGCCCACAGGACAAAGTCCATAAAAGCAAATCCTGTCTGGATCATGTGGTTACCTGAAGCATTAGCCATCACCAGCACAACAAACGGGGCAGGGCTTTCCAAGGTGGGGCTGGTCAGAAGGGAATCTTTGCTAAGATTCCCACAGGCAGGGAAAGCGAAATAGGGTTGATGAGACCAGGGGAGACCTAAAAAAAGGCAGCTTTGTGTCTTCTAGCTCCAAATATACCTGCCTTTTAGCTCACACACTGTCCTGGAGTTCTCAGACCTTTAGGAGCCCTAACACAGTTCAGTATATACAGGGGTTCAAAAGGGACAGTGGCCATTTGGGAGACCTTTAGGATCAATGGGAATAAATTCCATTGTTTTGCCTCAGAGTAAAGTTTCTGGCTCGGGGGTAATTATAAATTGCAAAAAGGATAGAGGCATATCCCAAGTCTTCCTTCATTCCACAAATAATTACAGACAACCTACTGTGTGCCAGGCACTATTCTTGGACAAACAACCTACTGTGTGCCAGGCACTATTCTTGGCACTGGAAATACACTAGTGAAGAAGCAGATAAGGACCCTGTTTATTGTTTCTCTCCAAGAAATTCTCCAAGGATATTGTTTCTTGGCGAGAGATAATAAATAAACAAGACAATTTCTGAAAGCAGTAAGTGCAATCAAGATAATTAAAGGATGCTAAAGTGTGACTTGTGGGGATTGGGAGAGAGATGCACAGACAATATTAAAGAGGAGGCATTCGAGCTTTGTTGTGAACACCGGAAGTAACACGCCGAGCACTTGGGGGATGGAAACTCCTATAGCACCCCACAGGCTAACAGCAGGCAGGACAAGACAAACAGGGCAGGTGGGACATGGTAGAGATGGACCCCACCCAGGAAACAGCTCCATCAGCACCTTGGCCTGCTCCACTCTAGCCACACATACCCACGTGTACTCCTGAGACCAGCGTGTCCACCTCACTCCCACACCCTCACACAGACACGGCAAGAGTAAGGAGGGAACTCCATAGGGACATTTTACCTATCTCAGGGGAGCAGCCACAAAGAAGTAAGTCTTGTAAAAGATGTTTTGTAAAGGGGAGTGAACCCAGCAATGAGAGATCCTTAACAGCTAGTGCCCATTAGGGGGCTAAACCTAAAGCCTGGGTGGTTTTGGCTCAAACGCTAATGAGTCAGTGAATCCTTACCGACCCCCTGGCCTTTATAATCTGAGGCAACTTCGGCTGCAGCCTGGGAATGTGCAGGGCACTAGGGAATCCAAGGCCTTCTTCCCTGGTTGTCTTGTAATAAAACAGCCATCGGGTTGTCCCTCCAGTCCGAGGGACTGAGATGAGGCCTACGTAGCAGCGATGTGGTCAGGTGAAAATCAGGAACCCACTGAAATCTTGGGCAAGCCACCCTGCCTGCTTGTGCCTCGGTTCTCTCATATGTCATACATACGAGGTGAGGACTCCAGCTCTACCTGCCCCAGGTGGGTGTGGTGATGATGAGGAAAGACAAGAGGCTTGCAAGGACCCTGAAGAGGTCGGAGCATCATACAGATTCCTTTATTAGCCCACATTCTGATGTTCCCTGGCGAGATTTGCCCCAAGCAATTGCTAGTAAACGGGGCTTAATTTCTTCTCCACCTCCCTACTGAACAAAAAAAGAAATGCCAGACTTACTAGGAGAATCGAGTTGCTTTGAGTTTCTTTTGTTTTGTTTTATTTTGTTTTAAGGCTCTCCTTACACACCCTCCTTTAAGCTTTGGGCTTTCTCTCTTACAGTTTGTTGACTAGATACATGCTAAAAATGTCTTTGGAGAGAACTTCTGCCTGATAAAGACCCAATTCTAGACTGTGGGTGGATTTTCAAGCTGACAGTGGTCAATTCCTTTCATTAAGCAGTGATCTGATTTCTCCACATGGCCATTCTGCCTTCTTGGGGGCAGAGTAGATGGGCAGCGGTTCACCTTTTCAAAGAAAGAGGTCTTCTAGCCACCTGGGCTGCTACTGAATGGTTTTCTCCAGGACGCTCTACCTAATGATTATTTCTGTAACATTAAGCATGGTAATAAGTAGCTTCCAATTCAATTCATCCTAAAGCCAAAGAAAATACAGCACCACACACACACACACACACACACCCCACTTTATGGCAATTCTTAACTGAAATTCAATGACTTACTTCTTTTCTTAGAAAATTTCCACCACGTTTCTATCCCCAAGCCAATGTACAATGTGAAATGAAAGCTAGTACGTGGAGTGCAGCTGCTAAGAATTTTCAGCACAGGGCTCTTTCTGACTCTGCTCATGAGATGGTATCAGCCACCCAATGACTGGCGTATCTTGGTCCTGTGTCTTTCTTCTTATGCTGTGTTAATGTGTTTACTTTCCATTTGGCAGAGAGACAAGAGAGACACCTCCAACTTCGACAAAGAGTTCACCAGACAGCCTGTGGAACTGACACCCACTGATAAACTTTTCATCATGAACTTGGACCAAAATGAATTTGCTGGCTTCTCTTATACTAACCCAGAGTTTGTCATTAATGTGTAGGTGAATGCAAACTCCATCGTTGAGCCTGGGGTGTAAGACTTCAGGCCAAGCGTATGTATCAATTCTAGTCTTCCAGGATTCACGGTGCACATGCTGGCATTCAACATGTGGAAAGCTTGTCTTAGAGGGCTTTTCTTTGTATGTGTAGCTTGCTAGTTTGTTTTCTACATTTGAAAATGTTTAGTTTAGAATAAGCGCATTATCCAATTATAGAGGTACAATTTTCCAAACTTCCAGAAACTCATCAAATGAACAGACAATGTCAAAACTACTGTGTCTGATACCAAAACGCTTCAGTATTTGTAATTTTTCAAGTCAGAAGCTGATGTTCCTGGTAAAAGTTTTTACAGTTATTCTATAATATCTTCTTTGAATGCTAAGCATGACTGATATTTTTAAAAATTGTGAGTAAGCTTTGCAGTTACTGTGAACTATTGTCTCTTGGAGGAAGTTTTTTGTTTAAGAATTGATATGATTAAACTGAATTAATATATGCAAGCTCTTGTTTATATGTCTTTTCTTAAATAGACTATGTTACAGAGGTTACAAACTGAAGATCCAGTTTGTAGCCATTAGATAAGCTTAATTTTACTCACATGGAATTTTACTTAAAACCATTGTGAACATGAAAAAATAAGATACTTTGTATAAATTCCTGGACTTTTAAATTCCCTTGAAAAAAGAAACAAAAGACTAGCAGCTCTGAGCCTATGTTTCACATGGAAATAATTCTACAGAACTGAGAAATGCTGTCTCCTTTAAAAGCAGTGTATGTTCTCATTTTGCCACAGTCTCCACCACCCCCTATTGTCTTATACCCTCCATCCACTTCCCTGGCTGCTATAGCCACCTAAGGTTGAAACTTCTGTCATTCGTGAGTCACAGGTTTAAGGACCTTAATATTTTCTTGTGCCCTTAATCAGGGTATGTGCGCAGCCATCCACTCAATGTGATTCGTGTTTATTAAGCTTATGTATCAAGCACAAGATACGTAAGATTTTATTCCAGCCATGACAAAAGTCAGGAAAGAGGCTGGTGTCAGTGCAGAGAGAATCCTTTTTTGTTGTCCATGAAGATGTTTCTATTTGTAAAAGGACTTACCTTTGACTTATATTCTCCTAATTTAGATAAGCACCTGCCAAAAAAGAGGGGGGAGTATAAGCCATTTTTTTTTTCAACAGCTTGTCCAGGGAGGCCCAAGAGAAGAAGGAGACATAAGGGAGACTGCTTCTAAACCCTGCTGGCATGATAAGGAGCCGCACTCTCTCAGAGCAGAGTAGCACTGTACTGAATCACTGAGTGTCAATCTAATACCTTCTTCTCTGAATGAAGTCATGCTTCTATTTTCTTTTCAAAAGATATAGTAATCCAATCTGTAGCACATGCCTTTGTAGCTGCTAAGGCTAGTGGGTAGCAGAAAAGAGCAAACGTGTTCACGCCACATACATCATGGCTCTCTACAGAGTGTATTCATCTCTTCCCTTCTTGAAAGAGCCTCAGTAAATGGAGCATTGGAAAGATACAGTGAATCCATTGATCTTACCTAGTGCACTAATCTTTGCAGAATTTTAGAAAGTCTGCCAGTAAAAGTTGGCTGAAGCCCATTTAAACTTCAGGAAGAAACAGTGTTCTAGGCATCACATTTAGAAAACAAAAATACCTGGGATTCTACAGATGTTTGAACATGCATTCCATTTAAGACAGTATTATATAGAAGAGGTTACCATTGCTGCCTCTTATTTCTCCTCATTCCGTGCCAGCTTCTCAAACTTTCCCCCTCTGCCAGATATAAACCCATCTTTCATTTAATAAATATTGAGCCCTGACTCTGAGCCAAGCACAGTTCTGGGTACTGGTGTTATAGAGACCAATAAGATAGTCCAGGACTCCCCACTTGTAGGGACAACGTGGCTGCAGAAATCCTGGCCTCTCATCCTTCTAGGATGATGTCCAGTGAGAAAGAGTGGGAGCTCCTATAAAAGTATTGTAGTTTATTCCAGTTGACTCAGCCTGGTCACATGTACATTCTTGAGCCAAGCACTGTGGATGGAGAGGGGAGACAGGTGAGGTGCTTTAATTGGCCAAACCTAAGTTTTATTAGTTAGCTATTACTGTGTAACAAGTTACCCCAAAACTTTAAAGCAATAAACATTTATGACCTCTCCATGTCTGTGGATCAGAAATCTGGGTATGGCTTAGGTGGTATAAAGTCTCTCATGAGGATGTGGCCAAGCTATTGCCCAGGGTTGCAGTCACATGTGAAGGTTCAACTGGGGGAAGATGGGATTCACTTCCAAGCTTACTCACATGGTTGTTGGCAACCCCAATTCCTCACCTCATAGGTCCCTCCATAGGGCTGCCTCTGGACATGGCAGCTGGCTTCTCCTAGGGCACATGATTCAAGTGAGAGTGCCCAGTTTGGAAACCACAGTCTTTTTGCAATCTAATCTCAGAATTGACATCCTATCATGTTTCTGTTTTCTGTTCCTTACAAGTAAGTCCAGCCCATGCTCAAGGGCAAGGGATTATGCAAGGTGAGACTATTGGAAAGTGGTGGAGGTCTTTAAGGACCATCTTACAGAATGTCTATCATATATAACATGAGCTGCACCTCTGCAGCTAGGGATAGAGTGCCACCCAAAACACAGGAACTGGGAATAGGTGAAGAACAGCTCTCTGAATGAAAACTGGAAGTTGTTCCTGGAACAAAGGGGATGTATGCCCAGGAAGGAAACCACAGTGGTAGATCCTCTGTAGATGAGAATTTGGGGCTACTCCAAAGATTCTGGAGGCTAATGATATATGAGAGATGGGTCAACACTGATAAACAATTAAAGGAGTGGTTCACCTGGCATTGCATTGGTCCACAGTAGTCTCTATTGTTTCATAGCCAAGCTCACCACCCAAGGCAAAGACCTAAATTGGACCTTCTGATGAGTTATAGTTCTTTGCCTTCAAGATCTCAAAACCCACCAAGAAGATGAGTTGGAGGAAACATACACATGGTGTAAGTCTACGTCAATTATCGGGCACTGAGTAACAAACCACATCACAACCTAATGGCTTAATAAAAACTACCGCTTATTTAGCTCATGATACTGGTTTTTCTGGCCTGGCCTCCCCAGTTTGCCTCTGATGGACTTGCTTGTGTATCTTCAGTCAGCTGGAAGGTTATCTGATGACTGGAGCATTGAAGAAATAAAACAGATGGAAATAAATTGCTGGGAGTAGACTGGACTTTCCCACCATCAGATTCTTCAATCTCAACATATGAAGGCATGGTACCAAAGTTTAGGCTTGTCAATTGGATGACCACAGCCAACTTAAGAACTTCAAACCCATGAGGACAAATTTCTCAAATCCTCAGATCTTATTCCTGCCACCACGTTCTTTCTTTAACCTCACATACAAGCTCGGATGCTGGTGAAATCAAGAAGAAATGCAAAGCAAGATAAATAGGAACCAAATCTGGGATACCCAGTCCAGTTCCACTTGTCATGTCCTTTGCAGGGACATAGATGGAGCTGGAGGCCATTATCCTCAGCAAACTAACACAGGAACAGAAAACCAAATACCACACATTCTCACTTATAAGTGGGAGCTAAATGATGAGAACACATGGACACATAGAGTGGAACAACACACACTGGAGCCTATCAGGTGGTGGAGGGTTGGAAGAGGGAGAGGATCAAGAAAAATAACTAGTGAGTACTAGGCTTAATACGTGGGTGACTAAATAATCTGTACAACAAATCCCCATGACACAAGTTTACCTATATAACAAACCTGCACATGTATCCCCTAACCTAAAGTAAAAGTTAAAGAAGCAAAATAAATAAATGCCCTAAAGCCCTGTACCTCAGGTCCTGTATCTTTCTTATTTTGATGTGGGACTGCATTGACCTACACAGAATTCTGCTGCTCATTACTTCCTAGACAAGCAATGTTGGCTCCAAAATGGAATACCAATTTCCAAACACAACAAAGTTTTAGCTCTAGGGAACTTGCCCAATGAGTGAACCACGCTCCATCCACTGTCGACTTTTTCCCATAAATGCTAGTCTCCCTGGCATATGACCTGCCAAAATCAGGGCAGATGTCAGGGTGAGATGAAAATGGTATTGGGACAAGAGATGCAAGAACATTTAGTTTTGTTGTCAACTAGTGACTCCTCCTCACAAGATCCAAGAGAGAAATAAATGCATATAGGACAATGCCTAGCAAATGAAAAATTTATTATGATTTGAAGATTTGATGGCATATTCCAATATCCTAATCCTAAGGTGTTTGGACTCCATAGAGAACTCCTAGATATCATGGGGGTTGTATTAGTTATCTGTTAATAAATTGCCCCCAAAATTAGCAGCTTAAAACAACATACATTTATTATCTGTGCTTTCTGTGAGTCAGGAGTCTGGGCACAGCTTAGCTGGGTCTTCAGAGTTTCACATAAGCTAAAGTTAAGGTGTTGGCTGGGGCTGTGGTCTTATCTGAAGTTTCAGCTAGGGAAGAATCCACATCTAAGCTCATTTACATGGCCATTGCCAGGATTCAGTTCCTTGTGAGCTGTTGGACTGAGGTCTTCAGTTTCTCACTGGCTCTTGACAGGAGGTTGCCCTCAGTTTGTTGCCATGTGGGTCTTGCCAAAGTGGAAGCTTGCTTCATCAAATTATACACACTAAGAAGGCAATATAATGAGAATACCAGTAAGAGGGAAGACCCATTCTTCTGTAACCTAATCATAGAAGTGACATTATATCCTTTTCGCTGTATTTTATTAATTACAAGCAAGTCATTAGGCCCAGTCCACACTCAAGGGGAAGGAATTACACAAGGATATTATGGTATTAAATATATGTGTGTGTGTGTGTGTGTGTGTGTTTGTGTGTGTGTTTTCATCTACAGTTTTCCTGGCTCATACTTCCCATAACACTTGTTATAGTCTTGTTACAATGTAGGGTACTTTAGACCTCAAGAAATAGAAGCTCTCTGACCTTCTTCTGCCCTCCTTCAGGCAGGACTCTAATCTTCCCCCAGCTTTCTGATTGTGGGTCACACAACCCTCATTCCAGAGATGGTCCCCTGTTCCCATACTCAGGGGGAAGGAATGCTGACATAATGAAGGTTCCATAAAAACACAAAAGGATAGGGTTGAGTGAGCTTTCAGATAGCTGACCACATGGAGGTTCCTGGAGAGTGGTGCTCCATATTCCTTCCAGTGGAGAGGGCATGGAAGCTCCACACCCCTTCCTGCATACCTCACCCTATGCAAGACATCCTCTTCTGTATCGTTTGTAATATCTTCTATAATAAACCAGTGAATGTAGATGTTTTCCTAAGTTTTGTGAGCCATTCTGGCAAATTAATCAATCCCAAAGAGGGGATTATAGAAATCTCAACTAGAAGCTGGTCGATCAGAAGTTCCAGGGGCCTGCATTTGTGACTGGTATCTGGTGGGTGGGGAGGGGGCAGTTTTGGGGACTGAATCCTCACCCTGTGGGATCTAATGCTATTTCCAGGTAGATAGGGTAGGAATTGAATTGGAGGATACACAGCTGGCGTCCACTGCTTGTTGATTGGGAAAATCTCCCAGACATTTGGTTACAGAAGTCTTCTGTGTTGATTGTTGTGGTGTGGAGAGCAGAGGAAAAACACAGGCATAAATAGGCAAGATGGAGACTACTGGGAGCCATGTCTGAAGCTGTCTACCACATAATATGGGCTGGAGTAAGGGAGGGAGGTGTCTTAGCACTGTGTCCAATAAACTTGCTCAATCTTGACCAGCCAGGTCAACCCTCCTCCCTAGAGGTGAAGTCAGGGTGGGGAACAGGGACTGTGATGATCCCTTCTCTGAGAGTTTCTTAGCTGGTGTGAATGATCAGACTGACACAATTAATCCAGATGAAAGAGATTCTTTCAAACATAATGATTTGGGCCTCTCATAAACAGAGAAGAAATTAGTATTTCCTTAAACCCACACAACTTAAGGGCCCTTGCTCTCAAAATAAAGGAGTTTCCTTGACTCCCTAAGACATGAGCAGCACCAGATTCACATTTCTGCCCTAGTTAAGCAGCAGAAATCAAAAGGAGACTTTAGCTGATGAGCCCCTGAAGGTGTTTGACCCCAAGGTCGTCCTCAGGAAATCCTACTAATTGTAAGTGGGCAGAGCCCAGCACAAGACTTCCAAGGGAAATAGATGAGCAAAGAGGAAATACTAGAAAATTATGTTAAGAGGGAAGACTCTCTGAAAATTATGTTAAGGGGGAACAAGCAGAAATGAGCTCCAAATCTCATCCTCTATCATCTCAGGGCTCAAATCTGGATTGGGGGTGATTGGCTTATTGTTAATATACTACAGGGGCTGAACCCATGGCAGGGAGCCCATGGCTTTGGAGAGAAATCGTAGGACATGGAAGGTCTATTTCACTCATTCATTCTACAAATCTCTCTTTAGAATGAATGACTGTTCCAGATGGGAACAAAACACGGGCCCTTTTCTCATGCAACTGATGTTTAGGAGGGATGCATATTAAATATGGTGAATAACATGATTGGAGACAGCAGGGTTTTGACCTGCTGGGTTGTCAATAAATAGCTGGGTTGTCGACTATTTAACTAAGGGGCCAAGGAGGGCCTTCTTGACAAGGTGATATTTTGAGCTCAAAGATGAGGATCCAGAGCAAAGCATTCCAGACTGAAGGAATGTCAAGAGCCAGAACCTGAGGGCTGGCCTGTCAAGGAGCAGAAAGTAGAACCATGTGGCTAAAGACTGGTAAACATTGGACCAAGTGGTAGAAGATTCCTTCCAAAGAGGAAGTCAGCAGTCTGATCACGTAAGCATTTGTAGACCCTGCTGAGAAGCTTGACTTTGTTCTAAGTTCAATGAGAATCCCTTGAAGACTGTATTACTTTCCTGTTGTTGCTGTAACAAATTGTCACACGCTCCATAGCTTGAAACAACACAAATATCTTATTGTTCTGGAGGTGAGAAGTCCAAAAGCAGCCTTACTGGACTAAAATCAAGGCATTAGCAGAGCTGGTTCCTTCTGGAGGCTCCAGAGGAGAATTGGCTTCATTTCCTTTCCCAGCTTCTAGAGGCTGCCTGCTTCCTCAGCTCATGGCCCTGTTCATCTTCAAAGTGCATCTCTGCAACTCTATGTCTCCTTTTCCATCTATGACTTTTCTGCATCCCTTGTGATTACCTTGGGCCACTTAGATCATCCAGGATAATCTCCCCATCTCAGATTCTTAACACATCTGCAAAGTCCCCTTTGTCATGTAAGGAGCATATTCACCGGTTTCAGCGATTAGGATGTGAATGTGTTGGGAGGGCCTTTATCTTGTCTCCCTACAGAAACTTTAAGCAAAGAGTTGCCACGATCTGATTTGTATTAGAGAATATAGTTTTTAGAGAAAGAGGAGGAGCAGGAAGATCATTGGAGGCCATTGTAATAGTGCGGCAAGGAGGCAGAGGTGCCGCTTACCTTGACCACTGCCATCCTTGTGGAGATGAGAGAGTAGAAACACACGCACACACAAACACACACACAGAGAGAGAGAGAGAGAGAGAGGCAGGTGACTGCCTCTGACAAATCCAGCCAATCTTGTTTTTACTGACCCCAAACCCAGGGTTCTTTCAAACATCCCAGCTTTGTTTCTCTAGGGTTTGTGTGACATTTTTGAAGGGAAGAGACTTGGCCGGAAAGGGAGGGAAAGGAGGATAAGATTAGGGCATCTGTAGTGGTGAGTAAGGCCCGGAGTAGTAAGCTGAATAACGACCACCCAAAGATATCAAGTCCTAACCCTGGAATTTGGAAATTTTACCTTATTTTGGGGGTGGGGAGGAAGGTCTTTGCAAGAAGTAATTGAATGGAGGATCTTGAGATGAAGAGATGACCCTGGGTTAACAGGGTGGGCCCTAAATGTCATCACAAGTTTCCTTATAAGGCAGAGGCAGACGAAGATAACATAGACACATGGAGGAGAAGGCAATGAGAAGATGAGGCAGAGGGAGATGCGGGCACTAGATGCTAAAGGATGCGACAGTCACCAGAAGCTGGAAGAAGCAAGGAATGCATTCTCCCGTAGACCCTCCAGACAGAGCACAGCTCTGCCAACACCTTGATTTCATACTTCTGGCCTCCTGGACTGTGGGAGAACACCTGTCGCCGTTTAAGCCTACTCAGTTTGTAGTAATTTGTTTCCACAGCCCCAGGAAACTGATACACCTGGTGTGGATCAGCTCGTAGCCTAGCGTGTGACCCAACTGCTGTGAAATTGACCAAGCTGGGATTTCAAAACCAAGTTGCCGAGTATTGCCGTGCCAGCAGGCAAGTGCAGTCAGGGATGAACCCTCATTCCCAGTTGTCCCAGGAAACTAGATGAGATGACACTACCAAGGTCGCTCTGACAGCAAGAGGACCTTGATGCCTCTAAACCCCTTTCCCATTGGCACTGTCCCCACCAGCTGGAATAAAGAGCAAGGACCCTGTCTCTGTGGATGCAGCCCTCCTGCGGGGCCCCCTAAGACAACGGATGCTTCGTATGGTGCAGGCCTGGGGACAGCTCGCCTCTCCCTCGCAATACACCCACCTGGGGTTGGCTCAAACTCCTTTTTGTCTGTTGCTGCAGAGAGTGGTGGAAAGCTACAGAGAATGGACAAAACTCACAGACCATCTGTTCATCTTCTGTGTTTTGTGAGTTTATTTTCAAATGTTAAGCATTCGATAGCAGTCGTCAGGCATCATCTCAAAACTTACCATTTGGGGAAAGGCATTCTCTTAAAAATCTACAAGAATCACTCATAGACCAGTGAGACTCAGGGTTTGGAATAGGGGGTGAGTCTTATTTTGAAACATCTTCAAATATTATCATATAATTTCATAACCGGAAAAGGAAAATAAGATGTCTTGTTTTTATAATACAGACTTCAGGAAGGAAAGCTTGACAAGATTTCACTAGAAGAGCTCTGTAGAAAATGGAGGGATTTCTTAAGAATGAATCAAGGAGGCCGGGTGCGGTGGCTCAAGCCTGTAATTCCAGCACTTTGGGAGGCCGAGGCGGGCGGATCACGAGGTCAGGAGATCGAGACCATCCTGGCTAACACGGTGAAACCCCGTCTCTACTAAAAATACAAAAAATTAGCCGAGTGTGTTGGCGGGCGCCTGTAGTCCCAGCTACTCGGGAGGCTGAGCCAGAAGAATGGCGTGAACCCAGGAGGTGGAGGTTGCGGTGAGCCGAGATCGCGCCACTGCACTCCAGCCTGGGGGACAGAGAAAGACTCCATCTCAAAAAAAAAAGAATGAATCAAGGCTCTTGATCAAGGGTGGGCGTGTGGGGGCTTATTGGAATATCCTGACCATGGTAAGATTTTATAAATGTTTCTCAGGAAGGGACAGAGGTTCTCTCTCTCTCTCCATATATATATATATGTGTGTATACATATATATGTGTATACACACACATATATTTATATCTATCTATCATCTATCTATATATACATATATATAGAAAGAGTATAACACTTTCAGTATAGGGATGTGTCACTTTGATTCGATTATAGCATGATCAGAAACTATATAAAATGGATAGTTTTCAGTCATCTAGGAAGGGATGTGTCTACGGTTGCTAGGAATAAGCAGAATGTACCAACTCCTGAAGATGGGTTTTCTCTCTGTGTCCTGCCGCTCAGGGGCTGAGTTGGGGAGACTCCAATGTAGGAAGAGACCCTCACTCTAAGTTCAATGACCTCCAACAGGAGCTTCTATTCTGGGTAGAACTATCCTTGTGCATCAGAGATGAGTCTGGAAGTGTTGAGGGCAATTGGGAAATTAGGCACCTAATTCCCTAAATCGTGACCTTTGGCATCCACAACTAAGCCCTCTTGGCCAACATGATGAGAGCTGAAGATGGACACCCTGGAGCGTGTTCCCCTTTTATTCATACAACTGCAGAAAACTTGACCCAAGTAGGAATAAGGGGTTACTCTAAAGTAGAGTGTAGGGGCAAGACCCCAGACTTGGGAATCAGAGTGTGCAACTCCCAGCTCTGCCATTTGCCAGCTGCACAACCTTAGCCCTTCTATGTCCTCTCATCCTTAAAATGAGACAATAACAATACTTCTCCCTTAGGTTTGTTGTGGGGATGGATTGAGATAGTGCCTGAATCATAGCATGCTCTGTGTATGTGTTAGCCATTATTTTCATTATTTCAGGAGCCAGGCAGGTAAGGCAAGTGCCTGAAACATTCCCAGGTGTAGAAAAATGGGAGTGTGGTAAACCAGGAGGCACCTGACCTGGACAGTGTCTGTCCTCTCCACAGTGAGCAATCACGCGATGTCAACTCCAAATGACAGCCTGAAAGAATGTGTACCACGGTGCCATCTCTTCCCATTCCTCGGGGGAAGCTAGAAAGAGAGATTTTTATATGAAAGGTCCTGATTTTAAAATATGAGCCATTAGCCAGGCGTTTTGAGTTTTTCTTAAACAGGCATAAATAGGCGAGGTAGACTATTGGGAGCCATGTCTGAAGCTGTCTACCACATAACGTGCACACCTGTAATCCCAGCTACTCAGGAGGCTGAGGTGAAAAGACTGCTTGAGCCCAGGAGTTTGAGACCAGCCTGGGCAACATAGTAAGACCGTGTCTCTAAACAAAAAATGGGGGCACTGATTCTAATTTTTTGAAACGAGGCTGTGCAAGTAAAATATGTCCACTGGACGTGTCTGTCAGATAGGCTATAAGCTTGAAATCTGTAATGTACAAGATCAAGAAACATATTTTTCAGCCCTTTTAAGAGAATTCTAAGGGTATTTGGAAGCATCCCATTTGCAGGATATATTAGCTGAACATTATTACTTATAAGATAATAATTTCACACTTACACTATGTCAAGACCTATTCTCAGAGCTTTGCCATAACAACTCAGTTAATCCTCATGACGACTTATGAAGTAGGTACTATGAGTTTTGCCATTTTACAGTTGAGGAAACTGAGGCTCAACGAGGTTAAGTAATTTACTCATGATAAAATAGCAGATATTGGAGCAAGACTTTGAATGCAAAAAAAATTATTGTGAATTAATTGTACACAAAAAGAATGTGGAATGTTGGCATGGCCAGTTTTCACCAAAATTCATAAGGCTGTGTACTGCTGAGTGGTGTTGGGATTAGCAGGACCACAACAGGACCCAAGCAATCAGAACCCAGCATAGCCTGATTGTACACACAGAGTGGCTTGTGTTCAAGAGAAACTAGTACTTGGCCACTCAACATGTATGTGGTTGATGTGACACAATATTAAACACACAGATGATGACTAATCCTTATCTTGTCATTCATTAATATCATTAATATGAGCTTACTTAATCCCAATGAGGCAGATACTATTTCTTTTTTATTGTTGTTGTTTTTGTTTTTCGTTTGTTTAAGACGGAGTCTTGCTCTTGTTGCCCAGGCTGGAGTGCTATGGCACAATTTCAGCCCACTACAACCCCTGCCT
This sequence comes from Hylobates moloch, assembly GCF_009828535.3. Lineage (NCBI taxonomy): Eukaryota > Metazoa > Chordata > Mammalia > Primates > Hylobatidae > Hylobates > Hylobates moloch. Next base: position 75,984,066 of record NW_026652281.1, read on the forward strand.
CCTGAATTCAAGCAATTCTCCTGCCTCAGCCTCCCAAGTAGCTGGGATTACAGGTGTCCACCACCACAATCAGCTAGTTCTTGAATTTTTAGTAGAGACGAGGTTTCATCATGTTGGCCAGGCTGGTCTCGAACTCCTGACAGGTGATCCACCCGCCTAAGCCTCCCAAAGTGCTGGGATTACAAGCATGAGCCACCATGCCTGGCCAGCAGATACTATTTTTGTCATCCCCGTTTTATGTGGAAACTGAGCCACAACGAGGTGGAGCCATTTGCCTAAGACTACTCAGCCACTAACGAGGCAGAGTTTGAATCTAAACAGCCCAGTTCCTAAGTCTACGCTCTTAACAATTACAGTTTTATATAAATCAATTGAGAACATCAAGTACCTGTGGCTATATCCACTGCAAAAATGCTTGTGAGTAAGGGAGGACAGAACAAAGGGAGAGATTTTGAGTTAAGTTACAGACAAAACTGACAGCTTTATATTGATGACAGTCGCTATCTTTCATTGAGTGACTACTAGGTTCCGACGAGTGTTCAGTTTATTTCAGCCTCACATAAACTGTAGGAGCTGAATGTTGGTATTAAACTCATTTTGCAGATAAGAACACTGAGTCTTAGAAATGCCAAATAACTTGACTGCGGTCACATGGCCGGTAAGTGGCCAAGCCAGGGCTTAAATGCAGGTCTGTCAGACCCTAAATCTTGTGTGATCAAGCCTCATATTAAAATGTTCGAGAGCTTGCTTCTTCCAGAACCACTTCTGCTAAGGGAAGTGGAGTAAGTGGGAACAGGGACTGATTCTTACTAGGCCATGGAGTGAACTTCCAAAGAGTGTCCGAAGGGTTCACATGACCAAGCAGTGCATAAAAGAGTCGAGGTTTAGGATAGAGCCTCATCCAGGATATTTATCTGACAACCGACAGGCTCCAGCCCTCAAACACCCTGCACTTGGAAACAAGAGGGCCATGTACCCCTACCAAACATAAGGGATGTCCTTCTGCCTTGCTTTGTCCTGGAATCCAACACCTGCCTTAAATCAAACCTACATGTTGGGCCAGGCATGGTAGCTCATGCCTGGAATCCCAGCACTCCGGGAGGCCGAGGCGGGTGGATTACTTGAGGCTGGAGTTTGAGAGCAGCCTGGCCGACATGGTGAAACCCCATCTCTACTAAAAATACAAAAAATTAGCGGGGTGTGGTAATGTCTTACAGGTCATGCGCCTGTAATCCCAGCTACTTAGGAGGCTGAGGCACTAGAATGGCTTGGACCAGGAGACAGAGTGAGCCAAGATTGCACCACTGCACTCCAGCCTGGGCAACAGAATGAGACTCCGTCTAAGAAAAACAAAACAAAACAAAAAACAGCAACAAAAAAAACCCTACATGTTTGACCTTCTTAGGGTCACAAGTGACAAAACCCACCTTAAACTAAGGCAATTAAAAGGGAAAAATGGTTGTATATTTGTTTAGGTAACTAAAGAGGCCTTAGGTCTTTCTGGGTTCAGGTACAAATGGATCTATGGACTCACACAGTATCAGAAAGCTGTTACTCTCCACCTTCATCTATTTTTTTCACCACGGCTTTATTTTCTTTGGTGGCTCCCAGAATCTCCAACCACCATCCTCAAGTCTTAGTAATACTAATGGGAGGAGAATTTATTTTTTTCAGTAGTTCCAAAAAAAGTTCTGAGACTGGGTTTTATTGCCTCAGATTGAATATTTATCTCTAACTTAATTATCTTAGCCCAGAGGATAAATATCAGACTTGCCAAACTTGAGTCACCGTGCTTGCCCCTGAAGTAGGGTAGAGGTAAGAGATAATCCCTTCAAATTGCTTGGGAAATGGGTAGTTTCCCAGAGGAAAATGGTGGTGTAATTAAAAGAAGAAAGGGGCCAGCACGGTGGCTCATGCCTGTAATCCCAGCACTTTGGGAGGCCAAGGGGGCGGATCACCTGAGGTCAGGAGTTCAAGACCAGCCTGACCAACATGGAGAAACGCCATCTTTACTAAAAATACAAAATTAGCCCGGCGTGAAGGTGCATGCCTGTAATCCCAGCTACTTGGGAGGCTGAGGCAGGAGAATCACTTGAACACAGGACGCTGAGGTTGCGGTGAGCCGAGATGGCGTCATTGTACTCCAGGCTGGGAAACAAGAGCGAAACTCAGTCCCCACCCGCCTCACCTCCCAAAAAAATAAAAAATAAAAAGAAAGGGAAATGGATTCTGGAAAGACAATAATGACAAGTGTTTTCTAAAAGATCAGCATGTAGAGTCAACTTCCTCTGGATACTAGGGTTGTAGGAGCAGCCCCATTTAGTGTGTGACGTGTTTACCTAATCACCCTTAATGGAAGGTGCTCAAGACCTCTGAAGCCTATAGTAAAGGCAATAAGCTTCTTTGCTAGCTTAGGTAGTGGACATTTTCCCTTCTGGAAAGAATACATCTTTCCTGTTCCATCCCTCATTCTTGCTCACTATGGTTCAGATGGGCCTAACCCTACCCAAGGCTTCAAGCATGAGACTGTGACCTAAACTCATCTTGTTACAGGAAAGGGGTCCCAATCCAGACCCCAAAAGAGGGTTCTTGGCTCTCATGCAAGAAAGAATTCAGGGAGAGCCCATATAGTAAGTGAAAGCTAGTTTATTAAGAAAGTAAAAGAATGAAAGAATGGCTACTCCATAGATAGCAGGCCCAAGGGCTGCTGGTTGCCCATTTTTACAGTTATTTTTTGGTTATATACTAAAGAAGGGGTGGTTTATTCATGCCTCCCCTTTTTAGACCATATAGGGTAACTTCCTGATGTTGCCATGGCATTTGTAAACTGTCGTGGCATTGGTGGGAATGTAGCAATGAGGACAACCAGAGGTCACTCCTGTGGCCCTCTTGGTTTTGGTGGGTTTTGGCTGGCTTCTTTACGGGGAACTGTTTTATCAGCAAGGTCTTTATGACATGTATTTTGTGCCAACCTCCTATCTCATCCTGTGACTTAGAATGCCTTAATCATTTGGAAATGCAGCCCAGTAGGCTTCAGCCTTATTTTACCCAGTCACTATTCAAGATGGAGTTGCTCTGGTTCTCACACCTCTGACAATCTTATACCTCGGGCCATAATGATTGGTTCTGAGGTGATTATGTCCTTATTTTCTTTTTTCCTTTTGAGACAGGATCTCTCTTTGTCACCTAGGCTGGAGTGTAGTGGTGCAATCTTGGCTCACTGCAACCTCGAACTCCTGGGCTCAAGCGAGCCTCCTGCTGACTCAACCTTCCAAGTAGCTGGGACTTACAGGTGCATATCATGAAGCTCGTCTAATTTTTTTATATTTTTGTAGAGATGGGATCTTGCTATGTTACCCAGGCTGGTGCTGAACTCCTGGGCACAAGCAATCCTCCCACCTCAGCCTCCTAAATCACTCAGATTGTAGGCATGAGTCACTATGCCTGGCCACTTACGTGATTCTATTCTTGTCTGAGTCATCACGCTCTGGGCATTAAATAGTGATAGATGATAGATAGATGATGATAGATAGATAGATAGATAGATGATAGATAGATAGATAGAGCTATTGGGAAATAAAAGCTCTCTCTTCCTGACTGGGGTGGGTGAGAGGGTAGGTTCTTGCCTAGGAGGTACTAGGAACCACTTTGCCACCGCAAGGATAGGTCTGGCCTCAAAATGGTACAACAGAGAGGCAACTAGAGCCGAGAGATGGAGTTTGAGCTCCTGGATTCAGGCATGCCTGGACTTCACAGCTACTTGAGCCAATCGATTGCTATCCTTTTTTTCCCTGGAATTAAACCAATTTGAAGTGCATTTTCTGCCACTTGCAACTGAAACAAAGCCTAAATGATACTACCTGGATCCAAATACCAGCTCTACCATTTTCACAAACCATGCTTTTTTGGGTAAGTCAGTTCTTGTGATCCTTAGCTACCTTCTCTATGGAGTGAGGATCCCTCCCTTGTAGGGTTTCTAGGGTAGTAATTGAGGTTATAGCTGATAATACACTGGGTGCTCCATACATGTAAGTTTGAGACATTGTAAGAGCAGAGAAGGCATAAAGCCAGTAGGATGCAACCAAACTGAATGTCTATCATTGAAGCCAGGAAAGTATATGATGTAGATGATGAGAGCAGGCTGGACACAAATAATACGGAGTTCTGGAGCTAACTGGAAAGCCAATGCTCAATTGAAACGCATTTACAATTTAGAATTTAAAATCTCTGTAAGGGACAAACAAAATAAACACTAAGACTGCTAGTTCACAAACCCTGCAAAGCAAATGAAACATTTGTGTTTCAGGCGAGACCACAACTGTGAGCCATGAGATGCGGTTGCCCAGTTCTGGGTGTTCCCATGAATTAGGGTTCTGGGGAAAGGAAGCCCTGTGGTGCTCCCCCACCATGTCCCCCCTACTCAGCACCCTCTCTCTCCCAAAGCCAAGAGAATTGAAGGGCCTTTGAGTCCATCCCTCTCTTTTAATTTCAAAACTGAACATGACCACTCTTTATTTTTAATCTTCCCTTCCCTTAGTCTATGCCTTCAAGCAGCTTTTCTGGGGAGAGAGTGTTGGCGCCCACACTGGCAGATCTGAGTCTCTGGCCACGTGCCCGTTGTGATGAGGATGTTGCCATGCTCACCCACCCCAGCAGCCTGGAATCCAGCCTTTAGAGGGGCTCACTTGAGAACTGTCAGCATGATGAGGAGAGTGGAAGTCAGGTCCCACAGGTGACGCAGGTGAGGACAAGGCACCCTCAATCCTTGCCTCCTCTTTAGAAATGAGCATACCTTATGTCTGGTTGGAGCATCTGTAACAAAGGACTTGACTTGAAGGAGAAGTAGGGGCTTACAATGGTCATCACCATATATTGAATGCTCCCCACGTGCCAGCACTCTTCATCCACTCTCCAAAGAAGAAAGCTGCTTAGAGAAGTCAAGGAACTTGCCTAGAGTCACAAAATTAATAGGTGGATAGCATTTTAATCTTGCTCAGTATAAATTCAGAACTACAACTTAGTCATCATACTGTAATGCCTACCAGGAGAAAGAATGCATTGATGAGCTGACATGAATGTCCTGATCCATTTGACAATCGTATTTATTATTGTTAATTGTTAAAGAATTACCTGATCCATACATCAATTTTCTATCAATTTGATTGGTATCATGGTCTTAAAACATATCCAGTTCCTTGAAGCTCATCCCATCAAGAGGTAGAGACTAACTTCCCTTCCCCTTGAATATGGTCTGGCTTCTAATGAGTAGAATGTGGCATAAATAATGCAATGTGATGTCGAGGCTAGGTTAGGAAAAGCTATAGGACTTCTACATGGCTCCATGTCTTGCATTGCTCATTCTTGAAACCCAGCCACCATGCTGTGAGGAAGCTCAAGCCACACAGAAGCCATGGGGAGGTGCTCCTTCTGATAACCCCTGCTAACCGGCAACAATCACTAGGTATGTGAGTGGGAAAGCCTTTGAGATGACCTCAGTCCCAGCACCATCTAATTGCAACCAGGGAGGGATTCTGAGCAAGAACCACATAGCTGATCCCAGTTAATTTCCAGAACAGTGAAAAATAACAATAAATGATTGCCATTAGCAATGGTTAGGGTGAATTAGTTCCTGTAAAACATGATCACTCCTTGAACCCTGGCAAAAAAAATTAAATTAAAAATTAGCTGCTTGACTTGTCTGATTTGACTCCAAAATGAATAAACTTCACTCTTATAAAACTTTGTCTGGGAGACTTTCCGCTTGCCTTTCTGAGAGTGCTTTTACATTTAAATAATATAGATGATGATGATGATGATTCATGTTACTACTTCTTGAGGGCTAAGGTCTCTACCTGCATTATTTTATTTTCTTTTTTTCTTTTTTTGCTCAAAAACAACATAGTATTGTCGTTTTCTTTTTTCTTTTCTTTTCTTTCTTTCTTTTCCTTTTCTTTTTTTCTTTTTTTTTTTTTTTTTTTTTTTTGAGATGGAGTTTTGCTCTTGTTACCCAGGCTAGAACGCAGTGGCACAATCTCAGCTCATCACAACCTCCTTCTCCTGGGTTCAAGTGATTCTCCTTCCTCAGCCTCCTGAGTAGCTGGGATTACAGGCACCTGACACCACGCCTGGCTAATTTTTTTTTTTTTTTAGTAGAGACAGGGTTTCTTCATGTTGGTCAGGCTGGTCTCGAACTCCCGACCTCAGGTGATCCGCCCACCTCTGCTTCTCAAAGTGCTGGGATTACAGGCATGAGCCACTGTGCTCAGCCAGCAGTATTGTCATTTTCATTTTTTGAACTGAGCTTAAGTAGTTAGGTTGTCCAGACGGGTCGGGCATGGTGACTTACACCTGTAATTCCGGCACTTTTGGAGGCAAATAGGGAGGATCACTTGAGGCCAGAAGTTCAGGACCAATATGGAAAACATGGTGATACCCTGTCTTTATTATTTTTTAAAATTGTCCAGAACACACAGCTAGGAGGCTGCAAGGGTGAGGTCTTTATTGATTCATTGATTCAACATGTATTTTGGAGCCCCTGCAATATACCGCTCTCCATGCCAGGCCCTAAGAAGAAGACAGATGAGGCTTTTGCACTTGTACTCCAGCGTAGCAAACAGGTGATAAGAAAACAAACCAGTAAGTAAATATCTTAATCTATAAGGGCTACTATAATTTTAAAAAACCATAGTCTGAATGGCATAAACAACAGAAATTTATTTTCTCACAGTTCTAGAGGCTGGGAAGTCCAAGACCACGCATTGGGTAATTTGGCTCCCTAGTGAGGGCTCTCTTTCTGGAATACAGACAGCCACATTCTCACTGTATTATCAAGGGGCAGAGAAAAAGAGCTCTCATCTCTCTTCACCTTCTTATAATGAATCACATCCCATCATGGTGCACCATCCTTATGACCTTGTCTAAACCTAATGACTGCCCAAAGTCCCCACCTCTAACTACCATCACATTGAGGATAAGGGCTTCAACATCTGAACTTTGGAGGAACATAAACATTCAACTCATAGCAATAAAAATGGCATTGCTAATTGTGATCATTGGTATGAGGAAAAATAGTGATGCACTTTGTGGAATTAAGGTAAGTGACTGTCTTCAATCTGGTGGTTGGCCACAGCCTCTCTGAGAAAATGGCCTTTGAAGGACATGATGTGGGATCTGCACCATGTGATCCTGGAGAAAAAGCATCCCAGGCAGCAGAAACACTGAGAGGAAAGGTAGGGTTTAGGGAAAGGCTTGGTACTTTCAAGGAACAGCGCGTGCACACACACACACACACACAAGAGGATGGCATAACAATGAACAAGAAAAACAGGATATGAGATGAGGTCAAAGAAGGAGGCTGCAGCCAGATCACACAGGGCCTCGTTGACCAAGGTAACAAATGTGGATGTGTTTAAATAAAAATGGGAAATTTGGAAGTTTTTTTTTTAATAGGGTAGTGTTATGGTTTGGCTTTGCCCCCACCCAAATCTCATCTCGAATTGTAGCTCCCATAATTCCCACATATTGTGGGAGGGATCCAGTAGGAGGAGATAATTGAATCATGGAGGCAGTTTCTCCCATACTGTTCTCATGGTGGTAAAGAAGTCTCACAAGACCTGTGGTTTTATAAGGGGTTTCCCCTTTTGCTTCTCTCTTCTCTCTTCTCTCTCATTCTCTCTTGCTTGCCACCATGTAAGATGTGACTTTTGCATTCCACCATGATTGTGAGGCCTCCCGAGCTATGTGGAACTGTGAGTCCATTAAACCACTTTTTCTTTATAAGTTACCCAGTCTTGTATATGTCTTTATCAGCAGCATGAAAATGGACTACTACAGGTAGTGACATGATCTGGTTAACTTTTAAAAAGTATCATTTCTGGCTGTTCCATGGACCAAATCAAGCAGGGAAAAGTGGACTGAGAGACTCCAGTCAGGGTCACCAAGGAACACGTAGCTGGACAATATAACCCCTGAACACAACTGAGCTTACAACACCTAGGATTCAGAATTTGAGCTGCTTTGCCCAGAGCAATATCTATCTAGAAGTGGTCATCCTTCTACTGCAGCAGCAGGAGATTGACAAGCCAGTACTTAGAAAAGCCAGAATGACTAGGTTCTGAATTCAGGAAGAGGGAGTGGATAGGGGGCCATGAAAAGGAGAGGGCAGCCATTATCATTTCCATTAATTAAAAGAAGAAAAGGAAATTAAATGAAGTAGGCATCTGATTCAAGAAGTTAGGAAAGGAAATGAAAGCACAATGTGAGACTCTATGCTAGCTCACTGGAAAATCTTGACGAAATGGATGCTTTTCTGGGAAATAATTACTAAAATTCATTCAAGAAATAATATAATCTTAAGTAAAGTAGCAGAGGGATTAAGAACAGGCTCTGCTATCAGATGGATATGGGTTTTAATCCATTCTCTGTGGGAATTTGGGCAACACCCAATATCTTCACTTCTAAAACAGGGATAGATTGGATAAAGTGGCTCACATTTGTAATCTCAGAACTTTGGGAGGACAAGTTGGGAGGATCCCTTGAGCCCAGAGGTTTGCAGCTGCAGTGAGCTATGATGGTGCCACTGAACTCCAGCCTGGGTTACAGAGTGAGACCCTGTCTCAAAAGAAATAAGTAAGTAAATAAATAATCAGGGATAAAACAGTCCCTGCCTAGAAATACATGTAACTAGAAAGGTGCATAACATATATAGAGAAAATAACAACAGTTCATCAAGGGAATTTAAAACAAGGTTAGATAAATGAAATTAAGGAATGATTATTTAATAATGTCAATTCTTCCTAAATAAATGCATGGGTTTGATGCAGTTCTAATAAAAATCCCCATACAATTAATTTTGTTTTTGTTATATATGATTTCCTTCGATGAGCAGGGGAAGAATTTGACAAAATGATTATAAGATTTGACTAGAAGAATGAATGAACAAAATAGCCAAGAACAATTTGAAAGTCAAGAAGAATTAGGGAACTGTATTATTCCGTTTTCATGCCACTGATAAAGACATACCCAAGACTGGACAATTTACAAAAGAAAGAAGTTGAATGGGCTTACAATTTCACATGGCCTGGGGGGGGGCCTCACAATCATGGCAGAAGGCAAGGAGGAGCAAGTTGCAAGTTACATGGATGGCAGTAGGCAAAGAGAGAGAGCCTGTGCAGGGAAACTCCCCTTTTTAAAAACCATCAGGTCTCATGAGACTTATTCACTATCATGAGAACAGCATGGGAAAGACCTGCCCCCATTATTCAATTACCTCCTACTGGGTCCCTCCCACAATACATGGGAATTCAAGATGAGATTTGGGTGGGGACACAGCCAAACCGTATCAGGAACACTCTGAATATAGGTATTAAAATGGACTATAAGGCTGGGCGCGGTGGCTCACGCTTGTAATCCCAGCACTTTGGGAGGCCGAGGTGGGCGGATCACGAGGTCAGGAGATCGAGACCATGGTGAAACCCCGTCTCTACTAAAAATACAAAAAATTAGCTGGGCGTGGTGGCAGGCGCCTGTAGTCCCAGCTACTTGGAGAGGCTGAGGCAGGAGAATGGCGTGAACCAGGGAGGTGGAGCTTGCAGTGAGCTGAGATTGCACCACTGCACTCCAGCCTGGGTGACAGAGTGAGACTCCGTCTCAAAAAATAAAATAAAATAAAATAAAAAAATAAAAAATAAAATAAAATGGACTATAATGGTTCAAAGATTAAAATATCGTAGTACATAAATACTGTAACATAGATCAATATGATAAATATTGTAGCATAAACTCATGTGCTCTATGGATCTATGGGACTATGCTATAATCATTGCAACATAAATAATGGAATAGTACAGATAGCTCCAAGATAATCTTTCATGTACCTGACTTTATTAGATAATAAAAGTGGTCATACAAGTCTATGGAAAAAGAAGTAGCATTCAATAAATGACCCTGGGACAATTGATTAATATTTGAAGGGAATAAATAAAGCAAAATTAAATCTTCATCTCATACTATAGATCAATGTAAATTCCAGATTAATTAAAAAGTATAAAATAATTTAAAAGTTAATGAAAACTAATAAACAATCCAGACAAAGTTCTGGCACCTTGATCACTTAATCACAGGCATCTAATCCTTTGCTGTATCTGTGCTGGAAATTACAGAAGTCTGGCACCCATATATTTGAAACTTTAAAATATTTATACTCAATATAGCATGGATGAAACAAAATTCAAAAAGGGATATTTAGTGGGTGTTGGGGATCAATATAAAAGGAAATAAATATTTACTTAATCTGTTAAAGGAGCAGTAGAGGGAAAAGGGACCTTTAAGAATAAGAAATAGGCTGAGTGCAGTGGTTCATGCCTGTAATCCCAACACTCTGGGAGGCCAAGGCAGGTGGATTGCTGGAGACCAGGAGTTTGAGACCAGCCTGGCCAACATGGGGAAAACCCTTCTCTACTAAAATACCAAAATTAGGTGGTGTTGTGGCGGGTGCTTGTAATCCCAGCACTCTGGGAGGCCAAGGCAGGTGGATTGCTGGAGACCAGGAGTTTAAGACCAGCCTGGCCAACATGGGGAAAACTCTTCTCTACTAAAATACCGAAATTAGGTGGTGTTGTGGTGGGTGCCTGTAATCCCAGCTACTCAAGAGACTGAGGCAGGAGAATTGCTTGAACCCAGGTGGTGGAGGTTGCAGTGAGACAAGATCACACAACTGCACTCCAGCCTGGGTGACGAAGCCAGACTCTGTCTCCAAAAAAAAAAAAAAAAAATCAGAATGATAGTTAAGAAGAATAAATTAATGTAAAAATCAGAGATTGTCATGCATAACTTTATGCTGATAAATTAGAAAATATTGATGAAATAGATTATTAAAAAACATATGGCCAAAAAAATGATTCCAAAAGAAGAAATAAAAAATCTGAGTAAAGCCATGGAGAAAACTGAAAAATTATTCAAAGAATGGCAGTGGGCTCAGGTGCTTTCATGGACGAAATCATAATGTTGTTTGGAAAAACTGCTGGAAGTTATTGGAATCTATACTTCAATGTCTCATCCACAAGGCACCTTGGGGACCCATGGGAGCTAGGCAGGTGACTAAGGAGCGATCTTCAGGCAGAAGATCATAAGGTGGGCTGGGGACTGCAGTAAACAGAGGCAGGCATGCTTCATCAAATGCAGATGCTACTCTCCTCCAACCAATTGCCAGCAGGAATGTGGGCCCACATTCAATTCATTTCAGTGTAAATTGCAAAAACAGGCAGGCAAAACAAAACATCAGAACCTGTGAGCTATCAGCTTGCACATTCTCCTGAAGATGCTAAAAATGCGGAAGGGTTTAGGGAAAGGCAACCCCCATAACATTATCTGGAATCACTTGTGAAGCTGTTTCTCCAAAGAGATAATTACCCTAGTCAGTCCTTCAAGGTGGGACATTTTGCTCAATAACTTTGGGTCAGTACTGAGGCAAGCCAACTGAGTAGCAAAATATAAATATTTTACCTTGTGATGGGTAGCAAAAAGGAAAAAAAATGTTTTATCTTTTACTTCAATCTGAGCACTTCTCAGATTATGGCAAAAGGAGGCCAGGCTATTTTGAACAAATAATTCATTCAACAAATAATTATCGAGCACCCACTATGTGTTATGTGCTATTATGAGTATAGGGCTGGTGCAGTGAATAAAATAGAAAAATTCTCTACGCTATGGAACTTTATGCTTTAGAGACTGAAAAAAGTGAACAAGAAGAACCCAGGGTCTTCCAGTCATTTTCAATGTTAAGAACCTTACTTTTGTAATTAGAACTCATGTGCAGGCATTCAAAAGCCCAATCTGGAGGCAATAGGATGTCTGGCACTTGCTTCAGAATGATAGTTAATGGAGCATAGACATGACAAGATTGGCCATGAGTCAGTCACTGTTGCAGCAAGCAATGGGTACAAGGGCATCCATTCATTCTTCTTTTCTGCCCATTTTGTATATGTTTGGAAATTTCTCATAATAAAAACATGTTTAAAGTCCAATTTAGTTGAAATAAAAACTACAACCTCCCATTCCATTCAAAGCATTTCCCTCTGTCCAGTTCTAGCCTGACCATCAGTGGAGAGCCTCCACTAGTGGGAATGAGAGGAGGGATGTCCTCTCATTTCCCTTCTTCTGTTGAAGGTTCCCCTGGGGCCAAAATGGGAGGGTGGCATCTGGGGTTTGGTAGAAGGTGAGAGGTGAAAGTCTTACTTAGATGGTGCAATCAGTGGTTCTATTTTGTTTTGTCATTGTTTTGTTTTTTGAGACAGAGTCTTGCTCTGCCGCCCAGGCTGGAGTGCAGTGCAGTGATCTCGACTAGCTGCAATCTCCACCTCCCGAGTTCAAGAGATTCTCCTGCATCAGCCACCTTAGTAGCTGAGATTACAGGCGTGCGCCACCATGCCCAGCTAATTTTTTTGTAGTTTTAGTAGAGACGGTGTTTCCCATATTGGCCAGAATGGTCTCAAACTCCCAGCCCCAGGTGATCTGCCCGCCTCGGCCTCCCAAAGTGCTGGGATTACAGGTGTGAGCCACCTTGCCCAGCCTATGGTTCTATTTTGGCTGCTGCTCTCTGACATCCATATGCTGTTCTCTTGTGGGCATGGTCCTATGAAGACAGCTTGAGCTCAGTTACTTTCTCAGCATCTACTTGGTACTCAGCACATCTCTGATACACCAAATCCTGAAAGTGGAAGCTTCTTTGTGATGCTCTCTCTTCCTGCTCTGCAGTGGAAGGTGGTTCCAACCAACCCGTTGCTATCATAGTTCTACAGGTAGAATCCAGGCACAAGCCCCCATGTTCAGGTGTTCATGTGTGCCCCAAACACCAGACAACACTTGTCAATTTCTCCCCAGTAGTCCCACACGATGTTCTGCTGGAACCCACTGCTCTCTTCTAGGTACCAACCTAGAGTCTCCACAGCTCAGCAAGCATCAGGGAGTAGGGTGTTAGTCTCCCCTAATCTCTCCAATAAGCTGATTGGGCCTCTTCTTACTTGCTTGGTGGGCAAGAGCTACTCCCTCTTCTATCATGGGGATGGAATAAGAAAAATCCAAAGTACCTTCCTCCCGTAGCCATTTCTCCCACCTCATTGAACTCCAGCCTTCAGTCTAGATCGTTGAGATGGGAGTCATCAGAGTGAGCACCACAGGACCCACTTGGCCATCTCTTGGTAAATGCTAGAGAGTCATGTGGCAGCTCTTTGACTCTAGATGTGGGAATATTTCATGCTTATTGTTTTCACCTTTGAGGCTTTGGCCAACATTCCAAGCCGCTAGGAAGAGCCCCAAACTACATTCTATTTCACTTGATTTTAGGAAGGTTTCCAAAGTGGTTTTAAGCTTCTTAGTTGTCTATTTGAGGTATTTATCTCATCTCTCAATAAAGACACCTTTTGAATCTCTAACTGCCTCTTGGGTCATTTTGTTTTCCTCTTGTCTAAGTCTCAGGGAAACTGAATAACCACATAATAGCCATTTGTTATTCTGAAGGTGGCAGATTAAAGCAAATCTCATTAGGAGCCAGCTTCTTTGGCATCATACTTCTATTTATAGCTGCAGCTGACATTTATTGAACACTTAATACGTGCCAGGCACTGTGTTAAGCACTTATGTGTATTATCATCTGTAATCCTCATTACACAAGAAGGAGGTTTCGTTGACTGAAGAGATAGTTTCTATTACTATCCATATTTTATTTATGAGGAAAAAGTGACACTGAAAGATTACCTGGAAATCATCATTCTCAGTAAACTATTGCAAGGACAAAAAACCAAACACCGCATGTTCTCACTCATAGGTGGGAATTGAACAACGAGAACACATGGACACAGGAAGGGGAACATCACACTCCGGGGACTGTTGTGGGGTGGGGGGAGGGGGGAGGGACAGCATTAGGAGATATACCTAATGCTAAATGACGAGTTAATGGGCGCAGCACACCAACATGGCACATGGATACATATGTAACAAACCTGCACATTGTGCACATGTACCCTAAAACTTAAAGTATAATAATAATAAGATAAAATAAAATAAAAAAAGAAAGATTACATTTCTCAAGGTCACACAACAGATGATACAAGTAGGACTCTAACCCAAGCTCCTCTAACCCCACATCCCATTTTCTCTACCAATACTGTCTGCCATGCTCCAAGTGCAGTGTTTGATGCTTCCATAGATTCAAGTTTCTCTCCTAAAACCTGTTCCGGATTAGAGATGAACAAAGGTTCTTTCTCCTGGTTCTTCTGGCAAAGTTTGTCCAAGACACAATTTGGGGGATCTTTATCCTGAGTCTGTTTTCTAAAGTCAGGTTTTGGGGAAATGGCCAATTTCACAACCTCCCCACCTCATACCTCAATCTGGGTGGTGAGAAGAAGAGCAAAGCCCTAGGGAAGCTTGGAGCCAAAGTCTTGCCATCTTCTGAGTCTCTGCTACAATTTCTTGTCCTGTGGAGCACAGCCAAGGCACTGATGTACCACTAAGAAACAAAACAAAACAAAAACTCAAATTTGACCACATCATTCCCTGCTTAAAACCTCTCAATGTTCCCCATAGTTTTCAGGAAACAGTCATATTCCTTAACATCCAAGACATCAATACAGTATCTCTTGCCTGAGTTAATGCCACCGCCTCCTAATTCATCTCCAATCCTTTACTCTTGCTTGTGCCATGCACTCCGTGGCTAGAGTGAAATCTCTGAACTGTAAATCAGATCATGTTAACTCCCGTGCTTAAAATTGTGCAATGGCTTCACCCTGCAGAAGATTTAACACCCAAACTCCATTTAGCCTGGCCAACTAGGTCTATACAATCTGGCCACAGTCCACTTCCCTAACCTGATTTTCTACCATTTTTCTTCTTGTTTATCATTTGTCTACCACTTGACCCTTTCTGTTTTTCAACAAGTTGCATTCATGATCCTTCTGCTGGGGGATACCTTTTTCTAGATTCTCTTAGAACTTACTCCTCCTTCACTATTGACTTTTCTCAACTCAGAAACCACCTCCCCAGAATGCCCCACTGACCATGCTACCTAAGGCATCCTTCTACTGCCAAGATTGGTCATATTGTATCACATTGCTTATGTTTATTTTTTGCAGCATTTTTCACTGTCTTCATTTTTTTGTTTGTTTGTTTTATTGGTTGGTTTCATGTTTACTGGCTTTCTCCCTCATCTAAAATATAAGCTCTTTCAAGGCAGGGAATCTGTCTTGCTCATTGCTGTACCCTTAGAACCTACAGCAGTGCTTAGCAAATAAGTAGATCTTAATAGATATTTGTTGAATGATCTAACATGGCTAAAATTCCCTGAATAATTTGGAATCTGTATATCTGTAGTGCACAGTGAATATCTATTATTCTTTACTTCCTACCATTTATCCAACATTTTCTAGTAACAGCACCTTTGATTTTCTCTAAAACATCATCCTTTATGCTACTGTCAGTCCACATGGATTAAAATAAGGCTGCTTTTCCTTCCTATATGCCCAGAGATTGGAAAGGTAGCCCAAACCTAAAAATCAGTGAATTCGATTTTGTGTCCATTATGATTGGTTCAGGTGGGTATGAACTAAATGAGTCAATGAGAAAGCAGCCCCAAGACATTTACTGTAACTGTTGGTGGAGAGATGTCCTCTTTCTCCTAGGATTTCTCAGCTGGTAAGATGCAAACCAGGAGCTCTTGGTGCTTGAGAAGACAGCCTGCTAAGTGCAGAGAGGAGAGGGCAGAGATGGAGAGAGATGGATCCCAGAAGCTATAGATATCTACCTTTGGACTTTTAAGTTACACATATTAATTGATTACTTCTGTTTGTCTTATATACTTTAAGTTGGATTTCTGTTAACTGTGACTAGAAGCTTATGACCAACAGACTACCTCTCTAATTTCATGTCTCCTTGCCTGAATAAATTAGGAATTGTGCTCATCTGCTAAACTTGAAAAGGGGTGAAATAGGCTAAAGAGTCTGTTTTCATCACATAATGAGAATTGTGGAGATAAAAGCTTTTGGCCTGGAGTAGTAGCTCCATAACGCTATCAGGGACTCTGGCTTCTTTCAGTATATCTCAGTTGCCCAGGCTGGAGTGCAGTGATATAGGATCATAGCTCACTGCAGCCTCCTTGTCCAGGGCTCAAGTGATCTTCCCACCTTGGCCTCCCAAGTAATAAGGATTACAGACATACTCCAGCATACCTGGCAAAAAAAAAAGAAGAAAAAAGAAAACTTTCAGAGATGAGAGGGGACCTTGCTATGTTGTTCAGGATGGCCTTGTACTCCTGGGCTCAAGTGAGCCTCTCACCTCAGCCTCCTGAATAGTTGGCATTACAAGCGTGAGTCACCACACCTGGATCAGGCTTATTCTGTTTTATTTTCAGGTATCCTAAACATGTGCTTGTTACCTTATGTAATAACATGGCTGATCTGACTCCACCATTAAGTCCTAGTTCTGGGTAGGAAGAAAGCCAAAAGCAAAAGGTGTCAGCTACGTGCTAGCAAAGTCTGTCCAAAAACCTGCTGGGAGGAGATTTTACAGAAAACCCACAGAACAACTTTTGTTTTCCCTTTCTTAAATTTTGGTAAAATATATGTAATATTTGCCATTGTAAACATTTGTAAGCATACAGTTCAGTGGCATTAATCACATTCACAAGGTTGTGCAATCATCACCTCTATTTCTAAGATTGTTTCATATATCTAACAAAAATTCTGTAACTATTAAGCAGTAACTCCTCATTCCTGTCTCCTCTTAGCCCCTGATAAACTCTAACGTACTGTCTGTCTCTGTGCACTTGCCTGTTCTACGTACGTCATATAAATGGAATCATGCCATATTTGTCCTTTTGCATCACGCTTATTTCGCTTAGCACAATGTCTTCAAGATTCATCCATGTTGTGGCATGTATCTGAACTTCACTCCTTTTTATGGCTGAATAATATTCCACTCTATGTATATACCACATTATGTTTATCCATTCATCTGTTGATGAATACTTGGGTTGTTCTCATGTTTTAGCCATTATCACACTGCAATTTTTGATTACATTGTATCAGTCAGAATTTTATGACAAAACCATCTTTCTCTGTAAGAAAAACTGAACAATGTAACTTCATTTCAGCTAGGGAGAGTGTCCCCAGTCACAATTGGAGTCTTATGTAAGAAGAAATAAGGAGGCCGGGCGCGGTGGCTCACGCTTGTAATCCCAGCACTTTGGGAGGCCGAGGCGGGCGGATCACGAGGTCAGGAGATCGAGACCACGGTGAAACCCCGTCTCTACTAAAAATACAAAAAAAAAATTAGCCGGGCGTGGTGGCGGGCGCCTGTAGTCCCAGCTACTTGGAGAGGCTGAGGCAGGAGAATGGCGTGAACCCGGGAGGTGGAGCTTGCAGTGAGCAGAGATTGTGCCACTGCACTCCAGCCTGGGCGACAGAGCGAGACTCTGTCTCAAAAAAAAAAAAAAAAAAAAAGAAGAAATAAGGAAAGACTTCTGGGTAAGTAACTAGAAGATTCTGTAACAATCCACTTTTTTTGCCAGCAAATATCATTATTTTAAAAATACGTATTTAGAGGGTACAAATGCAGTTTTATTTCATGCATATATTGCATGGTGGCGAAGTAGTGTACCCATCACCCAAATAGTAAATATTGTACCCAGTAGGTAATTTTTTAGCCCTCACCCCCCTCCTACCCTCTTTTGGAGTCTCCAAAGTCTATTTTCTCTACTTTGTATGTCCATGTGTACCCATTGTTTAACTCTCACTTATAAGTGAGAACATGTGGCATTAGACTTTCTGTTTCTGAGTTATTTTAGTGAGGATAATGACCTCCAATTTTATCCATATTGCTGCAAAAGACATAATTTCATTTTTTTATGGATGCATAGTATTCTATGGCATATATATGCATATGTGTGTGTGTGTATATATATATATATATATATATACACACCCACACATATATCACATTTTCTTTATCCAATCCTCCATTGATGGACACTTTGGTTCACTTCATATTTTTGTATTGTGATTAGTGCTGCAAAAAACATACAAGTGCGGGTATCTTTTTGATATAATTATTTATTTCCCTTTGGGTATATACCCAGTATACCCAGTAGTGGGATTGCTGATCGAACAGTAGAATAGTAGTCCTATTTTTAGCTCTTTAAGAAATCTTTTTTTCTTTTCTTTTTTTGTTTTTTAGACAGAGTCTTGCTCTGTCATCCAGGCTGGGGTGCAGTGTCGCAATCTCAGCTCACTGCAGCCTCTCTGCCTCGTGGATGCAAGTGATTCTCCTGTCTCAGCCTCCCAAGTAGCCGGCACTACAAGCACACACCACCACACCTGGCTAATTTTTGTATTTTTAGTAGAGATGGGGCTTCTTCATGTTGGCCAGGCTGGTCTCAAACTCCTGATCTCAAGTAATCTACATGCCTCAGCCTCCCAAAGTGCTGGGATTACAGGCATGAGCCACTGTGCCCAGCCAAGATATTTTTATACTGTTTTCCATAAAAGCTGTACTAATTTACATTCCCACCAACAGTATGTAAGCCTTTCCTTTCCTCTGCATCCTCACCAACATCTGTTATTTTTTGACTTTTTAATAATAGCCATTCTAACTGGAAAAAGATGATACCCCATTGTGGTTTTAATTTGCTTTTCTCTGATAATTAGTCAGCAAATGTCATTCTATACATAGAATACATTTACCTTTACCCAAAAGACATCACCCCCAAAGTCTCATCCACGTAAAAGGTAAGATTTCTGGGCAGCTTGCAGCCCTCTTCAGCAGGTTTCGGTGTGTCCTCTCTTGGTCTAAACTAAAAGACAATTTACTTGCTTCCAGCACATCCATCATTCAATAGTGCAGAAGGAGCCACACGATAAAAAAAAAAAAACTCCTTTTAAAATCAGAGACTGAAGTACACACAGCAGTCACACAGTATAGAAGTATATAGTATAGTCACACAGTATATAGAAGTATATAGTATAGTCACACAGTATAGAAGTATAGTCACAGTATAGAAGTGATCAACTGAGCAAGAATAACAATATTTCTCTTTCCTAAGAATGGAAGACTTCCCTGGCTAGCAAATCTGTTCCCTTTTCAGAGAGAAACTTCCTTATTCATTACTTTTCATCACCCTACTCTCTGCTCCCTGGAAGGTTCTTCTGTGTCATCTCTCTCCCTAGACTCATCTGAGGTGGAATTGGAAATGACAAGCTTCCTGTTGGGCTCAAGGATCTTTTAGGAGTTTAGCTGTTTAGGGATTTAATAGTCTCAGGTTGCTATGTATCAAGCTTGAGAATTGTTTGGGAATGTAGTTCCTTACTATTCCTCCTTGTTGTCTTAGGTAGCATTCCCTAGACGCAGAGCCTAAGGCAGAGATTTGGATGCCAAAGACTTATTGAGAAAGTAATCTTTAGGAAAAACCCCAAGGGAGTATGGGAACAAGCATAAGAAAAGACAAGGATTCTCCAGTTGTGGTTTCCTAAAGAGCAGCATTAACACCTCTTGAGAACTTGCTGAAAATGAACATCTTCAAGCACCACCCACCTTGGAAACTTTGAGGGTGGAGCCCAATAATGTCTCATTCAACAAGCCTTCTAAGCGATTCTAATGCACACTATGGTTTGGGATGGAGATGAAGCCCAAGAAGGATGCGGTAGTCTTGGCCTGATCATCGGAAGACTCTGGAGCATAAATTATATCTCAGAGTTGTCCCTGCCTCTGGCAAGAGGCCAGCCTTTTGCACCCTTGTATCTGACTGCAGGGAGAAGGGCTCTAATTCCTTGAGAGAGGCAGCTCCCATCAGCTGAGACCAATTATCCCAGGAAGGGGCAGGTGTGGGTTAGAAAGGTCAGGGTTAGAGGGGTATAAATGCACCAATTTAGTAAAGAGAATCTGAAGAGTGGTATAACAACAACAACTTCTTCTTCTTCTTCTTCTTCTTCTTCTTCTTCTTCTTCTTCTTCTTCTTCTTCTTCTTCTTCTTCTTCTTCTTCTTCTTCTTCTTCTTCTTCCTCCTCCTCCTCCTCCTTCTCCTCCTCCTCCTCCTCCTCCTCTTCCTCCTCTTCTTCTTTGAGACAGAGTCTCACTCTATCGCCCAGGCTGGAGTGCAGTGGCACCATCACGGCTCACTGTGGTCTTGAACTCCTAGGCTCAAAGGACTCTTCTGCCTCAGTCTCTTGAGTAGCTTGGATTACAGGTGTTCACTACCATGCCTGGCTAATTTTAATTTTTTTAAATTTTATTTATTTATTTATTTTTTGGAGAGACAAGGTCTCACTATGTTGCCCAGGCTGGTCTCAAACTCCTGGCCTTAAGTGATCTTCCCACCTCAGCCTAACAAAGTGCTGGGATTACAAGAACAAGCCACTGCATCTGGCCTGCAATTGCTCTTATTGGTCCAATTGTCTCTGTCCTCTTCATGAGACTAAGAGTTTCAAGTGATCAAGAGCAATGTCTTTCCTGCTTGTTATTTGCTCATCAGTGCCTGTCACAGGTGTAAATCTTAATAATTACTTATGCAATTAGTTGATTAAACAAATACTATTTAAATGCCTACTATATCCTGAGCACTATTCTAGGGTCTGATAATTTAGATTTGAACAAGACAAAGCACCTGTTCTCATGGAGTTCTTTGGCTTTAGTTGGGAAGATGACAATAAGCACAAAAACATATATGTACATATACACAGTATAATGTCAGATATTGATAAATGCTATGAAGAAAAATACAGCAGAGTGAGAGTGTAGAGAGAAGTATGGGGTGTTATTTTTAGATAGAGCAGTTAAAGAATTCTCTAAGAAGGTGACATTTGCACTGAGGTATGAATGAAGTGAGGGATTGAACCATGACAATATCTAGTGGCAGCAATTTGTATGTAAATTCAAAATTATTTTAAAATAAATGTTTCTTACATATAAAGCATATTCAGGGAAGAGCATTCTCAGCACAGGAAATCAATGGGTGAGTCACAGGAAACACCTGGCGTTTCTGTATCGATAAAACAGGAGGTAGTTGGAGGAGATGGACAGCTGACACACTGCTTATTGTTTTTATTTATTTTTGAATTAACTTTAAACTTTTATCAAAACATACATGTATAAGATTTTTAAAATCATATAGGACAGAAGTGGCTGTAGGGAAAAACAACTGTTCTGGTCCCACCCTGTTCATTCTCATTACTCATTTCATTTTATTTTAGTTCATTACCCCAACCTCTCTTCTTCTCTTCTCCAAATATAGATTAGAATATTTTTATTTTTATATTGGTTATCTTTAATTTTCAGTGACATACTAGATACTCTAGATCTCCTTTTATCAACTCTAGAAGTATATCTTGGCTATTCTCTTTGTATAATAATATCAGGATGTTACATCCTACCATTCCTCCCCTCCTTCTACCTCCAATTTCTATCACTGTCTAGAGAGTAGAAACATAACTTCATGTAACTGGGTTCAAAGAGAGCATAGAGGGTTTCAGATACTGAAAGAAGGTTAACAAGACTGAAGTTGAAATAATGATGTGTGAATGTTTTGTAAGCATATTTGGCTTTTAATGCTTTTTTCTATAGGTTGAATCTAAAAGTAGAAAACTCATAACAAGGCTATGTGTGAACATCAAGAGAGAATTCAAGATGGCGGGGATGACACTCTTTTTTCCATGTGTGCCTGGTTTTCATCATCTCCTTGACTTACACATATGTGGGTGCCTTTGCCTCTGAAGACTTTTTCTCTTCTTTAACTGATGATGCTCCATTCTCTTCTGACAAAAGGTAAAGCTGGTTTGGTACCACTGACACCCAGCTTAGCTGGGGTCCAATATCTTCACAGCCCCATATCCTGCCATGTTGTCTTCTCCTTCGTGGTCACATTTACTGCTGATCCCATGGACATCACTGGAGTGGTGCCACAGGTAGATCACATAGACTTTTCACAGCAAAGTCTTCTGAGGTATCACAGAATTTCCCCCTTTTCTAAGAACTATCCTCCCACAACTCACAGGGGCTGGTCCTGATGGCTACGTTTATACTACATGACCCTGAATCCTTGGCCACAGCTGCATGGACCAGGAAGTGGCAAGGAACATAAGCTAGGCTGATCAGGTTGTCTCTACTGGAAATTTTGAATTAGGACTAAAACTTCCCAGTTTAGTCTGGGTGGGTTTCTTAAATAGAGATGACATAAGAACTCAAAATCTAGCTTCTATTTCAAGGATCAAAGAATAGATGAAGCAAAACAATTTTTCAACTAAAAATATGAAAAGAGGCAGAGATGCAAAATGAAGTGACTGTCAAGACTCCTGATGGCATTTTTTTTTTTTTTTTTTTTTTTTTTTTTTTTGCTGGTTCCAGCTCCCTGCTGAGCCCTGATTGAACCTCTGCCCTATGGTTCCTTGAAACATCTTCATATTATTGTACTAAATCTCCCGTTTTCTTAAGCTAGCTCTGGTAAGTTTTTGCCATTTACAGGCAAAGTGAACTCACTAATAAAATATTCCCAACTGCATAATCTTCTCCCTGGGGGATGGGAATCATATCTGTATTCTCCAAGGTGCTGAGCACATAGGGGAATGCCTTGCACATAGTAGGCACTCGAAAAGCATCTGTTGAATTGAAGCAACTGTCAGTACTCCTTCCTAAATGACACAACCATTTACAGGGGTCACTGACCCCTCCAGATGTATGAGAAGATGGACAGGAAAAAGCATAAATAGATACACCGTGCCAACTACTTCAGTAGCTGACAACCCAATGGAAGAAAACAAAAGTCTTAATAAGAGAATCAGATATCAGTTGCAAGATGTCTAAATGTCTTCTAGTCTTCTGCCAGATAAGTGGGATCACAGAGGGCTATTGGCGAATAGGATTCTAGCTCCAACCCGCACTGGAGAGAGCTCTGAATCTCTTGGGTCCCTCATTGATCTGTTGAAAGAGCCCTCTAGTGGTGAAAATGAGGAACGATCTCTAGCCTTACAAGCAGATTCTACGCACCCAGGTCCACACACCTACACATTGAATTGAATGAAAGGATGAGGTCACCCCCTAGTAAGTTGGGCGGCATGATAGAGAACTAACTGCGGCCTCCCTGCTCCCACACTCCCACTCCGTTCAGTTGTTCTGACTTGCTCCACATGCAGGTTCAGGACTTCCCACAGTGATCAGGTTGGCCCTGGACAGCAATTCCAAAGAATGAGCCTGCCTCACCAAGTCAGAGGCTCAGGACAAAGCTCCAGTTTTATCACATGTATCCCTTTCTCTTATTCAGCAAAACTGGGAGCATCCTGACTCGTAATTGTTATCTTCATCTACCTGAGCTCCTGATCCTTTTCCCCCAACTATCCTTCTGCTAGGCCCCTGGGCACCATACTCTGCTTGTCTGGGCTTCTGTTGTAGAGCTAAATGGGTGGAGATGAAGATGCTGCTGTTCCACTGTGGGTCTGGTAAATGGAGAGATTGGGGCATACTGTCCCTCAGCCCGAAGCTCACTCGCCTTTCATCAACATGGTCCTTCTTTGAAAGAAGACCTTTCTCACTTCTATCAGAGCAAGAGAAGAATCAAACAGATCCTGAAATGACTGCTTTGATCATATTAATTATTTCATCTTATTTAACTTTCTGAGAGTGGGGAGGGAAATTTTTGCTAACTGAATTAATCCCTCCCAAGAAATACCAACCTCACCTCCATGTTACATATGGCTTTCCCTTAAAAAAGAAAGGTAATAATAATCAAGGCAGGATATTTTTATTAAGACGCAAATTTTCATTTCGGGAAAGAAAATGACACTAAGAAACTTGTAGGGGCCCTTGTGTATCCTCTCCCTACTATCTTCTGTCATTCTTCTGGAGTATGGCTATGGTCCTGGCCCCAAGTTTATCCATTCCATTGTGGATTATGTGGCAAGATTTCAGTATTTCTACCTCCTGTCCATAAATCAGTGTTTGTGAACCACGACACATGCATATGCAACTAAATGCACATAGGCATACACACCTACATATTCAAATATATACTATACCTACACATGTGCATGCATACACATACATGTGCAAATATGTATGCATATGCGTAGCAAAAATGCCAGGCATTTGCAGCAAATATGTTCACATGGTCCATAATACTGTCTGCAGGTACAAACATACATTTACATACTTGCTTTACTTTTATGACAAATTCACAGGCATTCAGAATTTATAACTAAACTGAACATAGCACAGGTGAGCATTCAAACACAATCACTCCACAGCTATATATTCAAATTTCCTCCTGCACACGAGTATTTATCTAACACCAAGAATAAAGTCTTCAATCTTAACACCAAAATGAAAGTAGCAAAGTCACCAAGAAGTTGTGAGCTGCATTTGCGAACCCTTCAATATATTGCTGCTACCCAGTCACCTGAATAGAAGCTCCCAGGCAGCCAGAGATGGCGCCAGGGGAGTATGTGTGTCTGCGATTACCTCCCGTTATATTTCCGTCCAGCTAAATAACATTCAAACATGATAGTTGGTTGCGGACACATCTCAGGAACTGCAGAAACAACCCAAGCAGCCTCATTTCCAACTTCCTGACCTCTGGATATCAGTCCCAGGAGGCCTAAGAAAAAAATAATAAGGGCATTTCTGTGGGCTGTTTCTAGTCAACTCGGTGTGTGCCCATGCATATGCCAGAATATATAGTAATAAAAAGCTGGTTAAATGCTGGTCCTTTGCAATACTGGCTATTTCCAAGGAAGAGAGCTTTCAGGTGTGAAATGCCATTTGCACTTTGGACTAACAAGCAAAGCAGACCTAACTTCACCTGCTTCATGGTCTGACTTAGATAACAATGTTAACAAATGAATATCTCAGAGAACTTTGAACAAAATCTGACATTTTCAGTGACTCTCCCACCATGAATCCATCACCCTCTTCAATGTAGATGTGTTAAAATGTATAAAAGGCATATTCAAAGACCAAAATCTTATAGTCTTTTGCCCAAGGTCCCTAATATGTGTATGACAGAGTCTATATATATCTAGCTTCTTCCATCTTTTAGGAATACATGATCATATATATATGAACAGGTCCGGGTCTGATCTGAGCAGGTTGTCTCCGGTGTAAACCAGAGCTCCAGAGAAAGGAGGGTAGACATATTGGTTTGTTTGCTGGGGAACCAAATTGAGACAGACTCTACACAGATGTGATTGTGACAACACTTTTTGCCCGCCTAAGCGAGCCATAGAGCCGTCTCCAGAGCTGCCGGTGCCTTTAAGAAGACTCGGTCTTTCGGGTCTTCTTTTTCCCCAGTGGGCCCCAGTGGTGCCCGCAGCAAAAGGCAAACTTGCCTGGCTCATGGGGTGAAAGGGAGGATTGAAGAATGCCGCGTTGGGTGGGTGCTGAGGGAGCGCCAGAGTGCGCTACGGGCTTCGCTCCCCTTCCCCTAACCCTTCCCAGAGCGGAGGAACCGGGTCGTGCTGCAGCGCTCAGGAGCCGGGGCGCTGACTGTCCTCGGCTCCCGAAACTTTGGGCGGAGAGTGGGCTTGACTGGGCAGAGCCGAGCCGGCTGGCTGACCCGGGAAGGAACGGGGGAAGGGCGGGGTGAGGGAAGAAAGACCCTTTATCAGCCCGGGTTTCTAGCCCGGGCGGCGGTGTTCAGCTGCATGAGGGAGCTGTCCCTTCAGCACCACGGACCTTAAAGCCTAGGCGTTAGGACGGCGGAGGCGGGGCAACAGGCGGGGAGCTGTCCCTTCAGCACCACGGACCTTGGCGCCCCCAGGGAAATCAGCCGGCCCCCGCCCCAGGACTCTGTCTTTTCTCCAGTTTGAGCGGGGGTGTCGGGAGCAGGCGGAGAGCTTTCCTGCGAGGCTGTGGAAGCAGTGAACACTCTTCTCAGCGGCTCGCCTCCCAGCAGTGCTATTTTTTGCCATCCGCCCTCACCCCCAGCACACGCGCTCGCACACACACGCACGCACGCACACACACACACACACACACACTCACACAGAGACCTCTCTGGGTTTCTTTGCCTTGAGTCTCCCGGGGCTGTGAGAAGCCAGGCGCATCTCAAACCGAGCTGGCAGCTCCAGGCTCCGGAGCCATGCCCTGCACGGACCCTCGTCTTTACCACGCTCCTGAGGAATGAAAGGAACCCAGGGACCCTCAGAAGGCAGCAGTGATGCGGACCAACCCCCCGGAGCCTGCACCCTTCCGAGGGCCATAGGCGACCCAGGGAACTGGAGAGAGCTCCAGACAGGAAATCCCAGCTTTCCCAAAGTCCCTGTGGATGCTGACAAAAGGAGACCTGAATTTTTGGAAGAGCCTGTACTAGGTTACCCGGTTGCAGAGTGATTTTCCCCTCTGGCACTGACTCTCCCCCTCCAACCCCCAGCCGTCCAGAGTACCATGAAGAATTATGAGGATGTGTGACAGAGGTATCCAGATGTTGATCACCACTGTGGGAGCCTTTGCAGCTTTTAGTTTAATGACCATTGCAGTGGGCACGGACTACTGGTTATATTCCAGAGGTGTGTGCAGGACTAAATCTACAAGTGATAATGAAACCAGCAGGAAGAATGAAGAAGTAATGACCCATTCGGGGCTGTGGAGGACCTGCTGCCTAGAAGGTATTTACAATTTCCTCTTAATGGCTCTGAATAATCCAGTTCTGATATTCTGGTTGGTGTTTGGGGGAGGTGGAAATGGTGATAAGGAAAGAAGAGTAGTTCAAATTATTGCTGAGAATGTGCAGGTGCCCAGACTCTGTTAACAGCAAGACTGACGCCATGTGGGTTAAAGGGGTTGGGTCTTGTTGATTGTTTTTAGTATAAGCTTCATGAGATGAGATTTTGTCACACTCTAGGCAGCTTCTGCAGTTTAGAAAAGTCTTCAAATCCAAAATCCCTAGGCATATTGTCAACTGCTTGGATCTCTGGCTTGAGATGGGGTCTTTAACTCTGCTTAAATTGGATTTTGAAGGGAGGGGGAAGGAAGGGAGGAGAAGGGACAAGAGGAAGGAAGTGAGGGGAGAGAGAGAGAGAGAGATCCTGACCTGGTCTGGCACATTCTGAGCTATTTCCTTGTTTCTCAACATTGACTTATCAGTTTCTCCTGAGTTTGTTCTAACTAGATATTGTCATGAACTTCCACTGCCAATCAGTAACAAGGTAACATATGTAAACCCCTACTCCCACCCACACCCTATGCACACATTTTAAGAAAAAATCCTTATTGATACATGTTTTATTAGTTTGGATCACAACAAAACTGAAGTCTTGGTATTTTGTATCCACCTGTCTTCATTCCTAAATCATTTCCAAACCCACAAAAAGGTATTTCCATGGCATTTACAAAAGACTGATTCTCCAAGAATTGCAGTTCATCATTTCTAGTTCCAAAAATTAGGGGAGTAGTTATAAATTGTAATGAAGAAGACAGAGCAATTTAAAAATACAAAGCCCTTTTGTAGCCTATCATACTATTAAACTTGTTTTGCCACACCAGAAGTCACTCTCAGCACCAGCAGGCAATGCTTGGATATCACTGGGAGTAAATAGAAAGATAAGGAAGAAAATCAAAGCTCTTGGGAGCCTACATGACTGAGGGAAGTCACTGGATTAGAGGGGCAATAGGGGTTTTCTTAGGCTTCCGAGAAGTCTGTGAAGCTTGTCACAGTGGTGGGCAAGGAAATCTGGGTTTCCTGTATGGTCCCCTCCCCTGCTTGCCATTGGTTCTTCACACTGCATTTCCACTGGTTGGCATTTGTCAGGGCTTCTTGAGAACTTGCATTTATGTAAATCGCTTGGGAAATCATGCTATGACATCACTTGCCAGTGTAATATTGCATCATTCTCTGGCCTTTTTCCCATGTCCTGACACTTTGAACAACTGCTCTCCTGACCGTAGCGCTACTACAATTGATTCTGTTTCTAACACAAATTTGCAACTGGTGGGAAGCCCAGGTAGGAAAGGGCTACCTTTAATGCAGCAAGGATCATGTGAAGTCAGAAGACCTGGGTAATGCTGCAAAGTATCGCTGTGACCTTGGCTAAGACATTTACCCTCTCCAACTCTCAGTTTATTCATCTGGGAAATGATACGTTTGGATTAGCTGGTCTTGAATTAACACTATCTAAAGCTCATACTGTATTCAATGTACTGACAGAAATTCTAGAATAATTATTTCCTAAACAATGACAAAAGTCGTATATTTGTGAGCATTTGTGATTGGGTATGGTGAAGTCATTTACCTCAGGGAAATTCCATATTTCCCTTTCTTATATTGACTATAAAGAATTAAATTATCTTTTGTAAAACTGATTTGGTGGATGTTGCCATATCTACATGGTTCTAGAGATGGCATAAATGTTCTAAGATTCCTCCAAGCCAAAAATGGCACATATGTGTACAATGCTTTAGCCATTTCCAATTCTTCTGCCTCTGGGAATCAAACCTGAGAATGCACAACTAAAAATGAAGTTTCACATCCCTCATTATGATCTATGAAAAAAATATGTATCTATAAGAGCAGAGGTAGGACCTAAAATTTCTGAACCCTTGCTAAGAATTTCTCAACTGATGGTTTCTCTTTTTTCCAACATCATGTCCTACACCCACAGTTTGTACAAGGAATTGAAATCCCACCCAGGCATTCTGTAGGCTTAGTGGGAGAAGTGAGAAATTGAATCAAGAAGGAATTGGATGAATTGAAGATATATCCCTGGGCAGGTGAATTCTATTGAGAAAATGTGTTGCCGTCCCCATACAACTTGGCCTGGCTTTTTTTGTTGTTGTTCACTTTTTTGAAGTATTAAATACAGTAAGATGCACAAATCACAATGAATCACAATAAAATATTAGCTGTGGCTGCACCTATGTAATTAACACCTAGGTGGGTCCTGGCTGAAATTTGAAGCCAAGATGTGTACTAAACACATCAAGTGTTTGGGGAATTTGCAGAAGCCTCTGATTTCTGCATGGGAAGTCATATGCAGTTGGTAGCATCCATCCCAGGCATTTCCATCCCTTGCTAGAATGACGATGGACAGTTCTTTCCCATTCTGTATTTCTTACGTACCCCTGAGCCTCAAAATCCTCATTTTCTGGTCCTTTAAGTGTCAAATGAAAACTGGGAGGTTTTTGTAGCTCCATTTTCTTGGAGGTCAAATTAGAAAACTTCGTTCTTCTGTACTGTTTTAAAGAGCCAGGAGACAATGTGATTATTTTATCCAAAAGAAAAGAATGCCAAGGAGAACATGACAGCTGTCTGCAAATATCTGAAGGGCTGTCATATGAAAGAGAGATTTGAAATGTTCTGTATGGCCTCAAGGAGGTAGAAGTAGGAGCTAGAGGAAAATAGGTTTTACCTCAATATAAATAACTATCCAATGTGGAATGGGAAGCTTTGGGAGGTGATGGGTCTTCCAACACCAAAAATATTCAAGAATAAGCAAACTACATCAATTGTTTCCCAACTTTGCTGGTCATCAGATTCTCATGAGGAACTTTAAAAAAATTAGATTATCAAGGGCTCCACAACTAGATTCCCTGCTTCCATAGGTCTGAGGTAGACCACAAAAATCTGAGTTTTCTAAAGGTGCTCCGAGCAATTATGATGTTAAAGCCAACATGTATTGGTATTTGCACTGGGCCTGAGGATGACTATGTGTTTTAAGGATGATCGCATCACTAAAGGAGGAGAAGGATGTTTCCAGTTTTCATTTCCATAGGTAAGTTATATCCTTCTCCTCCTTGAGTGACATGATCAGCCAAACCAAGTTTACCCTGTAGCTGAATTTGGCTCGTGGGCTGCCAGTTTTGAGCCTTGTAAATTACCTAAATGGCATTTTTAATCCAAATTTCTGATATTTTTATATTTGACTCCTGAATTACTCTCTAATAGTCAATAATCACTTTTTCAACCCTTAAAAAATGCCTAAGAAAAAATAAACTAAGCTACCAGAATATCCCTTACATTTAGCACTTACTATGTGCCCAGGCTGTTCTAAGAATTTTGAAAAATTAACTCTTTCATCTTCAAAGAAGCTCAGTGGTGTAGGTACTATTATTACCCTCATTTTACAGGTGAGGAAACTGAGCCCTGGGGAATTTACATAACTTGCCCAAGGTCACACACCTAAACTCGGCAAGCAATACTTAACCTTAATTGTGCTGCCTCTCTGAGTATTTGCTAGAAAACATTAATTCATGCTTTGGTGGGCAGCCTGCTACTGGTACAAACATTAGCTTGTGAAAATGCCCAGGCACATGGGTTTTTCCATTCAGAAGTTTCAGATCTCAGAGCACTCACTGTGCCTGTGCAGCATCAGCAGGGATGCAGGAGCCACAAGACACACACAAACTCAGAGGCAGCAAAGCACATGCTTTGCATGGAGAGACAATTGACCTGTGTAGAGACACCCACACTGGGAAACCAACACGAACGCCCGACTCATTATCTGGAAAGCACGGGAGGCATTCACAAAGTAGAGCCCTAACCTGCTGGGTGTTTTCAATAGTGGCCTGTGAATTTGAATGAGAACATGTTCAATATGTGACTCTCTCATTAAGAAAACCTCGTGAAGTCCTGGAGACAATCAAAGGGATGTATTTAGATAGCAGAAAGACCACCAGGCTAGTAGTGAGGAACCCTAAGTGTTCATCCCATTTCCATCACTAACAGTTATGTGAATTGTGATGTTATTTTCCCTCTTTGGACCTTAGTTTACCCAATTCTAAAATGGGAACTTCAGATAAGATTAGAGAGTAACAAATCCAGATGTTTGTGTAGATGAGGCAGCTAATGTAAATCATGAAACAAGCATTTCCCAATCCTCTTAGCTCAATTCTCAGCAGGTTTGGAGGTGGGTAACAGTAGATTTGAGAAGATGTATGGTAACTGAAACTTGGTCTCAGTGTGTGGCAACAGGGAGTGGTGAGGACTGTGGCAAACTGGAAAACACAAGCCTCATCTGACGGATGACTACTACTTGGCTTGAGTTGATTTTTACCTTGGAGAAATAGACACCAAGTGTGGCCCAACATTCCAAGTAAAAAAAAGCCAGATGTAAAATATCTTGATTTTTAAAATGCAGGCAACTCTTTGAACTTTTTAAGAATATGATATTAGCCAAACCAAATTTACCTTGTAGCTGAATTTGGTGCATGGGCTGCCAGTTTTCAGCCTTGTAAATTACCTAAATGGCAATTTTAATATAAATTTCTGATGTTTTTATATTTGATTCCTGAATTACTCTTTATTAGTCAATAATCACTTTTTCAATTCATTAAAAAATACTAAGAAAAGAAAGCCCGCTTATTTAGGATTTTAAAACAAGGAACTTAAAGTTATGGAGAAGAGGTTCAATAACTGATATTTCTGCTACAGATGGGCCAGGATGACATCAAACATCTGGCTGAAAAACTGGAGAAAAAAATTAGCCAGTCATTAGAAGTTCTCCCATATTTCCAAAACTCCAGATGGTTGACTTTTTCAGCCAGATGGGGTTTCAGCTTTATTTATGTGTCTGGAAACCTTCAGGGAACCTGCAAAGATGTGGTTGAGGATGGAGGTGAGGAAAAGACATAACATTTATTAACTATTCTGTATGTGCCAAGCTCTGTGCTAGGTGCTTTTGTACGTGTTAACTCATACTTTTCATATCTCCTGTCTCCCCCCAAGTAGAATGTAGAATCTGCAAGGACAGGGATTACTGTCTTTGGGGCACTGCTCTACCCCTAAAACTTAGAAACAGTACCCAGTCATCACTTCTGCACCTGCAGTCCTAGATTTAATGCTGCACCCTCCTTTAGACATGGGTTCAGAATGTGCTGGAGTTCTCTTACTCTCTTCCCTACTCCTGACCTTCTCCCAGTTCCTTTTTCTGTATTCTTCCTCCTTGCCACTAAAGCCTGAGAGGCAGATGGAAGAGAGAAATGGGCTGGAGTCTTAAGGCAGGATGGGAGTGAGTGACCCTGACTGTGTTTGAGGGTTGAGTCAGGATTGGGCAGGTGGTAGAGGTTGGAGTGTGAACATGACTAATAGTCAGACAGAACGTGTCCATAGCGCCATACTGGTTGTTAAAATGTTAAAACACTTTCCTATGTCTTGATAAACAACTGGCCCAAGTCTTTCACCAACTCCCCACCACCACTGCACCCACCCTAGCCCTTACTGGGGCCGCTCAGATCCATTAGGTAAAGGGTAAGACCCGGACCCACAGATGTCATCGTGACCTTGCTCTGGCCCTACAAAACCATTCATTCTGATTGTCTGGTCTTGTGTCTCATTGGTTGTTAAATATTCTAAATCTCATTCCCAGTCATATCATCATTGGTGGAAAGAAACTTACTCCTCTTCTTTCTTCCTCAAACCCAATCTTCTACCTGACTGTGGGATTCCACCTACCTTAGGAAGTAGATGCCTTGAAAAGACTTTCAGTTGTTTCAATCTCTGAAATTTTATCTTCTGGATTAGAATAAAGGCAAGTGACCTTCATTCCAAGGTTGGGTGACCAGTGTGTGTTATTTGTATGGATAACTAGTGTGTGTCAAGAAAAAAATAAAACAAGAAATTAGGCAAAAAAGATGACTGTGTTCTTTTAATGTTCACACAGAGCACAGTGAAACAAGCTTACCCAAGGGGTCTTCTGACCCTCGGGGGAAATGTAACTTTGATTGACTCAGCTTTTAGTACAGATTCAGGCCTGGTTGCTACAAAGTTAGATATTTACTTGTAGAACACTGAGAAAATGCACATAATTTTTTTGTTCAGTAGATGTGCATGTGATTTTCATTCATTAGAGGAGATAATCCCAAATGTTGTGGATTTATTCTCTCCTCTCCTGAATATTATTCAGTTTTATATTAATTTAGTAATCTTATTTCAAAATTGTTTTTCACTGAAAAAAAATAGAACCACCTCCTTTGAACTAGTTTTGTCATTCTGGTTTCCTCGTTGCTGAATTGAACAAAACTTGACATGAGCTATGTATTTTAGGAGAATTATGTTTTTAATAATTTAAAATTTCTTTGACATATGGAAGCATCGCCCAATGAAAACAATGTTTCTGAGGTTAAACAGAAGTGTAGAAAATCCCAAGGTTGTTTTAATTTTCTCCCCTCTCATAACCCTGCCATAGCACACTTTTTCAATGTAGGAACAAATAGGCCTTTAATAAGTTAATGAAAGACCACAGAGAATATGGGATACAGCAGGGGCTTTGAGAGCAGGTGGACCTGGGGGCTTATGTGGATCCTGTTATTTACTGACTGTGAGACCTTGAAAGTTGCCTACCCTCTGAGCGTTAATTTACTTACCTGTGAAATGGGGAAATAAAAGTAGCAAGTGCCATCAACTGTTTCTGTTTTAATTCTTGTGTTTCTTTCATTTCTTCTTACCTCTAAATAACATGTTGACCATTAGTTCTTGATTTATGCATTTCTACACAAGATCCATTTGCTAAGACAAACAATAAGTTAGCTTTCTTATACAAGTTCTCTTCTTCCTCCCAATACTTTTAGTTCCTCCATGAGGTACCTGTGGCTCCAAGAAGAATCATTCATAATGACTGAGTGCTGGATTGGACACTTGCTTAAGCAGCATGGCTGCTCATGTGCCCACCTCAGCAAGGGACTTGGAGGGAACAACAGAGCTAAGAGGAGGCATGGGAGTGAAGTAGCCTGTTTGGAATGGTGAAGTTCTGTGTGTGGACTGGATCTGGCAGTGGGTAGCTGAGCCGCCGCCATTGTGTTCATATCTCACCTGAGAGAGCAGTCCATTAACCAAGAAAACTCTAACCTGGCTGCACAATGTTTGTGAAGATGTTGCCCTATATGAGGCTGCCTGGCTGAGGGGTTGAGTAGGGGCTGAGAGTTAACCCACGCTCCGCTCACCAAACCATGCACCTTGGTTCAGAACTGAGTCTATCCAAAGGGAGGAGGGTCTATAATAAATGTTCGCAGGGTACTGTATGGGTGGGTCAACTGCAGTCTCAACAACATGGGCTGTACATTTTCAGTGGAAGGAGTCAGGCAGGATGGAAAAGACTAAACCAGAGTCAGAGATTCCACACCAGGAAAGGAAGTTGCAGTGGGAAGGTACCATAGGACCCTCCAATAACCAATGCATGTAACTCCACAAGACAGTCAGCACGCAGATCCCTGCTACACAGAGTGCCTGGCCATTGATGTTAGCCAGAGAAGCAGTGACAGCAAACAAGAAAGGTTTACAGCCTCGCCCAGCTAAGTGAAGTGGCATGTTGGCCTTTTCTTTCTTCCTGCTCCCTGCAGGAACATACATACAGAAGGTGCTAGAATCTAAAGGAGGAAGGAGCAGGGATAGTGATTTGAATTCAACATGCAATTTGAAATGTTAGACAAAACTGGAAGCTTTAACAATCAAAAGTGACTGGGAAGTTATGAAATCTGCCTAAATTGTCATTAAGAAAATGAAGGATTTGATATAATGCAGTTGAAAGCCAAACTAAAACTGATGCATGTTTATATCCCACTAAATTGAGACACATCAATAAACATAAATAATGTCATCATGCTTTGTCTCAGAAATTTTAACAGTTGAAAACTCTGCAGGGCATGGTGGATCACATCTGTCATCCCAGCACTTTGGGAGGCCAAGGAGGGTGGATCACTTGAGCCCCAAAGTTTGAGACCAGCATAGGCAACATAATGAGACCTCCATCTCTACAAAAAATACAAAAAAGTTAGCCAGGTGTGCTGGCATGCTCTTATAGTCCCAGCTACTCAGGAGGCTGAAGTGGGAGGATGACTAGAGCCCAAGAGATTGTGGTTGCAATGAGTTGAGATCATGCCACTGCAGTCCAGCCTGGGTGACAGAGTAAGACTCTGTGAAAGAAAGAAAAAGAAGAGAAGAGAAAGAAGGAAGGAAGGAAGAGAGGAAGGAAGGAAGGAAGAGAGGAAGGAAGGAAGGAAAAAGAGAAGGAAGGAAGGAATAAAAAGAAAGAAGGAAAGAAAGAAAGAGAAAGAAAGAAAGAAAAAGAAAGAAAGAAAGAAGGAAGAAGGAAGGAAGGAGAGAAAGAAAGAAAAAGAAAGAAAGAAACAAAGAAACAAAGAAAGAAACAAAGAAAGAAGGAAGAAAGCAAGCTAGCTCACTCAGTGGTGTATATATATATATTATGATGTGTAGCTATATGTCAGGGTTTGACAAACTACAACTAGGCCAAATTCAGCCCACTGCCTGCTTCTGGACAGCCCATAGCTAAAAATATTTTGTACATTTTTAAATGGTTGAAAAATTAAGTAATATCCAATAATATTTCATGACAAATAAAGAAGATATAAAATTCAAATTCCAGGATCCATAATCCTAAATGTTGTCAATAAAAAATTTACAGAAACTTGTTTTCTTTCTTGTCATTTATATTTCTGTATAATATCCTCAATTTTGCTGCTTGGCCTGCAAAGCCTGAAATATTTACTATATTGCCTTTTCCAGAAAAAGTAAAGTTTGCCAAACCCTGCTATATCTCATTGCAGAGACATGTAGGAATCTATAATAACATTCTATTTCTAGAAGGATTATTTGTTTTCCCAAGAGTTTTGAATTACTTTTCTTTTTTCTTGCACCATCTGCCTTTATCACAGACCATTCATGTGATCAGATAGTCTTTCTTTCCCAGAGAATTCTCACATAGGTCTGATTTTCCCTTCTCTCATGGTGTCCAGGAAAATGTAGCCCTTGTCCAGGTACACAGGGAACAGTATCTGCTCGGACTGACAAAAGAAGAAAGCCTTGGGAGCCAGTGTTTCTACTGACAATAAAAAGAAAGGAATGCTATAGATAAGTTTGACAGTAGACTCTGTAAGACACGGTTACTCGGTGGGTGACCCACAACAGGCAGCTGGTGTTGGGAGTCTAGGTACGAATGCTGTGTCATTTAGCTCCATGGATGAGGTTCAGTATGCTCATGAAATTTCATGAAAGATACATGAATGGGCACTTCTATGAAAGAGTCTCATACTACAAAATGTTAAAAATCACAAAGAGAGAGCTTAGAACAGAAGTGAAACTGAGGGTGACACCTAGGGTCATCCAAACACAGATGGTAATCAAAGGTATGACTGTACACAAGAAATGCCAGAAAAACACAAGGAAGAAAAAGAGGGAAAATGATACCCTAAGTAGCACTAACATTTATGGACAAAGAACAGAGGAGCCAGTGAGACTCTGGAAAAGCAGAGATAAAGGAGGAGAAGGAGAATTCAGGATTTGACTAGTGTTTTGTGGGTCTGCTGAAGCTTTTTCCAAAATGGTGCAGATGAATAACAATGTCTACTACTAGAAGCCCTCCAGCCTAAGAGAGCTCTCTGCAAGGCAGGAACCCCACCTGTGGCCTGCCTCCTGGATTTGCATGAGGTGGCTCACTTCCAGGGCAAGTCTGCCCTTCTTCCTGGGATCAGTCAGCAGGTGAAATTGTGTTATGGATCCTGGGAGCTGTTTCTAAGGAAGCTGGAGAGAGAGAGGATGGGCCATGACAACCCCAGAAACAGGTGCCAAGTAACTAGGGAAATAATTATTTTTAATTTCTTTTTTTTTTTTTTTTGAGATGGAGCCTTGCTCTGTTGCCCAGGCTGGAGTGCAGTGGCACAATCTTGGCTCATTGCAACCTCCACCTCCTGGGTTCACACCATTCTCCTGCCTCAGCCTCCAGAGTAGCTGGGACTACAGGCGCCTGCCACCACACCCAGCTAATTTTTTATATTTTTAGTAAAGATGGGGTTTCGCCGTGTTAGCCAGGATGGTCTCGATCTCCTGACCTTGTGATCTGCCCGCCTCGGCCTCCCAAAGTGCTGGGATTACAGGCTTGAGTCACCGCACCTGGCCTATTTTTAATTTCTTAATTTTTACTTTCTAAAATCGTTTTGAGACAGGGTCTTGCTCTATTGCCCAGGCTGAAGTTCAGTGGTGGAATCAGAGCTCACTGCAGCCTCGACCTCCTGGGCTCAAGGGGATCCTCCCACCATAGTCCCATGAGTAGCTGGGACTACAGGCACATGCCACCATGCCCGGCTATTTTTAAAATTTTTTGTAGAGATGGGGTCTCGCTATGCAGGCCAAGATGGTCTTCAACTCCTGGGCTCAAGCAGTTCTCCCACCTTGGCCTCCCAAAGTTCTGTGATTACAGGTTTGAACCACCGTGCCCCTCCCAGAAAAAATAATTAATAGCTAATACTTAACAAACACCTTCTATGTGCCTAGCAATGATTACTCTGGTAGATTGTGCATTCATTTGTTTGTTTGTTTTTGAGACAGAGTCTTGCTCTGTTGCCCAGGCTGGAGTGCAATGATGTGATCTTGGCTCACTGCAACCTCTGCCTCCCGAGATCAAGTGATTTACCTGCCTCAGCCACCCAAGTAGCTGGGACTACAGACCAGCGCCACCATGTCCAGCTAATTTTTTCCATTTTTAGTAGAGACAGGGTTTCTCCGTGTTGACCAGGCTGGTCTCGAACTCCTGGCCTCAAGTAATCTGCCCACCTTCACCTCCCAGAGTGCTGGGATTACAGGCGTGAGCCACCGTGCCCGGCCTCATATCTGGGCCAGCCCCTGAGCATTTATTCATTTAACAGACACATGCTAGATGCCAGGAACTGTTCTAAGGATGCACCACTTTACAATTATTATTTAGCCCTCCTGATTTATTTGAGAGATAGATACTACTATTACCTCCATTTTATAAACTGCACATAGTTAGTAAATGCTGGGCTGGGATTTAAACTGTACCTTCTTCTGTTTCTCATTAACTGTATTCTGGGCCCTTGGATAAAACCTTAGCATAAACAGGCTAAATTGAGCCTCATCATAGCCCTGTCTACTACTAGTTGTCTGTTCTACCAGTAAGGAGACAGGCTCAGAAAGTAAAGTAGCTTGCACAAGATCACTCTGCTAGGTGGTGACAGGGCTGGGATATAAACCACAGTCTCACCCTAATCATCACACCACACTGCCTTAATTTAAGGACCAGGGCTGGTGGGTTGGGTCTCCTCCAACCTGCTCAATCCTGTGTCAAGGAGAGCTCAGCATCAGTCAGAGGCTCTGAACCATTCAACCACTGGAGATATTGTGAAAAATAATTCACCCAATGTCTGCCAATTCTGATACCAAATCCAGAAAGCAAGGTCACGGAAAATAAATGATAAAGCCAACAAAATTGAGACATCCTAGCACTAGGCTGTGAAGAAATAGCACCTCTGGAGATCAAATGTAAATTTTTCTTTAAAAAGGTAACACTAATGATTTGGAAGTGAGAAGAACAGTGAGTCTGATGGGATGCAGGTGAGCAAACGATTTGAGGTTCTCACATCTTCTACGCTGGAGTTGGAGTGTTCGCCAATGTGGGGATGGCATCAGGTCCATGGCTGTTCCACTTCCTGAGGAGTAAACTTGAGCATATTATTTATTTGACTTCTTTGGGCTTTAAACTCTGTGTCAGGCATGAGTCAACCCTACCCTCACTCTCACCTCCAGGTTTTGGGCTTGGATGACTCTGTAACATAGACGATGAGAATCTGCAGCCAGGTTCTCATGCAGCACTCAGATGGCCAGAAACATCTTTGAAAGGCACCAGACTTGCAATAGACAAATGTACCACCAGGCCTGGTTCTTACTGGCCTTGGGCTTGAATGGGCCAGGAATGGGCAGCTAGGCTGAGATTTGGGCAGGCAAGACCCAACACCATCTATCCACCTTTTAGCCTGCAGGTTGTAGGAAATGTTATCAAATATCTTATTGCCACCCAAAAAACTATCTGCCACAATTCCCTGAACCACCAGCCTAGAACCACAGCCTGGTGTATAGTAGATCCTCAATAAATATACCTTGAATTTTTTTTCCAGAAGAAAGATAATTCAATTACCTTAAGCTTCTCCTAGTGAACCTATACTAATCTCTAACAATTACTATTTTACTCTTATGTGCTTACAAATTACCCTATTAATAATATCTCCTATAATTCCAGCCACAATTGTTTACAATTCAGCAGCCTGTAGTTTGAGAGAGTCTAGCCCTCCAGTCTTGAAAACCTCAGCCGAGTGCAGTGGCTTACACCTGTGATCCCAGCAGTTTGGGAGGTCAAGGTGGGTGGAACACTTCAGGAGTTCAAGACCAGCCTGGCCAACATGGTGAAATCCTGTCTCTACTAAAAATACAAAAATTAGTTCAGTATGGTGGTGGGCGCCAGTAATCCCAGGTACTCGGGAGGCTGAGGTGGGAGAATAGCTTAAACCTGGGAGGCGGAGGTTTGAGGGAGCTGAGATAGCACCATTGCACTCCAGCCTGGGCAACAGAGAGAGAAAAAAAAAAAAAAAAAAAGAAAAAAAGAAAAAGAAGAAAAAGAAAGAAAGAAAGAAAGGAAAGAAAGAGAGAGAAATGAAAATCTCAATGTTATTTGTTCATTTGGTTTTTTTTCCATTTTATCCACGAAGATTATCCAGAGTAGTTTAACAGTCTCATTTTAAAATTCCCTCAATATCCTGGGTGCAAACTCAGGAAAAGAAAAAAAGAAAATATATGTTGTATGGACATATTGTGCACAAATCCCACAGACACTGTTTCTATTCCTTGTGGCTAAGAGTCTATATATACATTTGGTCACCTGCACATTTAGGAAGTGGAATTTCCACCACTCTGTATTGCGTACCATATGCTGTTTGACATCATGCATAGCTGCCCTGGAATACAATAATACTTACCTGTTAAATTAAACTGGTCCAAAAAAACATGTTGAGGTAACTGTTGAGGTGCCTTCCATCACCTCATTCTACTGTCACCTGTAGAAATTGGTTTTGGCAGACAGCAGTTAATATAGATGTATATTTACAAATCATTTTGACCCTTTGCAAATTACAGGACAGCAGAACCAATTAGCTGTTTATTAGCTTAACGTGCCCTAAAATATGTATTACCAAGTAAGTCCTGATTTTTCAAAATGTTACTTTTCACCAAAGACGAATCTGGCAGGCAGGCAATCAAAATGCTCTGGGTGTTTGGAGAAAAATAGAAAGATCAAATCAAGAGGCAATGATGTTAATCTGAGCCAAAGGTCTGCTGCGCAGCATAATAATTGCTCTTTTCTGCTTTTTCACTCTTTGGTGAGTGATGGCTTAGCTCCTGAGCAGCTGGGAGACGGCAGGGGTTGGGTTTCAAGAGATAATAGGGTCTGGACCAAGGAAATCAGGTCTGGACCACCCCAGGATGATTTTCCAGTTAGAGTCCCTGGGGCTCAGCTGCAGTGACAGCTCATTGGCTTAAGAAAGAGATAATCTTAGCATAGCACAGTGGACTTCTTCCAAATTACTGTAAAGCAGAGAAGGTGCGTTGGGGTGGGTGGGGATGAAATTGTAAACGGTGTGGTTAAGGTAGGCTTCCCTGAGAAGGTGACATTTAACTCAAAATATGAAGGAGGTGAGAGGCAAAGCCAAGTAGCTCACTGGGGGAAGGGCATTCCAGGCAGATGGATCAGCAAGCGCAAAGGCTTGAAGGGGGGAATGTGCCTGGAGTGTTCAAGAAATCCAGTGTGACTGAAATGGGGGAGTGAGGAGGAGAGAAGCAGATCAGTTTAGGATAGTGCAGTCTGGGTCATGTAGACCCATGAAGGGAATTGTAAGGACTTTGACTCTTATTAAACTGGAAGCCTCTGAAGGATTTTGAGCCCAAGAATGGCTCTTGAGTTCGCCCTGTCTGAGTCTTCTTCTCAACTGCACTATTTGCTGCTTGACAGGAAGAGTACTTTGTCCCGTGACCTCCCTTGCTTCCCTCAGGCAAGTACTTTAGCTCTAGACTTTTAACACTTTTGCCTCATCCTTCTCTATGACTGGGTGCAGTGAAGTAGCACTTCATCAGCACTGTCTTCCTTCTTTCACTGAAGACAAGTCCGTGGTCCTTTATTATTTTTCAGTATTTCATTTCTCATTGTGGAAAAATAGGTTTTTTTAAATGACATTGATGCAGACGTTTCTAGTCCTTACCAAATCTTGCAAAGCTTCTAGAATCATCGTTCCTGCTAGGCAGCCCCATCCCAACTCACAGATTCTCACCTTTCATTGGCTCAGGCTGGTGTTTCCTCCTGTGCAGCTTCCCCTTCTCAGCCTGGAGATCCAACAAGAGATGCAAAGTGAGTGATTTGAATTTAGGGGGACCTACAGCCTGGGTTCCCTGCGCCAGATGTACTTATTGAGCAGCTACTATGTGCTAGACCCTGTGTTGGGTCCTGAGGATTTAGTAGAAAATAAGGCAGACATGGTTCCTGTCTTTCATAAGCTCACAACTGTGTAGGAAAGAAGCTGATAGAGTGCACCCAGGTGAGCAAGGCATGGGGCTCCTGTAGCAGAGAGTATCCATCCTAGAATAGTCATGGCAGGGGTGTCACAGAAGTGTTCTCTTAGGGTTTGTGAGTCCCCAAGGTGCCCCTGGTTCACAGTAGGTGCTCAAAACACATTTGCCAAACACACAAAAAGGCTTGTGCAGCATACATAGGGGAGAACTGACCTCTTCAAGTACTCGGGGCTGGAATAGAAATGAGCTCAGAGATACTTGTTTCTTATCCTTAAGCAGAGAGGAAAGAGAACATGAAAATAGCCTACCCCTAGAAATCCATGAAGACACACTGAGTGATTATACATTTTCTCTCTCTTTTTTTATCTTTAACTTTAAAAAAAAAAGAAAGAAATCCTGGATATTTTATTGTTATTATATTCTTTCGAGTGGTATATTTTTCCTATTGTATTTTGTTAATTAAAACACTTTTTATAATATGAAAGTAATGCAAAAGCATGTTCTCAATATAAATGTTTAAAACAAAGTACACAAGACAAGGTTTCCTTTGTACCCTCACTATAAACTCATCTCCTTTCCTCAAAATGACAGCTACTTCTACTTTGGTAAATAGCCAATAAATCTCTCTCTTTTTTTTTCTCTACCAAATCAAAGAGATTAGGGAGCATACATTTTTTCTTTCAGTTCAAATTCTTCATAAGTCACTCCACAACTTTTTAACAATTATCTTACAATTTATTAGACATTTAATCATGCACATTATTTTATGTTATTTTATTTTTATTTTTGTCATGTAAGTTGAATTTATTCAATTTTTTTCAACTTGCCATTTATTTTTCAGTTAATAAAGTGTCCTAGAGATTTTCCTACAATTATCTCACAATTTATTAAGACATTTAATCATGCACATTATTTTACATTATTTTGTTTTTATTTTTTGTCATGTAAATTGAATTTATTAGATTTTTTTTAAGTTGCCATTTATTTTTCATTTAATAAGGCATCCTGGAGATCTTTCTACATCAGTAGAGAAGTCTACTTTATTCTTTTTGGTGCCTATTTAGTACTTTGAAACATTCCATTATATAATTGCTTTTTTTAAATTTTATTTTTAGTTCAGGGTACCTGCGCAGGTTTGTTATAAAGGTAAATTTGTGTCATGGGGATGTGTTATACAGATTATTTCATCATCAGGTATTAAGCCTAGTACCCTTTAGCTATTTTTCCTGATCTTCTCCCTTCTCCCACCCTCTACCCTCCAGTAGGCCCCAGTGTGTGTTGTTCCCCTCTATGTGTCCATGTGTTCTCATCATTCAGCTCTCACTTATCAGTGACAACATGCAGTATATGGTTTTCTGTTCCTCGTGCACACTATTTTAAACATCAAATCATATGGAAGGGCTTTTCATGAGAAGCATCCACGTCAGAGATACTGCTTCTCCCCACCCTAAGTCCTATTGCCCAGAGCAAGCTTTTTTAAACCATTTTTTATTCAGTCCTTCTGGTGGTTACATCCTTATCCCTACATAATATGTTCATCCCTCTATTTCTTGATTTATAATCTATTAACTTCCTGCCATGATAGGTGAGAATTTAGCTAACTCACTCCTCCATCTGTATTGATTAGCTTTCTAATTTTTTAAAATAACGTACATCTTCATTTCTTCACCTTGCATAGACTGTCTTAGCTTCACATTTTATAGAATGAGAAAGTTCACATTCCTCACTTCCACCTACCCATGCCTGTAGCTGTATTTTTACTTTTTCATCATCAAGATTCACTCTGGTTGCATCCTATTCTGTAACTAGACCAATGTCTTCCATGCTTGGGCTACGGATCGATTCTGAAGTTTGAAAACCAATGAACCTTATTCTGATTATGTAGATAATGTTCAACGTGAAGCTGAGTCATTTTCTGAGATTACATTTTTCTCTTTGTGGTTTCAATGTCACAATCTCTGAGTCACTCCAAGAAAAATGTCCAAATGGAGTTGCCTAATACTTAACCAGTCCATCAAAATCATGCCATATATTTATTTGCATCACACTTGGGCTTTCTGGTACAGTTTTCATTTTTTCCTGGCATTTCTGATGGACTCAAGGAGTTTTTTTTAACAGATCATTTAAGAGCAAAATTCGGCTTTTTTAAACACAAGCCCTGTATAGGACGAAACACTTTTCTGGAAAAATAACTCCTCTCCCTTTTTTCCTGCTTCCTCAGTATAGTATAGCAGTTAAGAGCTCAACCTCACCAGCTTGCCAATATGGTACAACCTCTTCTGTACTAAAAATACAAAAATTAGCCAGGCTTAGTGGTGCATGCCTGTAGTCCCAGCTACTCTGAAGGCTGAGGCAAGAGAATCACTTGAACCCTGGAGGCGGAGGTTGCAGTGAGCTGAGATCACACCATTGCACTCCAGCCTGGGCGACAGTGTGAGACTCCATCTCAAAAAAAAAAACAAAAAACAAAAAACAAAACAAAAAAAAACTCAACCTCTACCACCAGATTGCTTGGGCTCAAATCTCAGATCAGCCACATATGGCTGTGCAACTCTGACACATTATTTAATCTCTCTGTGTCTGTTTCCTCACCTATAAAAAGGGGGGATTGTCATTATACCTACTCATAGGGTTGTTATAGGTAGTTAATATTTGTTCAACACTTAAAGCAGTGCCTGGCACATGTAAGTACTAATTTGGTGTTGGTTATTACCATTTTCCTGGGATAAATAGATTGGACAGAATCTACTCATCTGCATTGCTCTACCAACAGCAGGGAATCACTCAGGTCATGGTTACCACTGCTCTGTTAGTCCCCCAGAATCTTTAGGAGCCTTGGGGAAGACTGAGGCAAAGCCAGTGATGCAGTTGATGGAGCTTCTACCATAGAACAAGATTTATGGCCTATGATGACAAATCTTGGGCCTGACTTCATACTGGTTGATGAAGGTAGTCAAAACCTTAAGGAATAGATGTTCTAGAATATCCCCGAGATGAGCCACATTGGGGAGCCACTAGCACTTAACAGCAAGCGCCTACTGAATGCTCACATACATCATCTCACTTTGTCCTCCCAAGAGCCTCATGAAATGTTAGACTCGTTTTATCAATGAGTAAATGGAACTCAGAGAAGTAATTGTCCCAAATTCTCGAGACAGTAAGTGGTAGAGGTAGAATTCAAACTTAGGTATTTTAAATCGGAAAACCACTGTCCTCAATCCTGATGTTATAGCTCAACATCCTCAAAGGGTGGTCTATTAATTCCTAGGATTAGAGGGGGACTTCCTAAGATCCTTTTAAGGGA
Organism: Hylobates moloch; assembly: GCF_009828535.3. Classification (NCBI taxonomy): domain Eukaryota; kingdom Metazoa; phylum Chordata; class Mammalia; order Primates; family Hylobatidae; genus Hylobates; species Hylobates moloch. The sequence goes on from NW_026652281.1 coordinate 76,028,684, forward strand.
TTGGCAAGGTTGAAACTATTTCAGAATAATAATAAGATATGGCTGGGCATCATGGTGCACATCTATAATCCCAGCTACTCAGGAAGCTGAAGTGAGCGGATTGCTTGAGCCCAGGAGTTTGAGACCAGCCTGGGCAATACAGCAAGACTCCATCTCAAAAAAAAAAGATATGATTTGCTTTTTTCCATGTGTTGAAATTTGCACTTATGAGGCAAAAACAATGGTAGGTAAAACTCTTGGAGCCTGACCACAAAGGAAGGCTGTGGCTCAGTACTCATTGTATTCATCACCACTCACTCACAGGGGAAGAAAATGCTAGCCTCATTTAAAAATGTCCCTGATGAAGCCATAAAGAGGCATCCATTTTATTAAATCTCAAACCTTGAGTGCTAAATTTATACAGTCTGTGTAACCAAATGAGAACTATGCATTGAGTACCTCAGCCAGAGTATGCTAGTGGTCTCAAGCAAAGGCACTTGTGTGACTGAGTTGCGAGCTGAACTAGCTGCTTTTTTCCATGAAACACCATATTTACTTGAAAGAATGACAGGCAAATTATGGTTATTCAGGCTTGGGTATTTGGCAGACATTTTCTCAAAAATGAGTTAAGTGAGCCTGTCACTTCAAAGAAAGCAACTGACAGTATTTGTTGCCAAGGATAAAAATTCAAGGTTTCAAGTGATAATTATGATTTTGGAAAACTTGTGTCCCTGTGAGCCAATGTGATTTGTTTTTATACTGTGTAATGAAATGTGCCAAATTTAGAAGACCTGCATAACTCAGTGAAACAATACTTTCCAAATGACCAATGAATGATGTTACAAAGTTATGCCTGGCTAAAAGACCCATTCAACGTGCAGGATTAGGAAAATGGATTTTCATGTAGTAGAGCATGAAAAATTAATATGGTTTCAGATTCCACATTGCAACTAGCCTTTAAGAAACTACCACTTGTCGAGTTTTGGTGTAGTATCAAAGAATATTCACAGTTATTTCAAAGGCTATTCAAATACTACTCTATTTGTCAAACTTGTGTGAGGCTAGGTTTTCTTCATAAACTTCAAGTCTAACAGCAGGGGGCAACAGATCAAATGCAGAAGCAGATATAAGAATCTATCTCTCTTCTCTTGAGCCAGATATTAAAGAGATTTTCAAAAGTGTAAAAACAATTCTTCTCACTATTTTTTGTTCTGGAAAATATAGTTATTTTTATATAAATATTTGTGTTAACATGCAATTGAGTTTATCATTATTTTCAAATGAATTTTAAAATATTTCATGATTTTAGGGGGACTTTAATTTCTGATATAGGAAATATTAAATAGATATAACCCACATAAACAAAAGTTCAATAATTCGCAAAAGTGTAAAGGAGTCCTAAGACCAAAAAATTTGAGAGCCTCTGCTACAGCTGTATTTTAATTTTGTTGACTAACTTCAGATAGTTGAGGAGAGAAACTAAAAGAGCTATTTCCATACTTTCATCAGAAGATTTCCTTCTAGTTCTATCTTTTCTTCTCCAGTGGGAAATGAAACAGTCCCTTGCTGGGTTCTGGTATCTTTTTGACTTCTCTTTAGTTGCAGCTAAGCTAAGTCATTTTTCCGCCATCACTGGGATGTAAAAGGCAACATGAGATTTCAGCAGGCACTGAAAGAGGCGTCTTTGATTAAAATGCAACCCTGCTGGTATAAAGTTGGACAGAGCCTGGAGGATTCATAGCATCTTGTGTCTTTGTTCATGAAAACTGACAAAGCTTAGCCACCACTCCACAAAAAGTTGAGATCTGTGGTGATATTCTTCATATGTGAGATGAAGCAAAGTGCAAAAAACCTGAGATTTTTGACCAAGTTTTTGGTGGATTGGAATTTAAATGTATAAATTTTCCACCTTCTAACCTATAATTAAAGACACTGTGGGTGAGGATGAAGAATTTGGGGAATGGAAGTGTCTAGTGGGCAATCACTGAACAAACATTTATCTTGGCCAGCGCCAGGGCTTGGTTCTTGGAAATGGAGAAATGGGCACTTGAAGGGAGGCTGGGTTATGTGGCCATGAATGTTTTTGTTTGTTTGTTGTTTGGCCAACCTCACATCCATTCCTCCTTTTTCTGGTAACAGTGTTCTTAATTTTTTTGGGGGGTTGTCTTTTCATCCTGTCCTCAGTCCATGTGGTTTGGGTGGAACTGACTCCAGCCTAGCAGGACCAGCATGTGACCTAGGAATGACCTTGAAGATTATCATTCGGCACCTGGAGTTTATACTAAGGCAGTAGTTCTTGACAGGAACATTTGGTAATGTCTGAGACATTTTTGGTTGGGGGATCAGGGAAGCACAACCTGATCTAGCAGGTGATATCGGGGATGCTGCTAAACATCTTGCAATGCACCGGACAGCCCCTACAACACAGAATTACCCAGTCCTGAATGTCAAGGGTACCGAGGTTGAGAATCCTGATCAAAAGGTAAAGGGAGCTGAGTGCGGTGGCTCATGCCTGTGATCTCAGCACTTTGGGAGGCCGAGGTGGGCGGATCACTTGAGGTCAGGAGTTTGAGACCAGGCTGGCCAAAATGGTGAAACCCCGTCTCTACCAAAAATACAAAAATTGGCCAGGTGTGGTGGCACATGCCTGTAGTCCCAGCTACTCTACTCAGGAGGCTGAGGCAGGAGAATCGCTTGAACCCAGGAGGCGGAGGTTACAGTGAGCAGAGATTGCACCATTGCACTCCAGTCTGGGTGACGGAGCAAGACTCCATCTCAAAACAAAAAAAGTAAAGGGAAGCCATGGAAGAGTTTTAAGCAGAGGAGCAATAGGATCTAAATTGATGTATGTACGGTATTTGTTTGTCATTATTTACTTTTTATAAAATAGAGATGGAGATCTTACTATGTTGCCCAGGCTGGTCTCCAAGTCCTTGGCTCAAGTGATCCTCCTGCCTTGGACTCCCAAAGTGCTGGGATTACAGATGTGAGCCACAGCACCTAGCTAATTGATGACTTTAAAGTGTGGTCAGGTCCCAGGTAGAAACAGATTTTTGAGACGTAAGAAGGGAGCAGGAGATAAGCCAGTGGGCTATTGCAATAACTTTAGAGAGAGAAGGCCCTAGGAGTATGGAAGGTGGTATGATGTGGAAGGAGGTATGATCTGGGAAATGCACATTTGGAAACCATCAGTGGTAAAAGGCAGAATCTTGAATGTGAATAAGAGCTTCCAATAAGGCCGTAAAAAATAAGAAAATAGGACCAAAGACAGAGCCTTGGGGGAACATCCATGCATAACAAGTAAAATAATAATAATATCTAACACTGGGCCAGGCGCAGTGACTCACGCCTGTAATCCCAGCATTTTGGGAGACTAAGACATGTGAATTACAAGGTCAAGAGATTGAGACCATCCTGGCCAACATGGTGAAATCCCATCTCTACTGAAAATACAAAAATTAGCTGGGTGTGGTGGCACATGCCTGTAGTCCCAGCTACTTGGGAGGCTGAGGCAGGAGAATCGCTTGAACCTGGGAGGTGGAGGTTGCAGTGAGCCAAGACTGCACCACTCGAGCCTGGCGACAGAGGGAGACTCTGTCTAAAAATAAAAAAAATAAATAAATAAATAAATAAATAAATAATATCTAACACTGTTTGAGAGTTTATGTGCCAGCTTCTATGCTAAATAACTTACACGATTACATCTGACCCTTTTTAACAACACTTCATATCTCCATTTTACAGATTAAAAACCTTAGGCACAGAGAGGTTAAGTAACTGGCCCAGGGTCACACATGGAGCTATTATCTGAGACAGAATTTGAACTCAAATGATATAACTCCATGACTTTCCTTCTTATCTATCAAGCTGACTCCTTGAATGGAGAAAAATCTTCCAAAAGGAAAATTGCAACTCTTAAGAGCTGAAAGATGAACAAAAGTTAGAGAGATGAAGGGATGGGTTGGTGTTCCAGGAAAAGGGAACAGCAAGTACCAAGGTCTGGAGGCTAGATGGAGCATAAAGAGAGCATAGGAGAGAAGCCAAAACATACAGTAACGGCTGGAGCAGGGGTGGGGTGAGTGGGGAGAATGGCAAGACTGGAGAAGTAGACAGGGGCCATGTCATGCAGGTCTTTGAGAGGCATGTTAAGTAAGACTTTATTCTAGGGGAAACAGAAATTCTTTGGAAAGATTAAAATAGAAAATTAAAGATCTGACATAATCAGGTTTTCATTTTTGAGGTTCGTTCTGGCGGGAGTTTGGGACATAGACTGGGGAATGGAAAAGGAATAGTTTTATTTTTATTTTTCTTGAGACAGGGTCTCACTCTGTTGGCCGGGCTGGAGTGCAGTGATGCAATCTTGGCTTACTGCAGCCTTGACTTCCTGGGTTTAGGTGATCCTCCCACCTCAGCCTCCTGAGTAGCTGGGACTACAGAGGTGCACCACCACACCTGGCTAATTTTATTTATTATTATTATTATTATTACTATTATTTTGTAGAGACAGTATCTCACTATACTGCCTAGGCTAGTCTTGAACTCCTGGGCTCAAGCAATCCTCCTGCCTCAGCCTCCCAGAGTGCTGGAATTACAAGGGTGACCCAGTTCGCCCAACTGAGGAATACTTGCAGACTGGTTAAGAGACGTTAATGCAATAATCCCATAGCAATAATAGAATCCTATATAATGGAGATGGACTCATTGGCCATCACTTTGGTAGATGCTTGAAAGCTGGAATCAACTAAATTTCCTGATTGTTGCATGTAAAGGTAAGACAGAATGAGCTCAAGGCACATCTGGGTTTCTGCCTTTAACCTTTGGATGGACAGTGATCCCCTTTAGGATGAAAAGTTTAGTGATGAGGAGAGGGTGAGTCTGGTTTTAAAAGTGTTGAGTTTGCAGCTTCCTTTGTAATACTCATGTGGGGGTGTTAAAAGTGCTGCTGAATGCACTGCCCAAGAGCTCATGAGGGATATCTAGTCTAATTACTTCCATATATATGGAGCTATACTTTTTTGATCAGGAAACAGTCAAACATGTACATTCCAACCACTGCTAATTCTAACAGAGGCAACCGGTGAAAGGTCATTAGCTAAGGTTCTGTGTGACAGATGAACTGATGTTAAAAGTCTGAATGCAACACCAGGAGGTCACTGCCAGTCTAATTAGGCACAGATAGAGTTTATTGGGTCGTGGAAAGCCAGTTGTGTGTAACCATCATTTCAGCACCCTCTTCTTCCATTTCTGACTTGTCATCTGGTTTTGAGTGAACATTAAAGTATCCTTTCATAAATGGTGACCTTTAGAATTTGAAATGATGGTTTCTGGCTAATTTCCATTCCAGCCCTGGGGCTGCTGCTTGAAGCTCTTGACTAGTTTCTAGCCCTGTGCTCTCAACCATAATTTGGAAAAGGGCAATGTTGTTTTCGTCCTTAAAACGCCCATCATTCGGATGAAGGATCATCATTCGTAATTGTGTGACCACACACTGTTTGGGGATGAAAAATGTACTAGGTGCTGAGCTTATGCTAATAACAAGACCAGACCCAGCCAGGCGCAGTGGCCTGTAATCCCAGCACTTTGGGAGGCTGAGGTGGGTGGATCGCTTGAGGTCAGGAGTTCGAAACCAGCCTGGCCAATATAGTGAAACCCTGTCTCTACTAAAAATACAAAAGTTAGCTGGGCATGGTGGTGCATGCCTGTAATCCCAGCTACTCGGGAGGCTGAAGCATGAGAATCGCTTGAACCTGGGAGGCAGAGGTTGTAGTGAGCCGAGATCAAGATTGCACCACTGCACTCCAGCCCGGGTGACAGAGCAAGAGTTTGTCTCAAAAAAAAAAAAAAAAAAAAAAAAGACCAGACCCAGTTTGTTCTGGAGATTTTGGGAACATTTTGTCTGAGGTCACAATAGGACAATAATATGGTTGTATAACCTAGAATTCATTCAGTTGGAAGTGACAGAAAACTAAATTCTAATTGGCTTAAGAATGGGGAGACAGAGAGAAAAAGCCCTATTGGCTCATATACTGAAATAATAGAGGTATGGCTATATGCGGGGACCAAATTCACAAGGACACTCTATCTCTCACCATTGTTTCCTCTGCTTCTTCTCTGTTGACTCCATTTCAGAGTAATGGATGGGGTACTCAGGGATTCAAGATGGGGAACAGCAGCTCCCAGGGCTATATTCTGTTTTGTTGTTGTTGTTTGTTTGTTTGAGACAGGGTCTCACTCTGTCACCCAGGCTGGAATGCCGTAGTAGAATCTCAGCTCGCTGTAATCTCAACCTCCTGAGCTCAAGTGATCCTCCTGCCTCAGCCTCTGGAGTAGCCAGGGAACTACAGGCATGCACCACCATACTCAGCTAAATTTTTTGACTTCTTTTTTTTGGTAGAGACAGGGGTCTTGCTGTGTTGCCCAGGCTGCACTCCAACTCCTGAGCTCAAGTGATCCTCCCCCTACCTCAGCCTTCCAAAGTGCTAGGATTACAGGCATGAGCCACGATGACCAGGAGGGCTGTACTCTTGAACCCAGCATAACAGCATGAGTTTCTTTCCTAGCAGGCAAAGGCCTCATTGCATTTTATTGGCTTCAACTAGGTCATATGTCCATTATTGAACCAATCACTGCAGACAAAGGGTCCCTGAAAGGCTGATTGGCTTAAGCCTGAGTCATGTGATTCAATCTTGGAGTAGGAGGGGGATAGATCCCCAAAGATAATTATAATGATAAATAACAGCCATTATTGATCAGTTGCTACATGTTCTGACCAGCATGAATGCTTTTTTCGTGTGCTTCTCATGACAACACTTTGAGATAGGTGCTATTGTCATCATTCTTTTAATGATGAGGAAAACAAAACTATAGCAAGATTAACTAACTTGCCCAGGACTCACAGCCAGTAAATAACAAAACCAAGGTGTAGAGAGAGATGACTGTAACCTTTCCAAAGACCCACAGATGGTAAACAATGGAGCCACTATGCAAATTCAGGCAGCCTTGCACCAGAGTGTAGGCTCTAAACCACTACTCTATGACACCATCCTGAATTAGGGTAGGGTTACCAGATGTCCACTGTAACTCAGCAGTTTTCAGTGACAGCAGGCTTTCAAGCATGACTTTATTTTTCCTCACAACAACTTTAAAGGAGACCGGACCAGGAAGCATGATCTCCATTTTCCCATGAGAAAATAGAGGTTCAGGTGGAGTGATTTGCTCTAGGTCAAACATGAATTAAACAGTGGAACAAAGTCTAGAATTCTATGCCTGCTTTTTCTGGTCCTGCAGTAATGTAGCCTGAGCGCTTAGTAAATGTTTAGGAGGCCACACAGCCTGAGGAGTCACTCTGGGCTAATCCTCCACCCACTCTTATCTGCTTGTGTGGCTTTTTCATTACTTCCTTTTTTTTTTTTTTTTTTGAAATGGAATCTTACACTCAGACAATTTGTGTATATTTAGCAGAGATGGGAGATGGGGTTTCACTATGTTGGCCAGGATAATTAATCTCAATCTCTTGACCTCGTGATCCGCCCACCTCAGCCTCCCAAAGTGCTGGGATTACAGGTGTGAGCCACCATGCCCAGCTTCATTAACTTTCCTTCTGTGATTGTTATAGGTGGACATGAGGGTCTCAAGAACGTGGACACAAAGTTGCTCTCAAAGATGTAAACTGTAAATTAAGCTGTTTATGAAACAATTTATCCACATTGAATTTACCTTTTATTAAACTCAGACACACATATGTATATATGTGTGTATACATATTTATTTATGTACATATGAACAGATCTACTTCTGAACCTTCTATTCTTTTAATCTATATTTCTATTTCTGAGATTCTGCCACACTCTCTTTTGAATTCATGTGCTTCACAAGAATCTTTTTTTTTTTTGGACGGAGTCTCACTCGGTCTCCCAGGCTGGAGTGCAGTGGCCTGGCCTGATCTCAGCTCACTGCAACCTCCACCTCCTGAGTTCAAGCAATTCTCCTGCCTCAGCCTCCCAAGTGCTGGGACTACAGGTGCACACCACCACTCCCGGGTGATTTTTTGTATTTTTAGTAGAGATGAGTTTTCACCGTGTTAGCCAAGATGGTCTCGATCTCCTAACCTTGTGATCTGCTTGCCTGGGCCTCCCAAAGGACTCTTAATACTAGAAGAGCGCCTTCTTCTCTGCTATTCTTCTTTACCAAACATCTGAGTTCTTATCATTTGGTTTTGCTAGCAAATATTCTGACTATTCTGTCTCATTGTAGGATATTGAGATATTAATTTAAACATGTAATTAACAGGCTTATTTGGGGATGATCGACATCTTTAGGATATTGAGACTTCACATTTAACAACATAATGTATCTCCCATTTATTAGAATCTTCTTTTAGGTTGTTTAGAGAAATCTTAACATTTTCATCATTCAAGCCTATGCATCTATTATGTACATTATTTCTAGTTAGTTTTTATGTTTTTTGTTTACTTACATTAATGGGTGGTGTTTTCCAGGATATTTTCTAAGAGGCTAGTATGACTGGTAGGTGAGAAAGCTATTACAGATCTATAATTATTTATAAGCTGCTTGAACATTCTTACTTAGTTAATTTCAATTGCTTTTCCAGGTAAAACAATCATAACATCTGCAAATAATAGGTGGAATATTTTTGCCTCCACTTTTTTTTCTTTGACTGAAGTTTACAGAATAGTGTTAAATAATGGTAGTGGTCAAAGACCACCTTGCTTTTAGCTGTAATGGATATCTCACGAACAGTGTTTCTCCAAGTGTGATCACAGATCTGGGTTTACATCCCAGAATTTATACAAACCTGGTCATCTGCATTTTAGCAAACTCCCTAAAGTGATTCCTGTCTACACTCAAGTGAATAACTCCTCCAGGTTTTCACCAAGAAGCATGGTATTTGTTATTGGTTTAGATAGGTTTTCTTTATCATACTATCAAGATTTCATCAATGTCTGCTTAACTAAGAATTCCCATCAGGTATGGAGATTTACATTTTTGATAGTTACTGAGATTATAAGTTTTATCCTCTTCGGATTATTAATAGGATAAATTATGTTAATGGCTTTCATATTGGCCTTTCTACCTTTCATTCTTGTAATAATTCTTTTTGGGGCAATTTTGTTTTTGATTGTATAATGCTGAAGTGGATTTGCTAACACACAATTTAGGATTTTTCTATATACTTGTCAATGAAATTTTCCTGTGGTTTGTCTTTTGTGTGTTATTTTTGTTAAGATTTGAAATCTGAGTTGCGGTAACTTGCTGAAATGATTTTCTATGCTCTGAAATAGACTAAATAGCATGGAAATTTTCATATAAAACCCTCTGGGCCTGGGGCCTTTTTGAAAGTAGTTCTTTGACAATTTCTCTCACATCTTATTTGCCTATTTTGAGCCTTTTTCTAGAGTCATTTTTACTCACAGAAATGTAAAAATGTTTTAGTCTAGGGTTAAATAGTGTGATTGCTTATAATTCATTTTATTCCAAATCTGTCTTTTTTCTTCTCTATTTTCTCAACTTGTCTCCGACTGCATTTACAATTGGTGTCATTTCTTCCAAGATGGTGCCATTAAGTTGTCTTTCAGTCTTTAACTTTTAGGTTTTGCATTTTCATCTCTTTCTTGGGTGTCTTAATGTATTTTTTAAGAATCTTGGAAGAGCAGTTTGAAGGCAGCCAACCAAATGCCTTTATGAGCAATACGTTTTTGCTCTTGGGATTTTTTTAACCTAGATTTAAAAATCTCATCTTGTTGAGGCTGGCATGCTTTAATGTGAAGAGGTCTTTTTGGGATCTTAACTACTATCCAGCAAACTCACTAGACCTCGCAGATAAGTGTCATCTGCCAATGTGATTAACTAGCTTGCCATTTTGGTTCTCAGCGAGTCATTGATAAAATCATTGAAGGGGAAAGGTTGAAGAACATAGCAGTGTGGTAAAGAATTAGCCAAACATCTAGTAGTCTTGCCTTACAAACACAGGAATTATGACTTGGTTTTGTGGAATTCCCATCAAAAAAAAAAAAAAAAGGAAAAAAAATTAGCTGAACATCATCACTGTCAGAAGAGATACCAGAGTGTGATCTCACCTCAGGTTCACAGAGCTCAATGAAAAACCACCTTCCCTAACACAAGCTGCATAAATGCTGTTCACTCCTGTGATTCACAGTCATCAGGACTTACTCTGGGAAAGGCACTGTGCTGGTCTTGGACATGCAAAGCCAAAAAGATGTGGCCCCTGCTCTCAGGGACTTTGTGTATGAGGAAAATCCTTTCTTAGTTATGTGGTCTCCAATATCACAAGGTTACCGAAACCATTTTCTAAATAGTTACAAACACAGATTGTTTAAGGTCCCTCTTCAAAGATTATAAGAGTAACCTGTTTACTGCACCTAGTGAAACTATTCAAAAATAGAAAAAGGAGTAATAATACTCCCTACTCTATTCTCACCTTGCCCCAACTCATCCCCTTCCAAAGTAACTACCGTTAACTGCTAAATGTGCTTCCTTTTCTACCCTCAAAACATACACACATACATGCACAGGAGAAGGAGCATCGTTTGCTTTTGTTTAAATTAAATCAGAGCCAGACACAATGGCACACACCTCTGGTCCCAGCTATTTAAGAGGCTGAGGCAGGAGGAGTTCAAGTCTAGCCTGGGTAACATGGTGAGACCCTGTCTCTAAAAATAATAGTAATAGTAAAAGTTTTTAAAGTGTAAAATAAGTAATTATATATCTAATTGAAGATACTATGTATATATAATTAAAATATATATATAATTAAATCACACTGTCGATATTAGCCTGCCATTTGCTTTTCAATACATCATGGCTATCCTTCTGGTTCTATAGGTACTGATTTTTTTTCTTTTTCTTTTTTTTTTTTTTTTTTTTTGAGACAGGATCTCGCTCTGTCACCCAGGCTGGACAGCAGTGGCGCGATCTCAGCTCACTGCCACCTCCACCCACTAGGCTTAAGCAATCCTCCCACCTCAGCTTCCCAGGTAGTTGGGACCACAGGCGCATGCCACCACGCCAGCTATTTTTTTGTAGTTTTGGTAGCGATGGGGTTTCCCCATGTTGCCCAGGCTGTTCTTGAACTCCCGAGCTCAAGCAATCCCTAACTTGATTTTTTCAATAGCTACATAATGTTCCATAGAATAGAATCACTTCAGTTTATTCAACATGCCTTTGTTCATGGGCATTCATCTTGTTTCCAATTTTTATTGCTGTCATTGTCATTCTTGTCACATGTTGCATGGCAACATATGTTCTTATATACTAGTGCTTTTATTTTTCTGGCTAGATTACCAAAAGCAATATTGCTGGATCAATAAGGGTACGGGGTTATAATCTTAATAGATATTGACAGGTTATTATCCTAAAAGATTGTAGCAAGGGGAGTGATTATCAGGCAAATGTCTTGATTATTAAATGAAGGACACACACACACACACACACACGCACACACACACATATATATATTCAAAGATTTTGCTTTGAAAGGAGATCCCCTAGAATGGATTGGAAGCACAAATAGCAGCCCTGAATTTCAGTCATTCTTAGTAGTGTCCTCTGTTGCCATCGCCATGCTGGCCCCCAGAGGACACTGCTCTGAGAACGCTAAAAACAGCAGCAAAGCCATTTATCAAGTCCCACCCAGGTAATAAACTAGTACCTTAGGTACATGTCTTCCATCTTACTCTCATAGTTATGTAAGAGATAGATGCTATTACCATCCTTATTTTACAAAAGTGGAAACTGAGGCCTAGAAAGTTTCTCACTTGCTCAACGTGACGCAACTAGTAGGTGGTATAGCTGGGATTTGATTCCAGTTCTTCCTGCCTCCAAGACCTACGCTCTTAATGACTGTGTGGGATTTCCTCCAAGGATACTGTCACTGAGACTTTCATTAGAGCCCCTGGCAGAGCCACACCTTGCCTCCTGCTGTGAAGGAGGAAGGCTCCTGTGCAAGGTCCTTGCAGCCAGGCTGACCTCCAGGCAGTACCTTCCCTATTCAGAGATAACTGAGTGAGCGTATGGGCACCCCAGAACACTATGGATGGGATGGCACGCTTGCTTGCTCCTGCAAACAACTCAGAAGCTAGCTAGCTTTCTTCTCTCTTTTCTCTCTCCCACTCTCTTTCTCTTGCTTTCTCAAAACAAACTGAAGCAATTAAGAGACACTGGTCACCCTTGGTTTGGCCTTTCCCCATTCTCTTGTGATAGGCAACAGGTACACATGATTAAAAGTGTAGACTCTGGGCCATGCATGGTGACTCACACTTGTGATCCAAGCACTTTGGGAGGCTGAGGTGGGTGGATCACTTGAGGCCAGGAATTCGAGACCAGGCTGGGTAACACAGAGAAATCCTATCTCTACTAAAAATACAAGTATTAGCCGGTCGTGGTGGCACTGGCCTGTAGTCACAGCTACTCAGGAGGCTGAGGCATGACAAACACTTGAACCCAAGAGGCGGAGGTTGCAGTGAGCCAATTTCAAGCCACTGCACTCCAGTTGGGGCAACAAAGCAAGACTCTCCAAAAAAAAAAGGAAGAAAGAAAAAGAAAAAAAAAAAAGCGTAGACTCTGGAGTCAGAATGACCTGAGTAGGAAACCAACTTGTTAAACCTCCAGCAATTTTCCTGAGACTCTCCAAGACTCATGGTCTCCCTGGCAACAGAACCATCCTACCCAGTGTCTTGTCTTACCTGAGAATGCATCATCGTCTCCTTGGGGACAGGTCAATGTCTATGCCTCTTGGCTTACAGGTCCTGAGGGAACCCCTATAACACTAAGTAAAGGTTGATTCTCAATAATTAAATTCAATGGTGTTTTAAGGTAAGATTGAGGCCAGGTACAGTGGGCTTATGCCTGTAATCCCAGCACTTTGAGAGGCCGAGGCGAGAGGATTGCTTCAGACTAGGAGTTTGAGACCAGCCTGAGCAACATAGTGAACCCGAGTCTTTCCAAAACATAAGTAAATTAAATAAATAAAGTAAGTAAGTAAGGTTGAGACCTGAAAAAGCAAGAAAGAAAATGAATTCACATGTATTGAGGACCTACTTATGTGTTAGGCAGTATTCTGGAGTTTAATAAACATTAACTCAACTCTTTGAAATAGGCATAATTATTCTCATTGTATAGAAGACAAAAATGAAACTTAGCAGCATCAGGATAACTTTGCTAGGATTGCAGAGCTAGAAATGATGGTGATGGTGATGGTGATGGTGATGGTGATGATGATAATGATAATGATGATGATGATAATAGCTTACTGTCTATTGAACATCTTCTATGAGTGGCACTATGCTAACAACTTCATATGCACTCTCTCATTTAATCCCAACCACAACCCAATAAGTTCGTCCCTTTTATAGATGATAAACCTGAGGTCCCAAAAGGTTACAAGGGCACTCAGTTAGTAAGTATTAGACCTGGGAATTGAACCCAGGTTTTTCTCCTTCCTTGGGAGTATCTCTCATCCTTGCTTTGGAAGTGAAGGCCTTGGTGGCAGTTATTCAAATTTAAACATTCAGCTGTCTGGATCACTTCTAAATGTGGTGTCATGCAACTGTACAGAAGGCCAGGCCTTTGGAAAAAGAAAACAGATTTTATATCTACTGTCTTTTCCCCTTCATCTTCTGGGCTCTGTGGGCAATAGTTTCATGGCAAGATTCTGCATCCTGTCTCATGGCCACACATACTGTCTGTGCTTGGCACAGCCTGCTGTCTCCATGGAACATCTGCGGCTCACTACTAGTGTGAGTGATTCTATTTTCCACACATCCCCAGCTCGTTAGAAAGCAAGGCTCCCATTTGTTGGTGGATGTTTGCAATCTGAAGCTGAAACACTGCAAAATGATGATTGAGCTGATTCACACTAGGAGAGAGTCTGTGACACATAAACACACACACACACACACACACACACACACACACACACACACACCAGACACTTAATTAGTGAAAATTGATCTCTTGCCTGACCCGAAGGGTATGGTGACTTTTTCCATCATGGGGCCGTCTGGCTTCTGAGGACAGTTACCCAACTGGAAGCTTTGCATGCAGCGATGGTGGTCTTTCCTGGCCAGGGATGCAGCTCAAATGTCCTCTGGGCCATCCAATTGAAGTGTCAGCATCTTAAGGAAACTGCATGTCTACAAAGGTAGTAAGAAAGCGGAAGTAAACAGCATCCCTCCCAACCAACCCAGGGCTCTGCAGAAAGGAAAGAGCTTCCCCTCTCCTCCTTGATGAATTCGCCTTAGAACTTCCTCAACGTTCCTCTCAGATTTTCCACTTCTGGTCTTTGGCCAAATGCAATCTTTAAAAATACACATTTGGCAAGAATCTGCAAAAAAAAAAAAAGAAAAAAATCCCTTCAGATTGTTATGTGATGGTGGGGAAAAGACACATTTTTTTAAACTCTATAAAAAGCACCTTAGCATTTTGTAGGCTTTTATAATTCTGAAACAGCTGAAATGCTAAAACTTTCAAGTTGGCAGGATTGAAACTGAAATCTGCAAAGCAGGTTCAATTTGACAGGAGTAGGAGCCTTGCATTTCAGAGGGTTTTGATGAGCTTGTGAGTCTGAGCCATCAACACAATGGGTGGCCACCCACTTGCAGAGAGCCCTTCATACCTGGTTCTCCATCCCCATTCTAGCTCCCTACAGGGTTCACTCTGAGAGATGCTCTGGGGTAGTCCATGAAGGTATCCCATTTGCCTTCCTAGCTGTGGGTAGCACAGCATGCTCTGTGGCACCAGACTGCCTGGATTTGCAGATCCACTACCTGTAGGACTTTATTCACTTAATTCCTGCGTGCCTCAGTTTCCTTATTTGTAAAATGGGGATAATCACTACCTGATAGGATTGCTGTGAACATCAAGTGAGTTCGTTCTTATAAAAGGCCCTAGAACAGTACTAAGAATATGAAAAACATTCAGTAATGTTGGCTATTACTTATTAGCAGAGAAAACTCAACTTGGAAGAAAGATTTGGGGAAGTGGCCAAGAACAGCGGGAAGCCCAGTTCTGGAGTATTATAGAGGCTTGGGCCCTAGCAGGGCAAGCATAAGGTTAAGACAAAGACCATCATAGACAGAGAAGACCTACTATATGTCAGAAACTCTACTGTAACACTCAAAGTCAACATTACTAGTTAACATTTTGAATCAACAAACATTTCATATATTTGTGGATTTATACCCATCTTTTATTTATTTGTTTGTTTATTTGTTTATATCCATCTTGTTCCAGAAAGAATTGGAGAGGGAGTCTAGTTATACAAAGTAAGACAAAATAGGATAATTTCTAAATTAGACTAAGGAAGAAAACATGGGAACAGAGCAGAGCCAAGCATGATGCTGAACATGCATATCATAAAGAACTACGTTCCCAATAAGGGTAGTTCATAAGGTTGACTGTAAACTGAGCTTCCTAGCAGCCCCTTCATGAAGGGAAGCCTGTTCAATTCCATATTTGCAGTGCTTAGAACACTGGAAAAGTTGGTGGCTAAGCAGACTTGCAGTCAGGCTGACCTGAGCTGGCAAACAGGCTCCAAGATGTGTCCCTGGACAAATGACTTAATGTCTCAGAGTTTGAGTGTCTTCACCTCTAATAGGGATAAAATTGTAGTCATGGGTTATCTATTTATTTATTTAGATAGAGATGGGGTCTCGCTATCTGGTCTTGAAGTCCTAGGCTCAAGTGGTGCACCTACCTTGGTCTCCCAAAGTGCTGGGATTTCAGGTGTGAGCCACTACACCCAGCCTATGGGTTGGTTTTTAGAGTAAAGTGAAAGAATATATGTAAAGTGTTTATCACAGCCTACGTACTTAGCAAGTGTTTGATAAATACTAGATAAAATAAAATTTAGAACATGTAGATACACACAACTTTCCTTGATAACAAGATCAGATAGGGATGGCTTCCTTCCTAAGAGGATGATGTGTCACATAATATAATATGGTGTCTCCAATGAAGGCAGATGGCAAACTCCCCAAAGCAATACTGCACTGTTCTTGGGAGCATGAAAGAAGGATGGGTTGCATCCTAGCTCTGCCACTTACTATCCGGGTGACCTTGGGCATGTCACTTCACTCTCCTGGGATGCACATTCTTCTGCTGTAAATGGGCAGTATAATAGTACGTCCCTCATAGGGTTCTTATGGAAATCAAATGAGGTTATGGCCGATAAAGCATTTAGCTTAGTTTTGGCACATAGTTAGCCCTCAATGGCCACATTGTTGTTGCTTATTGTTGTTGATTACAGCACTGTGAATCATCACTGCTGGTCTGGCTTGATCCAAAGGGGCACTCAGAATGCCTGGAAGAGTAGGGACCTGCACATCCCACAACCCTTACTGGATATTGCTCCTCTCAACAATACTTCTGGCAACTACCATATGACAATGCACTTAAACACTGTGCGGTCCAACAAACTTTCAAGTGCAGTGATTTTCTCCTGCCAGTTGAGTATGAACCACATAGGCTTAAAAAAATCAAGTGAGGGGTGGAAACAATATTATTGAGAGCAAGAAGGTGGGGGTGGGGGCATATAAGGACCTGGGGCTGAATGAAAGGCCACTTCAGGATTCTTCTTAGAAAAATTGTGTTGGTGGAAGGCAGTTACTACGGGTTGAGTTATTATAGCCAAATGGTTAGGAGCATGGTATAGGGAGTCAGACAGTCCTTGGTTCAAGACCTCCTTCGCCCACTTACTGGCTGTGTGATGTAGGACAAGTTACTTAACCTCTCCTGCCTCAGTTTCTTCATCTGTTAAAGAAAGGCAAGAGAGAAAATAATGGCACCATCCGTGTATGGCTGGGATAAGGATTAAGTGAATTAGCACACATAAGATGCATTCTACAGGGACATACAGGAAAGCCAGTCTAAGTGTTAGCTATTAATGTCAAAGAGTGAATGGAAGATGAGAAACTGAAGGCAGTATGGGGGTGAAGGAAAGGGTTAAGGAGGATGGAAGTTTGAAGGGAGACAGAATGGAGCAACTTTGTTTTAGGATGAGCCAGTGGGGAGAGAGAGAGAGAGACTGAGGTAAGTGAGGGGTGGTTATTGACGAGGTAAGGACGTTAGGGTAACAGATGAGACTGACTTCTGGGCACAGGTGGAGCGGATAACCGGGCAGGCGGAGGAGGAAGGCATTTAGGATGAGCAAGGTGGCAGCTAAGTTTAGCGCTGGAAGGGAGGGATTTGAATATGCATGTACTGTCCCACTGTGCCAAACAGCTCGATTTTTCAATCGTTCCTCAAGGGGAGTCATGAAGGCGAAACAGAGTCAGCAGGAATCCCTGTGTTGAGTGCAGTCTGTCTGTTCCTTCTGGGTTCAGGCACTGGCTTCCCCAAGGGCCTCTTTAGGGACCTGGAGAGGAATCTTCTTTCCCTTTGTTAAGTGAAATTACATATTGTGGAACATTAGATCAGCAGAGTGCTGGACACTGATTCCTTTTTGACATAAAGACAGCCTAGTCTTCGATCATTGCTTGTAGATGGCCCAAATTGGAAAAGGGTCCATGCGAGTTTCCTTGCATCATCATCCCTGGAGCTCAAATTCCTTCCAGTCCTGCCTTCCTCTTCACTTCTTTTTCTCCTCCTCTCTCTCCCATCCCCTCTGCCCAGACTCTCTCCCTCTCCCCTTCTTCCTCTCTACTCCTCTTCTCCGGTTCCCTCTTTATCTCTCTCCCACAAATCTATATTCAGTTTCTGTCTTCCAAAAAGAAAAAGTGAGTAGGAGGACAAATTGTTTAAAAGCAACGCAGCTATTTTAACAAAATGCTTTTTCCTTTGAGTCAGTCCTAAGAAATTTGGGTAAAATCAAAGCCAGAATGAACCAAAGAATTATTCCGAAAAATGACATGGATTAGGGAAAAGAGCCTAAACTCCCCCAGATAGAATGGGGAACAGGAAAGAACCAGAGAGGATGTGAACACCAGTGTGTTGGAAAGAAAACCAAAGGAAGGAATTTGATGAGATTGGAAAGGCAGCAGAGAGAAAATGAGAAGACATTTATCCAATCACTTGAGTCCATTCCATCACAGACACCTGACTCTTGGGAGCATCTGGATGAAGATTTGTGTAGACGTGGTCATTCAGATCTGAGCCACTGAGGATATGGGCTCCCATCTAAGCCAAGAAGTTATTGTCCCTTGAATTTCAAAGTCCTAGAACTGTTAAGAAATTATTTGAAATCTTATCTGTTGGAAGAGCCAGAAGCTTAGCTCTAGTCTCAGCTCTGCCCCTAACTTACTCTGCACCCTGAAATAAATCATGCCCTTTGCTGGGGATTGGTACTGTTTTCTTCTTTCCAGAAGGAGAGTATGGGACTAGATGACCTCAAAGGTCTTCCAACTCTGATGTTCATCCTCTGGTTCTCTTCAGCCTTGTCCCTCCACTTGACAGCCAGTGAAGAGCACGGACTTGGGAGCCACACTGCCTACATTTGAATCTTGCCTCTCCACACCCGGTGGCTGTAAATCTTTGAAGAAGCTACTTTGAGCTCTCAGGACCTCAGTTCTCTCATCTGAGAAATGGATAACAATAAGTTTCTTCACTTTTCCCCTTCTTAGCTAAGAAACTGTGTCAGAATACAATTGAGTTACAATAGAACCCGTCCTCGTTTATAAAACTCAAAAGCACATCACTTGCACACTTCAAAACCTACACTAGAAGATTCTTGGGATGCCTTCTACAATTAACAGTTAAATAGCCTGAAACTGAGATTTGGTTGTTCTTCTGATCTGGTTCCATTTCAGTTTCAGCTTTCTCAAGCTGAGGACCAGAGAGGCAAATCTATCTGCCCAGCATCAGTCAGCAGATGTTCTCGAAAGAGCCAAGGGGCACCTAGCAAGGGGAAATCCTCTCTTCCTCCAAGACCCTGCATCTTGTTTCGGGATTCATATTGAAAATATTATGGGTGAAAAAAAAAAACCATGAATCTTCTAGACCCACGTATGAACTGTTTCTCATTCCAGTCCCCTTGCTTTTCGTCCCCATCCATCCTCTTCCTCCAGCCACTTCCTTGGCTGCAATAATGTGTTTTCATAGGAAATTGCCCTCACCTTATCTCCCTTCTGAGAAAATCTGCTGCTTCTGAAATGATGTATTCTTCCCACAAACCTGGCGTTGTGCACCTGATCGTAGGTGCAGGAGCAGGAAGGAAAATCTACATAGCAGCAAAATTGCTTCCTTTTGCTTATCTGCAAACTCTTAGCTTAGAGAGGATGCTGGAAGAAGGCACCAGAACGTCTCCCCTCCAGGCAGTGAGGACAGTTTCCCCTTGGCTTGGGAATGAGAAATCCCCATATCAGCCAACACAAAGGGACACAACACCATTCCTGCTGGCAGCAGAGTCACCTGTGCCAAGGCCCCGGGGTCCCCAGCCGCTGTTCATTAATGCTGCCCATGGGCTGAAGGAGAAATCTGTCTGTTCTGATGGGCAGAAGGTCCAGGTTCCAGGGCAGTGGAGGAGATAATTGTCTTTATAGCCAGGGGATGCTTGGCAAGGAGGTCAAGTGACTTACACACTCCACAAAGTCTAGGTGGATGATAATGATGAAACCATATTGCCTTTAACTCCTGACAGGAACAAACAAAAGGTAATTCAGGGTCTCACTATGTTGCCCAGGCTGGTCTCAAACTCCCGGCCTCAAGCGATCCTCCTACCTATGCCTTCCAAAGTGCTGAGATTACAGGCATGAGCCACTGTACTCAGCATAAATTAGATATTTTAGAAGAAACATGTTGTAGAAAGAACAGTGAGGGGTCATAGGGGAATGAAATCTGGAATCTTGCCTGCTGTAAGAGTCTTGTGACAGTTTGTCTAGCAAAATTAGAAAAAGGATTTTTGGCCTGCGTATTTCATAGAGGTACTATGACAATTAAATGAGATAGTAAGTGTAAAAGGACTTTGAGAATGATATTGCACTTCATCCATTCATTCCTCCTAATGATAGATGGTGAGTATTCATTAGATGTCAAGCACTGCGGATAGAGTGGTGTAAGGTAGGCATGGTAACTATGCATGCATGTTGGGGAGGACAGCCTACCACTGCAGTCTGTGCTTTTAAAGGATGAATTTTCAGGAGTGTCCCTCAGAGACCAAGTCCTAGACCTCCACCTGCCAGTTTAGCAAGAAGTCCAATTTCTCCCACCTTGGGTCTCTTCCTAAGTCTCCAGGTCACTCTGGGCTCTAAGTGGTCAGTCCAGCTTTCTCCAGACTTGCAGCCTGAACTGGAGCCCAGATGTACTTCCTGGAGCTATGGTATGTCAAAACTACTACTGAGATGCTAGCTTCAGAATCGGGTTTCATTCTACCAAGGACGTCCCCTGTGTACCTACTGGGACAGGGAAACCCCAAATACATTCTCAACTTGCTACTCCTGGTGCTGATAGCGGCTAGATCTCAGTCTCCAGAGACAGTGAAATTTCTGCCTAGGTTGCTGTTACTCTTCAAGGTGTTAATAATAAAAATAACTGACATTCAATCGTTATTGAGTGATTTTGCAATTTATGGACTAAGTATTATTCTGAGTATGTTTTATACATGAACTCATGTAATCCTTAAAGCAACTTTAATGCCAGGTGTGATGGCTCATGTCTGTAATCCAAGCACTTTGGGAGGCTGAGGAAGGAAGATCACTTGAGCCCAGGAGTTTGAGACCAGCCTGGGCAGCATAGTGAGACCTCATCGCCACTAAAAATTTAAAAAAATTAGCTGAGTGTGGTGGCGCACACTTGTAGTCTCAGCTACTCTGGAAGCTGAGGTGGCAGGATTGCTCGGGCCTGGGAGATAGAGACTGCAGTGAGCTATGTTGTGCCACTGCACTCCAGCCTGGGCTGCAGAGTAAGATGCTGTCTCAAAACAAACAAACAAACAAACCTCAAACAAGTATTAGGATTATCTCCATTTTACAGATGAAAAAACTGAGACTTAGAGAGGTTAAGAAACCTCCTGGGTCACAGCTAATAGGAAACAGACCAGGATTTGAACCAGAGCCATCATCTTTAGCTACCATGCTCTACTGCCTCTAAGGAGGAAGACAATTTTGCACAAGGTGCATCACACCAAAATAAGACATACAGATCTTTAGATTCAGGTCCAAGTCTGCCCCCAGGATGACAAAGTCAGAAGCCC
Organism: Hylobates moloch; assembly: GCF_009828535.3. Lineage (NCBI taxonomy): Eukaryota > Metazoa > Chordata > Mammalia > Primates > Hylobatidae > Hylobates > Hylobates moloch. Next base: position 76,049,826 of record NW_026652281.1, read on the forward strand.
CCCAGTGTCCACAAGCTCACAATTATCATTCTCTTTCTGTGTCCCGACTCCTGGTCCTTCCTCCTGCCTCCTTCCACCCTCAGAGTGACTCCCACCTAGGGATTTACATTGCCTGACTGCACCATGAACTAAGTCAGTTTGCCCTGAGAGTCTGCAACTTTCCGTCTTGTTCTCCTTCTGTAAATTTGTCCTCTGAACTTGCAGCTCTTCCAGACCTGCATAGCAACTGTCTTTCTTGCAGAAAACAAAATTAAACCTCTTCCTTACCAGACACCCAGCTGTGCACAAAAACTTAATCAATTACAGTTGAGATTAGAGCTGCAAAGAAGCTGCTCACGGGGCTGTGGCGATACTACCGTTATCTCTGAAGACACTCCTGAACCATTCTCTGGAGAGGAAGGTCTGGGCTTGCTGGAATGTGTGCTCATCCTGCAGATATTTCAGGACTACAGATTCCCCCGTAATACTTTCTTCCCCCTCTTCTCTTAAGTAAAAGTATTAAAGAATTAACCCTCCTCATTCTTTGGTATACATGACAACTACTACTTGTGTCTGAATAAGTGAATTAACTTTATATTATAAAACTAGGGTTCTCAAAATACCAGCAAAGGGAGGAGACAGGGGCTGCTTGATGCCTATGTGAGTTACTAAAGTCCCAAGAAGGTGATGCCCTGGGTCAGAAAGGGCTTCATTATCTATTTTGAGCCTGCCAGTCATTTTTGGTGTGCAAATGGAACTGACCTGTAATTGCCCCTCAAACAGGAACAGGAGCTGAGAGTGCAGCCACAAGCAATGATCCTCAGTCCTGGCTGCACAGGAGGCTCCCTGGGGGGTGCTTAAAAATACTGACGTTAGTTGGGTACAGTGGCCTGCACCTGTAATCCCCAAACTTTCGGAGGCCAAGGCAGGAGGATTGCTTGAGCCCAGGAGTTTGAGACCAGCCTGGGCAACAAAGTGAGATCCTGCTTCCACAAAAAATAGAAACAAAAATTGGCTGGGCATGGTGTCGCAAGACTGTGCTGCTTGGGAGGCTGAAGCAGGAGGATGGCTTGTGGCCAGGAGTCTGAAGCTGCAGTGAGCTATGATTGCACCACTGCACTCTAGCCTGAGCAGCAGAGCAGAATTCTATCTCTAAAAATAAATAAATAAATAAATAAATATACTGATGTCTGTCCCCCTTCTCCAGACCAATTTAAACAAGAATTTTGGGCAACAGCTTGTTTTGAAGCTGCTCTGGGGATCCTACTGGGCAACTGGTGTGCGAACTGGTGTGCTGCAAGGAGCAGAGCTTCCAAAAACTATAACCAAAACCCTCTCACCTTAGAACTGCAAACAAGAGAGGACTTAGAACAAGCTGAACAGAGGATGCATCTACCCGCTCACTCGCTCACTCACTCACTCACTCACTCACTCACTCACTCACTCACTCACTCACTCACTCACTCACCAAGTGGTTGTGGAGAACCTACTACCTGCCAGACAGGTTGAAGTGTCCTCCAGACTCGACAGCCTGAGCAAACAGAGAGTTCTTCTGAGCTAGAATTTAGGCAGCTTAGCTCTGACATTTTGCAGCCTCTGAAACTCAGACCTCTGAGAGTCTTCTAAGAACAGAGGCATAAGTGGTGGATGGGGAGGGGGTGCTGTGGGTAGAAGATCTCTGCGATGCTCCAGAATCTCTCCACCCCATGTGAGCCCTTTGTTCTGTTTCCTAGATGTGGTCAGCAAGAAAGCCCTCACACTATAAAGGATTTTTCTGCATTTCTTTAGTGGCCTTGAGAAAGGGAGAAAGACTGGATCATACACCAAAGTTGGTGTCACAGTGGCCTAAATGAGGTCCTCAGCCTGGGCCTGGAGCCCTGTGTCTTATTTTCTTTTTCAAAAGATCTCTCTCTCTTTGTGTGTGTGTGTGTTTGTGTGTGTGTGCGTGTAATTGCTTTTCTTTATTACAGAAGCAATGCATTATTCACTATAGAAAATTTAGAAAATTAAAATTAGTTTGAAAGGTACAAGTAATAATTATCTTTATATTCTCTTATCCCAAAGATAAACCCCATCAAGTAAGTATATTTACATTTTCTATTCTATGTAATTAGCCCTTGTTTTTCACCAAAATGGGGTGATATTCTACAATTTTCGTAATGGACTTTTTCCTTTACTGAAATACCATAGTCATCCTTTCTATATCAGATATTTTACTCTATCACTTAATGACTGGATAATATTTCATGGTATAATGTACCACAAATTATTTAGTTAATCCCCAGTTATTGGGTATTTAGTTTGCTCCTAGTTAAAAACCACACACACACACACATATCACTGTAATTAAATCCTTGCACACACTCATCATAGTTTTCTAAAATTGAAATTATTGAATCAGAAGATTATAGCATATTTTTAAATAAACTTTTTATTCTAGAATAGTTTTAGATTTACAGAAAATCTGCAAAGATAATACAGAGTTCCTGCCCAAATCCTGTTTCCCCTGTCGTTAAGATCTTACATGAATATGAGACATTTGTTCCAACTGATGGACCAGTATTGACACATTATTATTAACTACATGTCATAGTCTATTCTGATTTCCTGAGTTTCTTCCTTTTTCTGATCCAGGATTCCATATTATGTTTAGTCAACATATCTCCTTGGGTACCTCTAGACTGTGAAGGGTTTTCAAACTTTCCTTGTTTTTGATGGCTTTGACAGTTTTGAGAAGTGCTAGCTAGATATTCTGTGGACTATCCCTCAATTTGCCTTGGGCTGTTTTGCTCATGATTACATGAAGGATGATGGGTTTGGGGGAGGAAGTCCACCGAGGTAAAATGTCCTTCTCAACACGTGAAATCAAGGACATGCTATCAACATGACTCACCACTGATGACGTTAGCCTTGATCGCCTGTCTGAAGTCGTGTTTGCCAGGTCTCGCCACTGTAGAGTTGCTTTCCCCCCACCCCCTTTCCCTATTGTATTCTTTGGAAGGTAGTCATTATGCACAGCCCACACTTAAGGAGTAGGAAATTAGGCTTCACTTCCTTGAGGGGGCTGTGTCTACATAAATTATTTGGGATTCTTCTGTACCGGAAATGTGCCTATTCTCCCCCATATGCTTATTTATTTATTCATTTATTTACATCAGTGTGGACTCAGACATTTATTTTATACTTTGGGTTATAATCTAATACTGCATTGTTTATTTTATTGCTCAAATTGTTCCACCTTCGGCACTGGGAATGCTTTCAGCTGCCTTCTGTGTCCCTTTGAAACACCCCCCATCAATGAGTATTTTGAACACATCCTTGCTTTCCAGCACCTCAAGATGCTCCAGGCACATCTTGTACATTCCCTGCCCCAGCCCTAGAAGAAGTCATTTCTGCAAGGGTCCTTGGTTCCTTTGACTGGAGAATGGTATTAGAAACCAAGATCTGAGTGCTGGGTGTGCTCATTGCTACTGGGATAATGCTATTCCTGTCAATGTAAAGAGCTTGGAAATCTGTGTATATATATAGCAACCCATGTATATAGACACATTCATAACTATTTCCATATTTATCTACCTGTATCTATCTTAAGCTGAACATGACTTCATAGTGATGTATCCAGTGTAAAGACATGTATGAGACTGCTTATTCAGTCGAATCCAGTATGACATGGTTCATTCTAGCTTTCTCCCTCCTTGAAGATAGCCATATTTGAAGTTATCTGCGCATGCATGGATGCGCACATGCATGCACACACACACACTCTCACACACACACACACACGATAGATGTATTCCAAGATAACATTTCTCATGTTATATGAGGGTCTTATCATCCCTTTTGCTTGAAGGGATCAAAACCTGAAAGTACTGTCTGTACAACTCACCCACTTTGATAACCAGAGACCACAAATGTCAAAGAATTCCAGATGGAAAGCTGTGGTTATTTCTATGTTTGTTTTTTACTTTGTAGCATCTTCTTTTGATTGATGACTAAGGCCTTTTGATCTAAACTGCTTCCAAACTGCTTTCACATCCCAGATAAAGAGTTAGTCTTTTGTTCCCAATTTATGGGCCATGGACCTCATGGGGGAGACAGTAGGCTCTTGAATCTGTACACAGGGGCCCTGATAAGGTGTCTACAGAGGCCAGGCAGGTTACACGTGCGAAAGGGTGAGGACTCTGGCAAACTGGAAATCGCATGGTCTGTTACAGAAATGCAGGCCCATTGTTGCCAGGTCTTCTGATTTTGGGTGGGAAACCAGAAATCTACATTTTTGTGTAAACACCTACAGTTTTGAAATGTTGGCTATGATTGTCAATCTTTCCAAAACACTGCAAGAGCCAACCAAAATACGTCCTCTGGCAGGATCGCCCATTTGGGATCTTGGTATCTGAACTCTCTTGTTAATTAAAAAAAAAAAAAAAAACCATAGGCTGAGCATGGTAGCTCATGCCCGTAATCCCCGCACTTTGGGAGGCCAAAGTAGGAGGATCACTTGAGGTCAGGAGTTCAAGACCAGCCTGGCCAACATGGCAAAACCCCGTCTCTACTAAAAATACAAAAATTAGCTGAGTAGGCCAGTGGACCACGCCTGTAATCCCAGCACTTTGGGAGGCCAAGGGGGCCAGATCACAAGGTCAGGAGTTTGACACCAGCCTGGCCAATATGAAATCCCATCTCTATGAGAAATACAAAAATTAGCCGGATGTGGTGGCACACACTTGTAGTCCCGGCTACTTGGGAAGCAGGAGAGTAGCCTGAACCCGGGAGGCGGAGGTTGCAGTGAGCCGAGATCGTGCCATTGCACTCCAGCCTGGGTGACAAGAGCAAAGCTCCGTCTCAAAAAAAAAAAAAAAAAAAATTAGTGGGGCGTGGTGGCACACACCTGTAATCCCAGCTACTCGAGAGGCTGAGGCATGAGAATCACTTGAACCCAGGAGGCAGAGGTTGCTGTGAACTGAGATCATGCCACTGCACTCCAGCCTGGGCAACAGAGTGAGACTCTGAAAAAAAAAAAAAAAGCATAAGAGCTCAATTATATGGGGATCCATGAATATCTTTTTATATTAAAAAGGGGTCCCACATATTAGAAAATATGGGTAACATTAGGTCATTTTGTCTTGCAACAACATTCACTTTTATTTCTTTCCTGAGCTGATGAGCTTCCAGACAACTTGGAATCTAGATTCTCTGGAGGTTGAAAAATTAACACTGGAACTGAACCAACCACTAAAGGCAAAAATGACCCAACTCAGTCAACTTGTCTATGAGGCGTATGCGGTATTGGGAGAAGTGTGGTATCCTGCAGCTCACGGCGGTCACAGAGAGTGTGCAGGCAGGAAAGGACTTCAGCCTGCCCAGTGATTATACATTTCTCATTCCCTAAGGTTGTCATTGTTTCTTTTGCTTTTCTGACTCATGACTCTCCCTCTTGGGGCTGTGGGGATTGGTTTGAAGACATCGCACAAGTCACAAGGGAATGGAGCTGGGGGAATTATTCTCCATTTAGCAGAGTCAGGCCTCCAAATAAAAACCATACTTACTTCCTTCATCTTCGCATGCAGCATTCATCTCTCACCCAAGAGAGCACTGTTCTATTCATCGGCAACAAAAGAGTGGAGATATTAATGATCATTTTCTTACAGTTTAAAGCAACTGCCTATTCTCCTCCTCTGGACCTGTCCATAGCTGTATTTCCTTTCTGCTTTCTGAGATCTCTGTGGTTAGGGATAAATCTGGCATTGAAAATTATGACTTGGCTAAGTGATTCATCCTGGGATAGTTCTGAGTATTTAATGAGATGACATAGGTGAAGGTTCTAGATCCAGGCCTTAGACACTGTGAGTGTCTAATTTCTCTCCTGCTATCCCCATGCTCAGAACCCCTAGGGCCTTAGGCAGCCTGGAAAGCAGCAAAAGTCACCCATCCTCCTTCTAATTCCTCATCACTTGTCATCCAGCTTCCTCTCTTGTCTGCCTCCAATCCATTTTCCACAATGTAGCCTGAGTAACCTTTTGAAAACATCTGTAAGGTTGTGCTATCCTTCTGCTTAATATTCTCCAACAGCTTCCCATGGGTCTGTAAAAATAAGCCTCCTTATCACAGTCAAAGCCTTGCTACTCAAAGAGTGACCCTTGGACCAGCAGTATACAGCGTCCCCTGGGAGTTTGTAAGAAATGCAGCTACAAAATACAAAATACAACCAACGGAGTCAGCATCTGCCATCAGGATGGGTTCCAGGTATTGATTTATTTTTTATTTTTTATTTTTTGAGATGGAGTCTTGCTCTGCTGCCCATGCTGGAGTGCAGTGGCGTCATCATAGCTCACTGCAGCCTTGAACTCCTGGGCTCAAGCCATCTTCCCACCTCAGCCCCTAGAATAATGGAGACTACAGGCATGCACCACTATGCCCAGCTAATTTTTTTTGTTTGTTTTTGTTTTGTTTTGTTTTGTTTTTTTGAGACAGAGTCATGCTCTGTTGCCCAGGCTGGAGGACAGTGGTGTAATCTCGGCTCACTGCAACTTCTGCCTCCCAGATTCAAATGATTCTCATGCCTCAGCCGCCCAAGTAGCTGGGATTACAGACACACACCACCATGCCAGGTTAATTTTCGTATTTTTAGTAGATACGGAGTTTCACCATGTTGGCCAGGCTGGTTTTAAACTCCTGGCCTCAAGTGATTCACCCGCCTCAGCCTCCCAAAGTGCTGGGATTACAGGCATGAGCCTCTGAACCTGACCTAATTTTTTTTTAAATGAGATAAGGTCTTGAAGTGTTGCCCAGGCTGGTTTTGAGCTCCTGGGCTCAAGCATTCCTCCCACTTCAGCTTCCCAAAAAGTTGGGATTACAGGCATGAACCACCGTACTTGGCCTAATATTTTTTAATGGTCCCCTGGTGATTGTTAAGGTGCAACCATCTTCCCCTTCCCTCTCCAGCCTCATTTCGGCCACATTCCTTGCTGTCTCCTCTACTCCAGCCTCACCTACCTTTCTGTCACACTCTAGGAAACTCCTGGGTCCACAGTTACTGCATTCCCACTACCTAGAAAGGTCTTCTCATGGTTGGCTTCATCTCATCATTTAGAACTCTATGTATGTATGTATTTATTTATTTAGTAGAGGTGGGGTCTCGGTGCGTTGCCTAGGCTGGTCTTGAACTCCTGGCCTCACGTGATCCTCCTGCCTCAGACTCCTAAAGTGCTGGCACTGCAGATGTGAGCTACCATGCCTGGCCTAGGACTCTATTTAAATGTCAGCTTCTCAGGGAATCTTCCTTTGCTACTCCCATCCCCCACCACCTCTCTATCTCTTTGCCTTGTTTTATTCCCTTCAGCATTCATTGCTCAATGCAGTTAATTTGTTTCTGTATTTGCTTGCGAAGTGGCTGGTTTCCTTCACCAGAACTTCCTTCTTTAGAATTAGATTGGGAGGCCGAGACAGGTGGATCACCTGAGCTCAGGAGTTCGAGACCAGCCTGGGCAATGTGGCAAAACCTCGTCTCTATCAAAAATGCAAAAAATTAGCTGGGCTTGGTGGTGTGTGCCTGTGGTCCCAGCTACTCAGGAGGCTGAGGTGGGAGGGTAGCTTGAGCCTGGGAGGCAGAGGTTGCAGTGAGCTGACTGCACTCCAGCCTGGGTGACAGAGCAAGACCCCATCTCAAACATAAATGAACAAAAGAATTAGATAGTGCACACCTGTGGTCCCAGCCTACACCATAGGCTGTGGTGGGATGAGCCCAGGAGTTCAAGTCCAGCCTTGGCAACAAAGAGAGACCCCCATTTTTAAAAAGTAAATAAAGTAAAATAAAAACAATTTCAGTTCCAGGAAGATAGTGACCTTGTGGTTTTATCTATCAGCAGGACTGGATTAATAGCAAACTAAAGCAGGTGTTTTGGACAAGAATATGTGGTGGGCGAATGGGGGAGTGGAAAAAGAAAAAGTCTTTTAAAATGACATTTGCTATCTCGAAAGCTTATTAAAGCAGTCACCATGGAAAAAAATAGATTTTTTTTGGACTTTCTTATATACATTTTAAGGATAGAGTTTTCTTTTAATTACGCATAGGAAAGAGTATCACCTTCTTAGTGCTTAGAACATTTAAGTTTTTTTAGCTTTTTAAAAATTAAAGTGCACATACAGAGACATGCACAGTGTAGGTATACAACTCAATGAAATTTCATAAACTGAACACCTCTGCTTAAAAAGCACCCAGATCAAGAAATAGCACCTGATAAGCCCCTAGAAGCTTCTCTTATGTTCCTTCTGGTCACTACCAGCCCTGGGAGTGCACTAACCTGAACTCCAACGGCACAGAGTGAGGTATTTGGTTTTGTTTTGTTTTTATAGACAGTCTCACTCTGTTGCCCAAGCTGGAGTGCAGTAGTGCAATCTCAGCTCACTGCAGCCTTAACCTCCTAGGCTCAAGTTAGCCTCTCGAGGACCTGGGCCTACAGGTTCACGCCACCATGCCCAGATAATTTTTGTATTCATTTGTAGAGACAGGGTCTCACCGTGTTGCCCAGGCTGGTCTCGAACTCCTGAGCTCAAGTGATCCACCCGCCTCATCCTCCCAAAGTGCTGGGATTACAGGCATGAGCCACCATGCCCAGCATGATTTCTTAAGTTTTAATCCAACGTTATTACCCCTGTGACCCAGTAACTGGAACAGTGCCTGGCAAAAACAAGATGTCAATCAGTGTTTGTTGAATAAACTAATTGGTAATCAATTAATTACTTTCCTCCATTGGTCTCCATGCACATCCTTTGTGGAGAATCCAGAGAGTGTGGCTGTCAGGGGCTGAACTGTCAAATTTGAGTAACAAAAAAGTGATGGAATCCTAATATAAGTGATGGATCCTGGGTGGTAATGAAGTGTCAATATAGGTTCATCCACTGTGTGTAACAAATGTGCCATTCTGGTGGCGGATGTTGATAATAGGGGATGCTATGCATGAATGGGGACGAGGAATATGGGAAATCTCTGTACCTTCTGCTCAGTTTTTCTGTGAACCTAAAATTGCTCTAAAAACTAAAAAGTATATATATACACACACACACTTATATACATAAATGTGTGTGTGTGTGTGTGTGTGTGTAGACAGGTTTACAGACAGGTTTGCTCTGTCACCCAGGCTGGAGTGGAATAGGGTGATCATAGCTTACTGTAGCCTCCAACTCCTGGGCTCAAGGGATCCTCCCACCTCAGCCTACTGAGTAGCTGTTGCATCCAGTTAATATTTTTTTAAATTATTTTACCATCATTATCGGAAAACTAACACAGGAACAGAAAACCAAACATTCACTCATAAGTGGGAATGAACAATGAGAACACATGGACACAAGGAGGAGAATATCACACACCGGGGCCTGTCCTGGGTGGGGGCAAGGGGAGGGAGAGCATTAGGACAAACACCTAATGCATGAGGGGCCTAAAACCTAGAAAACAGGTTGATAGATGCGGCAAACCACCATGACACATGTATACCCATGTAACAAACCTGCACATTCTGCACGTGTATCCCAGAACTTAAAGTAAAATTTAAAAAAGAATTTTGAAAAGAAGGAAAAAAATTATTTTATAGAGATGAGGTCTTGCTTTGTTACCCAAGCTGGCGTCTGGAACACCTGGCTTTAAGCAATTCTCTGCCCTCTGCCTCTCAAAGTGCTGGGATTGCAGGTGTGACCCACTGTGTCTGGCCTGTGTATATAATACATACACATTTAAGTGATGGTCTCAGAGCTGACCTCAGCCTCCTTCAGATCCAAGGCAATTGACAGGCACATTTACCGGATGTAGTTGGTCTGAGTGCTTTGATGGAAGCCACCAGGTGAACTTTCTTCCTCTGGTGCCATTCACCTAGCTAAACCACAACTCTCCATACATTGGTGGGACTTGTCACACCAGTGGGCTTTTCTTGGAGCCACCGTGTGGTCACTGCCCATTGGATTTCTTTGCATTTGACTGCAGCTTATATTTAGCCCGTTGGAAGCTCAGGGTTTCTATTCTTCCGGGCTTTTCGTCTTTTCCCTCCTGGCTGCTGAAGTGACCATACTGAACAAGGTGAAAAGGCTGAACGGCAGCTTCAGGAGCAGAAAGCTGCTAAGCTACAGTTTCCTGTGCAAGAGTATGGGGTAACAAAGCAGGGAGTTCTGGCACTGACCCCAAAAGACGGTGAACGCCTGGCAGTTAGGGGCTCTTTCCCACCTCTGGACTAATAAAGATTCCTTCCACCCATTTGGTATCTCCCTCGTCCACTTCTTCGCCTCTAACACCAGGTACCACAGTTTCTTTAGTGTACCCATCTAAGAGAAGCCTTCTTGGACACTCTCTGCCCCACGCCAAATTCCTGCCTACCCCTACCCCAACACATACACACACCCCACAGTTTGCATCAGGCGGGATACTCTGCACTATCCCAGGCACGATAATAATAACCTCTGCTTGCACTGCCATGCTAGATATTCACTTACAGCCTTCATTCAGCCCACCCACTCCAGCCCATGAAGCCCCTCCTGGCCTCACCCCCATTTTACAGATGGGGAAAGTGAGGTTCCAGGAAGTTGACTGGCCCCCAGTCTCTCAACTAGTAAGAGATCAAGACTGGCCCCTTAGCCTGTTTGACACGGAGGGCAGGTGTGGTGGCAACACCATTCTTATCCGACACAACTGGTTCACAGTTGAGCGCCGCTCCAGGAACTGCTGTCAGCACAAAGGAGCTGCCTCAGCCAAGGTCACACCTGCTTCTCAGAGGCCTCCCACATCCAATAGCTGGGCAATATGGGGGTATAGAGGTTCATCTAGCTTGCCTTCATTCTGGACATCTCCAAATGCCATCTTTTTTGTTGGTGTTGTTGTTGTGTTGTGTTGTGTTGTGTTGTTTTGAGACAGGCTGTAGTGCAGTGGCGCAATCTCAGCTCACTGCAACCTCCGCCTCCTGGTTCAAGCAATTCTCCTGCCTCAGCCTCCCAAGTAGCTGGGATTAAAGGCACACACCTCCATACCCAGCTAATTTTTGTATTTTTAGTAGAGACGGGGTTTTGCCATGTTGGCCAGGTAGGTCTTGAACTCCTGACCTCAAGTGATCCGCCCACCTCAGCCTCCCAAAGTGCTAGGATTACAGATGTGAGCCACTTCAGCCAGCTTCCAAATGCCATCTTGACTCGAGTCTCCATAGGACCGGCTGAGTCCACTGTGACAACTGACAGCTGCATCACAGTCCTTCCTCTCCGTCTGTCTGGTCCTGCTTCCTCCTTCCTACGACATGGGGGTTCTTCCCAAGAGTCCATCCCAAAAAACCTCTGGTATGCAAATCTCTGTCCTAGAGTATGTATTCTGGGGACACAATCTAAGACAACAGTCACCCACACACTAAAGTATGCTCCACTGTAAACTCTACCACAGCTCTCTCCATCATGCACCCAACAAATGGATGATGAACAGAGCAACTCAAGCCCCTCCATTTCTCTGTGCACCCCATGGAAGAACTGGAGGTCCCCATGCATAACAGAATGGTGGCCTGGAACATGGGGCCAGGGAAGAAATCCTGCCTGGTGGGTAATTTCATTGCATCGTTGCATCCTTTGCATTTCTGATTCATAACTCTACTTCTTGGAGTTGGTGGTATCTCCCAAGATGAGGTGGGCTGGGGTGGCCATCGTCCCTCCAGCAGCCCAGGGCTTGCAATAGAAGAATCTCTCTTTTTTGGTCCAATGGTGCAAGATCTGTGCTCTCTCATCTGCATCTGAGAGAACAATGGGTTTGCTGATACGGCTGACTCCCCCACGGCACTCTGAACTGTTGATGTGTGGAGCAACACTTACTTGCATCCAAAACTTCTGGGCGTAAAACAGGATCTTTGACTGTGGATACTCAGAAAACATTGCTTGAATGAAGAGATGAGCAGGGACCTGGGAAAAAGTCTATAAATGGTGGAATGACCACACTTGGTTGGTCACTCCTAGGTCACTCACCGTATCATCGAGGAGAGCTGTCTGTGCCCCTGGCAGAAGCACTCTGTCTAGTCCTCATTGCTTCCTTGACTAGATGTGACTGTTGCAGAAGCTGCCTACTCTTCTAGTGCCTGCAGCAATCCAAGGTGTGGAGGGCACTCCCATTTCCCTTCCCTGTGCTTGAGAATCTGTAGAAATTGTGCAACTCTGTGCTGCTGGGTTCCATCCATCGCCTCTGCAAGGTGTCCTTGCAGCTGGACGGTATTTACCTGCTTCTATATTCCTAAATCTTCTTGTGCAGGCCTGAACCCATTGTAAGCATTTAATTAATTAATATTATCAGGCCAGGCGCCGTGGCTCACACCTGTAATCCCAGCACTTTGGGAGGCCAAGGTGAGAGGATCACTTGTGCTCAAGAATTCAAAACTGGCCTGGGCAACCCCATCTCTACAAAAGATTTAAAAATTAGTCAGCCATGTTGGCATGTGCCTCCCAGCTGCTTAGGAGACTGAGGTGGGAGGATTGCTTGAGCCCAGGAGTTCAAAGCTGCAGTGACTGCTGATCTCACCACTGCCTTCCAGCCTGGGTGATGGAGTGAGACCCTGTCTCAAAAAAAAAAAAGATAATTAATTAATATTATAATTAGTAAAAGTGAACAATTTAAAAGTATTTACTATGTGCCACTGGCCTGGCTACATTTCTTGAATTGGCTCACTTAACCCCTTCATAGCAGCCCTATAGATAGTTATTCTCATTTTGCAGTTGTGGAAACTAAGACACAGATGTGTCAAGCAACCTGCCTGGGGTTACACAGCTAATGAAGCAGTGGCGGCTGGCTCTGAGTGCAGGCACTTAACCACTGCTCGATTATCTCTCCAATGTGCACAAAGTTAAGGCATTTGAACAAAGAGATAAGGACTAATGAGTATGCACAGTAGAAAAAGAAGGCAGCAAATAAATAATATCTACTGCCTAATATGCACAAGGTGCATCCCATACTTTATGTCTTTTACTTCCAACAGCTGTGCTATGAGATAAGGGAGGCTCAGAGAGGTTAAGTAACTTGCCCAAGGTCATCACAGCAAGCACCAGAGCCAGGATTCTAATGCAGGCTTGCTGGCACCTGTCAGAGTCACTTCACTCTTTACAAAAAGCTATGAGCCACAAAATGTTTCCAGCATAAGAGAGCCACCACATAAGCTTCTAGCTCAGGTTGTGACCTCCTGGCGGGCTGCCACATGACTCATTTGTCTTGGTTTTGCACACAGTTCCAAGCACAATGCCTATTGAGTGAGCAGATGAATTACAGTTCACGTACTTTCATGCAGGGGTGCCCGGTGCCTGGTGGGATTCGGTAGAAACAGTGCAAGGACATGCTGTGTAAGTGATGATTTCTCCACAAAGCAGTAAGAATAATCTTTTTACAGAGTAAATCAGATCATGTCCTGCCATGGGACGACAGAGAGGGCCTCTCTGAAGAGGTGACATTTTGAACTGAGACCTGAGTGGGAATACAGAGGAGGAGATGTATTCCAGGCAGAGGGCGTGGCACATGCTAAGGCCCTGGGGCAGTAAGGAGCCTGGGTGTGACCAAGGGGGTCGAGATGAGGGCTGGACAGTGGACAGGAGCTGGATCACAGAAGGTGTCATGCTACATCGTGGGGACTTCAGACGTAATTTTAAATAGGACAAAAAGCCACTAGAGGGCTTTAAAGCCATGGAGTCATGTGAAGTGGCTTTGTGTGTGAGTGTGTGAAATGTCACTATGAGAAAGAAATGAGCAAGACCAGAAGCAGAGTGATCACAAAAGAGATTGCTGGGGCCATCCAGATAAGGAATGGTGATGGCTTGGACCAGCATGAGGGAGGGAAGGATTCCGAAGACAGACTATGCTTTGCAGATTGAGTTGACAGACTCTGTGGGCAAATTCAATGTTTGAAAGTCAGAGAAAAGATATCGAGAAGTCAGCTCTTCAGAGTGAGTCAGCAATGAAAATAGCTCTTATTTAAACAGTGTTAAGCTGGGCACAGTGGCTCACGCCTGTAATCCCAGCACTTTGGGAGGCCGAGGCGGGTGTATCACTTGAGGTCAGGAGTTCAAGACCAGCCTGGCCAGCATGACAAAACCCTGTCTCTGCTAAAAATACAAAAATTAGCCAGGTGTGGTGGCACATGCCTGTAATCCCAGCTACTTGGGAGGCTGAGGCAGGAGAATCTCTTAAGCCCAAGAGATGGAGGTTGCAGTGAGTCGAGATTGCACCACTGCACTCCAGCCTGGGTGGCAGAGAGAGACTCCATCTCAAAAACAAACAAACAAACAAACAAACAAATCAAAATAGTGTTTATGACATGCCTGGCACTGTTCTAATCACTTAACATATATTACCTCATTTAATCCTCACAAAGCCACTGTGAGATAGGTATTGTTTGTTAACCCCATTTTACAGATTAGGGAAATTGAGGCACAGAGTGGTTAAGTGACTCACCCAAGGTCACATATCTGGTAGGGGGAGCTGCTGGGATTTGAACCTGGATAGTCTGCCTCTAGAGTCTATACACCGGAATTTCACCCTGTATTCTCCCCAAAGAGGAATGTTCATGAAACAGGAAGTTTTCCGGGCTCCCCGCATCCTTCCCTGAGCCTCTCAGTCAGTATGCACAAATTGGCTCCAGGAAGCTACTCTGCTGAAGATGTTTGAGGTCCAATGGAGGCAAACATTCCTCCAGGACACAGTCTAGACAATGTCCCTGCACCCATTTCCATGTTGGGAAGCAGGAAGCCAGCCCAGGGGCACTTGGGTTGTCCCCATTAACCACAGCGTGAGGCAAAAGTTAAGAGCAAAAGCTCTACAGATAGATCCAAGGCAATTTACAAGATCTCTGTGTGTCCCAATTTTGTCATCTGTAAAGTGGGGACAGTGTTAATATCCCATGGGGTTATTATGAGTTAGTGTGTGTAAGGTGCCATTAAAAAGTACCAAGTGCGGTGGCTCACGCCTGTAATCCCAGCACTTTGGGAGACCGAGGAGGGTGAATCACCTGAGATCAGGAGTTCAAGACCACCCTGGCCAACATGGTGAAACCCCATCTCTACTAAAAATACAAAAATTAGCCAGCATGGTGGCACCACCTGTAGTCCCAGCTACTCAGGAGGCTGAGGCAGGAGAATCACTTGAACCTGGGAGGCAGAAGTTGTAGTGAGCTGAGATTGTGCCACTGCACTACAGCCTGGGTGACAGAACAAGACTCCATTTAAAAAAAAAAAGTGCCAAGTACATTCTAAAAGCTTTTACCGTATGTGATAAAGAAATTAAATGGGCCTGGCGTGGTGGCTCACACCTGTAATCCCAACACTTTGGGAGGCTGAGGCAGGCAGATCATCTGAGGTCAGGAGTTGACCAGCCTGGCCAACCTGGTGAAACCCTGTCTCTACTAGAAATACAAAAATTAGCTGGGCATGGTGGCGGATGCCTAGAATCCCAGCTACTTGGGAGTCTGAGGCAGGAGAATCACTTGAGCCCTGGAGTTCAAGACTGCAGTAAGCTATGATCGCACCACTGTACTCCAGCCCTGGACCACAGAGTGAGACCTTGTCTGAAAAAAGGCAGGGCAGGGCAAGACAGGGTGAAAGAAAGAAAGAAGGAAGGAAAGAAAAAAAAGAAAGAGAAAGAAAGAAAGAAAGAAAGAAAGAAAGAAAGAAAGAAAGAAAGAGAAAGGAGGGAGGGAGGGAGGGAGGAAGGAAGGAAGGAAGGAAGGAAGGAAGGAAGGAAGGAAGGAAGGGGAAGGAAGGAAGGAAGGAAGGAAGGAAGGAAGGAAGGAAGGAAGGAGGAAAGAAAGAGAGAGGAAGGAAGGAGAGAAAGAGGGAGAGAGAGGGAGGGAGGAAGGAAGGAAGAAAGGAAGGAAGGAAGCAAGCTTCTGTCATCCAGTAAGCACTGAATAAATAGCAATTAATGTGTATAGCCATTAGTCTTTTTAAAAAATAACAGTAGCTAGAACATATTCATTAAAACATTCACTATTCCAAGAACTTTTTATAGTGAACTCCTTTATTTCTCAAAACAACCCTCTGAGATAAATCCTATTATTAGCTCCAATTTACAGAAGAGGCAAATGAAACTCAGAAAGGCCAAACAACCTGCCCCAGGTCACACAGCTTGAAGTAATACAGTTGGGATTTAAACTTGGACACTCTGGCTCCAGAGTCTAAGCTCATAAACCCTACACTAAGTTGTCTCAAGAGTTCCTTTTGGCACTTTTATGTTTTTTATTTTTTGATTTTTTACTTATTTATTGTTTGTTTTTAGAGACAGTAACTCACTCTGTGTCCCAGGCTGAAGTGCAGTGGCACGATCATAGCTCATTACAGCATCAACCTCCTCAAGTGATTCTCCTGGCTCAGCCTCCTGAGTAACAAGAACTACAGGCACATGTCACCACACCCAGCTAACTTATACACAGACAGGGTCTTATTATTTTGTCCAGGCTGGTCTCAAACTCCTGGCTTCAAATGGTGCTCCTGCCTCAGCCTCCCAAAGTGACTTTTATGTTTTTATTTATTTATTTATTTATTTTTTGAGATGCAATCTGATTCTGTCACCCAGGCTGGAGTGCAGTGGTGCGATCTTGGCTCACTGCAACCTCCATCTCCTAGGTTCAAGTGATTCTCCTGCCTCAGCCTCCCAAGTAGCTGGGATTACAGGTGTGCACCACCACACCTGGCTAATTTTTGTATTTTTAGTGGAGACAGGATTTCACCATGTTGGCCAGGCTGGTCTTGAACTCCTGGCCTCAAGTCATCCACCCGCCTCGGCTTCCCAAAGTGCTGGGATTCCCAAAGTGCTCACCACACCTGGCCTTATGTTTTTAAAAACGTTTACTTTTCTACACACTTCAGGATAAATGAAAAAATGAAACTGGCCAAAAAGATCTAGCAAGTTTTTCATTTGCTGAAACAGTTTTCCTCAAGGTATGCTTGTCATGGGTTACTGGTGTGCTGAGCAGGACCAGTACATAATTTATGGGGTCCAGCACAAAATGAAAATGGGGAGACTTTGGTTCAAAAAAATGTTAAGAATTTCAAGACAGTGACAGAGCACTAAATGAAGCAGAGACCCTTCTCAGTGTGGGACCTCGCGTGACTAGTCAGGCAGAAGTCGCAGCTTCTTATGCAGAAGTAAGACTCCCCTTGGCCCTCAGCGCAGTCCAGCAGCCACAGGTGATCGAGCTCCAAGCCAGCTGCCTAAGGGCTGTGAGCAGCCCTGACCTTTCTCCCAATGCACCTTGATGTGAAAAAGTTAGGAAGGAAGCCTTGTCCTCGTGGATGAATCTGGACAGCAGGCTCTTCCCTAGTCTCCAGCACATCTGAATCAAAGCCCAGTTCTGAAAAGAAAAAGATTTATTAACCATCAAAATGTTCTGCATGTGTGGGTTGCCTCAACCCTCACGGTATAGATATATATGTCCCTGTGTTTCCACCGACTCCCAGCAGACATGTGGCAGCTTCATTTTGAAGCCTGGCAAATTCTCCTAGGACTCTCGCCTCCTCCTCCTCCTCCTTCTCCTTCTCCTCCTCCTCCTCCTCCTCCTCCTTCTCCTCCTCCAACCTCCACCTACTCTCCTTCATTTTCATGCCTTCCAGGAGTCCCACACAATCAGGAAACCCAAGTAGGTGACGGGAGGATGGAAAATAGGGGCTGCAGGTTCCGAGCGTTATGATGATTGAAAAACCAGAGTCCCTGAGCTTGCAAGGCTGTGAGTCCCTTGGGCCACCGCATAAAGAAGCTGTGAGCTTGTGCAAGATAGTTTTATTCTCCACCTGGGTTCCGCAGGAGGCTCCTGGAACATGAAGGTGTCTTGCCCACCTGACAGCCAAAAGGACTTGGTTCTAGCAGGGAACAATGACCAGCCAGCGGCTGGTGCTGCCACTTCCCTGACATTAGCATCCCTGGTGCCTTTGCAATGCCTCTCAGAATTATTTTTGGAAATCTATTAAATCAACAAGTATTCACTGCGTGATGTACCTGGGGGCCAGGCCACATTGTCCTACTGTCGACTGGCTTTGCACCTCTCACCAAAGTTTACCCATCTCTGCATCTCACCCAGACATTCGGCAGGGGGAGAGGTCTCCTCCAGATCCTAGGAAGGGATGTTTGGACTCCTGGGGTTTACTTCCCAAGCTGCCAGAACACACCTATCACATCACTTCTTCCTACTCTGATTACCACCCTCACCCTCACCATCATCGTCTCTCCCTCCCTCCCTTCCTCCCTTCCTTCCTTTTTCCTTCCTTCCTTCCTTCCTTCCTTCCTTCCTCTTTCTTTTCTTTCTTTCTTTTCTTTTTCTTTCTTTCTTTTCTTTCTTTCTTTTCTTTTCTTTCTTTCTTTCTCTCTTCTCTTTCTTTCTTTCTCTTTCTTTGTCTCTCTTTCTTTTTCTCTCCCTTTCTCTCTTTATCTCTCTCTCTCTCTCCTCTCTCTCTCTCTCATTCTCTCTTTCTTTCTTCTTTTAACAGTCTTACCCTGTTGCTGAGGCTGGAATGCAGTGGCATGATCTCGGCTCACTGCAACCTTCACCTATTCCCAGGTTCAAGCAATTCCCCTGCCTCAGTCTCCCAAGTAGCTGGGATTACAGGCATCCACTACCATGCCCAGCTAATTTTTGTGTTTTTAGTAGAGACGGGGTTTCACCAGGTTGGCCTGACTGGTCTTGAACTCCTGACCTCAGGTGATCCGCCTGCCTTGGCCTCCCAAAGTGCTGGGATTACAAGTATGAGCCACTGTGCCCAGCCCATCATCTTAATTAATAACATTTATTGAGCATGTACTATGTGCCAGGCAGCATGCCAGGCACTTCACAGACATTGTCTCATTTAATGCTACAGCAAAATAGAGAGCTTGTACTATTATTATCCCTATTTCACAGAGGAGGAAGCTGAGGTTTAGAGAGTGTAAGCAAGTTGTCCAAGGTCACACAGCCTGGGAGCCAGGCTATCGCCATCACTTTAACATCCCTGCTTTGGGGACCGTCTGGACTTTATCCATCACGCAGGGCACCAAGAGGGAGCACAGCTCTCCTTTCTCACCTCATCTTCCAATCCCTGGCAGGAGCCCTCCCCACTGTCGGAACTATGCCATCCCCTGAAACATGCTCCCACGCCTTCCCAGGGCAGCACCCTCACTGAGGACCAGGCTTGACCTGTCCTTCAAGCCCCACCCCAAATGCCCGGCACACTGAGAGCATTCTCTGCCTGCTCAAAAGTGGACTCTGTCTTTGTGAGTCTGTTCTCTCTCCCCAGTGAGACAAAGCTCCTGCGGGAAGGACATGGCCTGCTTTTCTGTGTCCCCCACAGAGCCAGCATGGCGTGGGCACCATGTTGCTTACTGGGGCATCAACTGATTGATTCATCTGTGGCTTCCCGGTGCTCTGGGCACCTTCCCAGTCTTCCTCACAGCAGCCCCAGCTGAGACACCCCCAGACTCCACTGCACTCCCCAAAGATTGCGGGGCCTCTGAACGGACCCAGGCTGACCCAGGCTGTCCCTTCCCAGCCCTTGGCTCCTGGGAGTGAGTGACACAGTTTGGCCCAGTTAATCTGGCTTCCCCCAAGATCCTGACACAGTGGCCCCATGTGGAGTGGAAACAAACAGACCTGGTGGAAATTCCAAACTAACAGCATATTTCAAAAAGACTTTGTTCAAATTCCAGCCTCGCTGCTTGGCTGGGTCACCCTTAAATAACTTAACTTCCACGAGTGTTAGTGTCCTCGCCAGTGAAATATGGATTAGAATGCACAGCGAATCACATAACAGGGAGAAAATCTAGTATAATACCTAGGACAGAGGCATCATGACACCAGTTTCCTACACAGGGAACTCCTGTGAATAAAAGGGTCCAATGAGTGACCCACCAGGCTACATAGTAACTATCATCATTATTGCCCACACATCCCATGTCGCAGGGACATGCCAGGTGCTTTATATTATCTCATATAATTGGTCATTCCAATTTTCCAATTGAGGAAACTGAAGCTTAGAGATGTTGAGAAATTCAAACAAGGTTACATGGGTAAGAAGGTGTAGAAGCAGGCCGGACTTGGTGGCTCCCATCTGTAATCCCAGCACTTTGGGAGGCCAAGACGGGCGGATCACTTAAGGTCAGGAGTTCGAGAACAGCCTGGCCAACATGGTGAAACCCCATCTCTACTAAAAAATACAAAATTAGCCAGGCGTGGTGGTGCATACCTGTAATCCTAGCTACTCAGGAGGCTGCTGCACGAGAATTGCTTGAGCCCAGAAGGCAGAGGTTGCAGTGAGCTGAATCAACCCACTGCCTCCAGCTTGGGTGACAGAGGGAGATTCTGTCTCAAAAAAAAAGAAAGAAAAGAAAAGAAAAGAAAAAAGAAATGCTTAACCTCAGGTCCCACCCCAGACCTGCTGAATCAGACCCTCTCGAGTTATGGCCCAGGAATCCTAAGCCAATCTCCCTCTGACTCCCAGGGATTCTGCACCCCCTGAAGCTTGAGAAGTGCTTCCTTGAAGATGGGGTGATGAGAGGTGAGAATTCCAGCCTCTGGGCCTGTGCACTTGCTGGTCACCCAGCCCAGATGCTCTACCCGCTTATCTTAGTGTGGCTGTTCATGCTTGGCATTTGGTTTCAGCCCAGATGCCCCTTCTCTGAGAAGCTTCCCTGACCTCCCGCTATGACAGGCTATCCTGCCTACTTGTTTATGTCCTTCATATGATCCTTCTCCATCTCTCCCATACCCACAAAGGCAGGAGCTTTGTCCCTCAGCATCCCTAGAGCCGGGTATGGTGCTTAGCACATAGGAGGCACTCAGTATATCCTTTTGTAATTTTTTTTTTTCATTTTTCTTGAGATGAACTCTCACTCTGTCACCCAGGCTGGAGTGCAGTGGCACTATCTCAGCTCACTGCAACCTCCACCTCCCAGGTTCAAGTCATTCTCCTGCCTCAGCCTCCCAGGTAGCTGGGACTACAGGCATGTGCCACCACACCTGGCTAATTTTTGTATTTTTAGTAGAGATGGGGTTCCACCATGCTGGCCAGGCTGGTCTCAAACTCCTGACCTCAGGTGATCCTCCCACCTCAGCCTCCCAAAGTGCTGAGATTACAGACATGAACTACTGCACCCGGCCAGTTTATCCTTTTTCGAATGAATGAATGAAAAAACAGCAGCTTCTTGCCTAGTGCCCAGACCCTGGGGTCTCACTTCCAGCCAAAACAAGCTACTAGGCTCACCACGCTTAGGTCATACTACGGCACCTCCCAGCGATATTGGCTCAAGGATAATAAATGTCCTTATGATTACAGTTCAACAGGACACCTCCTGTTGCAGGTGGGGGCACATGTTACCGAGTAGCTTTGGGCATATTCTAGGTGCTCTAACCAGAGGAAGGGCAGCTGTTAATGCTGTTCCTCGAAGCATGGAATATCTGTGCTACCTACCTCAGGCTGAAGGGGTGGGGGCTAACTAGGCCCTTCCTTCTACCAGGCAGTCAACCCCACCAGTAGGAGGCTCCCTGGCTGCAGGTAGCATCTACCAAGGCTGCTATGTGGTATCCGGACAAGGCATTAAATAAGATCTCACCACATGGCGAGAAAGCTATTTCCTTTTCAATTCACGGTATCTGGCTGGAATTTAATAACATCATTTTGTTTTCATTGTGTTTATTTTTACAGTGGCCTTCTATTTACAGCCAGAGATACTCACTTTCCATTTACAGTTGGGTTATGAAGTTTCCTTTGAAAATAAATTTAATTTAAAAAAGAAACCGGGTTGATTTAAAGGGTGTCAACCTAAATGACAAACAGAGAGGAAAATGCTTCAAAAGAAAATGATGTTTATTAGGGAATAGGCATTGCAATGGGAATACAGGTGCCTTAGTGAACTATGTGCATATTTAGGCAGGGAGGTAAAGGAAGACAAAGGTTTTTAAAGGAAAAATCAGGGGGATTGTGTAATTGTTTTGAGATAATTATCTTTGGCTACAAGGATGAACAACAAGGGTGGTGCCAGTTCGAGATTGGACAGGCAGTTGCTGGGAAGATGTCCTCGTAGAAGTAATTTTTGTGTAAGGTTGCAAAGGTCTTTGTGCAAAGTTATGGTTTTTGCAAGAGAAGAGGTCTTGCTTTGTCTCCCAGGCTGGAGTGCAGTGGTGTGATCATGGCTTACTGCAGACTTGACCTCCTGGCCTCAATCAACAGCAGGGACAACAGGCATGCGCCATGCCTGGCTTTTATTTATTTATTTATTTATTGGTAGAGATAGAGTCTTGCTGTGTTGCCCAGGCTGATCTTGAACTCTCTACCTCAAGCAATCCTTCTGCCTCAGCCTCCCAAAATTCTGGGATTACAGGCATGAACCACCATGCCCAGACTTGTCAGGGTTTTTTTGTTTGTTTGTTTTGTTTTTAAACAGAGTCTCACTCTGTTGCCCAGGCTGGAGTGCAGTGGCACAATCTCTACTCACTGCAACCTCTGCCTCCTGGGTTCAAGTGATTCTCCTGCCTCAGCCTCCCAAGGAGCTGGGACTGCAGGTGCACACCACCATGCCCCGCTAATTTTTGTATTTTTAGTAGAGATGGGGTTTCACCATGTTGGCCAGGCTGGTCTCGAGCTCCTAACCTCAAGTGATCTGCCTGCCTTGACCTCCCAAAGTGCTGGGATTGTCAGGGATTTTAGCACAAGTGACTCCATCTTTATTCTGACAACTTTCACAAGAGAAATGTAACATAAATATTAAAGCATGTGAAATAAATATATGGAGAAAAGCATAAAAACTGGGGAATGTGTGGTCTGCTGTACTCATTACGGTATAGGTCCACAGTCTCATACTCAGATGCGTTTCAGAAATTCAAATGTGTAGGATTTTACAAAGGCATGAGGGTTCATTTACCACAGATAACTTAACACCCCCGGGCAGCACCCTGCAGTCAAATGCATTCATTGCTCTGCAGCAAAACTTAGAAATAATCATGACAAGTAAAATAAATAAAGACCACGAATACTTTCCCAAGTCAGCTCAGGTCAGATTTTGCTCCCAAATAAGTCCATGTGACGACCTCACAGTTTGCTGCTGTATAAAATCCAAGGAACTTTTTTATTTTTCAGAGCTTTTTGGATTTCAGGAGCTTGGATAAGGGATTGTGGGCCTTAGAAATAATGCTAATACTAATATACTAATACTATATTATTAATATAGTATTAGGACTAATACTAATCCTAGCTGAAAGTTAATGAGTATTTCACTGTGTTCTGTGCTTCACTTTCCTTGTTTTCAGTTACCTATGGTCAACTGAGGTTTGAAAATAATAAATGGAAAATTCCAGAAAGAAACAATTTATACGTTTTTCTTATTTTATTTTATTTTTTTTAGGGATACAGTCTTGCTCCGTAGTCCAGGCTGGAATGCAGTGGCATGATCACACCTCACTGCAGGCTCAACCCTTTAGACACAAGCAATCCTCCTGCCTCAGCCTCCCGAGTAGCTGGGACCACAGGCATGCAACACTATGCCTAATAATTTTTTTTTTCATTTCATGTAGAGAAAGGGTCTCACTATGTTGCCCAGGTTGGTCTCAAACTCCTGGCCTTGAATGATCCTCTCACCTGAGCCTCCCAAAGCACTGAGATTACAGGTGTGAGTCAATGTACCTGGCCCAATTCATAAGTTTTAAACTGCACACTGTTCTGAGTAGTGTGATGAAATCTTGCACTGTCCCACCCAGGATGTGAATCCTCCCTTGTCCCAAGTATCCACACTGTAGATGCTAACCGCCTGTTAGTCACTTAACCGTTGGCTTGGTTATCAGGCCAGGCACAGTGGCTTATGCTTTTGTGTAATTCCAGCACTTTGGGAGGCTGAGGTGGGAGGATCACTTGAGGCCAAAATGGTGAAACCCTGTCTCTACTAAAAATACAAAAATTAGCAGGGTATGGTGGCATGTGCCTGTAATCCCAGCTCCTCAGGAGGCTGAGGCAGGAGAATTGCTTGAACCTGGGAGGCGGAGGTTGCGGTGAGCCGAGATCTCACCACTGCGCTCCAGCCTGGGCAACGGAGTGAGACTCTGTCTCAAAAATAAATAAATAAATAAATAAATAAATAAATAAATAAATAAATAAGAAAAATAAAGAGTTGCCTCGTTTATCAGATGGATTGTCTTAGTATTACAGTGCTTGTGTTTAAGTAACCCTAGTTTTACTTAATAGTACCCCCAAAGCACAAGAGTAGTGATGCTTGCCATTCAAATATGCCAAAGAGAAGCTGTCAAGTGCTTCCTTTAAGTGAAAAGGTGAAAGTTCTTGACTTACAAAAGAAAAGAAAATCATCTATTGAGGTTGCTAAGATCTAGGGAAGGAATCTCCTATCCATGAAATTGTGAAAAGTAAATTCAGGCAAGTTTTGCTATCACATCTCAAACTGCAAGAGTTACGGCCACAGTGAGTGATAACTTTTATGATGATATACTGTTATAATTGTGTTATTAGTTACTGTTGATAATCTCTTACTGTGTAGAACTGATAAACTAAATATTGTCATAGGTAGGTACGTAGAGGAAAAATCAGTATAAATAGGATTTGGTACTATTTGCAGTTTCAGACATCCACTGGGGGTCTTGGAATATATCCTGTGTGGATGAGAAAGGACTGCTGTATGCCCATGTACCAGATGAGGCAACTGAGGCCTCAAGCAGTTAAGTCACTTGCCAAAGTTATACAGCTAATTCAATGGGGGAACCTGAATTGGGAACCAGACAGGCGGGAGGAGGAGAGCAGGGAAGAGCCTGGAACTCAGACATAGCCGCCCTCACCCCCACCCTGTGCCCCGCTGATGACTCTCACTCTCCTATTTGGATTGAAATGCTCACGTCAGCATCATTCCTTCGTTAGGTGAGGAAGGAGCACTGTCTCCAGATGCCCCGGGAGAACACCGCCCAGCCAGTGCCTGTGAATGAGTCTATCAGGTCATTAGCACCTCAAAGGAACCCCGGCCACCTTGGGGACCTGCCACAAGCTGCCAAGAGAAGCTGGATGCTTCACAGCCATGGTTTCTCTTAGTCTTCTCCTCTGCCCCCTCCCCACTAAACACACTCTTTTTTCTCTCTAGTTGCCATTTTTATTGAACATACAAATCTCGTGCCAGGCAGTGCTTAGCTAAACATTTTCTTATGCATTAGCTCTGTTTTTAGAAGACTTTTACATTTGAAAAATACAAGAAAATGGAGCCAAAAAGAAAAAAAAAAGTAAAACTCCCTCCTAAAGCACTTTTAAGAGGAGAGTGTAAGAAGCAAAAGTTTTTCCCCTTCTGCTTCTCAAATTCTACCCCTCCCCAACCCACAGAGATTCCTTAAAGTAACTTTCTCAGTCATTCCGTGTGCATATTGAGACATATCTATATTCATGTCTTTATCTGTGATTATGTCTATAATCTAAATTAATATCTACCTATTTTGCCAGCAAGCCACAAAACACCTCTATACAGTTGCTCAGGTGGTGCCCTGCTCAACTCCCAGGGCCACCATTCACATAACCAGCCTTGCAATCCACTCATATATATTTTTTGCTGTACAAAAATGAGATGAAGGCCAGGTGTGGTGGCTCACACCTGTAATCCTAGCACTTTGGGAGGTTGAGGTGGGAGGATTACTTGTGCTCAGGAATATGAGACCAGCCTGGGTAACATGGCAAGAGCCTGTCTCTACAAAAAACTTTTTAAACTAGCTGTGCATGCTGGCAAATGCCTGTAGTCCCAGGTAATCAGGAAGCTGAGCTGGGAGGATCACTTGTGCCTGGGAGGTTGAGGCTGCAGTGAGCCATAATTGAGCCACTACATTCAGCCTGGGCCACAGAGCAGGACTCAAAAAAAAAGAGAGAGAGAGAGAAAGAGAGAGAAGAGGCGTTCCATATGGACATCTTTCTGGGCCATCAGATGGTCAGAGCTTCCTCATTCTTTATGATTGCTGCCTATACTAGACCCTAGTGTGGATGTATCTTAGTGAATCTAATCCATCCCCTAATAAAGATTATCTAAGATGTTCCCAAGCTTTTTGATTTTTACAATGGTCTTTTAATACTCATAGCAGTCTTTTGAGGATAGCAGCATTACACCTATTTTAAACAAAGAAAACTGAAGCTCAGAGCGGTAGAATAACTAGCTCAAGGATGCAGTTACTACGGGGTAGTACCAGGATACAATCCCAGGTCGGTTTGCTTCATATTTATATAAAGCAGTTGATATTGAGGTTGGATCACAGCAACTCTCAGTAAGTCAAGATCATCATTCCCACAGGTTGATATTAATAATAGACAAATGGAGTCATTACCTTTGCCTGGAAGGGCAGAGGGAAGAAGAATAAAACTAACTTTTACTTAGCACTCAGAATGTGTCCAGCACCTTACCAGATGTCCTTTTTTTTGAGGCAGAGTCTCACTGTGGCCCAGGATGGAGGGCAGTGGCGTGATCTCGGCTCACTGCAACCTCCACCTCCCAGGTTCAAGCGATTCTCCTGCCTCAGTCTCCCGAGGAGCTTGGATTACAGGTGCACACCACCACACCTGGCTAATTTGTTTATTTTTAGTAGAGATGGGGTTTCACCATGTTGGCCAGGCTGGTCTCGAACTCCTGACCTCAGGAACTCCTGATCTGCCTGCCTCGGCCTCCTAAAGTGTTGGGATTACAGGCATGAGACAACGTACCCAGCCACTAGATTTCTTATATACATTTTTTATTGAATTCTCAACGAGCCAGACAACAATAAAGCCTGCTAGAAAGACACTGCCATTCCTGTGTATAAAAAGCTGAAGTTCAATAAAGGTAAAGATCCCAATGTCACACAGCAAGTGGTGGATCTGGGATTTGAACCCACATCTGCCTTGCTTGTATTTCTAGTGGATACAGAATTCAGCCCACAAACCCAGGTGTGTGTGAATATAACTTTATTTTTCTGCAAGTGAGCTTAGTTTCTTAATTTCCTTGCTAAACCTGCCTCTTGCCTAGTTTTCCACCTCATTTCCTAGTACCACTACTTACCCCAGCCACACACAGGTGAAAAGCATAGACATCATTGGTGCCTGTTTCCCCCACTCCCCATACCCAAAACACCAAGTCTCATTGGCTCCGCCTTCAAAAATATCATCGTAGCCAAAGGCAACAGCTTCTCCCACTTCCCCAGCTGCCAGTTTAGCTCAAATCACCATTGTCCCCACCCCAGATCATTCTCCATGTGGCAGCCTGAGAGACCATTTACAAAATGCATATCCTATCGTATCACTCTCCTGCTTAATCCCTGAAACCCCCATTGCCCTTGGAATAAATGCTCCTCAGTGGCCCATGTGCTGTCCCTCCTGTGGTCTCAGCCTTCTCTCAGCTTTTCCCTCCTTCTCCCTCTACTCTGCTGTTCCCTACTGGGTCTCTTCTGTTCCTCCATGCAGCAGCTTATGCTACTACAGGACCAGCCCTTCCTCTTCCCTCTGCCTGCACTGCTTGTCCTGATTTGCAAGGAGGCTCTTTCTTTCCCCTTTCAGCTCTCAGGCCACACAGCCCCCTCAAAGACCTCCTCCCTGCCTCATCACCCTTGGTCACTCTGAGCCCCTTATCTTGAGGGTCTTTTTAGCTCTGATTGCTGTTGGAAGTCATTTGTTCCATTGTCCTCCCCATCCACTTGGAAGAACCAAGAGTGCTCTATGTCATGCCCCCGGAGCCATAGTGCCTGCAGAGATGCCGGGCACAGGGCAGCTATTTATTGAGTGAAATGAATGAATGAATTTATGTTATGAGTTGTGTCTACTGGGGGAAGAGGGCAGGAATTTAATATCAGCCAATTCTTTAATCTCAGCCAATTCCTTCCCTTGAGGGGTATCTAAATTCTGGGGGACAGCAGAGGTGGGTACATGTGGTCTGGATCATTGATCCATGACAGCATCTGCTGAGATGTTCTCATTCCCTGGGACAAAAGAAACATCATCAGGTACATGGGAATAAGGGTTAGGGGGACATCAGTTAACATTCCGCAGGGTCACCCACCACCAATCTTTAGCCCACTCTATTCTCCCACACTCCTGAGATCAGGAACACTCAGGACCCTGGGAGCTCCCTTTCCCAAGTCCTAGGAGCCAGACCCCAGGGATAGCGTACATCAGCTGGAATGCATTGCTGAGCGCAAGCCCTGCCAACCCCAGCGAGCTCTGCTGCTGGGAGAAGGTGCTCAGTACTGTTACGCAGCACGGGCTGGTGAGTCACAGTTTATGAACCGCCTCATACCCATCACTTTGATGCTCACAACAAGCCCGACAGGTAGGAAAAGTAGAGTTTATGAGCTTCTTTTCACAACTGTGGAAACCAAGATCAGAAATGGTAATGTGAGTTGCTCAGGTTTGCAGAGCAGGCATGGAGGCAAAGCTGGGACTGGGAGACTATTACATGGTTAGAGCTTAATAAATGGTAGGTGCTGCTGTTCCAAACAGGTGAGGACTCTCAGTTTGTGAGGACTCTCAGTTGCAAAGTACAGAAATCCATTTGAAATAAGCGTAAGCAGCCACATAAGCTATTGGCTGATGGAACTGAAATACCCAAGGTTTACCTGTTTCAAGCACGGCTGGAGCCAGGGGCTCAAATGATATTAGCAAGATTCAGATCATCAACAACTCTCGGCTCTATTCTGAAATCTCTGCCTTGATTTCACCCTCAAGCTTGCTGTCTCCAACGTAGGGGGTTGGAGGCTTGGCAACTGTAGCCCCAGCCCACTAGCTTAGCCACTCAATGGAAAATAACATTTTTCTTTTTCTTTTTTTTTTTTTTTGAGATGGAGTTTCGCTCTTGTTGCCCAGGCTAGAGTGCAATGGTGCAACCTCTGCTCACTGCAACCTCCGCCTCCTAGGTTCAAGCAATTCTCCTGCCTCAGCCTCCCGAGTAGCTGGGATTACAGGCATGCGCCACTAGGCCCGGCTCATTTTGTATTTTTAGTAGAGACAGGGTTTCTCCCTGTTGGTCAGGCTGGTCTCGAATTCCCGACCTCAGGTGATCCACCTGCCTTGGCCTCCCAAAGTGCTGGGATTACAGGCGTGAGCCACCGCACCCGGCCAACATTTTTCTTTCTCAACATTTCTAACCAAGGTTCCAAGACTATCTTCACTGGACAAACTTGGTCACTTGCCCTCCCCTGAACCAATCACTCCAATCAAGGTGGTGAGACATGTTGATTGGCCAGATCTAGGTCATGTGCTCACCCTCTTAGCCAACCACTGTAGCCAGGAGAATTTAGAATTCTGATTGGCCAGGACTGAATCACATGCCCACTTCTGAAACTGACAATGGAGTCACCCTATGCTCACCTCATTCTCTGCACAGGCTGAAGTGGGAGAGAAGGCATTCCCTACAGTGGAATGAAGGTAGCCTTACCAGTGGAAGGGAGAATGGAAGCTCCTCTGGCAGCTAGAACAGATGTTCCCTCCAGATGCCTGGTACAGACCAGTAACCTCAGCCCCTTGACCAGAGAAACACGCCATGATCTCTCTCCCCTGCCACCTGATCCTGAACCAGTCTAGCTAATGACGCCTAGCTGGAGGCTCCAGGCTCGAGGCTCAGGCCAAAAACAGAGGCTGGCCTCTCCCTGCTAATGGCAGCAGGTGACAGGGATGAAGGAGGTGGCGCTAAATGTGATAGTAGCCTGGCTTCCTCCTCATGCAGAGAGGTGAAGTCCTAAGTCTCTAAGGAGTGGGCAAGGCAGGGGCTCCAAACCAAAAAAAAAGCCATAGCAATGAGAGAAGGAAGGGGAAAAGAAGACTCGGGCTCAGAGAGGCTCTGGAATAAAAGGGAGTCTCAGGCAGTGAAGAGATGCCAATAAACAAAGCTTAAAGGACAGTTCATCCAGGCTGGGTGCTGTGACTGATGCCTGTAATCCCAGCACTTTGGGAGGCCAAAGTGAGAGGATCACTTGAGCCCTCACTTCGAACTCCTCACAAGTGAGCTATGATTGTACCGCTGCACTCCAGCCTCAGTGACAGAGTGAGAACCTGTCTCAAAAAAAAAAAAAAAAAAAAAAAAGAACGGGCCGGGTGCAGTGGCTCATGCCTGTAATCCCAATGCTTTGGGGGGCTGAGACAGGAGGATCGCTTGAGGCCAAGAGTTCAAGGCCAGCCTGGGCAACATAGTGAGACCACATCTCTACAAAAAATGAAAACAGTAGTGGAGCATACTGGTGAGCACCTGTAGTCCCAGCTACGTGGGAGGCTGAGGCAGGAAAATCACTTGAGCCCAGGAGTTTGAGGCTGCAGTGAGCTATGATCATGCCACTGCACTCCTGAGTGACACAGCAAGACCTTGTCTCAGAAAACAAACAAAATAAAAACAATTCAGACGTGAAGGAAATATGCAGTACTCATCCCATACATTCATTTGCCCACTTGTTTATTTAACAACCTACTATGTGCCAGGTCCTGGGAAGACGGCGGTGAGCAAGACAGAGATGCTCTCTTGGGATTTACAATAGAGAGGAATAAACAGACACATCATTAAACTCATAATTAATCCTTTGCAATATGTGCCTGAAAGAGAAGCACAGGGTGCGGTGCTGTGAGAGCAGATTATTGGATGGCATCAGCCTGGGGACATATTTTTGGTAAGATCTGAAGCCCAGATAGAAATTACTCAAATGCAGGATGGAGAGGGAGAAATAATTGAGGCTGAGGGTGCTCGTGCAAAGGCCCTGAGGCAGGAAAGATAAAACAAAGCCTGTGCGGCAGGAATTTGGTGAGAAAGATCTGGAGAGGGGCTGGGGACACATCACACAGGATCTCGTAGGCCAGGTTAAGGACTTTTGTCACCGTCCAACAAGAAGTTGCCCAAGATCCCTGCAGACATATACAAAGGATAGTCTGATGTTCAGGGCACAGTTATAAAGCACCTACTGTGTATCAGGTTGGGTGCAGGCTATTTGGGATTCAATGGTGCTTATATTCTAGGAAATAAGAAGTCAGAAAATAAAGTAGGCAATAAATATAAACAAGATATTTAGCACACTCACAGATCATCGTAAGCTTAGCAAAGAAAGTGACTGGAGATGTTCAAGTGAGGTGAAGACCTGACAGCCCCATGAAGGGCTGGGAGAAAGTGGTCCAGGCAGAAAGAGCATCAGCTGCAAAGGCCTGGCAGCCATAAGACATATACTCACCAGTGCATCCACACAGAGTCACATCCACACGCGGGCATCGTGTGCCCATTCACATTCCTTGCTCTTCCAAAATGCGTCTGCGTCCACCTCTGATAACCTGGGATGCCCCCCACTCTCACCCCGACTTCATCACACAAACACATACACCCTTCTGTAGGCTCACCCCACTCACAGACAGCCCCCGCCACACCCCCATCATATGGCAACTAGCAAAGATCCTAAGGGCTGAGTGGGCAGGGAGAATGGGGATCTGGGGGAGGAGACACCGCCCTCTTTCCCTTCTTCAGCCAAGAGGCCTGGGGGCAGCTCAGATTCGGGCAGGGGTGGAGGAACCACCAGGATGTCCACGCAAGTAGGAGGGAGGCGTCCAGGTCTTTACCTTGCAGAACTAAATCCCAGTGTGGTGTTTGCTCAAAACGCCAGAACTATTCCTGGATGTCAGGTGCAGTTAATGGTTGCCATGGCAACCGCCCATGCTTAATGAATAGAAGAGAGTAAAAGAGCCCCGGATAAATGTCAGGGCCCGGGATGGATTTGCTTGGGAGTAAATCTGTTAGCGCTGGGCAGAGCTGACCAGTGAAGGTTGAAATGAGCAGTCCAGGGTAGCTGGAGACAGATTCAGGAGGCTCTCTTGTCTTTCTCAGCTTAGCATAGTCAGAATGCTAACATTTCACAAAATGTCAAAAAGTGTGGCTCTTTATACAGACAGTTAAACATAGGCTCCAGTTTTGCAGGTTTGATTCTGCACATGTTTATGTAGTTTGCAGGGAACAGAAATCTAAGCCCAGGTCTCTCAGGAGTTGAGACGTCACTCTCTTTTTTTTTTTTTTTTTTTTAACTCTTCCTGCATTACCTTTGTTAATGAAGAAAGTGTCAAATTAGGGTCAAAAATAATATTTTAAACTCTGAACCTCTACACATTATATTGTCATTGTGCTATTTACGTGCTGCTTACAGGATTAGAAAACAACTGGTAGTGGCTGGGCCACGGTGGCTCACGCCTGTAATCCCAACACTTTGGGAGGCCAACGCAGGTGGATTACTTGAGGTCAGGAGTTTGAGACCAGTCTGGCCAACATGGTGAAACCTCTCTCTACTTAAAAAATACAAAAATTAGCTGGACATGATGGCATGCACCTGTAATTCCAGCTACTTGGGAGGCTGAGGCACGAGAATCTCGAACCGCAGGAGATGGAGGTTGCAGTGAGCTGAGATTGAGCTACTGCACTCCAGCCTGGGCAACAGAGTGAGACTCTGTCTCAGAAAAAAAAAGAAATGAAAAGAAAACAACTGGTAGCGTCTGGTAATGAGGCATAAGTTAAATGCCGCACAATAAGCATCCCTCACGTCCGCTGGAGCATCCCAGTGACCGTGTGCATAGGTGCATTAGGGAACCATGTCAAACTCTGTTGGCTCATGAAAGTGAAGCCCAAGTCCAAGGTACAGACCAGCTCTGCACTCGCAGCTGCAGTCAAGGACTCAGGACTCACCATGGCTGTGGTGCTTGCTTGTAGGGAGACCTCAGATCAGTCTCAGAAGGCCTCAATCCCAAATCTTCTAAGAGGAAATAACCCTCCCCACAAACCTTCCACATCCCCAAACCTATCTTGCCTATCCTCCAGGCAGGGTCTCAAATACTCCCCGAGGGCAAGTTTTTTGTGATGTGATGACAATATGGTGTGTCCATCTGAGGACAGAGGCTGGAGCATCTCCTGAGGTCACCGCACTGCTCTCAGACTCTGCTATGCATCAGAATCTTGGAGAAACCTGCTCAAAAACACAGGTTCTCAAAGCCTCTAATTCAGGGCATTGTGTAGGTGCCCAGGAATGCACTTGTTTGTTTGTTTGTTTTAAGTAGAGCCCAGGTGATTCTCATGAAGGTGGACCCAATTTTTCCAGGCACCTCTGAAAGAGAGATGTCACCAGTTAAAAAGCAGCTAAGACCCAGGAGCCACAGCTATGACCCTTGTTCTCTTCAACCCTTCTCCCCAGAACCCCTGCTACAGCCCCAGAAGCCTCTAGTGGTCTGGAAACAGGATGAGTTCTGCATGCTTTTTAATGCCTGCCAAGGCAGGATTAAGAAGACTTTCAGACACTCTAAGCAATGAAATGATCAGGGTGACCACCCTACCCTCACAGGCCTCCAGTGTTAGTAATCCTAAGCTGTTAAGTAAGGAAGATCAACACACATCTGGTTTTTTTCCATTGCATTTCAATGCTTTTTGTAAATGTCAAATATCAAATAATTTATAGTTGTCATTCTCTCTGTCTCTCTCTCTCTCTCTGTACCCCTGCTTTGCTGGTACCCCAAACACATGGCTATTCTACCTAATTGGTGACTTCTACAGCAGCGCCTACAAAGTTTCAAGGTACTGTGTTGGTGAACATGCCCTGTGGTCTAGGCTAGGAAGGGCTGGGCTCTTGGCTCTGAGCTCCAGGACTAACCAGAATCAAAACCCTCAATAACCAAATAATGAAGGACCAAGGAAAACAGTGCACTCTAAACCTCCCAAACCCATTCAATGGGCCAATCAAGCAAAGAGCTCAAAACCAGGCTCTTTAGAAATGAAGCAAGCCTATTCACCATGTGCAGAAATGGACAGGTAGCACGGACAGTCATTCCTCATTAAATTCCCCACACTCGGTTTTAAGGCAGGACCCTCTCTCAATGAGGCATACCTCTGTGGACTCTGGTTTGATTACTACTGTTCCACCCCCATCACCAGTGGCTTCTCCAAAAGGCCCAAAGTCACTTTCAATGATTCCTCTAAGATGCACTTTCATTCCTGCTCCTCCACAAGTTCCTAGCATGCAAAGAGATTTCTTATACTATAAATCAGATTGTGTTTCTCATGTGCTGAAAACGCTTCAAAGCCTGGACCATACATGCTCCTTTTCAGTTCTGCACCCTGGCCTGTAAGAAGCTCGGTGATGTGTGCCTGCTCCTTCATGGGCCTGATCTCATCCCACTTTCCCCCTCACTCACTCTGCTCCAGTTGCCCTGAGCTTGTCTTGGTTCTAGAAACACTCTAAAGTGCCATCCTCCCCCAAGGCCTTGGCACTTGCAGTTTCCTCTGCCTGGAAGGCTCTTCCCTCAAATCTTCCCATGGGTGGCTTCCTCTTGTTACTCAGGTTGACTGCTCAGATAGGCTCTTTCTGTCCACCAAATCTCATGACTCTCCTCCCCCACCCCAATCACATTCTCTCCAGGGTTTATTATTTTCATGGAACTTACCACTGAAATTATCTTTTCCTTTTTAGTGATGCATTTGTTTCATTTATTTCTTTGTTTACGCTAGATCTCTCTCCACTAGAATATAACAGCCTGGTCTATTTTGTTCACTGATAAATTTCAAGTGCTGGAAACAGTGCTTAACGCAAGCAACCTAGGTGCCTCTCCAGATATCTACTGAACAAAAGAATGAATCAGGGACCGGGTGCGATGGCTCATGCCTGTAATTGCAGCATTTTGGGAGGCTAAGGTGGCAGATCAATTGAGGCCAGAAGTTTGAGACAACTGGACAACATAGTGAGACCCCATCTCTACAAAAATAAAATAAAAAGATTAGCCAAGGGTGATGACACGCACCTGCAGTTCCAGCTACTTTGTAGGCTGCAGTGGGAGAATCACCTGAGCCTGGGAGATTGGAGCTGCACTGAGCCATGATTGTGCCACTGCCCTTCAGCCTGGGCAACAGAGCAAGACCCTGTCTCAAAAAAAAAATGAGAAAAGAATAAATCAGGATGTGCATCAACCACAGTTCTGTACACTGGAAGAAAATGTTTATTTCTCAGAAACTGACTCGTTGTTCTATTAGAAGCGGTAATTTGTAATTGTTATACCCTAAGTGCTTCATCTTGATCAGGGGCCAAGCTCAGCTCGGGGTCCTTGTTACTATGAATTCATTATCCAAATCCCTGTGTGCGCAAGTTTGCACGGACAGGCAAGTAAACTCTGTCTTGATGTGAATATGTGCATTCATGACCGGACCAGTTATAAAATCATTCCCTACACAGGCACCCCCTCCCTACTCCACTCCACACCCCTGCCCCATTTAACACTCTGCGATTCTCAGTTTTTGTCTGACAGCCTGTTTCTGATTGCCAGCTCTTGTCAACACGTGACAATACAACGAAAATAGGAGGCAAAACGTGATGTGTTAACCACGGGTAGAGAAGAGCCTGCTGGAGGGACACAAGCTAACAATGGAAGAAGAGAAAATTGACAAGAATGATGATGTGATAGACATATCCAATGATTTGAATATCAAAGGATTAACAGGAGCCCTTAGGAAAACTGATGACATGCTCAAATATGTCTTGCAAAAATGACCCATTTTATGATCCTGCTGTGAAAGTCAAACTTTATGATCTTGTCAGGGAAGGGAAAGATTTCATACTGGACTACCATGTGATTTTATCAGAAAAATTATGCATGCCCCACCCCTGCCACTCCAAAATCAACAAAGCTTACTTTTTTTGTCCACTCTAGTACATAAAGAAGATCAGAAAAAAATCAGCATGTTTTCCTGAATTATAATTTCATTTTCAGATAAAGTCGGAAGCATGTTTTTGGACTTGATTGTTTACTGTGAATAGGAGACCCTGGGTTTCTTTTTCTTTTATTTTATTCTCTTAAAAAATTTTTCAAAATGTTACAGGTCTCATTGTCGCCACTGCAATACATATACTGTTATGGAAGCACAACCTGTGTTTCAATTTAGCCACTTAGAATTTTCAGACCCCATGATCGACAGTGCCCATTCTCATCTAGAAAGAGGCTTTAGTCCCTATTTTTGAGTAGACTCACCTGAAGGCTGTGGTCCTTGACCTTAGCTGCACAGTTAGAATCACCCAAGGAGCTTTGAAAAATCTACAGCCTGGGCAACATAGCAAGACCCTATCTCTAAAAAAAAAAAAATTTTAAATTAGCTGGGTATGGTGGCATGCACCTGTAATCCTAGCTGCTCAGGAGGCTAAGGCAGGAGGATTGCTTGAGCCCAGTAGTTTGAGGCTGCAGTGAGCTATGATTGTGCCACTGCACTCCAGTCTGGTGACAGAGCAAGACCCTATCTTTCAAAAAGAAAGGAAGGGGAGAAGAGAGGAGAAGAGAGGAGAGGAGAGGAATTCAGATGCCCAGATAAAGTAAGAATCCCTGGGAGTAGAACCCTAGCCTCAGCATTTTTCAAGCCTCCCTTCCCAAAGTAATTCCAATGTGAACCGATGTGGAGAATCACTGTTGTAAGGTATCCTTATTCTCAGATAATAAAGATCTGCTGTAACAACAGGGGCCCAAACATTCTTAATCAAGGGCTTAACCCAAGTACTCAGGAAGCATAAACACACATTATATTTGCTCTTCCTTCCTGATATCATAAAGCAAAAATCTTCACAAAAGAATTCTAGCAAAAGACCTACAACGCTGGATCCTAGGTTCCTGTTGGCCTCTGTTTTGAGCTCTAAGCTGGGCTTTTGGGGGCCTGGAATGTGGTTGCACTGGCTGGACTCATGCTGAGATGGATGTCAAGCTCTGGCTACAGAATTGGCCCTGTTTATGGGTTGAAGCAGGTTCCGGGCACTGTCGCTGGGCTAGGTGGGCTGGTGAGGAGTGCCAGCCCTCACTCTGAGCACATCATGACTGTCCAGAGCCTGCTCTGAAGTGATGTCTCTCTGTTAGATTCATGGATTCACAGCCACCAAAATCTGCCCCAGGATCCTCCGTGTGGGCTGTGCAGAGGAGATGGATGTGAGAAGACCATCAAGAGGCTCTACTGATATCCTCTCCTTCCACTGGAGGGGGGACATCCTGGAGAAACCTGTCTCCGCTCTCCATTTAGGATCTCCCTTCAGGACTGCAAACTTGGAAAGATTGGGCCTTGGATGATAGTCTCACTTCCCCAGGCCTCTCTGCTCTGGATCCAGTATTTCTTGACTTGAAGTCAGATCCACTAAATTCAGAGCTGTCTTTGAATGACCTAGAAAGCTCTGCCTGGCCTTTGGCCAAAATTGGCATAGCAGGTTGGTCTAGGTCTATTCCCTCCCGAGAGTGATGGTTCCTGGGGCTCCTTGCCTGGGTTAGCGCTCTGTGGGAATACACACACATGCATGCACCCACATGCACAGGTCTGCACATGTGTACCCATGTCTGGGTGAGGGCAGGATGAAGAAGGCCATACCCTCCAATTTTCCGTTGGTTTCCTCTCACCCCCATGCCCAAAATAGGGATAATGATATTAATAACTGCCCCTTGTTAACCCTCTTCCCAGTGCTTGGCACTATGTTAGTGCTATTTAGAGGATTTTGAAAGAGCTCAGGGTCTAGGGTTAGACAGACCTTGGTTTTATGACTCAGCTTCCCCTTCTATAAAGGTATTCACTGGGCCAGGCACAGTGGCTCACACCTGTAATCCCAGCGCACTGGGAGGCTGAGGCAGGCAGATCACCTGAGGTCAGGAGTTCAAGACCAGCCTGGCCAACATGGTGAAACGCTGTCTGTACTAAAAATACAAAAATTAGCCGGGCGTGGTGGCGGGCACCTGTAATCTCAGCTACTGAGGAGGCTGAGGCATGAGAATTGCTTGAACCTGGGAGGCACAAGTTGCAGTGAGCCAAGATCACGCCACTGCACTCCATCCTGGATAACAGAGCAAGACTCTGTCTCAAATAAATACATACATACATACATAAAATAAAATAAACATATTTATTGAATTGACATCCACATACATAATGCTTCCCATGTGCTAAGCATTGCTCTAATGCACTCGACGAACACTGACTCTTCTATTCCTATTGTTATTCTCAGCTTTCAAAGGAGGAAACTGAGGCACTTGTAAGTTAAGCAACTTGCAGAGCTGGGATTCAAACCCACTCATTCTGGCTCCAAAATCCATGCTCCTCAGCCCATCCTATGACCAACAATAGTGCCTCCTTCATGGGATTGTGAGGAATACCCAACAGCCTTTACCCAAGGCCTGGCAGAGCACATCTCAACAAACATGGATACTATGATGATTTCTTTTGAAACCCCCAACAGGCTGAGTGGTGGCTCATGCCTGTAATCTCAGACTTTGAGAGGCCAAGGCAGGCAGATCACTTGAGGCCAGGAGTTGGAGACCAGCCTAGCCAACATGGTGAAACCTTGTCTCTACTAAATATACAAAAAAACATAAAAATAAAAAAAAATCCGCCTGCCTCAGCCTCCCAAAGTGCTGGGATGACAGGCGTGAGCCACTGTGCCCGGCCCAATAAATACTTTTATAGAAGAGGAAATTGAGTCATAAAACCAAGGTCTGCCTAACCCTAGGCCCTGAGCTCTTGCAATTTTGGTGGCACGCACCTGTAGTCCTAGCTACTCGGGAGGCAGAGGCAGCAGAATCGCTTGACCCTGGGAGGTAGAGGTTGCAGTGAGCCGAGATTGCACCACTGCACACTCCAGCCTGGGCAGCAGAGTGACACTCTGTCTCAAAAAAAAAAAAAAACACACACACACACAAAGAAAGAAACCCCAGCAATCTGGAGATCACTGGCTTTTTTTTTTTTTGAGACGGAGTCTGGCTCTGTCTCCCAGGCTGGAGTGTAGTGGCGTGATCTCGGCTCACTGCAAGCTCTGCCTCCCAGGTTCACGCCATTCTCCAGCCTCAGCCTCCCGAGTAGCAGGGACTATAGGCGCCCGCCACTACACCCGGCTAATTTTGTTTTTGTATTTTTAGTAAAGGCAGGGTTTCACCATGTCAGCCAGGATGGTCTTGATCTCCTGACCTTGTGATCTGCCCGCCTTGGCCTCCCAAAATGCTGGGATTACAGGCGTGAGCCACTGTGCCCAGCCAGTCATTAACATTTTCTAACTGAGGAGATCAAGTGCAGGCACTGTGACTCATACCTATAATCCTAGTACTTTGGGTTGCCAAGGTGGCAGGACGGCATAAGGCCGGGAATTTGAGACCAGCCTGGGCAATATAGCAAGACCCCATCTCTACCTTGAAAAAAAAATTAAAATTAAAAAAAGAAAAACTAAAATGAAGAGATCAAGGCTGAGGGGAAGAAGGTGTCTTAGTCCATTTGGGCTGCTATAACAAAGTACCTACCGTAGGATGGGTGGCTTGCAAATAACAGAAATTTGTTTCTCATGGTTCTGGAGGCTGGAAGTCTGAGATCAGGGTGCCTGCCGGGTGGGGTGCTGGTGAGGGCCCTCTTCCGGGTTGGTGGGGTACAGGTGAGGGCCCTCTTCCAGGTTGCAGAGGGCTGTCTTTTCACTGTATCTCCACATGGCAGAAAGAGAACAAGAGAGCTCTCTGGAGTTTCTTTTATAAGGACACTAATCCCATTCATGAGGCCCCATCCTCATGACCTAATCATGTCGCAGCAGGCCCCACTCCTAATACCATCATCCTAGGCATTAGGATTTCCTTTTTTGTTGTTGTTGTTGTTGTTGTTTTGGTTTTTTTTTTATATACAGTCTTCCTCTGTCACCTAAGCTGGAGTGTAGTGGTGTGATCATAGCTCACTGCAGCCTCAATCTCCCAGATGCAAGTGATCCTCCCACCTTGGCCTTCTGAGCATCTGCGACTCTAGGTGTGTGCCACCATGTCCAGTTAATTTCTAAACTTTTTGTAGAGAGGGGCCTTGCCATGTTGCTTAGGCTAGTCTTGAACTCCTGGGCTCAATAGATCCTCCTGCCTTGGCCTCCAAAAGTGCTGGGATTACAGGTATGAGCCACCATACCCTGCAGGCATTAGGATTTCAAGATAGGAATTTTGAGAGGACGTGAGCATTCAGTCCATTGCACAAGGCCATACAACTGGTAACTTAGTGGCTGGGCAAGGATTCAAACCGAAAGCTTGGGTTCCTACCAGTATATCACACTACCTGTCTAGAGGTCAGATAGGCACCTGCTGAAGAAGAGGCAGCCAATTTTTCCCCCAGATTGCAACCATCTGACTTATTTGTAAAAATCCACAGACAAGCAGCCTTATACCCCTTTGTGATTGCTGGTGACCACTTCCCAGGATCAGGCTGGGGCCCACGCTGCTGAGATCTGAAAGGAAATACTCAAAATAGGGACTCTGAGCCCCTTTTCTGCTCAAGTACCTGGGAAGCACCACTTTCTCCAGAGATAGATGACAAGGGCTTTAAGAGTTAAACATACAGGCCGGGTGGGGTGGCTCATGTCTGTAATCCCAGCTCTTAGGGAGGCAGAGGCGGGAGGACAGCTTGAGCCCAAGAGTTTGAGACCTGCCTAGGCAATGTAGTGAGATCCCATTTTTAATAATAATAATAATAATTTTAAAATTAAAAAATAGTTTAAAATACAAACATCCCATTTCTAGATTCCCTCCCCATTCCTGCATGTTTGGAAGCCACCCAGAACCAGGTCAGTTCTTTCAGTTACCCCAAATCTGGTGGTCTCAAGGTTACTCCCTACCCTAAGAAAGAGCTGGGGCTGACCTTGGTCCATGTCCATGTGCAACTCAACCTCCTAGATTTTCCAGAGGTTGAGTTGCACATGGACATGTGCAACTGAAGGGACATGGAGAGCTAAAGGGACAGCTAGAAGGGCAGCTGATGAACCCTGTGATCCCTGTGCTGAAAAGACAGCTGGAAGGGCAGCTGATGGACCCAGCGATCCCTGTGCTGAAAAGACAGCTGGAAGGGCAGCTGATGGACCCAGTGAAACCACTGCAACAGGCCTTCTTTTTTCCTACTAGCCTCTCTTCCGTTCCTCAAACTCACCAGGTTCACTCCCACCCCAGGGTCTTTGCATTTGCATTTCCATTTCCTTTTACCTGGAAAGCTCTTTCCTGGACTCTTCATATAACTGGCTCTTTCTCTTTTTTCAGGTCTGAGCTCAAGTGTCCCTTCTGCAACAATCCTATCCAATGTTGCCCTCCACTTGCCCCCACCCAATGAAGAGTTGCTATCACATCACCCTGTTTTGTATCTTTCTTGGTTTTTTGTTTTTGTTTGTTTTTTGAGACAGAGTCTCGCTGTGTCACCCAAGCTGGAGTGCAGTGGCAAGATCTCGGCTCACTGCAACCTCTGCCTTCTGGGTTCAGGTCATTCTCCTGCCTCAGTCTCCCTAGTAGCTGGGGTTACAGGCACACACCATCAGGCCCAACTTATTTTTGTATTTTTTTTTTAGCAGAGACAGGGTTTTACCATGTTGGTCAGGCTGGTCTCGAACTCTTGACCTCAAGTGATCTGCCTGCCTCGGCCTCCCAAAGTGCTGGGATTACAGGCATGAGCCACCATGCCCAGCCCCAGTGTTTTGTATCTTTCAAAGTTCGGTTATATTGTCTATAGTCTCTCTCCTCAATGAGAATGCAAGTTCCAAGGATCAGGACCGTCTCTGTCTTGGGCATTAGGGAATCCCTAGGACCTAAAACCAATCTTCACAACTCAGTTCTCACACTTACCTTCCCCGGTTCCCATCACCCCTCTCCTCTCACCTGTACCCACTGGATCTGTCCTCCAGACCATTAATCCTCTGAACACCTTGAGCTACTCTGAGTTCCCAAATGAGTTTTTCTCTTGTTCATTCTCTCATCATCACACATGCTAGTCCCTCTGCTTCGAGAAACATATCTCCCTTCCTCTGACTAACTTCTAATTAACCTTCAGGTCTCAGCTTAGACATAATTTCACTCCACGTGCATTTAACAAAAATTATTCTGCTGAGTTATCAGGTGAGAGAATTTTTGGTGGTGGGGAAAGCACTTTTAATCCCTTCCATACTGTTTTAATTCTCCATGTACATCTATTCTTTTTAATTTAAAAGGGATTAACTGAATAAAGGGTAATGGACTATTTCTTGTTTTCTTTGTGTTATTTCTCTGTATTGAAAAAATATCATAGTAAATGTGATTTTAAAATGCCAGTACCACAATGACTTAATTATTACAGCTTTATCGTATGGCTTAACATCGTGTAAGAAACGACCTCACTGAGCTCTTTCATTCATTCTACTGTGTTTTTTCAGCTAATTGCCTTCAGCTGCTTCTTCCTTTTTTTTTTTTTCCTGAGATGGAGTCTTGCTGTCTCCCTCAGGCTGGAGTGCAGTGGTGCCATCTCAGCTCACTGCAATCTACACCTCTCAGGTTAGAGAGATTCTCCTGCTTTGGCACCCCGAGTAGTGGGGACTATAGGCGCCTGCCACCACGCCCAGCTAATTTTTGTATTTTTAGTAGAGACAGGGTTTCACCATGCTGGCCAGGCTGGCCTTGAACTGCAGACCTCAGGTGATCCACCCGCCTCAGCCTCCCAAAGTGCTAGAATTGCACGCGTGAGCCACTGCACCCAGCCTACTTTCAGCTTCTTAAGTAGACTAATTCTATCACCTGGAAAAATTGTAATTTTATTCCATTTTTTTTTCTGTTGCTTGTAACTCTTAATTCTGTTTTATTCCTTCTTGTGCTAGAATTTGTAGAACCATAACAAATAATCGAGGCAATGATGGGCATTCTTATCTGAGTCCTGATTTCAGCAGGAAAATTTCTAGGGTTTGACCTTTAAGAAAAAGTGTCAGAAGTTACAGTTAGAAGGGAGGAATACATTCTAATATCCTATAGCACTGTAGGGTGAATACGGTTAACAATAACTTAGTGTGGCCAGGCATGGTGGTTCACACCTGTAATCCCAGCACTTTTGGAGGCCTAGGTGGGAGGATTGCTTGAGTCCAGCAGTTCAAGATCTGCCTGAGCAACATGGCAAGACCCCCATCTCTACAAAAAATATAAAAATTAGCTGGTTGTGGTGGTGCACACCTGTAGCCCCAACTACATGGGAGGCTGAGGTGGGAGGATCACTTGAACCCAGGAGTTCAAGATCATCTTGGGCAACATGACGAGACGCCATCTCTACAAAAACATAAAAACTAGCCTAGGTGTGGCAGTGCATACCTGTAGTCCCAGCTATAGGAGGCTGAGGTAGGAGGGTCACTTGAGCCCAAAACATTGAGGCTTCAGTGAGCCATAAGCATGACACTGCTCTCCAGACTGGGCAACAGAGCGAGACCCTGTCTCAAAATAAATAAATAAATAAAATAATTTAGTGTATCTTTTCCAAAAGCTAAAAGAGATAGATTTGCCAATTACCTTGATTTGATCATTATTCATTATTTACATGTATCAAAGTATCACTCTGTATCCCATAAATATGTACGATTGTTACATGTCAACTAAAAAGGAACAGAAAAAGAAAAAAAGAGTATCCGCTTAAGGACACCACCCCTCCTCATGTGAAGGAAGTTCTTTTCCATTGTCTGAACCAGAGACAAACTATTGGTACAATCTTCTCTCCCCAGGATGAAGCTGTGGCCACCAAAAAGCCAGTCTCTGCAACTGTACTTCAACACCTCCAGAAATCTCTTTTGGCTCTGTCTTTCACTCCAAACCTCTTCCCGCGGTCCTGGGGTCTATGAATTC
This sequence comes from Hylobates moloch, assembly GCF_009828535.3. Lineage (NCBI taxonomy): Eukaryota > Metazoa > Chordata > Mammalia > Primates > Hylobatidae > Hylobates > Hylobates moloch. The sequence continues at coordinate 76,093,362 of NW_026652281.1, forward strand.
TCAGGGCCCAGCTCTCACACATGCCCTTTGCTGGGCTCCTGTCCTCCCTCACCCGTAATCACCGGATCCGTCCCCCAGACCAAATGCCATTGATCCTTTTCCTGCTTTAGCTTCTACCTCTCTCTGCTCCAATGCCTGAGCTTGAAGCTGTGCCAGGACAGTGCTCTTCTCTGCATCCTGACTTCATCCTTGCAGTCTGCATGTTTTCACCATCTCTCTTGGTTCCATCTTCTACAGTGGGTGGGCAAGTCCAATCTCATTCTACTTTTCTCAGATTTACTGATATGGGAAGATACTCCTAAGAAAATACAAGTGAGAAGAACAGCATGATCCCAGTTTTGTAAAGCCATTTGTGTGCGAAAGCACAGGGGGAAAAAAGCCTGGAAGGAAATATACAAAAATGCTAAATAGTGGTTATTTCTGGGAGCCAGCAATATGCTACTTACATGAATGTCCAAGCTCACTTTGTGATGCATGTATGACATGGGGTGCCAGCAGATTCATTTTCAGTGTGGAGTCTTCCTTGGGGAAAATTCTTGATTCCTTTTCCTTCTATATTGCTTCTTAAAATCTCGCCATGGCGCCAATGTGTCTCTTGTGATCCTAAAATACCTACCAAAACCAACGGTAATAATAGCTGTAATATACTGAGTTCCCACCATACTCCAGGAACTGTACTAAGTGCTTTATGTCATTGCCTAATTAAAAGATTTATGTGTAAAGTGCTGAGAACAGCAACTGGCGTAATAACTGCTATTACTGCCTCAACTAATTCTCGTGGCAACTCTATGAAGTTACTATTATTATCTTCATTCTGTAGAAGAAGGAACCGAGGTTTGGAGAGGTAATTTGCCATAGGTACCACAACTAGTAAGTGTCTGAGTCAGGATTCATGCCTACGTGGGACACCAAAGACTGGGCTCTTACTAAATACATTTTGGTTCAGGGGTTGCAAACTCAAATATCTACAGGGCCAGGCAAGAATATAGAGCCAGGTGGGGACTTTGGCCAACTGGAGAGTTTACACCCAGTCTAAAGAGGGCTGCTGATGTCAGCTACGTCATCATTCATTACTCCCGCATGGAAATGTGAGACAGAGGTCCCCATTTTTGAAGAGAAACTGTGAATCAGTTTTTAATGTGAAATATTCAGAATTTTAAATTGCAGCAGCATAGGCCAGGCGCGGTGGCTCACGCCTGTCATCCCAGCGCTTTGGGAGGCTGAGGCAGGCGGATCACCTGAGGTCAGGAGTTCAAGACCAGCCTGGCCAACATGGCGAAACCCCTTCTCTACTAAAAATACAAAAATTAGCCGGGCGTGGTGGCATGCGCCTGTAGTCCCAGCTACTCAGGAGGCTGAGGCAGGAGAATCACTTGAACCCAGTAGGTGGAGGTTGCGGTAAGCTGAGATTGTACCACTGCACTCCAGCCTGGGTGACAGAGCAAGACTCCATCTCAAAATAAAATTAAAATTAAAATTAAATAAAATGCAGAAGCTTACTTAATTTTTAAAATAAAATATGCAAAAGAATATTGCAGGTAAAACAAACACACACAGATAAAACCACAAAATGAAACAGTCTGCAACCCAGATTTGCCCCAGAAGCCAATATTATCTACTTTAGAAACATCAGCCTAGATTACATCTTCTATCCCAGGAAGGCCCAAACTCCCCTTTGCTTTCCATTTTTGCCTTCTTGGGACAGAAATCTTTAAACCAGGGACCAGCAAAATTGTTGTTAAAGAGCCAGAGAGTAAATATTTTCAGCTTTGCTGTCTCTGTGGCAAATACTGAGCTCTGTTATAGTGGCATCAACATGTTTTATTTTCTTTAGTTCTCAAAATGGCTTCATGAGGAGCCTAATGTTATAATGAAGAAATTGAAGCAATATAAACAAATGGGCATGATTGTGTTTCAATAAAATTTTATTTTCTGATGCTGAAATCTGAATTTCACGTTTTTTTACAGGTCATAAATGATATTCTTTCGATTTTTTTTTCGACCATCTAAATATGCAAACACCATTCTTGGCTCATGGGCTGTACAAACGTGGGTATAGTAAGCTGCTTTAGACCATTAAAAACTGGTGACTGCAGGCCAGGCGCGGTGGCTCATGCCTGTAATCCCAGCACTTCAGGAGGCTGAGGCAGGTGGATGAGCTGAGGCCAGGAGTTCAAGACCAGCCTGGACAATATGGCAAAACCCTTTCTCTACTAAAAATAAAAAATTAGCTGGGTATAGTGGTGCATGCCTGTAGTCCCAGCTACTTCGGAGGCTGAGGCAGGAGAATTGCTTGAACTGGGGAGGTGGAGGTTGTAGTGAGCTGTGATTACACCATTGCACTCCAGCCTGGGTGACAAGAGTGAAACTCTGCCTAAAAAACAAACAAACAACAACAACAACAAAACTAGTGACTGTGTCTCTAGGATCTACTGGTGTTTGCTGGTTCTAAGTCTTAGTTTCAAGCTGCCTGAAGCCACCATGAATAGGCCCATTTCGCAAGCAGATGCCCACATGTATGTCGTTCCTAATTCACTCAATAATTCTGACTGTTCTGTATTTAGTAGGGTTCCCATTCCACCTTCACCTGAACACTTTCTTCCTTTGAAATCTTTAGTGGAAAACAGCAAATAATGAGGAGTACGGAAATCAACTAACAATGGATGGTGTCACTACCAACACCCTTCCCCTGCCCAGGCGCCCCTGGGACATGCCATGGGGAAACATAGGTAATGGAGAAGCCACTGGTCCAGTTCATTGCCAACATCAGTAGTAGGGGGTAGGCTATAAATTGATCGTGAAGCCACCAGGCAAAGAAGTTAGCTCACAACACTGAGACTTGTTGAAGAGAGTGCAATTCATAATAGTAGTTAGGAACTTTGTCTTTGGGGCCAGCTGGTAAATGTCAAGCTGTGTCCTTGAGTAAATCAGTGACTTGGCTAAGCTTCAGTTTCCTCCTTATATTAATAACATTGCCTCATTATAACATGAGGCACCTCAGGCCGGGCGTGGTGGCTCACGCCTGTAATCCTAGCACTTTGGGAGGCTGAGACAGGTAGATCACGAGGTCAGGAGATCGAGACCATCCTGGCTAACACAGTGAAACCTTGTCTCTACTGGAAATACAAAAAATCAGCCAGGCATGGTGGCGGGCGCCTGTAATCCCAGCTACTCAAGAGGCTGAGGCAGGAGAATGGCGTGAACCCGGGAGGCAGAGCAAGCAGCGAGCCGAGATTGCACCACTGCACTCCAGTCTGGGCGACAGAGAGAGACTCCGTCTCAAAAAAATAATAAATAAATAAAAATAAATAAATAACATTAGACACCTCATAAAGTGATTTAGATAGCTAAAGAGGATAAAACACGTAAATGTGGCCAGGCGTGGTGGCTCACACCTGTAATCCCAGCATTTTGGGAGGCTGAGGCGGGTGGTTCACCTGAGGTCAGGGGTTCAAGACCAGCCTGGCCAGCATGGCAAAACCCCGTCTCTACTAAAAATACAAAAATTAGCCAGGCGTGGTGGTTGGGAGGCTGAGGCACAAGAATCGCTTGAACCTGGGAGGTGGAGGTTGCAGCAAGTTGAGATCGTGCCACTGCACTCCAGCCTGGGCAATAGAGCAAGACTCAGTCTCAGAAAAACAACAACAACAACAACAAAAAAAACGCGTAAATGCTTAAAATGGTACCTGGTATATAGTAGGTGCACACGTGTGTTACTTATTATAATTTCTTATCCAGTCAGTTGGAAGGGGATGGGTCTTAAAACCAAACAGGAATATATAAATGGAACTCTAAAATATGAACAAGCATAAATAAGGTCTTTTTTTTCCAATATCAGGGAAGAAATTATGGGTCTGTCTTTTTTCTAAGAATTTCCTTGAGTCTTCTCTCCTGGACCTCCTTCCTGGTTCTGAGCCTGTTATTTGCCTGGTAAGCAGAGAATCAGAACCAAGGAGATGTTCTACATATTCCAAGGCATTTATTATGAAATGGCTCTGGCCTGGAGCCTACTTATAGTAGAAATTAAATATATGACACTCTTATTTTTATGAGATCATAATAGACATCATGATAGTAGCCATAGTAGCCATAATAATAATGGCTACTATTCATAGTGTAATGGTGAAACCACAGCTTTTGAAACCTGGATCCAAAAATCAATTCCATCACTCACCAGCTGTGACACCATCTCCTCTGTGATTTTCCATTGTCTCATTATCAAATGTTAATATTAATGGCCTCTACCTCCTGGGGTGGTAAACGGGTAAATGAGATAAGGGATGTAAGGTTTCAGCTACGTGCCTGGCCAATTGGAAGCACTTAATAAATGTCAGCCATTATTATGACATGCCTAGAGCTTTGCAAAAATTATCTCATGTCCATGTATAGCCTTATTTCATTCTTACGATAACAGCTCTGAAATACCAGTGCAGCTCTGTCTGATTCTGAACCTTGTCCGTTTTCCACGACATCACAATGCCCGCCCCCCTGATTGCACTCCAGCTACACAGACAGGGAAAGGGACAAGAATGCATAATTTCTGGAAAATTTTTTGTCCTTTAAAAGAACTGGCAGAGCTGTCAACTGCCCCCAGAGACTGGTTAACTGTCTAGTTAACTAACACCCAAAATGATGATTAAACATCCACACCTCAGCTGGGCAAGGTGGCTCACGCCTGTAATCCCAGCACTTTGGGAGGCCGAGGCAGGTGTATCACCTGAGGTCAGGAGTTCAAGATCAGCCTGGTCAACATGGTGAAACCCCATTTCTCATAAAAATACAAAAATTAGCCGGGCATGGTGGCAGGTGCCTGTAATCCCAGCTACTCGGGAGGCTGAGGCAGGATAATCTGTTGAACCCAGGAGGCAGAGGTTGCAGTGAGCCGAGATCGTGCCATTGCAATCCAACCTGGGTGACAAGAGCGAAACTCCGTCTCAAACAAAACAAAAAAGACAGCAAATGTGGACGGATGTTCAAGATGTATGTTCAGCAAATCTGAGGCTCCCAAAGAGGTGAACCTCATAGCGAGGGAGATGAACTGTGATCCTTTGGGAGGGCAGAGAGGGAAAGGGAGTGTCCTATGGTCAGATAGGAACATCGTTGGGGAGAGTGGACTATTCTGGAATGCCTGGATTCAGCTCGTGATTGGAATGCCGGTTCTATTTAGGTTGGTGCAAAAGTAATTGCACAACTGCACAATTACTTTTACATCAACCTGAATAACTACTTACCTGAGTGATTTCAAGAAAAATTCTTAAGCCCTGTTTCCTCATTGGTAAAATGAGCAGAAGAAAATGATGTACTTGAATTCTACCTGCTTTTTGCTTCACTGACTGGAGGAGAGGGGAAAGATAAGTCTTCGTAATTAGTGTTTATGTTTCACGGTGTTTTTGCCCTTCTAAAGTGGATCCCAACATCATGCAAAATCTAAAAAGCAGCAAATTTCCATCTCCCACTTTGTATTGCTTATCTTTTGCCTCTACTGGTCTCTTTTTTGTGCCCTAAAGAAACATACTGTTGACGACTGATCCCGTTGGCTCATGCCTGTAAATCCTAGCACTTTGGGAGGCTGAGGAAGGGAGGATCGCTTGTGGCCAGGAGTTTGAGGCCAGCCTGGGCAAGATAGTGAGAACTTTTGTTCTCACTATCAAAAAATGTTTGATTAGCCAGGCATAGTGGCACACACCTATAGTCCCAGCTACTTGGGAGGCTGGGGTGAGAGGATAACTTGAGCCCAAGAGTTCAAGACTGCAGTGAGCCATGATTGCACCACTGCACTCCAGCCTGGGCCACAGAATGAGACCCTGTCTCTAATAAAAAATAAAGGTGCTCTTGGGCCTACCAGCCCAACAACCCTACAGCCCCCAACAACCAGAGAAAGGATCTGCACATAGCGGTGAGGACCCAGGCTGGGACCCTGGAGCTCCGTCTCCTTCCCCAGGCTCAGAACCCTTATCTGTTTCCACAGGGGCTTTCCGAGGCGTGTGCAAGAAAATCGATCACTTTCCTGAAGATGCTGACTACGAACAGGACACAGCCGAGTATCTCCTGCGTAAGTTCCCCGGCTTCTCAGGTCTCTTTGGGAGGAAGGGATAGGCTCCTGCCGTCACCCAGCTGCCTCTGAGTTGGAGGTCCCTCAGCATCTGTCCCTAGAAATGGATAAGTGCAAAGAAGCCCCATGTGCCAGTACACAGAGACATTCAAGTGGTTCTGAGAGCTAAGCCTCTTTAGTTTCAATGAATTAGAAACAGAAAGAAGAAGCAGGGGGTAGGGTGGGGGATGGTTCATGCCTGTAATCCCAGCACTCTGGGAGGCAGAGGCCAGAAAGGATTGCTTGAGCTCAGGAGGTCAAGATCAGCCTGGGCAATATAGCAAGACCCCATCTCTACAAAAAATTAAAAAATTAGCTGCGTGTGGTGGCACACACCTGTAATCCTAGCTACTCAGGAGGCTAAGGTGGGAGGATCGTTTGAGCCCAGGGGACTGAGGCTGCAGTGAGCTATGGTCATACCACTGCAGTCCAGCCTGGGAGACAGAGTGAGACCCTGTCTCTGAAAAGAAAGAGAAGGAGAAAGAAAAGGAGAATGAGAATGAGAAAAAGAAAGAAAGAGAAAGAGAAAGAAAAAGAGAAAGAGAAAGAAAGAGAAAGAGAAGGGAGGAAGGAAGACAGAAAAGTCGGTGAGTCAAAACTGAAAGATTCTTTTTAGTCAGCTTAGGAGAAAAATCTAAGGAACTTTCTCTGACTTGAATGCAGGTTTTCACCTTCCCGGGAGGGTTGATTGGAGGTGCTAATGGCAGAGTGCTAATGGGTGAGGTGAGGCGCTAATGGGTGAGGTCCCAAGGGGCAAGGCCTAGGAGAATAAATACAAACCCAAGTTCACCTCTTCTTTGACTTCCCTCCAGTTTCAGTCCTACTGGGACAGAGCCAATGTCTCCGTAGGATTTTTCCGAAGTCAGTAACCTGGATACGACATGAACTGTCACAACTACAGTATGTAGGAGCCAAGAAAATGTGACGGCTTTGAGCCAAGGCCTCTGGAATCTGGGCTTTGACCCTTGTTTGACTGTACTAGCTGGGTTGGACCTGGAGCAAGTGGCTTTACCTCTCTAGTTCCTTTCTTCATTTTTTTCTGAAATGGAGATTATAATGTCATCCATCTGACAGGGTCATGAAAATTAGCCGGGGCCCAACACATAGTCAGGAGGCAATATGCATTAGCTCCCGTTTCTTGCATCGGATTAGCAATAGCAAAATTCGCTGCAGAGATGAGCCTTCCATTGGTCCAGGCACAGAGAGAACTTGATTTGGGATTTTAATGTAATTTCTTCAGCAAGAATGTGTGTTGAATTCACTCAAAATAATGAGGCCAAGTGCAGTGGCTCACACCTGTAATCCCAGCACTTTAGGAGGCCAAGGTAGTAGGATCACTTGAAGCCAGGAGTTCAAGACCAGTCTGGGCAAAATAGTAAGTCGCCAACTCTACAGAAATATATATATTTTTAAATTATCCAGGCATGGTAGTGCACACCTTTAGTCCCAGCTACTTGGGAGGCTGAGATGGGAGGACTGCTTGAGCCCAGGAAGCTGAGGCTGCAGTGCCATTGCAGTGATCATGCCATTGCATTGATTGTGCCATTGCACTAATCAATACTATTGATTAGTGACTGGCTACAGGGTGTGGAGGATAGTGTCAGATGCAGCATTATTAGGATAATTTATGCTACTTGTGGCAAAAGCCAGTAATTTCAAGACATGAGTACCCAGCTCAAAGAGGAGAGACGGACGTGATCACTGTCTCATTTTAATGTCTCTCTGGGCCTGATAATTAAAAGGACTTGCATTACTCAGATAAAAGTTGTTTTCTTTTCTCACCCCTCACATCAGCAGCTCAAAAAGATTCAGTGTGGAAAGCAAAATTAGCTACACTTAGAGATGTAGCTTAACCAAAATTTGGGAGATGACACCGATCACTTGCATCTTCTCAATAGAGAATGGCATTAGTCATCACCAGTGGGGTTTTACCAGAGTGCCCATAGATTTTCTTTGTTTTTCTTTTTTATGTTGATAAAACATTTTGACGTTTGCTGTATTGGAGACTAAACAGAACTGTGACTTCTCTTCACAACTTGTATAGCTGATTTTAAGTTCTTCAGAGAGGCCCATAGCTTTTCTGACAAAGTATTTTTCTCTCATTTGGGAAGATGTCCCTTCCTCTCTCCTCACCCCTAGCCCACGGTCCACCTAAGCTTCACCAATAGCAGCAGAATTGGGCTAAGGTTAAGGAGAGGTCTTAATGAGCACACAGATTTCCTGCTGAGAGTTTTGGAATTCCTAATCCAGCCATGTAGGGCTGGGAGCACATTCCCGCAGGGTTCTCCCTGCCTGGCTGGTGTTCACTCTGCCAGTCCCTGTCCTGACCCACAGCCCTGGTGAGATTGGGATTCTGCATATCGACTTTTCTGCTGTTTCCTCTTTCTCCTATGCTCTTTGGGGTAGGCTACAGCATAAACCCATAGCATTGTTACCGGAAAGGGGTCCAGATCCAGACCCCAGGACAGGGTTCTTGGATCTCAGACAAGAAAGATTCAGGGTGAGTCCACAAAGTAGAGTGAAAGCAAGTTTATTAGAGAAGCAAAGAAACAAAAGAATGGCTACTCCATCGACAGAGCAGTGGCATGGACTGCTTGACCTAGTATATTATAGTTATTTCTTGATTAATGGCAAACAGGAGGCGAATTACTCATGAGTTTTCCAGGAAAGGGGCAGGCGATTCCCGGAACTGAGGGTTCCTCCCACTTTAAGAACATAGGATAACTTCTGACATTGCCATGGTATCTGTAAAGTGTCACAGTGCTGGTGAGAGTGTCTCTTCACATGCTAATGTATTATAATTAGCATATAATGAGCAATGAGGACGACCAGAGGTCACTTTCATCACCATCTTGGTTTTGGAGGGTTTGGGCTGGCTTCTTCACTGCATCCTGTTTTACAGCAGAGTCTTTGTGACCTGTATGTTGTGTTGACCCCCTATCCCATCCTGTGCTTGGGAATGCAGCCTAGCAGGTCTCAGCTTCATTTTACCCATCCCCTATTCAAGATGGAGTCACTCTGTTTCCAATGCCTCTGACAGCAGAAGGTTCAGAGCCCACAGGTTCTGTTGACTAGAGACTCCCACAGCACAGCATTGGACTCGGAAAGTCCTATTCAGACTCCAATGGTGGGGCTGTACTTGAACAAGCTTCTGTCCCCACCCTTAAGACCTTAACTTAGCTCCATATAGTTTGGGGAGGAGAAACAGGGAAGGAAGACAGTAAAAACCTCTTTGATCTGAAGTCACCATGTGTCCACTGGGCTAAAACAAACGCAAGGTGGACTTCCACTGACTTAGGAGAAAATGGCAGTAGAAAATTTCCTGTCTGAGGCAGACACTTATAGCCAAAGTTGATGGAATCTGCTTGTATCTCATTTGTGGGGCAAAGAGTGGGGTCTCCCGACCAATGGGTTCCCAAATGATGATTGCACCATTTGGGAAACAGTCACATTTACATATCTCCTATCCACATGTTTCAAACATAAACTTTTTTTTTTTGAGATGGGGTCTTGCTCTGTCATTCAGGCTGGAGTACAGTGGCACAATCATAGCTCACTGCACCCTCAAATTCCTAGGTCCAAGCCTCTTGAGCTGAGACTACAGGCACCCACCACCACCATGTCTGGCTAATTTCTTTTTATATTTTTTGTAGAGTTGGGGTCCCCATATGTTGCCCGGGCTGGTCTCAAACTCCTGTCCTCAAACAATCCACCTGCCTTTGCCTCCCAAAGTGCTGAGATTACAGGCATGAGCCACTGTGCCAGGCCCAAGTATCCATTGTTGTGTAACCAACACAGTTCTATAGCTTCAAACATTCAGATCATTTTCTTAGGGCACACATCAAAGGTTAATCATCCTTTCTTTTTTTAAAATGTATTCACTTTTTATTAATTACACTCATTACATTGAATATTCAAGCAATTCCTGTCAATATAAAATGCAAATGATCCCTTTAAAGGTTAGTCCCCAAGTCCCTAACAGGTGCTTGAAACCACTGGAGGAGACCGGCCCCTAATATTTGCAAGAGCCCAAGGCAAGAATCCAACTGGAAACCCATAGGTCATATATGTACATTTTTACAAATTATAAATAAGTTGTACCCACAGCTGGGCCCATTAAAAATAAGCTACACTCACATACAGAACCCCAGAGCTCACTCCCTGGGATGGCCCCCTCGACCTGGGAGCTAAAGGAACCAGGAGCCAGCTCTGCCTCCTGCAAGCCTGCATAATAGAACTGCAGGACTTTGCAGCAGGTCAGAACTCAGCAAGGACACTAATCATGCCTAACTAAAGTTAAGGGTTGATATAGCCAGGAAGGAAAACAGGAGGGGCAAGGAAGAGGATTTGGCCAACAGGCAGCAGGTGCATTTCATTTCATTGAAACTTACACATGTAAGTTTCTCAAGCTTCAGTTCATGGGCATCCAGCCTGTTAGAAAATTGGGCCAGTGTCAGCCAGGCATAGTGGCTCATGCCTGTAACCCCAGCACTTTTGGGAGGCCAAAGCCAGTGGATCACCTGAGGTCAGGAGTTCGAAACCAATCTGACCAATATGGTGAAACCCAGTCTCAACTAAAAATACAAAAATTAGGGTGGTATGGTGGCATGCGCCTGTAGTCCCAGCTACTCGGGAATCCGAGACAGGAGAATTGCTTGAACCCAGGTGGTGGAGGTTGCAGTGAGCCGAGATTGCACTATTGCACTCCAACCTGGGTGACAGAGCGAGACTCCATCAAAAAAGGGAAGGGAAGGGGAAGGGGAAGGGGAAGGGGAGGGAAGGGGAGGGGGAAAGACGAACGAATGAAAGAAAGGAAGGAAGGAAGAAAGAAAGAGAGAGAGAGAAAGAAGAAAGAAAGAGAAAGAAAGAAAGAGAAAGAAAGAAAGAAAGAGAAAGAAAAGGAAGGAAGGAAGGAGGGAGGGAGGGAGAGAGAGAGAGAAAGAAAGAAAGAAAGAAGGAGAAAAGAAAGGAAGGAAGAGAGAGAAAGAAAGAAAGAAAGAAAGAAAGAAAAAGAAAAGAAAGAAAGAAAGAAAAAGAAAAGAAAGAAAGAAAGACTGGGCAGTTTCAAAATCAAAGCAAAATCCCTTCCATCTTCTCTCTCTCTCTTTTTTTTTTTTTTTGAGTCAGTCTCGCAGTGGCACGATCTTGGCTCACTGCAAGCTCTGCCTCCCGGGTTCACACCATTCTCCTGCCTCAGCCTCCTGAGTAGCTGGGACTACAGGCGCCCACCACCACGCCCGGCTAATTTTTTGTACTTTTAGTAGAGACGGGTCTCAATCTCCTGACCTTCTCATGCCTGTGTGCCGTCAGCCTCCCACTTCAGGTCTCCCTCTTCATCCCTCCTAGGCCCACAGGTTAAATAAGTTACCAAATTTTCAGAAAACTGAAAACACAAACAAGCAAACGAATGAAAGTGCAGTAGCAAATGAAAACGGCCGGAGCTAAACAGGCAGAAAAACACCTAGTAAATATGGAGATTAAAGGCTTGAACACTGAGCAATGTGAACTAAGCTTTGAACCCCTGAGCCAAAATAAACTCGCGTCCCTCCCTGGCCCCACCCCATTCCCTTGCACGTGTCCTTGGTCAGGAGAGTCTCCTCCATTCACTCAGCACCTAAGACCAAACTCAACTCACAGCCCACGGCCAATCCATCAGCGAATTCTGTTGGCTTTACTTTCAAAATATAAAGTACACCCTGAATCTGGCCACGTCTTACCACGTCTACCCCCCCAGTCCAAGCTATGAAGGGCTCTTGCCTGGGTTATGGGGTTTTTTGTTGTTGTTGTTTGTTTGTTTGTTTGAGACAAGGTCTGACTCTATTGCCCAGGCTGGAGTGCAGTGGTACGATCTCAGCTCACTGTAGCTTCCGCCTCCTGGGCTTAAGTGATCCTCCTACCTCAGCCCCCCAAGTAGCTGAGAATACATGCGCACACCACCACGCCTGGCTAATTTTTTATTTTTTAGCAGAGATGGGGTTTTGCCATGTTGCCCAGGCTGATCTCAAATTCCTGACCTCAGGTGATCCTCCCTCCTCAGCCTCCCAAAGTGCTGGGATCACAGGTGTGAGCCACTGCTCCCAGGCTTGCCTGGATTCTTGTGGTCCTACCTGCTACACAGGGCTCGGCCCTCAGAAGGGCCCCACCCTTGGTTCCATGCTCTGCTGTAACTATCTTGAAATTCTTAACAATTCTGGAACAAGAGGCCTCACTATTTTTTGTTTGTTTGTTTGTTTTGAGACAGACTCACTCTGTCACCCAGGCTGGAATGTAATGGCGCAATTTCAGCTCACCACAACCTCCACTTCCTGGGTTCAAGCAATTCTCCTCCCTCAGCCTCCCGAGTAGCTGGGATTACAGGTGCCCTCCACCACGCCCAGCTGATTTTTGTATTTTCAGTAGAGACAGGTTTCACCATGTTACCCAGGTTGGTCTTGAACTCCTGACCTCAGGTGATCCACCCACCTCTGCTTCCCAAAGTGTTGGGATTACAGGCGTGGGCCACCATGCCTGGCTAGGCCTTACATTTTTGTGTTGCACAAGACCCTGTAAATTATGCAGCTGATCCTGCCTGTCATTGCCACTAGAGCATAAGCCCCTTGATGACAGGACCCCTGGCTCCTTGGTAAACCAATGAGCACAGAATTTATTCAGCTGATGTATTCTGGCCTGGACCCACCAGAAAATACTCTTATACTGGATGGGTAAATACTGGGACCCCAACCACATGGGGACCCTCTCCCAGGACGTTAGGGCCTTCCATGATCCAGAAAGTATTTAATGAGAAGCTGACACAGGGACCTCCAGGGCTCTGCTTTGACTCCTCAGCCAGTGTCCCTTTTGAAAGGCAGTGCCTGCACCCTTGCGGTGGTTAAACATGTCAACTACGACTGCAGCACCCGCCACAACACCTAGCATCTATTAGGTGCTCAAGAAATATTTGTCAAATGAATAAGCAAATTCATTTGTTCATTCGTGACTAAATGGGTATTCAATGGGTCTTGTCACACTCTCTACTATGCAAATGTAGATGCGTGCAGGGAAAGATTCTGCATTTTAATGAGCAGCATGTGGTCTGATGGGAGTCCCTGTATACAGGGCTGGCTGCGTCATTTGCAGGGTCCAGTGTGAAATGAAAATCCTGGGCTCTTAGGCCGGGCACGGTGGCTCGTGCCTATAATCCCGGCACTTTGAGAGGTTGAGGCAGGAAGATTGCTTGAGGCCAGGAGTTCTAGACCAGCCTGGGTAACTTGGCGAGATCCCATCTCTACAAAAAATACAAAAATCAGCCAGGCATGGTGGCACATCCCTGTAGTCCCAGCTACTTGAGAGGCTGAGGCAGGAGGATTGCCTGAGCCTGGAAGGTAAGGCTACAGTGAGCCGTGATTGCACCACTGCACTCCAGCCAGAGTGACAGAACAAGCATCATCTTAAAAAAACCTCAGACAAAAAAAAAAACAAAAACAAAAAAAAAAAAACCAGAACAAAAACTTTTAATTTTTTCTGTGATCTCTCTCTATCTATCACGGTGTTTTCTATTTGCTGTTTAATGTCACTCTTCTTGGGTGCAGGGACATTCTCCCGGTGAGTGCAAAGCCTCCCAGGGACCTGAGGCTTGCACCCAACTCTGACTCTCCTTGTGTCCGTGCCTGGGCTCCCACCACAGGCAAAGTGGGGGCAGTAGTCGCTGGGCTGAGGAGGGAGAATGGGCGTTTGAGAGCCTTTTCCAGGGAGGCAGGGAGGTGGGAAGGTGTTGGTGATAGGTGGGGAGGTAGAGAGTGGGGTTCCACATAAGTCAAGTCTCCAAGCCCCAGCGCATGTGTCATTGTCCCATCAGACTTCACTTATAAAACACACATTCGATTATAAAATTGTTAAGACTCTCAGAATGGTGACTGCAGAGCATCAACCCCAAGTGCCAAGACTCTTTCTAAACACAGGCCCTGAGCGCCTGGTCTCATGCCCATGTTAGACATGGGCTCTGTTCTCCTCCTGTGCTGCCTTCCTCTCAGGCACTCCTACGCTTGCAATGGGAGGACCCCAGGGGCTGGCTGGGCACAGGCAGAAGCCTCTCTCCTTCTCTCCGCAGGAGCTGTGAGGGCCTCCAGTGTCTTCCCCATCCTCAGTGTCACGCTGCTGTTCTTCGGCGGGCTCTGCGTGGCAGCCAGTGAGTTCCACCGCAGCAGACACAACGTCATTCTCAGCGCGGGCATCTTTTTTGTCTCTGCAGGTGAGTGTCTGGCCCCAGCCCTGAGATATTCACAGATACCAAACCGAAGCCAGGGCCACATGGAGGAAGCAATGCTATTCAGGGCTCCCTCCAGGGAAGGAGCAAGAAAATGTTCCAGTTGTTGTGCTAAGGATGAGAACTCAAAGAATTTAATTAGAACCAAAGATGCCAAAACTCTAGCTAAAGCCGGCATGAAGGAAAAACAGGGAGGAAACAGCATGGCAGGATCAGCTGAGATTGAAACAGAGAGAGGGAAGAAGAAAGGGGCAGGAGAGAGAAAGAGAAAAGGAGGGAGAGATTTATAAGAGTGTACATACATGCATGCTGCTTGCATATGTGGTACTTGTGAAATGATTGACTGGGGAGGCTAAAGCAGGAGGATTGTTTGAGCCCAGGAGTTCGAGACCAGCCTGGGCAGCACAGTGAGACCCTCATCTCTACAAAAAACCATTTTAATTAAAAAATTAGCTGGGTGTGGTGGTGCACACCTGTGGTCCCAGCTACTCAGGAAGCTGAGGTGGGAGGATCGTTTGAGCCCAGGACGTCAAGGCTGCAGTGAGCCAAGATCTCGCCACCCCACTCCAGCCTGGGTGACAAAGTGAGGTCTCATCTCTAAAAAATAAATAAGTAAATGTAAAAATATAGAGTTGCATTTTTGTGTTCACTTGGGCATGTTAATATACGATCTCTGGCCCTTTGAGATTTGTGTTTGACAGGTAATTATTGTTCAAGCCTCTCTTACTCGCCATTTTATACTCTCCTCCACTGTTCCTATGCCAATCAATACTCTGCCATCACCCTGCAAAGTTTGAAAGTCTTCACGAGAGTCCAGCCCCATCCAGCTTTTGAAGTGCTCAAATCCTCTTATCATTCCAAGCATCTCTGGGAACAAGGTAAAGACCAGCAGCCCGAGATGCTCTGGGGGAAGACTTTATAGTCAATAGGAGCCCTGATCAGAAGAAGGCACAGGGTGGCAAGGATGCCGAGAGACAACTTTCAGAAAAGGGTCCTGTTAAAGGGTCTCGTTCTCTGCCTTCTTCTACCTCCCTCCACCTCCATTCCTTCACTGGTGTCCTGTCTTCCTTGCTTCCCCCTGGGTTTTCATCCTTCATCCTTGCTTTCATCCCTTTACCATCTCTTCCCACCCCACTCCTCTTGGGGTGGATCAGTGCCATCTGGATGAAATGCTTTAGAGAAGCAAAGAACAGGGCAGGGATGGAGGAAGACGGGGCTGGACTCTGGTGATGACTTTCAAACTCTGCAAGGTGATGGCAGAGTACTGATTGGGATGGGGACAGTGGTGGAGAGTATAAAATGGTGAGGAAGAGTGGCTGCAACCCTCCCGGATTTCAATCCTGGATCCACCAATCAGGCCTTGGGAAATGTGATCTCTCTGTAATTTGGTTTCCTTCACTATAACATGGCAAATAATAATATGATCTCTCTGTAATTTGGTTTCCTTCACTATAACATGGCAAATAATAATAGTACCAACTGCAGCTGGGCTTGGTGGCTCATGCCTGTAATCCCAGCACTTTGGAAGGCCGAGGCAGAAGAATCACTTGAGCACAGGTCTTCAAGACCAGCCTAGGCAACATTGCAAGACCCGATCTGCACAAAAGTTTAAAAATTAGCTAGGCCTAGTGGTGGGTGCCTATAGTTCCAGGTAATCAGGTGGCTGAGGTGGGAGGATTGCTAGAACCTGGGAGGTCAAGGCTGCAGTGAGCCATGATCACACCACTGCACTCCAGCCTGGGTGACAGAGCAAGATCCTGTCTCAAAATAGTTGTAATCATAATGATAATAGTACCAGCTGCATGGGGTTTGCTGGAAGGAGACTGTATTAGTTTGTTCTCACACTGCTAATAAAGATATACCCGAGACTCGGTAATTTATAAAGGAAAGAAGTTTAATTGACTCACAGTTCCACATGGTTGGGGAGGGCTCCCAACAATGGTGGAAGGCGAAGGAGGAGCAAAGTCATGTCTTAACATGGCAGCAGGCAAGACAGCTTGTGCAACAGAACTCCCCTTTATAAAATCATCCGATCATGCCTGTAATCCCAGCACTTTGGAAGGCTGAGGAGGGTGGATCATGAGGTCAGGAGTTCAAGACCATCCTGGCCAACATGGTGAAACCTGTCTCTACTAAAAATACAAAAATTAGCTGGGCGTGGTGGTTCATGCCTGTAGTCCCAGTTACTTGGGAGGCTGAGGCAGGAGAATCACTGGAACCCAGGAGACAGAGGTTGCAGTGAGCCAAGATCGCCCCACTGCACTTCAGCCTGGTGACAGAGTGAGATTCCATCTTAAAAAAAAAAAAAAGCCATCAGCTCTCATTAGACTTATTCATTACCACAAGAAGAGTATGGGGAAAACTCCTCCCTTGATTCAATTATCTCCACCTGGCTCCACCCTTTACACATGGGGATTATTAAAATTCAAGGTGAGATTTGGGTAGGGACAGAGAGCAAAACCATATCAGAGACTGAACAGAGAAAGCACAATATTATTTTCTAGTATTAGAAAAGCAGCAACAACACAGTTCCAAAATCTGGAGCCCCACAAGATCTTGCTCGAATTCCTTCCCCACTGCTTCCCCTTCTGTGAGATGAGAAAGGGAGATTGTCTAAAGCTGAGTCTCTGCGAACCGACTCAAGCAACAGACCAGAAAGAAAACTGCCATCTTGCCCCAGGGGAGTGAGATCAGCCCACAGGTGGCAGTGGCCTCTTAATTGCTCTGTGTGGACAGATGTTAGCATCTGGCAAACCCAGGGACTTGTTTTGTCTTGGGGCACGCTCCTGTCACTGGTGGCCCCGTCCAGATCTCCCGGGTGCTCGGCTGATCCAGAGGATCAGTACCAGTGTCATGCTGATGTGAGAGTTTCCTAAGAACAAGAGAAGATCGTTATTTTGTCCCCCAAGGGGATTGTTAGGGAAGAGTGTGTCACCAGCAACTTTCTTCTCACAAGAGGTATTGTGAGGGATGGCAGGTAGATTAGACACATAGGAACTAGAAAGCGTGTGTCTGTGGAGGAAGCCCTGATGGGAAGGCAGAGGCTGGGGGTCTAATCCTAGACCCTTCCACTGATCTCCCCAAAGAACCTGAAGATCTTGTTTTTCCACCTCTAAAATGAAAGGATTGGAGGATTCACTACTCTCTAAGGCTGCTTTTTGCTCATTTACACTAAGGTTGATCATCTGAGGCAAGCGATTAACAACCCTTTAAGTCGGTAAATAAGAGTGCTGGGGGGAAAAAAGAGAAAACAGTTCTTTATTGAGCACCTACTATGTGTCAGATACTATGCAGAATGCCCAAGAGCGTAAGCTCTGAAGTCAGGCTGCCTGGTGCAAATCTAGCTCTACTACTTTCCTGCTGTGTGACCTTGGGCAAGTCACTTAACCTTTCTGTGCTTCCATTTATTTCCCCATCTGAAAAATGAGAATCATAATGGCCCCACCTCTTGAAGCTGTTAAGAGGATTAAATGAGTTGGTATCGATAAAGTGCCCAGAATGGTGCCTATCATCCAGTATGTGTTCAACACATAGTAGCTGTTATCATATACAATGTACCGTTTAATTCTCATATCAACTCCACTCATTCACTCATTCAACAAATATGCATTGCCCTCCTGCTATGAATCAGACTCTGGGTTGGGAGTTACGGCCATAGCAATGAAGGAGATAAGCCTAGTCCCTGCCCTCAGGGAGTTTACAGTCTGAAAGGAGGACAAAGCAATTGCCTACTCAGATCTTGTTTTCCCTAAGCCTTGTTACTGAAATCTAAATTCACCATGGCTAAGAGCTCTGGATTCAAATCTCGCTTCAACCATTTTCTATTAGGTTGATGCAAAAATAATTGTGGCTTTTGCAATTACTTTTAATGTAATGGCTGTGCTCGACATGGGAAGTTACTTATCTTCTCTGTGTCTGTTTCCCCATCTGTAAAAGAGAAATCATTTTTTAAGTGGGCCTGCTGCAATGGTTAATAGGTATGATGCATATAAAGATTTTGCACAGTGCCTGGCACATGGTAAGCATCCTGTAAATAATTGGCAACTCACTTGGCTTCCTATCAGCTTGGTCTGACATCTGAGTCTCTCTTTGAACTTCTTTCTTTCCTTCCCCACTCCCCTCCACCCACCACAATGCCCCCAGAAAGACCTTCTTTGGGGACTTTCCAAACTTTGCCACCAAAATATTCCTTCTGGCAGAGGAGAGAAAAAACACGGCCCAGGGGAGTCAGGGGGCATCAATAGAAGCCACCTTCATTGAGCTGAGACGTCTTTGAAGTCTGACTCCCATTTAACTTAAAAATTCATGTGAATTCTGCCTTCTCCTCCTTATTATATCCATGTTCATTTTAATATAAAAGAATATGTCTTCCCTACTCATCTTCAAGCCAAATTGACACTCCAGGAAGAGGAGCCGTTTGTCACCCTGTGGTTTCTTGCAGCCTGACACAGAGCTGGATGTGTCAACCCCCATAATAAGAAATAGCTCAGTGATGAGAACTTGCTGCCTACCTGCTGAATGTCTGTGCTGGGTAGAGCCAAGAGGAGGCAGGAGAGAAGCAGCAGATTTTAGCCCTGTACTCTGGAGACAAATTTTAGATGAAATATAATGAGAAGTCCTATTCAAAATATTGAGGCTGGGCATGATGGCTCATGTCTGTAATCCCAACATTTTGAGAGGCCAGGGTGGGAGGATCACTTGAGGCCAGGAGTTCAAAACCAGACTGGGCAACATAGCAAGACCCCATTTCTAAAAAAAAAAATTAACTTAGCTGTGCTTGGTGGCACATACCTGTAGTCCCAGCTATTCAGGAGGCTGAGGAGGGAGGATGCCTTTAGCCCAGGAGGTTGAGGTTACAATGAGGTATAATTGTTCCACCGCACTCCAGCCTGGGTAAGAAAGCAAGATCCCATCTCAAAAAAAACAAAAAACAAAAAAACTAATAATCCTAATGCACGTGCACCAGCTAAGCAGAAGGGTGGCACTGGAGCACAGTCCTGTGTCTCCTGCTCTACCAAGCTTTAACCCTTTGGTTGCTGGACTGTAGGGAGATCTTGGGGATGCCCACAAAGAGTACGGAACATTCAAGGAATAGAGAGAGAATTCAGGAAGCTCCTGGAAATGGTTATTCACCAACTGTTGTCGGAAACTATAATGAGGGACAACCTCCATTTAGCACCACCCTACAGGTAGCCTAAATTTGGAGGCAAAGAGATGCCAGCTGGTGTACCAACAACCTCCATGAGTCATTGTTGGCACCAAGCCCTGGATGAGGCCCTCGAAATAAAGGGACAAAAGGAGACATATCCCCTTCAGAGTAAGAACATGAGAAAGGTAGGCAGAGATGTGCACAGCCCTCCAAACCTCCTGCTCCTACTGACCGCTACCTAGGAAATTGATTCCTCTCCAGTGGGCTAAGCAGCTATTTCCAACAATATTGGCACTTTGGGAAGCTAAGTCTGCAAGCCTCGCCTGTTGGAGGTAACAGCTTCCTGCTCCCCAAGTCCTGGTGCCCTGGTGCTCAAACAACAGCTTATCTGAAGCATTATCATATCCTGTGCAGACAAAAAGACTTGGTAAGCTCCCACCTCTTCCCCATGGGTTTATTTATTGTCCCAAATTGTAGCTCCAGACCCATACATTTCCACTGAGCAGCTCCATTTGGATTTTCCATAAGCACTTCCAACTTAATGTGTTCAAACCTCCTCTTTTATCTAAACTTGGATTCTCTGCTGCCTCTTATTTGAGCTCACAATGCCACCAGCCTCCCAAGCATCCAAGTTAGAGCCCTAGTAAGTCATTCTCAATGCCTTCTCTCACATGCCATCATCAACAGTCTTTCATCTCCTGGCTCACCCCTATTTAATTTTCAGGATCCGGCTCAAATGTCACCTCATCTTCAGTACCAGGTTCTTAGTCTTTTTCTCTCCTTCTCTTCCTGAACCATTTTTATGTGTCTCCGATAAAACCCTTACTGTATTTTCCTGTAATTGCATTTACATGTCAGTCTTTGCTACTAATGCTAAAGAATTCAAGGGCAGAGGCGTGTATCTTGTTCATTTTACAATCTTCATGACTTAGTGCCAAAGATTAAGTGTTGATGAGATGAATTGCTTCTAAGGGAAAAATAAGTGCATTCTGAGTTCTTCTGTACTTGCTGTAGGAGTAGGGTGTATTCTTCAGCTGAATACACATTGCCTGGAACTGAGCAGCAGAATTCTTCATTTCCTAAGTGACAGACCATGCAAGAAGAGCTAGGTGGTTGGATTTCCCAGCTGTAATCCATTCTCCTCTCTCCCCATTACCTCCACATTTTCTATAAATATTTTAAGATGGAAAGTGACAGTTCTCTCCGAGGTGTATAAAGGACGTGTTTTTCTTTTCCCCTTCTCTTAGGGTTAAGCAACATCATTGGCATCATAGTTTATATATCAGCCAACGCTGGAGACCCCGGGCAGCGTGACTCCAAAAAAAGTTACTCTTATGGTTGGTCCTTTTATTTCGGAGCCTTCTCTTTCATCATCGCAGAAATTGTAGGAGTGGTTGCCGTGCACATCTATATTGAAAAACATCAGCAGTTACGAGCCAAATCCCACTCGGAGTTCCTGAAGAAATCTACTTTTGCCCGCCTCCCACCCTACAGGTATCGATTCCGGAGGCGGTCAAGTTCTCGCTCCACCGAGCCCAGATCCCGAGACCTGTCCCCCATCAGCAAAGGCTTCCACACCATTCCTTCCACTGACATCTCGATGTTCACCCTCTCCCGGGACCCCTCAAAGATCACCATGGGGACCCTCCTCAACTCCGACCGGGACCACGCTTTTCTACAGTTCCACAATTCCACACCCAAAGAGTTCAAAGAGTCACTGCATAATAATCCGGCCAACAGGCGCACCACGCCCGTCTGAACTGACCTCTGACCTCTGCCCCACGCCCAGCACAGCCTTGGGGGAAGTGTACAGAGATGTCTCTGAGGTTGCATGGCATGGTCCTCGTGATGGTATTACTTTTTACAAAGAATGAAACCAAATGGACTCAGCCCTCTCCCACATTTTCCCCTCACCCTCCAAGTCCTAACCCCTCCATCCTCCCTAACTTTTCAAGCCAATCCCTTAATGTCATTCCTCTCTCTGTGTATCTGTGCCAGATGTTTTCCTTTCTTCCTTCTTTACTGGAAGGACCTCCACATTCTTCCCTCCTTGGAAGAGGACTTTACTAAAAGTCATGGGTGGTGGCCGGGGGGATTTCCGAATCTCCATTAGGCGCGTTCATAGTTGTCCCCATTGTCTACCCACACAAATCCTCAGGAAACCAACCACTGCCCAGGTGGCCCTGAGGGAGGCATTCACCTTTACGTGTTAGAAAAACATGACCAGAAATCAAAGATGTCAGAGCCCCGAAGCAGCTAATGTAATAAGCACTCATGTTATTAAAGGTTTTGCCTTGTCGTAACCAACCGAGCCGGGGGTGTTTTGTTTCTTTTGGGTGTTTCCTACACAAACTCACTCCCCTGCCTCCAAACTGGCTCGTGTCCATCTTGGAAGCTGAACTTTGCTCATCCACACTTGAGCCACTAGGAAGGATCTCCCTGCACCTTTGGAAGTTAGTAAGGTATTCCCACAAATGTCCGAATCAGTGCGTCCTTCTACTTGAATTCCTGGAGGCTACCTGGGGGTGGGTGAGTGAATGCTGGTTTTCAAGATCTAACTTTGGCATGCAATAGCTCTAGAACCTTGGGCAAGTCACCTAAGCCTCAAGCCTCAGTCTCCTCATCTGTAAAATGGAACATGATAACAGCATTCTCCTCCACAGAGTTGTGAGGTTTAAATAAAACTGTGTGTAAAATGATTAGCACATTGTAAACAGTCAATGTATTTTTTTCAATGTTTCAGGTGGATTTTAGGCAGAGTAAGCATCATGTTGATCTGCTTGTGCTGTGACAACAAAATATCAAAATGGGCCGGGAGAGGCGGCATAAGCTTGTAGTCCCAGCTCATGGAACTACAGCCTTGGGGGCTGAAGCGGGAGGATCACTTGAGCCCAGGAGTTAAAGAGCTCAAGTCTAGCTGAGACCCCAGCTCTTAAAAATAAAAAAATCAAAGACTGGTGGCTTAAACAACAGACATTTATTTCTCAAAGTTCTGGAGGCTAAGGAGTCTAAGATTAAAATGTCAGTAATTCAGTTTCTGCTCAGGGATCCTCTTCCTGACTTGTAAACAGCAGCCTTCTTGTTGTGTCCTCACATGATAGAAAGAAAGTAATCTCTTTCTCTCTCTCTCTGTCAATTTCTCTTTTCATAAAGCCACAGATCCCACAGTGAGGGTCCCACGGGTCCCACCCCCAGGATCTCATCTAACCCTAATTATCTCCCAAAGATCCTATCTCCAAATATCATCACACTGGGGGTTAGGGATTCAACATATGCATTTTGGGGGAATGGGAAGGTGGATGGAGACACAGTTCAGTCCACAGCAAGTGTTACTTTAGCAAGATAAAAGCCAAATGGAAGTTACTTTATATAAGGGAGAGAGAGAGAGTATACTTTGCACAGGCTCTGAGGGCTCTGGGAAGAGAGAATGGAAGGATTTGAATATTTTAAATATTTGATGTTAGAAAGCATGAGAAATATGTTGGCTGGGCATGGTGGCTCACTTCTGTAATCCCAACACTTTAGGAGGCCAATGTGGGCAGATCACTTGGCCAAGCTCAGGAGTTTGAGACCAGCCTGGGCAACACAATGAAATCCTGTCTCTACAAAAAAATACAAAAATTAGGTGGGCATGGTGGCACATGCCTGTAGTCCCAGCTACTTGAGAGGCTGAGATGGGAGGATCACCTGAACTCAAGGAGGTGGAGGCTGCAGTGAGCTGTAATCATGCCACTGCAATCCAGCCTGGGTGACAGAGTGAGACCCTGTCTGAAAAAAGAAAAGAAAAAAGTATGAGAAATATGTCACCTATCCCCACAGTGACTTCCTTGAGCATTTTTGGCACACACCCGAGTCTACGCACTTCTGAGGAGCCTTCCCACTTAGGGCTGCAACACGCTAGGAGGCAGGGTTGCAGGCTTGAGAGCTCACACTTAGCTGATACTGTGGGTACCAGGCTGTGTTCTGCTGCCATACACACGCAAAATCATTTCATCCTTCCAGTAATCCCATGAAGAAAATACCTTCTAAAATCTCCACTTTACCAATGAGGAAACTGAGGAAAGAGAAGTACTGTGACTTGCCCAAATTGTATTCCCACTGTGGGACAGAAGTACTGGGAAACTAGTACCTTGCCCACACTCACGCAGTGAATTTCATTGTAAAGTGCACCTAGGGACAATTCATTTTGTTCAACACTTGAGTCATTGCATGCAAATGGCATGCACATACATTAAATTAACTCATTTAGTCCTCCAAAGAACCACGTGTAGTAGGAATTATCATCTCCATTTTGGCAGGTAAGGAAATAGAGGCTCAAAGAAAGTAAGTGTCTTGGGTGCTAATGAGCAGAGCGACATTTGTAACTAAGCCTCGGCTTCCTACATTGCGTGGCTTCCCCAGTATTCCAGCATTTTCCAAGCTCAGTCATTTGAGTGCCACTCCTAGGAAGTTTTTTATATCCACATCCCACATCAACAACTATTTACCTGATGTCTTTCTTCAAGCCTACTCGCTTTTAATCCTTTAAGAAATATATTTCAAAAAGGAATTTTATAACACTACTATAAAGAGAAAACTGAAATTCCTTGCCATAATCAAATGGTAACTGGGAAAATAAATACAATACAAACAAAAACAATCATGCTATTCTTGAGCTGTTGCTAGCTTAGCTCACTGCAGCCTCCACCTCCCTGAGTTCAGCTGAAGGCCGGCTGCCGGCTGCCTGTTCTTTGTGAAAAGGATATAACCAAAGTGTTAGAGAGGTGTTAAAGGATATTCTGGCACCAAAAGAAGATGCTTCCCTGGATTTACTCAGAAGGAGCAAAGGAGAAGTCAAAGGGAGTACTCTTCTCACTGTGTGATTTGACGCTCTGTGTTACTGCAGCCGTGTACAATATCAAATCATCTCCTACTCTTTTTTTAATGGAAGGTTACAGAGCACTTTATTTTTTTAATTTTTTTTTAAAGATGAAGGATGAGGTAGATTTTATTTTGAAGCATGTGAAAAATATTTGGGAATAGTAACTCAGGTAATTTTTTTTATTATTATTTTACTCTAAGTTTGGGATACAAGTGCAGAACATGTAGGTTTGTTACTTAGGTATACATGTTCCATGGTGGTTTGCTGCACCTAGCAACCCATCCTCTAGGTTTTAA
The DNA here is from genome assembly GCF_009828535.3 of Hylobates moloch. Lineage (NCBI taxonomy): Eukaryota > Metazoa > Chordata > Mammalia > Primates > Hylobatidae > Hylobates > Hylobates moloch. The sequence continues at coordinate 76,118,001 of NW_026652281.1, forward strand.
GCCCCAAATGCATTAGCTATTTAAAACTGTAGAATGCTTCACGAATTTGCATGTCATCTTTGCTCAGAGGCCATGCATCTTCTCCTACTCTTGCGGACAAGTGGTCCAGCCACCCTTGGAGAGGGAAGGATCTGAGAACTGGAGCAAATAGGTGAAGAACACTGTGAAGGGGAAGCAGCAGCATCCAGGCACCCTGGGAACTGGGAGTGTGCAAAAACAGGGCATCTAGGAAGTGGATCTGGGATGGAAAGAAAGGCCCCAGGGCCTTAACTAGTGGAGTATCAGCCCTGGTAGTCAAGAATAAAGTCCTTCTACAAAGGCCAGAGTGCTAGAGGAGAGAAATGGCCACGTGATGCCCGGAAGGACTCCCTCTCTACCCCACATCCCTCCCTACCGCACCATCTAGGTTTGCTCCCTGAAAAGCTTTGGCACAGGAGCCTCGGGATACCTTTGCTTGAAGGCTGCTCAGTTGAACCCCGCTGGCTGGCATCAGATAGATATTAATATTACCACTTCTGGGTTGCAGCCAGGATTCAGGCCAATCCTTGCCATCCAAATCCATTGGAAGAGTATTTCCATTTACTAAGCCGCCACCCTGTGTGTCAGACACTGTGCCATGAACTTCACTCATCTTGTCTCATTGAATTCTCATATCTGTGGCAGGTATGATTGTTAAATCCATTGTGTAGACAGTGAAACTTACAAGTAGACAGCAAAGCCGATACACAAACCCACGTCTGCCTGACTTGAAAGCCCATGCAGCAGCCCCTCACTAAGCATTCCTGGCCGTGCTGCTCGAATCTCTTGCTCCATTGCTGAGTTCTCCATCTCCCGCTCCCTCAAATGCAGCTCCTTTTCCCAGCTGACTCATTTCTGGACTAGCAGATCCCTCCACCAATCTCGAGACCAGAACCCTTGAGTTTCTCTTTGCTGATGCTTTACTGTGCAGTCCCTGGAACTGACTTTTTGCCAAGTTATGCCTCTACCTTTTGAGAACAGAGAGGCAGCTTGCACAACATTCAAGCATGCAAACTCTGCAACTGGATCTGGACAGTTGCAGAGTTTGATTCCTTTGACTTTGAATCCAAGGACTTTGAATCCCAGCTCTGTATTTATCAACCACAGACCTTTGACAAGATTGTTGCCCTCTGCCTCAGCTTCTCTGTCCATACTATGGGCGCAAATATAGTATTTACACTGTAAGTTCATCGTGAGGATTAAATGAGCTTACCTTCGCAATGCACTTAGAAAAGAACTTGAAACACCATAAACACCATATAGATGTCAGCTATTGTGATTTAATATAGTTCACAGATTTACGTTTTTCCCATTTAGGTGCTTTTCTGCCTAGACAATCTTCTTTTCCAGATCTTGTCAGCATAGGCCTCTGCACTAATCAGGCTGGTGTCCACACTATACCCTGGGCTAGCTCAGGCTTTCTCCCAATTCTCTGCCTTTGCTGATAAATGTTATCCCTACCTGAAATGTTTCCACTTGCCCTCTCCAAATCCTATCCATCCTTCAAAGCCAAGGTCAAGCCTCATGCTTTCCATGAAGTCTTTTTTTTTTTGGAGATAGAGTCTCACTCTGTTGCCCAGGCTGGAGTGTGGCAGCAAAATCTCAGCTCACTGCAACCCCCGCCTCCCAGGTTCAAGCAATTCCCATGCCTTCCTCTCCCCAGTAGCTGGGATTACAGGCGTACACTAACACCCCCGGCTAACTTTTGTATTTTATTAGGGATGGGGTTTTGCCATGTTGGCTGGTCTCAAACTCCTGACCTCAAGTGATCTGCCCACCTCGGCCTTCCAAAGTGTTGGGATTACAGGCATGACCCATTGCACCCAGCACCATGAAGTCTTTTGTGGCTCCTCAGGCCACACAATCTCTCACTTCTTGGCATTCATCCATTTATTCATTCATTTATTTATTCAGCACTTACTATTCAGCACTTATTGTGTGCTGGTGCTATCATTTGGATGTTTGACCCCCTTCAAACCTCATGTTGAAATTTGATCCCCAATGCTGAAGGTGGAGCCTGATGAGAGGCAGATGGGTCACAGAGGTGGATCCCTCATGAATAGATTAATGCCCTCCCTTGGGAATGAGTGGTTTCTTACTGTATTAGTTCACATGAGCTGGTTGTTTAAAACAGCCTGACACCTCCCCTCTGTCTCTCTCTTTCTTCCTCTCTTGCCATGTAATCTCTGCATACGCCAGCTCCCCTTGCCTTCTGCTGTGAGTAAAAGCTTCCTGAGCCCTCACCAGAACAGATGCTGGCACCATGTTTCTTGTACAGCCTGCAGAACCGTGAGCCAAATAAACCTCTGTTATACATAGATTACCCAGCCTCAGAGATTCCTTCATGGCAACACAAAACAGACTAAGACAGCCAGAAGGAGTAATAATCCCAAAAGATATGACCACTGTCCTCATGGAACTCTCAGTCTAGTAGAGGAGACAAGCACCGAACAAATGAACATACACATCAACATCGTTCAAAATTGTGATCTATGCCATGAAGGGAAAACATAAGCAAAAAATACAAATATAAATGGGGATCTCTGGCCAGGTGTGGTGGCTCACACCTGTAATCCCAACACTTTGGGAGGCCGAGGTGGGTGGGTCACTTGAGGTCAGGAGTATGAGACCAGCCTGGCCAACATGGTGAAAGCTCACCTCTACTGAAAATACAAAAATTAGCCAGATGTGGTGGCTCATGCCTGTAATCCCAGCTACTCAGGAGGCTGAGGCAGGAGAATCCCTTGAACCTGGCAGGTGGAGTTTGCAGTGAGCCGAGATCATGCCATTGCCCTCCAGCCTGAGCGACACAGCCAGACTGTATCTCAAAAAATAAAAATAAATAAAATAATAAATAAACACGGATCTCTAATTTAGCGGGTGGAGTGGAGATCAAAGAAGAGGAAATGACATTTAGGATCAGACCAAAGCAAGATTGGGAGTTATTCAAGGAAAGGGAATAGATAAAGTGTCTAGGGGAAAAAAACCAGCACGTGCAATGTCCTGAGACTGGAGAGACCAAAAACAAACAAACAAAAAACAACCAACCAAGCAAACAACAACAACAAAACAGTCCAGTAAGGTGTAGGAAGAGTAGCACTGAGGAGAACAGAAAAGAAAGCTAGGGGCTTGGTGCGGTGGCTCACGCCTGTAATCCCAGCACTTTGGGAGGCCAAGGCGGGTGGATCATGAGGTCAGGAGATCAAGACCATCCTGGCTAACACAGTGAAACCCCGTCTCTACTAAAAATACAAAAAAAAATAATTAGCCAGGCTTGGTGGCGGGCGCCTGTAGTCCCAGCTACTCGGGAGGCTGAGGCAAGAGAATGGCATGAACCTGGCAGGTGGAGCTTGCGGTGAGCCGTGATCGCACCACTGCATTCCAGCCTGGGCAACAGAGTGAGACTCCATCTCAAAAAAAAAAAAAGAAGCTAGGTCCAGAAGATGCAGCATTAAGGGCATGCTAAGGATGTTGAGTTTTGACCCTAAGTGCATTTAGAAGCCATTTGACGGTTTTAATCAGGAATACATCAGACACTACCTAACATGTATTTTCAGAAGTTTAATAAGTTAGGCACCCAGTGAAATGCTAGTTTCCTAGATCTTATCTCTGGAGTATCATTGCCTGCTTTATCTACAGTCCCTGGTAGGAAGGCATGACCTTGTCCTTGGTGACAGCTGATTGGATCAAAGATTGCACCTGATATAAGGCCAGCCAATCTAGTCTTAGGATGGCCAGTGGTCTAGGATTTGTAACTAGACTCCAAAAGGTCAGCGGGTCCAATCAAATGATCTCTATGAGACTTTTAACTAAGAGACACAGAAGGCAATTACCAGTTGGCTACAAGGAGCAGAACAGAGAGGATATGAGGGACCCATGAGGCTAGGGCTGCAACAGTCAGCTGAATGCAGGTTAAAGTTATACCAAAAAAACTGCTTGGTAAAGAGAAGACAACTCTATAAAGGCTTCTCATTGTACTTAAATAAAATTCAAATTTTTAGCCGGGCATGGTAGCTCATGCCTGTAATCCCAGCACTTTGGGAGGCCGAGGTGGGTGGATCATCTGAAGTCAGGAGTTCAAGACCAGCCTGACCAATATGGTGAAACCTCATCTCTACCTAAAATACAAAAAAATTAGCCAGTCATGGTGGCGGACACCTGTAGTCCCAGCTACCCAAGAGGCTGAAACAGGGGAATTGCTTGAACCTGGGAGGTGGAGGTTGCAGTGAGCTGAGGTCACACCACTGCACTCCCGCCTGGGTGCAGTGAGACTCCTTCAAAAAAAAAAAAATACAAAATTTTGCTAGGATCTACAAGTTCTTGCATTATCAGGAGCATGCTGACCTATTCAACTTTATTCTGTGCCATTAAGTTGGTGCAAAAGTAACTTTATTCTGTGCCATTACTTTCAATGGCCAAAACTGCAATTATTTTTGTGCCAATCTAACACTTCCATCTTGCTACCTGCACTCCAATCAGGCTGTCCTTCTTTTTTCAGTTCCTTGCTCAAGCCTCAGGGCCTTTGCACCTGCCATTCCTACTGATTGAAATGTCTTCAATCTCTTTACATGGCTAGCCCCTTCTCATCCTTCAGATCTGAGCTGGACAAGTCACTCCTGAGAGAGGACTTTCCTCAACAACTCTCTAAAGTAGATCACCTCTTATTCTTTACTCAAGTTCATCCTTATTCCCTTGAGAGGTCAAAATTTTGTAATATTTTATTTGTGTTTGTTTATTTATTTTTATAGATTTCCCTACAAGAACACACATTTTGTGAGAGCAAGGTCCTTGACCGTATACTCCATGCCTAATATGGAGCTGTTCACATGGTGGGTGCTCAGATACCTGAGTGAAGGAAGGAAGGAAGGAGAATGCACTAAGAACTGTCCAGAGGAAACAGAAACATCTCAAGGGACAGAAAGGGAGCAGCTTCCTTGTCACTCAGGCTAGAGTGCAGTGACGCGATCATGGCTCACTGTAGCCTCAACCTCCTGGGCTCAAGTGATCCTCTCACCTCAGCCTCCTGAGTAGCTGGGACCACAGGTGTGCCGCCACACCCAGCTATTTTTTTTATAATTTTTGTAGAGACGGGGTCTCACTATGTTACCCAGGCTGGTATCAAACTCCTGGGCTCAAGTGATCTTCCTGCATCAGGCTCCCGAAGTGTTGGGATTACAGGCATGAGCCACGATTCTTGGTCTCTTCTTTGTTTCTAATAGCTTCCCTGTCCTGTCTCCTCAAGGCCCATCTCAATTTGAGTTGCCATTTTCAGATCCCTGGGTCACTTTTTCTGCATTCTTTCAACAATCCTCCCTCTTCTTGAGCCAGCCTGAGTGGGCTACCAAATAAACACTAACCAGAAGCTGTGTCTCTAGAACAGAGGAACACTCGGTTATGGCAGTACAGCTGAGAGTCTCTTGTAGAGACAGAACAGCCATGCCATAATGGTATTTAGTCAGGATGTTTGTTGAAGACAGATCAGAACCCCAAGACCGAGAGAGAACCAGTAACCAGAAAACAAGTGGCCAGGTCTGAGGGTTTAGTAAAGCATCAGTCTAAAAAGACATCATAAAGGCCATGGCAAGGCCAAGTCACCAAGTTGAAAGCAAGAATTCCTGGATATTATATAAAATTCATGGTATGTTGATAGCTTTATTTTTGTAAATAATAAACAAGTCGAACAAGCAAAAAAACAGTTTTGAGATGGTAATCTGGACTTATGGGTCCTTCTCTAATGCTTTAGGTAAGATGATTTTGGCTGCAAGTAACACCTAACTCCAACTTAACCAGCTTGTATTAATCAGGTAGACTAGACCATCTGTCATAACAAAATAAATCCTAAAATCTCAAGTGCTTAACAGTAGAAACCTTTATTTCTTACTAAAGACTATTGCAGGCACTCCTGGCTGAGTAACACTCCTAGATGGCTCTACTCCACACAGTGACTCAGGGACCCAAGCTGCTTCTGTCTTGTAGTTCTACCATATTGTGGCTTCAGGGCTATCCTGGTGTCATCCACCCGGTAAACGGAGGGAAGAGACAAGAAGTGGTGGTGAGAATGTGAAGGATCATGCACCTAAACATAACAAGCTTGGCCCGCAAGTAACCCATTTTATGTCACGTTCCACTGGTGAGAATGAATCACATAGTTCCATCTAAATGTCTGCCCCATAAAAAGAAATCTCAAGGTAAGGGGGTCCCAGGGTTAGTTACTTCAGCACCTGAAAGATAAACTCAAGGACCCAAAGTCTTCGTATTTTCCACACTTCCATGCTTAGGCCAATATACTATCATATCTAAATACAATATCCCATTGTATCAAGGTACAACATCCAGCAGAAAGGTGTCTTTAAGAGTGGAAAAAGTAGGCCAGGCATGGTGGCTCACGCCTGTAATCCCAGCACTTTGGGAGGCTGAGGCGGGCAGATCACGAGCTCAGGAGATCGAGACCATCCTGGCTAACACTGTGAAACCCCGGCTCTACTAAAAATACAAAAAATTAGCCACGCCTGGTGGTGGGCGCCTGTAGTCCCAGCTACTTGGGAGGCTGAGGCAGGAAAATGGCATGAACCCGGGAGGCAGATCTTGCAGTGAGCCGAGATCATGCCACTGCACTCCAGCCCAGGCGACAGATTGAGACTCAGTCTCAAAAAAAAAAAAAAAGAATGGAACAAACTTTCACAGGACAGTATTGGCTCATGTGCTCATTCCTAAACCAGTCACCAATAAGGGGAATAAAATTACTATCGGGGGCCGGCACCAGTGGTTCTCAGCCCTAGCTGTACGTTAGCATCACCAAGAGGGAATTATTTAAAAATACAAATGTCCAGTCTCCACTCCAGAGATTCTTAGTTAATTAGTCTGATGTAAGACTGGGCTTCAGAAGTCACCAACTGATAGTGTGAGGACTAAATTTCATTCACAACCAATGCATGGCTATGTGCACCTGTAGTCCCAGCTACTTGGGAGGCAGGGGTGGGAGGACTGCTTGAACTCAAGAGTTTGAGACCAGCCTGAGTAACATAATGAGATCTCACCTCTTTAAAAAAAAAAAAAAAGAAATAGTTTGGCCAGGCACAATGGCCCAGTGGCCCATGCCTGTAATCTCAGCACTTTGGGAGCCTGGGGTGGACAGATCACTTGAGCCCAGGAGTTCAAGACCAGCCTAGGCAACATGGCAAAACTCCGTCTCTACAAAACATTAGCCTGGCTTTAAGGCACGCGCCTATAGGCCCAGTTACTGGGGAGGCTGAAGTGGGAGGATCGCTTGAGCCCAGGAAGTCAAGACTGCAGTGAGCTATGATTGCACCACTGCACTTCATCCTGGATGACAGAGTGAGACCCTGTCTCAAGGAAAAAAAAAAAATCCTTCTTTTTCATTTTTAGCTTGATCTGTAGTGTGATTTTAAAATTTAGGAACTTACAATGATGCAGAAAATGGGGCAAAATGTTAACAATTGGTGAATCTGGGTAAATGGTATATGGAAGCTGTTTATAACTTTCTTGCGATTTTTTCTATAGATTCAAATTATATCAAAATTAAAAGTGACCAAAAATGAGGGGAAAATGGGAACATACACATAAAAGCCAGGATTTGTGGCTTCTCTTCAAAAATCAGGAAATCTGTAAAAGCTGGCTCTGTATTCCCACAGGAAATTAAAAGCAGGCCTGAGAAGTAATGCACAGACTTCTGACCAAGTATCTCCAGGGCAAGAGCTTGTCCACCTGTACCGTTAGCTAGAGCTCAGGTGAGTCTTATAATCAGGTAGTCTTGGGGATCACTCTGGAGTTCTTTTAATTTTTATTCATTTTCTTCTATCCTGTTCCATCCTCTTCGAACCTCTATGTATAGCTTGGATTATTTTTGCCAAGCGCGGCACCTTACACTTGCCCACACTGAAGCTCATCCTTGGCAACTCCTCTGCCCACTCACACAGCCTGGTGAGATCTTCCTGCAGCTTATCACCAGCGGCTTGGCATTTCACTACCTGGCACAGCGAAGTGTCATCAGCAAATGTGGAGCTCTCACCACTTACACCTCCAGATCAGTTAGGCAAATGTCAGATAAGACCAGTCCCAGCACTGACACCCCACTGCTCTCAATTAATCAATTAACTAACTCATTATAACCCAACTGACTGTCTGGTGGCAAGCAAAAGAAATCAACTGCAGCTAACTTAAGCAACAGAGGAATCTAGCGTAAGTCAGGGCCTCTCAACAGCAGCACTATTGGCATTTGAAGCTAGATAATTCTTTGTTTTGGTGGAGGGTGGTCTGTCCCGTGCATGGTGGGATGTTTAGCAGCCTCTCTGGCTTCTATCCATGAGATAGCAGCAGGATGACTCCCCTCCCGCTCCAAGTTATGACAACCAAAAATGTCTCCTGGAAGTGGGAGAGGCTGAAGTCACTTCCAACTGAGAACCACTGGTACAGTGGTGGGGAAGTTGAAGCCCTAGGCCTTAGAAAAGTTGGAAACCTGAGTTGTTTTAAGGTTCTAGAGAGCATGGATTAATAAATGAATGAGTCTAAATCCTGGCTTCACCATCTACTAGTTGTGCAACTTGACAAGTGACTTAACCGCTCTGTGCCTCAGTTTCCTCATCCATAAAATGGGATTATCAGGATAGTTTGGGCTACACAGTGGGAACAAACGACCCTCCAAGATCAGTAGCTTGAAACACATGCAGCCAGGTGCGGTGGCTCACATCTGTAATCCCAGCATTTTGGGAGGCCCAGGTGGGTGGATCATGTGAGGTCGGAGTTCAAGACCAGCCTGGTCAGCACGGCGAAACCCCGTCTCTACTAAAAATACAAAATTTAGCCAGGTGTGGTGGCACGTGCCTGTAATCCCAGCTACTCGGGAGGCTGAGACAGGAGAATCACTTGAACCTCAGAGGTGGAGGTTGCAGAGAGGTGAGATCATGCCACTGCACTCCAGCCTGGGGGACAGAGCAAGACTCCAGCCTGGGGGACAAAGCAAGACTCCATCTTAAAAAAAAAAAAAAAGAGAGAAACACGTGCTATGTATCCAATGTGATCAGCTGGGGTTCTGCACATGTTGCCCACTCCAGAAGACAAAAGCTGAGAAGAGGCTCTACCATCTGAACATCGCTGGTCAAAATGAAAAGGAGAAAAGAAAAACAAACTGGCTCTTAAATGTTTCTACCTGCAAGTGATACACATCACTCACATAATTCATTGATCAAAACAAGTCCCACGGCTATACCAAATGTGAAGAAAACTGCAAAGTGAAAACCTACCACATGCTGCAAAAAGGGAGAAGAGGAAATAATGATTGATAAACAGCACTAATGTCTAACGAAAGTAATAATGCTGGCTTCATATATTTGTTGGGAAGGGCAAACAAATTAATATATACAAAGTTCTTAGAACAGTGTGTGGCGTATTATTAACTCCCGAATAAACATTAGCAGGGCCGGGCACTGTAGCTCATGCGCATAATCCCAGCACTTTGGGAGGCCGAGGCAGGTGGATCACTTGAGGCCAGGAGTTCGAGACTAGCCTGGGCAAAATGGAGAAACCCCGTTTCCAATAAAAATACAAAAATTAGCCAGGTGTGGTGGTGCATGCCTGTAATCCCAGCTACTCTGGAGGCTGAGGCAGGAGAATCGCTTAAACCCAGAAGGCAGAGTTTGCAGTTAGTTGAGAACGTACCACCGCACTCTAGCCTGGGCAACAGAGTGAGTGAGGCTCCGTCTCAAAACAAAACACTAGCTTATTATTATTATTATTATTATTATTGTTATTACTGAGACAGGGCTTCACTCTGTCTCCAAGGCTGGAGTGTAATGGTGTATTCATGGCTCACTGCAATCTCACCTTCCTGGACTCAAGCGATCCTCTTACTTGAGTCTCCTGAGTAGCTGGGCATCATGCCTGGGTATTTATTTTTATTTTTATTTTTTTTGTAAAGATGGAGTCTCACTATGTTGCCCAGGCTGGTCTTGAACTCCTGGGCTCAAGCAATCCTCCCACCTTGGTCTCCTAAAGTGCTGGGATTACAAGCATGAGCCACCACGCCTGGCCTAGTTTATTATTTATTAATTCAGCAACTGTTTATTGGGCACTGTGATGATCACTTTTATGTGTCAATTTGGCTAACTTATAGTATGGAATTATCCAATCAAACCTAAGCCTGATCCAAATGTTGCTATGAAGAAATTTTGTAGGCATGATTAACATGTACAGTCAGTTAACTTTAAGTAAAGGGGATTACTCTCAATCATCTGGGTGGGCCCGATGCAGTCAGTTAAAGGGCCTTAAGAGTAAAACCGAGGCTTCCCTACAGAAGAATCCCACCTGTGGACAGCAGCACCAGCTCTTACCCAAGAGTTTTCAGCCTGCCCTTCCTAACACCCTGCTCTATGGATTCTGGATTTACCCAGCCAGCCTCCACAATCACATAAGCCCATTCCTTGCAATAAATCCTTTCACAGCCTTAACTCTCAATATCCTCTTCCTTCCCTGCCTTCTTCCCTCTCCCCACCACGACTTTTTTTTTTTTTTTTTTTTTTTTTGAGATGGAGTCTTGCTCTTTCGTCCAGGCTGGAGTGCAGTGGCACTATCTAGGCTCACTGCAACCTCTACCTCCTGGGTTCAAGCTATTCTCCTGCCTCAGCCTCCTGAGTAGCTGGGATTATGGGTATGCACCACCACGCCCAGCTAATTTTTTTTTTTTTTTTTTGAGACGGAGTCTTGCTCTGTTGCCCAGGCTGGAGTGCAGTGGCACGATCTCGGCTCACTGCAACATCTGCCTCCCAGGTTCAAGCAATTCTCCTGCCTCAGCCCCCTGAGTAGCTAAGATTACAGACTCGTGCCACCACACCCAGCCAATTTTTGTATTTTTAGTAGAGACGAGGTTTCACCATGTTGGCCAGGCTGGTCTTGAACACTTGACCTCGTGATCTGCGTGCCTCAGCCTCCCAAAGTGCTGGGATTATAGGTGTGAGCCACCATGCCTAGCCCCTACCACCATTTTTAAAGGCATGAAACCTGAATCTTATTCCCCACTTCCAGTCTTGACTCCTCTCTGACCTCTGACCCTCTGGTCCTGACTCCCATAAGAGAAGTCTAGAATGGCTGACTCCATCTTGCTACTAGCTTCACAGACTGTCTGTCCTCACTCATTCTTGGGCATAGGCCAAGCTAACCAAAGGAAGAATTTCATTTATAGTTTAACTTTGAAGCAAGGATAATAATAGCTGCTCCCTAAAACTGATCCCTTCCTTGTTTGGGGACTGAAACCGATTTTGTAAGCATAACGAAAGGTCACAAGATTAGGATTATGGGAGGGGCCTAAATTCTGCCAGGATGTAGGCATAGAAAAAGGATAATCAGCCAATGTCCCCTAGCTTGCTTTTCTATAATTTGTTTGTTTGACAGTTATATGTCCAGAGGTCACAAGGTTTGTGACTTCTCTAATTGCTCCTGTTGATAGCATCACTATTGTAGAACCCAAAATTGGTCTTTTGAGATGTTTTTCAGACTTTTGCATTCTGGCAGCCAACTGACTCCACCTGGACCTCATGATTCCTGACTCAGCCCCCAGAGGCTGACTGAGTATACAAGGACTGTTTCCCATACCCCGATGATTTCATCCCCAACCAATCAGTAGCACCCATTCCTTAGCCTCCTGCCCACCAAATTACTTATAAAAACCCTAGCCTCAGCCAGACTTGGTGGCTCACACCTGTAAGCCCAGCACTTTGGCTGGGTGGATCACCTGAGGTCAGGAGTTTGAGACCAGCCTTGCCAACATGGTGAAACCCCATCTCTGCTAAAAATACAAAAATTAGCCAGGTGTGATGGTGGGTGCCTGTAATCCCAACTATTTGGGAGGCTGAGGCAGGAGAATTACCTGAATCCAGGAAGTGGAGGTTGCAGTGAGCCGAGATTGAGCCATTGCACTCCAGCCTGGGAGACAAGAGTGAAACTCCATCTCAAAAAAATAAAAAACAAAACTCTAGCCTCTGAGTTCTTGGGGAGGCTGATTTGAGTATTTACTCCCATCCTTCCATTCAGCTAGCCCTGTGATTATTAGACTCTTTCTCTCTCTCTTTTTTTTTTTCTTTTTTGAGTTGGAGTCTCACTCTGTCACCAGGCTGGACTGCAGCAGCATGATCTCAGCTCACTGCAACCTCTACATCCCGGGTTCAAGTGATTCTCCTGCCTCAGCCTCCTGAGTAGCTGGGACTATAGGCATGAGCTACCACGCCCAGCTAATTTTTGTGTTTTTAGTAGAGACAGAGTTTCACCATATTGGCCAGGATGGTCTCAACCTCTTGACCTTGTGATCCACCCTCCTCAGCCTCCCAAAGTGCTGGTTACAGGTGTGAGCCACTGTGCCTGGCTAAAGTCTTTCTCTACAGCAATATGGCTGTCTCTGTGAATTGGTTTTATCTGTGCAACAGGCAAGATGAACCTGTTACACTCACTCCTACTAGTGCTCACCTGCTTAGAGATCAAGCAGCTTCTTTTCCTGTGCCAGGTGTCCCAAGGGCTAAAGGACCTGAGAGAGCAGAAACTTTGAGCTATGTGACCATGACTGACTTGCCACACAAAGCTCTCCTACTACCCCAGGCTTATCCTCCCTATCTTTAAAATAGGCCCAGTTCTAGTCCCTGCTCTGTGGCTTTACGCAAGGTGCTTTCTGTGCTTCAGTTTACTCAGCTGCTGAAGGGCATCAGAGCATGCCACTCCAAAATCTGACACTTTGGCATAAGAATTATTTTGAGCTGAAGGCAATCGAGAAAAAAACAGCAGATGCAGGAAAAGTTCTCTACCCTCTACTTTCTATATAAAGGCAGAGCATAAAAAGGTGTCCGGGCTCCCTTCTGTCATACCAGGAAAAGGAGATGACTCTTATCATTGGAGATTGCACCAACTTGAATCTGCATAAACAAACCTTACTGAAATAACCATTATTTTCTCTTTGTTCCCCCCTTTTCTAAGTATTTATCTTCCCACAATTTACCACCCTCAGAAGCGCAAACCCTTTTCCTTTGTCTTGTCACTTTGTCTTGTCACTTATCCACACATTTATTGCTCTTTGTTAAAATGGTATATAACCTCTCAGGCCTAATCACTTCTTTGAGTTTTCATTTCCTTTACTGTGAGAGCCATGTGTACATGTACAAAATTAAAATATTAGCAACAAATACAACCTGTATGCCTTTATCCTTTTGTCCGTTCAATTTATAGGGTCCTAGTTACTAAATCTAAGAGGGTAGAGGAAAAAAAATTTCTCTCTACACTGCAAAATGGGGATAACCATAGAATCCTACTCACTGAGTGCAGTGAAAATTTAACAAGATGATGCCTGCATGGCACTTAACACATGACTGGTTTATACTCAATACTTAATAAATTATAACTTGTTCAGTCATTACAAATACAAGCCCTATCCACCCCCAGCCTCAGTATCTTTATCCTTTAAGTTTCCAGGACAATTTAGAGAAGGCAGAACAATTCAGTCACAGAAACTTATCTGGTTTTAATAACCTCAAAGAAGCAGGCAATCCCCACTCCAAGCCTACCTTAGGAAGGGGAACTTCTATGAAAATTTTAAGAACCCAGCTCCTACAATCTTTTCTCCAAACCCAGCCCCTTTCATTCCATAATGAAACACTTTGGTTAAGAAGGAAGCCAAGGGGAGCTGGCTTCTCTCTCCTCTACCCTGATCCACTCTCTGGCACCCAGGATCAATATTGCCATTCTGGATGTGGGGGAGTTACACAAAATCTTGTGCCTTTGAAGTGCTTGAATTTTCATTTCACATTTTACATATCAAGAGGGAAGAGGACCATAAATCGTTATTGGCAAGAAAGACAGGAGAAACAGCAGAGGTCAGTATTCTAAAGCAATTAGTTGGGACAACAGAGGGAATAAAAGGAAAGACATTATGCAAATGGAAGGCCATTCCACCTTGAGGAGATAATGTCTGCTTTGAACATAAAGGAAGCAGTTTAAATCAGCCCAGTTCATTCCAATTCTGTTTAAATATTAAGCTTCCTCATGAGTAATATTAGGCCAGGGTAGCATCAGGCCTCTGAAACATTAACACTTTCCTATTCCTCCATAATTATGTTGGTAATATTCACTGTATTAGATTTTAAATAATTCACAACACTGAACAGGAGTGAGTACAGCAATAAATCTTAGATTTCTCCAAAATAACTTAAACCTGATTGGAGCCTATACCTATATCTTTTCTTGCAGGTTTCTCCTGTATAGCTTTTTAAATGTCCCCTTAATGGGGAGATGGTCTTTGATAAGAAGTTAATCTCAGGAAGTGAGTAGAGTCTGACTTCAGTTACATTAGGAGACAGTAAGCCACAATTGAATGGGAAAGATCCCCCTGAAACTATTCACACAGTGTTAATAAAAATTACATGCCAGTTTCTGGACAGAAATATAGTTATAATTAAGCCCTAATCAGGCTGCACTCTACCCCACTTCCTTGTTGCTAAAGTCACATAGCACTGGACACTGACCATTGTATCCTCATGATTCCTATAGATAAGATTTTGGACAGTAGGGTCTTAAGACTGTTTAAGAATTGACTTTTGCCCAGGCGTGGTGGCTCATGCCTATAATCCCAGCACTTTGGGAGGCCAAGGTGGGCAGATCATGAGGTCAGGAGTTCAAGACCAGCCTGCCAACACAGTGAAACCCCATCTCTACTAAAAAATACAAAAATTAGCCAGGTGTGGTGGTGCACGCCTGTAGTCTCAGCCATGCCTGTAATCCCAGCTACCTGGGAAGCTGAGGCACAATAATCATTTGAACCCAGGAGGCAGAGGTTGCAGTGAGCTGAGATCCCTCCGCTGCACTCCAGCCTGGCAACAGAGTAAGACTCCATCTCAAAAAAAAAAAAAAAAAAAAAAATTGAGTGTCATCCCCATTGTTCCTGACATTAGAATCATAAGGTTTTTGTTTAAGAATTACTTAAGATGTTTTTCGATCTCAAATTCCAGTGAAACAGCTGATGCCAATCAGTTTGAAGAGCCCCAGAGGAACAGGATCAGCACGAGAACACAGCTTCTTCATCTCCCTGTCCCATAACTTTACCCTGCACTCTTCAACCAATCAACAATCTCCACACTCCAGCTTACTCCAAAACCCTTAAAAACCCTATCCCCAAATTCCTTGTTGGGAATAAGAGCTCGGAGTCACAAAGAAAACAAGCATTTAGACAGAGAACATCTCAGCAAGGCAAATTTAGTTCTGCAGAAGGGTGCGTCTTGCATATGGAGCAATGGCAAGAGAACACAGAACAGAGGAAAGCAGGGGTTTTTATTATCTCTGCTGCACCTTCTGCTTCTGTGTCTTTCTCCAGTTGGCTAGGGTTGGACTGCACAGTCTAAACTAGTC
The DNA here is from genome assembly GCF_009828535.3 of Hylobates moloch. NCBI lineage: Eukaryota > Metazoa > Chordata > Mammalia > Primates > Hylobatidae > Hylobates > Hylobates moloch. The sequence goes on from NW_026652281.1 coordinate 76,133,412, forward strand.
CCAATTGACTAAACATTTTAACTTTCTTAGATAAGGTAGGCATGTAAGGGAGGTGAGAAGACAGAGAAGGGGGGTTATTTACGGAGGGACTCGGAAGGTAACCTATTCCCTAATAAGGAAAGGAATGTGGACTGGGGTTGTGGCAAGTTCAGGCATGCCTAGGCATATCCAGACAATTTGGGGTGCAGCAAAGACAAGGGGGTATTTGGAATTATAGGATAGAGAATGGGGAAACTGGATAAGCTGTTTGAAGAGGGAACTTAACTGTATCTAACATTCCTCAAGAAGATGGATTTGAGGTTCCCTCCTGTCTCCTCATTTGGTGGCACTCTGCTGCAACCTGATGTCTTGGCATATCAACTTGCTGTGTGCATCAGGCAACAAATCTATTATGGTTGAAACCCCTTTCCTTGTACCCCCCATCCATGGGACCAGGACTCTTTCTTCCCTCCACCTACTCCTTCTCCACCAGGAGAAACAGAGATCAGAGCATATCCCTCTCCACCAGCAGAAGACAGTAGACACTTGAGATGGTAAATTTTTGGCAACAGACCAGGTGCGGTGGCTCATGCCTGTAATCCCAGCACTTTGGGAGGCTGAAGTGGGCAGATCACTTGGAGTCAGGAGCTCGAGACCAGCCTGGCAAATATGGTGAAACCCTGTCTCTATTGAAAATACAAAAATTAGCCAGGTGTGGTGGTGGGCACCTGTAGTCCCAGCTACTTGGGAGGCTGAGGCAAGAGAATCATGTGGACTCGGGAGGTGGAGGCTGCAGTGAGCTGAGATAGTCCCACTGCACTGCAGCCTGGATGACAGAGCAAGACTGTCTCAAAAAAAAAAAAAAAAAAAAAAAAGGCAGCTTTGATGGTTAGAGCTTTATTGTCTGTTGAAGAGGGATAGCAGATTTTGAGGAAGGGACATCTGGGGATATTTGCAGGCTTCAGAGTGGGGAGGAAAATATTATAGGCCAGCTTCCATGCCTTGAGGGTCCACTCACCCATTGTCAGCACCCTCCTTGATGTCACACATGGTTTCTGTTTCATGTGTCAGTGCTCACACTATCCTTCAACTGACCGCAGCTGTTGTAATGCACGGCAGTTCTAAGGGAGAATCTCACTCCACAGAGTTGAGCATTTGCTTAGCGTTTCCACTTAGAGCTGTCACCATTACCCCCAAGGAATTAGCCACCCAGGAAGTTCTGCCTTTTTATCCTTCCCAGAGACACATGCAAGAGCTATTCATCTCCTTTAAGCTCTTAAAAAGCTCTATTTCATTCTTCCAAGATAATGGAGCTACTTACCCTTTAAAAGTAGTTCATGGATTGTTCGCAGGAGGCCCACAGTTACCTGAGAGCTTCCCTTATTTGTTCCTTAAAGACTATCATTACTTCCCCTTTCCTAGAGAATAGAGCCTGATTTCCTCCAGAGGGGCCCAGAGCATCACAATAAAAAGGCCTTTTGTTGCTCTGGGGAAATTCATCTTCCTAAGAATGATAACATGACCTTCCATTACCTCTCCCGCTAGGACAGGGGAAATAACTCTAATTCTGACATGGCATCTGCTATGTAAACCAAAGCTGGGTTATCTTTAGAGACAGCCTTTGGTGTGTTAGGATTTCAGCTGCCTGGCGGGGACTTTGCTCCACAGAGTCCACCTCTGCCGTCCCCTAATCATAGGATAGAAACTAAATCTTTCACTCGCCAGTGGGAAATAAACAGCTAGTGTTGAAACTGGACTGGGGCAGGGAAACAGATGTATGTTTCCTTCAGTCCAAGAACAAACGCTTAAGTCTTTTAATTTTTTAGAGACAGGGTCTTGCTGGAGTGCAGTGGTGCAATCATAGCTCACTGCAGCCTTGAACTCCTGGGCTCAAGTGATCGTCTCATCTCTCAGCTTCCCAAGTTGCTGGAACTACGGGCACACACCACCACGCCCTGCTATTTTTCAAAATTTTTTTGTAGAGATGGGGTTTCACTGTGTCTCCCAGATTGGTCTCAAACTCCTGGCCTCAAGCGGTTCTCCTATCTCTGCCCCCAAAAGTGCTGGGATTACAGGACACTTAAGTCTTAAGAAAGTGTTTCTTTCCTTAGTCCATTTATTTTATTATGTGTTATTATATATTGATTACAGTTATATTCATTATATAGTTATATTACTTACTAATTGCAATATTGTATATTATTATTTTCCTCTCCCTCTAAATTCTGTTCAGTACTCCACATGCCCTGTCCTCAAGCTGAGCTCTACCTGCCACCCCCAGAAAAGTAAGACCCCAGTTCCCCAGGCTGGCCTCATGTGTTGCAAAATCTGCCATCTCAGATGTCTCCTGAATATGAAGTGACTTCTCCTCTGCTCTTTTTGCTGGTGGGGAGGGTAAGCTTTGATACATTCTTCTGGTTTCTCCAGATGGTGAGGAGGAATCCTTGTCCCATGAATGAGGGTGCAGGGTAAGATAGGGAAGTAGATATATCCACTCTAGGCTATGGCTTGTTTTCTCTCAAGGCAACTGAAATCAAACACAATGCTAATGTCCCTTTAAAAACCCCCACCACAAATCAATGTTTTTGTCTCTCATGACTTGACTTTGACCTATTCATTGACAAGTAATAAATCTGGCTTTATTATGCTAAAGACACAGCTACCCCTTTTTTTGACTTGGGTTTTGTTGTTTGTTTTTTTTGTTTGTTTTGGGGACAAGTTCTCTCTTGCCCAGGCTGGAGTACAGTGGTGCAGTCTTGGTTCACTGCAACCTCTGCCTCCCCTGTTCAAGCAATTCTCCTGCCTCAGCCTCCTGAGTAGCTGAGACTACAGGCGCATGCCACTATACTCAGCTAATTTTTGTATTTTTAAAGAGACAGGGTTTTGCCATGTTGGCCAGGCTGGTCTCGATCCTGGCCTCAAGTGATCTGCACACCTGGGCCTCCCAAAGTGCTGGGATTACATGCGTGAACTACTGCACCAGCCTTGACTTGGGTTTTATTACAATGCAGCCCCAAATTACTTCCTCTACTTACCTTCCAGGTCAGATTTTTTTTTTTTTTTTTTTTTGGAGACAGAGTCTTGCTCTGTTGCCCAGACTGGAGTGCAGTGGCGCAATCTCAGCTCACTGCAACCTCTGCCTCCTGGGTTCAAGCAATTCTCCCACTTCAGCCTCCTGAGTAGCTGAGATTACAGGCATGTGCTATCATGTCTGGCTAATTTTTTTGTGTTTTTAGTAGAGACAGGGTTTCACCATGTTGGCCAGCCTTGTCTTGAACTCTTGACCTCAGGTGATCTGCTGCCTCAGCCTCCCAAAGTGCCGGGAGGCCCACTACTGTGGGCCACCCACCCATGCCCAGCCACGGCGCCCGGCCATGTCAGATGTTTCCAACTATGGCTAAACATTAGAACCACCCTGGGAACTTAGAACAGACAAACAAAACCCTATTCCCTATCCACTGTGATCTGAGAGACCAAAATAGACTCCCCTTTATGAGCTAAGATGGGCCCTATGGTTAGGGAAACAAAAGTTATCCACAGGTTGAGGGTTCAGAGTGATTGGCATGCAAACTCCGTAAATTGCTACAAGAAAAGCCACACCCTTTCTAAACTGCCTAACACAATAGGAGGTACCAGGCAAAGTCCCAGGCCTCTCCTAACTCTGATTTACAACTCAGACCACTACAACCCTGTTGGACAGAGGACCGGTCTTTTTTTCTCTGATAAGCAACTGCAGACCTTAAGCCAGTTTCGGCAGTTTATAGAGGCTGTGCACAAACTGTTTCTGTGTCCTATAGTTCACTTTTTTATGTAAAGATCCATGTTCCACATCATTTTAATGCTAGAACACTACCCTGAAGTGAGCATGAGATGTATGTTACATATATGTTTACCCACTGCACATGCACTCAGCGCCCCTCATAAATATGTACAGCCGTTCCCCCAGACTTGCTGAATATGTATAATACAAGTCCAGTGAGGCAAAAAAACCAACCTGCTCTTTCCCTCTTTGAAAAGAGAGCACCTTTGGTCCAGGCTGGAGACTGTCTCTTCCCAGTTTACAAACTGATATCACCAATAAAGCTCTCCTTTCTACTCTTTGGCCATATTGGTGGCCTTTTGGACAACGCTATAAATGGTAAACATACTCCTGCCCTATGTCCCAACAATCCCATCTTCAAGTGTATGCCTAATAAAAACAAGTTCATCAAAAAATAAAAGTGAGGCTGCGTGCAGTGGCTCACGCCTGTAATCCCAGCACTTTGGGAGGCTGAGGCGGGCGGATCACTTGAAGTCAGGAGTTTGAGACCAGCCTGGCCAACATAGTGAAACCCCGTCTCTACTAAAAATACAAAAATTAGCCGGGCGTGGTGGCACACGCCCGTAAACCCAGCTACTCGGGAGGCTGAGGCAAAAGAGTCGCTTGAACCTGGGAGGCAGAGGTTGCACTGAGCCGAGATTGCGCCTACACTCCAGCCTGGGTGACAGAGTGAGACTCTGTCTCAAAAAAAAAAAAGATAAAAGTGTACAGACAGGGCACAGTGGCTCACACCTGTAATCCCAGCACTTTAGGAGGCCAAGGCAGGCAGATCACGTGAGGTGAGGAGTTCTAGACCAGCCTGGCCAAAATGGAGAAACCCTGTCTCTACTAAAAATACAAAAATTAGCTGGGTGTTTTGGTGCAAGCCTGTAATCCCGGCTACTCAGGAGGCTGAGGCAGGAGAATCACTTGAGGCGGAGGTTGCAGTAAGCTGTGATCTTGCCACTACACTCCAGCCTGAGCAACAGAGTGAGACTCCATGTCAAAAAAAAAAAGTGTACAACATGTTCATAGGAGCTTTTGTTACGATAGCCAAATAATTGAAAACAACCACATTTTCATGATCAATAGGATGGATCAATAATTTGTGATATATTCATCAGTGGAATGAGTGACTGCTGTCCCCACAAAGTGGATGAATCTCACATATTACACAGCTTCATTTATATGATGTCAAGAACAGGCAAAACCAAACTAGAGGTACAGAGGTCAGAGCAGTGGTGCCTTATTCTGGTGGGGTGGCAGGAGTTACTGCCTGTGAGTGAGACAGGATAACTCCCTTCACCCCCTTTGTGGGAGGGAACTGGAGTGGCTCATTTATCTCAGCCCGCTACTGGCCACTCCTCACAAGAGGGAGCATGCAAGCGAGTGTGGGAACTGGAGCGAATGAATACTGGAACTGGTCAGTTGCTCCTCTCTGGCAGGAGCAGGCTCTGTGCGGGCCCCGCAGCAGCATCCAAGTATATTACAACCAATGTTCTTTCAGCTCTGCCACCCAGGGACAGCAAAGTGCCAACCAGCCAACTGGAGGGTCAGGGTGGTAGCCCCTGCCCTCTTGGCACCCAGGATCTTGTCCAGAGTCCAGGAACAATCAGGAACGGATTAAAATGCAATGAATGTGGAGGATTTTACTGGGCAATGGAAGTGGCTCTCAGTGGGTTGGGGAGTTGGAAAGGGGATGGTGTGAGAAGAAGGCGATCATTCCCTGAAGCCGGGCCATCTCTGGCTGGGCCCCTCTCTAAAGCTGCACAGTCTGAAGTTAGCTGTGTCTATCCATAGTCTCTGACACTCAGTTGCTTCTCTGTGTACCCCTCAGCCACTTGTATCCCCGACACTCAGCCACTTGTGTTGCTCTTCCAGCTGTAGTCTTTTTATGGACACAGGATATGGGCATGGCAGGCCAAAAAGGCAACATTTGGGAGGAAAAATGGGGTCAGCTATTTTCACTTAGGGCTACGGTTCCAGGCTTGGGGCGGGGGTTTAGCCAGGAGCCCAGCCATTCTGAATCAGGAGGGCCTTAAGGAACTTCCTAGAGGGTGCTAGAAAAGTTCTAAACTTCATCTGGGTGGTGGTACATAGGCATATACTTATGTAAAAATTCATTGAGCTGGCTGTGCATGGTGACTCACAACTGTAATCCTAACACTTTGGGAGGCCAAGACAGCAGGATTGCTTGAGGCCAGGAATCCCAGCCTGAACAACATAGCAAGACCCCATCTCTAGAAAAAATTTAAAAATTAGCCGGGTGTGATGGCTTGCACCTGTAGTCTTAGCTACTCCAGAGGCTGAGGTGGGAGGATCACCTGAGCCTAGGAGGGTGAGGCTGCAATGAGCAGTGATCATGCCACTGCACTTCAGCCTGGGTGACCTTCTTTCAAAAAAAAGTTAACTAAAAAAAAATTTTGTTGAGCTGTACACTCAAGATTCAAGATTAATGTACCCTAGTGTAATATGTTACTCAATGAAAATTTTTGTAAAATAAGCAAAATTATATAAAATACAAAACACCTCTCCCTGAGAGTCTGATTTAATTGGTCCTCAGTGGGGCCCAGACGAGGGGATTTTTTAAGAATCCCAGGCTGGGAGCAGTGGCTCATGTCTGTAATCCCAGCACTTTGGGAGACTGAGGCAGGCAGATCACAGCCTGGCCAAAGTGGTGAAACCCCACCTCTACTAAAAATACAAAGATTAGCCGGGCGTGGTGGTGCACACCTGTAATCCCAGCTACTCATAGCTTGAGGACATGACCCCATTAGCCACATTTAGTGAGGCACTAGAATTGCTTGAATCCAGAAGGTTGCAGTGAGCTGCGCTCCAGCCTGGGTGACTGAGCAAGACTGTCAAAGAAAAAAATTTTAAAGAATCCCAGAGGATTTTGAGATAGCCTCTCTCTGACCCCATGGATCACCCTTCACAGCTGCAGGGAGAAGAGGAGCGAGTGTCAGTACATGCAGGAATCTCTGGTCAACTGGGCTGGAGCCGATGACTTGACCTTTGGACATAAGGGGAACCTCTTGTTCCCCATTGGTCCACATCTTATCATCAATGGGTCATTGAGACAAAAGCAAAGAGTGTTGAGGAAAGAAAAAGTGATCATGAGACAAAGAAGGGACTCCTCTTGGGGCCTTCTGGGCAAGCTTCGACCACGAAAGTAAGGAAATAAAGGAAAACCTTGAGTTCCTTCTGAAACCACCACTGCGATATTGTAACTGAGATCTGACCTGACCAGCTCCATCTTGCTTCTAACCTCCAAGCTGCCCTGGGCCTAGGCTGAACTAACTTTGGGAGGAACTTAGTTTATAGTGTAAAGCAAAGACAATAATAGCCTTTTCCCAAAACAAACCTCATTGCCTGGGGACTAGACTGCTTTTGTAGGACTAACAAATTAGCCACAAGATTAGAAATTATGGTTTAGGAGTCATGCAGCTAGAGGCTACAGGATTCTGACCCTCTCTAAACTGCTCCTAAGATCAGTGCTTGAGATATTTTGCAGATCTTGCACTTGATGGATCATCACCCAGATCCACTAACTGGCTCATCTGATCTTGTGACCTCCACCCAGGAACTGACCCCACGCAAGAGGCCAGCTTCAATTCCCTATGATTTCATCTCCTACTTAACCAATCAGCAGTCCTGGCTCACTGGCTTCCCCACCACCCACCAAGTAGTCCTTAAAAACTGTGATCCCCGAATGCTTGGGGAGACTGATTTGAGCAATAATAAAACTCCGATCTCCTGCACAGCCGGCTTTCCGTGAATTACTCTTTCTCTGTTGCAATTCCCCTGTCTTGAGAAATTGGCTCTGTCTAGGCAGCAGGCAAGGTGAATCCACTGGACAGTTACATTTCCAGGGAAATTCCAGGCACCTAGCCAGGACTGAGAAGTAAATGAGCAATTTGATAAGCAAGATGGTAATGGTGCTTAAAACAGAAGCCAAGGATGTTAGAGTCATGAGAATGTTTGGTTCCCCATAAAAACTAAAGACAAAAATCTTAACAAATGTGCCTGACTTATTTTTCAGAAATCTGGACCCCCACCAAATGGATCCACTGGGAGGTAGCCCTCAGAAAAGGAGGAACTGAGGATGGAACTCTGACTGCCATTTTTCTTTTTTTTTTTTTTGTATGGAGTCTCCCTCTGTTGCCCAGGATGGAGTGCAGTGACACAATCTCAGCTCACTGCAACCTCCGCCTCCTGGGGTCAAGTGATTCTCCTGCCTCAGCCTCCCAAGTAACTGGGATTACAGGCAGGTGCCACCACACCCAACTAATTTTTGTATTTTTGGTAGAGACAGGGTTTCATGCCCGGCCCCATTTTTCATCCTAAATTTCTTCCTGAGGGACCTGAAAGGGGTCATGTCCACAAGCCAGGGCTAACAGTCTTTTCCGCTGATCCCAAATCTTTAGACAATTCTTCATCTCCTTAACCAATCACAAATCAGAAAATCTTTGAACCCACTTGTGACCTGTGGGCCCCTACTTCAGGAAGTCCCACCTTTTTTGGTCAAAACAAAGTACAGCCTTCAAGTATTGATTTATGACTTTGTCTGTAACCTCCGGCCCCCTGACTTTAAAATCCCTTACTTGTGCTGGGCGTGGTGGCTCACACCTGTAATCCCAGCACTTTGGGAGGCCAAGGTGGGTGGATCACGAGGTCAGGAGATCGAGACCATCCTGGCCAATATGGTGAAACCCCATCTCTACTAAAAATACAAAAATTAGCTGGGTGTGGTGGTGCGTGTCTGTAGTCCCAGCTACTTGGGAGGCTGAGGCAGGAGAATTGCTTGAACCCGGAAGGCGGAGGTTGCAGTAAGCTGAGATCGCACAACTGCACTCCAGCCTGGTGACAGAGCAAGACCCCATCTAAAAAAAAAAAAAATCCCTTACTTGTAAGCCATCAGGGAGTTTAGGTCTGAAGCATTAGCTGCCCGATTCTCCTTGCTTGGCACCCTATAATAAAGGCCACACTTTCTCTTATTGCAATCCTAATGTCAGGGTTTGGCTTTGCTTCACCAGTGAGTAGACCCCCATTCTGTTCTGTAACACTCAGACCTACCCCAAGAAGGCCAGCTAGCTTCAGTTCCATTTAACCTTTTAGCTGCATGGGAAAGAAGAAAGCCTGGAAGAGGAGAAGGAGCCTACCAAGCTTCAGGTCTTGACCCTCCAGTTATCCCCAACTTTGGCTGCCCATTAGAATCACCTGGGGTAGGCTGAACATGGTGGCTACCCATTCTCCTCAGTCCTGGGTTGGGTAATCTCAGCACTTTGGGAGGCTGAGGTGGGAGGATTGCTTAAGCCTTAGAGTTTGAGAACAGCGTAGGCAACATAGTGAGACCCCCATCTCTACATATAAAAATAATAATAATACATGGCCAGGCATAGTGGCTCACGCCTGTAATCCCGGCATTTTGGGAGGCCAAGGCAGGCGGATCACGAGGTCAGGAGACCGAGACCATCCTGGCTAACATGGTGAAACCCCATCTCTACTAAAAATACAAAAAATTAGCCAGGAGTGGTGGCGGGTGCCTGTAGTCCCAGCTACTCGGGAGGCTGAGGCAGGAGAATGGTGCAAACCTGGGAGGCACAGCTGGCAGTGAGCCAAGATTGCACTACTGCACTCCAGCCTGGGTGACAGAGCTAGACTCTGTCTCAAAATAATAATAATAATAATAATAATAATACATAAATTAGCCAGGCATGGTAGTAGGCACCTGTAGTCCCAGCTTCTCAGGAGGCTAAGGTGGGAGGATGACTCGAGCCCAGGAGTTTGAGGAGGCAGTGAGCTGTATTGTGCTACTGCACTGCAGCCTGGGGGACAGAGCAAGACCCCGTGTCTTAAAAAAAAAAAAAGAAAGAAAGAAAAGAAAAGAAAAGGAAAGAAAAAAAAAAGAATCGTTTGGGGAGATTTTTAAAAATCTCAATGCCAGACTGTTACTCCAGATCAATTGTTTCAGAATCTCCTGGGGCAGAGGGGCAAGGCATGAGTATTTTGTAAACCTCCTCAGATAACTCCATTGTGGAGCCAAGGTTGAGAACCACTGCTCTTACCTCTGCAGCCAAAGATGGCCACAAATATCATGTCAATGCACTGTGACCTTGGCCACTGGTAAGTGTGGCCCCTTGTTCTGGAATCTGACCCAATTCTGTTAGTGCTATTTTCTCTTAAAGGGAGATGGGGACAGGAATGGGGAGTGGTGGCCACCTCCTCCCTTTGCCAGCTCTGGGAAAGGTGCTGTACTTGTGTCATGTGTTGAAATATAAAGCCTCTCTCTCGAGGGCCCTACAATCTCACAGCTTGAGGACATGACCCTATTAGCCACACTTGGTGAACACAAACATTGTTGCATAGGCACTGCATTATTCTACAATCAGTTTGGTTGCACTGGGAGTCATGCTTCTCAGAACCCCCTTCCCTATCAGGCTCCTGGTGAGAGCTGCCGAAAGTGAAGGTGTATGAGATGTGGGAGGCAGGAGGGAAGCAGCACAAGGGCACTCTGAGGTTCAAGGTGGTGAGGACAGTCCAGAGGTGCTGGTGGGTTCCGGCTTATCTTCGCTATCCCTACACTGTGTCCAGCTCTTCTTCCAGAACACAGGACCAGCTCACCAGCAGTGACCCCCATCCATCACCAGATGTGACTGAACCAAACTGGGGTTTGCTTGCCCAGTGTGGTAAAGCCAGATGCTGATGCCGAGATTTGCAGTGGGAGAAAAGGGCATTAATTGCATGGTACCAAGCAAGGACAATGGGTAGCTAACACTCAAGACCTGAACTCCCCAGTGGCTTACAAGCAAGAGTTTTTAAAGGCCAGGGTACATTTCAGGAAAGCAGCAGTTGCAGGCAAAATCATAAACCAATACATGAAAGTCTGGCCCGTGTGTGTGACTCTCTCCACAACCCCAGGAAAAAATTTAGAACAAAGAATGGCTGTCAGAGTTCAGTCCTCAGTTTCCCCCATCTGATGTCTATGTGATAGTGGTAGCATTTTCTAACTGGTGGGGGTTTCTGAAAAGCAACTCAAGAACTTGTGTTAAGATGCTATTTTTGCCGGGCGCAGTGGCTCACACCTGTAATCCCAGCACTTTGGAAGGCCGAGGCGGGCAGATCACGAGGTCAGGAGTTCAAGACCACCCTGGCCAACATGGTGAAACCCCCGTCTCTACTAAAAATACAAAAATTAGCCGGGCATGGTGGTAGGTGCCTATAATCCCAGCTTCTTGGGAGGCTGAGGCAGGAGAACTGCTTTAACCCGGGAGGCGGAGGTTGCAGTGAGTCGAGATCCCGCCACTGTACTCCAGGTTGGGCGACTGAGTGAGACTCCATCACAAGAAGAAAAAAAAATGTTATCTTTTAGGTTCTATAGAGAACCAAAACACCTGTGACTCCGGCTTGCTTGGGAGACTACTTTGTTACTATTTCCTTGTGTATCAGGCTGCTCATTTGCTTTTTTTTCTCTTTCTTTCTTTCTTTTTTTTTTTTTTTTTTGAGACAGTGTCTTTCTTGGTCACTCAGGCTGGAGTGCAGCGGCGTGATCTCAGCTCACTGCAACCTCCGCCTCCCAGGTTCAAGTGATTCTCCTGCCTCAGCCTCCTGAGTAGCTGGGACTACAGGTGAGTGCCACTACGCCTGGCTAATTTTTATATTTTTAGTAGAGACGGGGTTTCACCATGTTGGCCAGGCTGGCCTCGAACTCCTGACCTCAGGTGATCCACCCGCCTTGACCTCCCAAAGTGTTAGGATTACAGGCGTGAGCCACTGTGCCCGGCCTCATTTGCTATTTTTTTATTTAATTTTACTTTATTTTAGGTTCCAGGATACATGTGCAGGTTCATTACATAGGTAAACATGTGCTATGCTGTTTTGCTGCACCTATCAACCCATCATGCTCATTTACTTTTTAAGGCTAGCTAGATGCCTGGAATTTTCCTTGAAGGGACTCAAGATTTTTCCTTTATTTCCATGCTTGGGTGGCCTGGAAGTCCCTTAAGAGGGGTCCCTGCTTCGTCTTAACGTGACTTCATAGAGGCAGCAGCTATGAAGACCCAAGAGCCTTCCATGGGCTTCTCCCCCAGCCCCTTTGGGGTCTCACTCCTGCCACTGAATGTGACCAGCTTCTGGGCTGCCCTGCAAACTCTGACTCGTTCATCTGCATATCAGTGTTGCAGGACAGCTGGCAAGCTCCTTTTCTTGGATCCCCTCACTCCCTTTCTTTGGACCTATATTTCCACAGTTCCTCCCACAGTTGTGTAAGGTCAAATTCTTATCCCTGATTTCCTAACACTCATTGTCGTTCTGCTTTCTGATTCAACCTTGATGGATACACCACAGAAGGGAATGGGAGCCTTCCAGAATGCTGGAATTGTTCTACATCTCCATCTCTCTAATGGTTACATGAGGTCTGTACATATTTAAAAATTCATCACACTTTACACTTGAGATTAGTGCACTTTACCAGTCATGCGCTACATTTCCGGTAACTTTTTTTTTTTTTTTTGAGACGGAATCTTGCTCTTGTCACCCGGGCTGGATGCAATGGCACGATCTCGGCTCACTGCAACCTCCGCCTCCCGGGTTCAAGGGATTCTCCTGCCTCAGCCTCCCGAGTAGCTGGGATTACGGGTGCCCGCCACCAGGCCTGGCTAATTTTTGTATCTTTAGTAGAGACAGGGTTTTGCCATGTTGGCCAGGGTGGTCTTGAACTCCTGACCTCAGGTGATCCACCTGCCTCAGCCTCCCAAAGTGCTGGGATTACAGGCATAAGCCACCGTGCCCAGCCGATAACTTTTTTAATAGAATAGCTCAAGAGACTTTATCAGACAAATACATTGAAGTATAACAACAACAATAGGTTGAACGCAAGGCCCGTTTGTTGCTCGCCTGGGCCACAGACTCCCAGCCACAGAGCATCTTTCCCTGCTGCTGCTGAATATGCAGCAGTCCTTCAAAGGACTCCTTTGCCTGCTGTCTTCAACAATAAGCGATCATGATTACAAACGGCTTTAGACTGGAGAAAGATCTTTGGTCTTCATTAAGGTTTATTTGTGACTGTTCCGATGGTGGTTTCTGGGAGAAGAGAAAGAATGCCGATGGTAATTAGGCCCTCCTAATTGCAGTAGTCACTGATTGCCTGTATTAAAAACATTGGAGGAAGTGTAGCAATTAGAGCTTCGGGAAATATTTAAAAAACAAAGTGAAAAGAGGCCTGGGAGTGCAAGGACACGGAGAGACAGCCAGGAGCCCCTGCCCAGCTGCAATGGACCCTTAGCAACCCTAGACATCTGGGCGGCACACCCCTGGGACAGTGGCCATGACAGTCTCAGGAGGAAGAAGTGAGTTTCCTCCCAGTCATTTTCCAGACATGACTGTGAATCCACCCACAGAGAAGCAACATAGGAGGAAGACATTTTGCAAACAATCCATAAGAATAACAATAATCCCAGATATGTAATAATTATATTAACATGTTAAATCCATAAAACAAGCCATAGCATCGTTCCCATTTTAAAGAAGAAGAAACAAAGGTCTTCTTCTGCAGAGAAAGTTGAAGACTTTCTCAAGGTCACCCAGACAGCAGGTGGCACACCCCAACTCAAACCCAGATCTGTTTGATTTCAAAGCACATGCCTGGAACCATTCTGTTATTCTGTGTTGTCCTCAGCTCCAGAGCCCTGGATCTGTCTAGCCACCAGCACCCCAGAAAAGTGAGCTTGCAAGCTTACCCCACTCCCTCATACCAGCCCTTCAGCATTCCTCCCTCAAGAACCTGCTTTGGCTGAGGTCACCAGAGCCCAGAGTGAGAAGACCAGGCAGGCCAAAGAAGAAAAGAAAATAAATAAACCAAAATAAAAAATAAAAAATAATAAATAATGAAAGAAGGAAGGAAGGAAGGAAGGAAATACATATACATGTATACGTAAATGAAATGGGTTTTTAATACATATTCATATATTAAAATTAGCATTCATAATATAAACATGTATAAATTATGGAAATATCGTTTTATCACTACGTGTGTGTGTGTGTGTGTGTGTGTGTGTGTGTGTGTGTGTGTAAATGTATGTTTATACGCAGCAGCATGGAGAAAATAAGAAGGAATTGGCCAGGCACGGTGGCTCACGCCTGTACTCCCAACACTCTTTGGGAGGCCGAGGCGGGCGGATCACGAGGTCAGGAGTTCAAGACCAGCCTGGCCAATATGGTGAAATTCCATCTTTAATCAAGATACAAAAATTGCTGGTCGGTTGAATCCTGGGGGCAGAGTCAGCGGCAGCAGTGAGGCCGAGAAGGCACCACTGCACTCCCAACTCCAGCTCCAGCCCGGGTGACGGAGCGAGACTCTGTCTCCAGAAGAAGGGTCGGGGGGTAACCAGTCAACAAACCAGCTAATAACTCCTTTGCCCATCCTCATCCTTCCCCAGCTCCTGCTGGAGAGAGCATCTCAGCCCCTCCAACCAAGCTCTATGAGAATGAGGTGAAGGCATTTCTTCACTCCCTTTCCCAGATGAGATCTGAGATCCAAGTCCATCATCTGTTCCTGTAATTCTACTTTGAAGAATTCTAATCATTTTCATTGCTCATCTCCAAACTTCTTCAACTATCAACCAAACTCATTTGGCTTCTTGGTCCCCACAGACCCTTAATCCAGAATGTAAGCTCCGTGAGAGAAGACATTGAGGTCTGTTTTATTTCCTGCTGTAAACCTGGCACATAGAAGAGTGACCAACACATAGCAGGTGCTCAATACATATCTGCCAAATAAATAAGAGCTTTCTGTTATCCAAACAGAAATACATTGTCTCCATTTCTGGACATCTCTTCATACACGATGCTTTCTCAATTGCCAGAAATGCATCCTCTATATTTCTTTTTATCAATCACTTTCTATAGAAACATACTCCACAACTTCCTAGGCTAGATAGGTCAATTTGTCCCTTCTTAGAGCACAAGATGCATTTACATTTCTAAAGCATGGCCAGGGCCACTAGCTCATGCCTGTAATCCCAATGCTCTGGGGGGCCAAGGCAGGAGAGTCACTTGAGGCCAGGAGTTCAAGACCAGCCCAGGCAACATAGTGAGACTCTGCCTCTCTATTTTTTTTTTTTTTCTTTGAGACGGGGTCTCACTCTGTCACCCAGGCTGGAGTGCAGTGACATGATCTTGGCTCACTGCAACCTCCACCTCCCAGGTTCAAGTGATTCTCCTGCCTCAGCCGCTTGAGTAGCTGCAATTATAGGCATATGCCACCTCACCTGGCTAATTTTTACATTTTTGATAGAGATGGGTTTTACCATGTTGGCCAGGCTGGTCTCGAACTCCTGGCCTCAAGTAATCCACCTGTTTTGGCCTCCCAAAGTGCTGGGATTACAGGCATGAGCTACTGCACCCAGCGTTTTTTTTTTTTTAGAAAAAAAAAAAAATTCCTAAAGCCTGACTTAGGATTGCCTCTATGTCACTGTGCAGTGCCCCTCTAGATAAAGGTGTTTTCAAATTCACCTGTGTGGTGCCCTGGAAAGAGAGCGTTCAACCACACATGTACTATGTTTGGGAGGAAACAAGATTAAAATTTGATTTCCATCTCTTAATTGGTACTGACAACCCAAGAGAAATACTGGTCCATTAAGTAAGGAATGCTAATTGCTTACTCACCTCCTACTGACAGTGATGACAGGCTTGGTTAAGGGTTTTTATTAAGGCCCATTAAAGGGAAGACTGTGTGGCAAGTTGCTGGTTGCTTGGGAGGCAGAGACTTGAGCAGAGATGCTGAGGGGGTGCTGGTGGGAGTGCAAAGTGTAGGAAGGTACAGGTGAATGAGGAAACAGATTATGGGGGAGGGAGGACAGCTGGGAAGAGTGCAAGTCACATAGATCACATGCCTCGAAAATGGTTTTGGATCTGAAATAGTTTGTTGTAATTTAAAACAAATTTAATCCTTACTGATTGTGTTAGTTCATTTTGTGCTGCTAGATGGGAATACTTCAGGCTGGGTAATTTATTTATTCTTTTTAAAGGTCTAGTTGGCACACAATTCTGACGTCTGGAAAAAGTTCATAATTGGGCATCTGCATCTGATGAGGTCTTCAGGCTGTTTCTACTCCTAGTGGAAGGTGAAGGGGAGCTGGTGTATGCCGATCACATGGTGAGAGAGGAAGCAAGAGAGAGAGAGGGGAGGCGCCAGGCTATTTTTAACAACTGCACTTGGCCAGGTGCAGGGCTTGTAATCTCAGCACTTTGGAAGGCCAAGTTGGCAGGATCGCTTGAGCCCAGGAGTTTGAGACCTTTTTGGGCAACTTAGTGATACTCTTATCTCTACAAAAAAAAAATAAACAAAATTAGCCTGGCATGGTGGTGCTCTCACCTTCAGTCCCAGCTACTTGAGAGGCTGAGGTGGGACAATCACCTGAGGCCAGGAGGTTGAGGCTGCAGTGAGTCAAGATTGTGCCACTGCACTCCAGCCTGGGCAACAGAGCCAGAACTTGTCTAAAACAAAACAAAACTAAACAAAACCAGAAACAAAAACAAAACAAGCTCTCACAGGAGCTAACAGAGTGAGAAGTCACTCACTCCCAAGAGAGGGCATTAATCTCTTCATGAAGGATCTGCCCTCATGATCCAAACACCTCCCATTGGACCCCCCCACCTCCCAACGCTGCCACACTGAGGATCAAATGTCAACGTGAGCTTTGGTGGAACAAATAGTCAAGCCAGGGCACTGATACACGCACCAGGTGCATATCTACTATATGGTTCAGCAATTACATGCCTAGGTATTTTATCTACATCAAATGAAAATATACATCTGCAAAAAGACCTGTGCACAAATGTTCATAGCAACCTTATTCACAATAGTCTCAAACTGGAAACAATCCAAATGTCCATCAAGAGGAAGATGGATAAACAAATTGTAGTATGTCCACACAAGTTAAATATTCCTTATCCAAAATGCTTCAGGCCAGAAGTGTTTTGGATTTTGGATTTTTTCAGACTAACATTATACTTACTGGCTCAGCATTCCTAATTCAAAAACCCCCAATCCAAAATGTTTCAATGAGTAATTCCTTTGATGATCATGTCGGCACTCAAACAGTTTTGTATCTTAGAGTATTTCAGATTTTGGAGTTTTGGATTAGGGATGCTCAACCTGTTCTACTCAACAATACAAAGTAATAAACCACTGACACCTACAACAGGATGAATGAACCTCCAAAACATTATGTTTGACAAAAGAAGTTGATCATAAAAGGGAACATACTGTATGATGGCACTTACACAGTCTAGGCTTAGCCTAGGCTAATTGAATCTATGGTGATAGAAGAATTAGATTGAACAGAAAGTGGCATGGGATGATGGAGATGCTTCATATCTTATTTTAGAATGGTTATTAGACAGATGTATACAATAGTCAAAACTCATCAAACTGAACATTTAAGGTCTGTACATTTTATTCCATGTAAATTATACATTGATTTTTTAAAACGTTTTTTAAAATTCTGCAAATTGTGTTTTTCATTTTTACAGGTGAATATCAAAGTTCAAAGTGAGTGAAGTGGTGGAGCCAGAATTTATGACTAGCTTTGACTGATTCCAAAGCCCATGCTATATCTTATGACCACTATATTAAAACATTCAAAAGTTCCTCTGCTAGGAAAATTAGGCAAGAAAAAAAAAAGGCATTCAGATTGGAAAGAAAGAAGTAAAACGATCTCTTTTTGCAGATGACATAATCTCATTTATAGAAAATTCTTTTTTTGTTGTTTTTTCTTTGGGTTTTTTTTTTGTTTTTTGTTTTTTGTTTGCTTTTTTTTTTTTTTTGAGACGGAGTTTTGCTCAGTCGCCCAGGCTGGAGTGCAGTGGTGCAATCTCAGCTCACTGGAACCTCCGTCTCCCGGGTTCAAGTGATTCTCTGGCCTCAGCCTCCCAAGTAGCTGGGATTACAGGGATGCGCCACCACACCTGGCTAATTTTTTTTGTAATTAGTAGAGATGGGATTTCACCATGTTGGTCAGGCTAGTCTCAAACTCTTGACCTCAAATCGTCCACCCACCTCGGCCTCCCAAAGTGCTGGGATTACAGGCGTGAGCCACCGTGCCCAGTGGTATATAGAAAATTCTAAGGAATACACACACACAAAAAAAACTAGTAGAACTAATAAACAAATTCAGCAAGCTTGCAAAATATAAGAGCAATATACAAAAATATTTTATGCAGTAGCAATGATCAATCCAAAAATGAAACTAAGAAAACAATTACACTTACAATAAAATAAAAAATAAGTATTTAGGAATAAAATCAATAAGAGAAGTGCAAGACTTGTTCACTGATTACTGCAAAACATTGTTGAAAGACTTAAGACTTAAATAAATAGAAAGGCATCCTGTATTCATAGATCAGAAAGCTTCATATTGTTAAGATGGCAGTATTCCTTAAACTGGTCTATAGATTCAGTACAATCCCTATCAAAATCCCCACAGCATTTTTTGCAGAAATTGATAAACTGGCTCTGAAATTCATACAGAAATCCAAGAAATCCAGAATAGCCAAAACAATATTGAAAAAGAACAGAGCTGAATAATGCACCATTCCCCATTTCTAACCTAGAGTTTCAAACACAGAGTAATGGTATGAAGATAGTGTGGTACTGGCATAAGGATAAACACATAGATCAATGGAATAGTATTGAGAGGTCAGATATTTATAGTGAACTGATTTTCAACAAGAATGCCAAGACAATTCAATTAGGAAAAAATAGTCTTTCAACAAATGGTGCTGGGACAACTGGATATCCCTATGCAAAAGAATAAAGTCGGATCCCTACCTCACATCGTAAACAAAAATAACCTCAAAATGAATCATATCTAAATGTAAGAGCTAAAACTATAAAACTGCTAGGAGGAAATTCAGGAGTAAATCTTTATGACCTTGAGTTAAGTAGCAGTTTCTTAGGTATGACACCAAAAGCACAAATGAAAAGAAAACATACATAGATAAATGGGACATTATCAAAATAAAAAAAAAATTGTGCTTCATATGACATCATCAAGAGAGTGAAAAAACAACTCACAGAATGGGAGACAATATTTGAAAATCAAATATCTGATAAGGGCCTTGTATCTAAACTATGTAAAGAACTATTGCAGCTTTTTTTTTTTCTTTTACTTTTGGCTGGGGAGGGGTTCCGGGTAAAAATCAGAAAACCTGCTAGACAAATTCTAAAAGAGCTGTAACACTAATGTAACTCAGTAATAAAATGACAACCTAATTTTAAAATGAGCAAGAGATTTGAAAAGAATTTCTCCAAAGACATATAAATGGCTTATAAGCATATGAAAAGATATTCAACACCATTAGTCATTAGGGAAATGCAAATCAAAACCACAGTGAGATACCACTTCACATTCATAAGAATGGCAAAAATGTGAAAGACAGACAGTTGCAAGTATTAGCAAAAATGTGAAGAAATTGGAACCCCTATACATTACCAGGAGGAGCGTAAAATGGTGTTTCTCCAAAGTTACCGTATGACCTAGCAATTTAATGGTAACTCAGTTATCATTTTGAGTTACCACATGACCTAGCAGTTGCACTCTTATAGATATACCCAACAGGATTGGAAAGTATGTCCACACCAAAACTTGTACAAAATGTGCATAGCACCATTATTCATAATAGCCCAGAATTGGAAACAATCCAATTGTCCATCAGCTGATGAATGGAAAAATCAAAGACATAGCCATACAATGGAATATTATTCTGCCATAAAAAGAAATAAAGTACTGATATCTGCTACAACATGAATAAACCTTGAAAATACCATGCTAAGTGAGAGAAGCCACACCCAAAGACCACATGTTGTATGATTCTATTTATAGGAGAAGTCCAGGATAGGCAAATCCTATTTTGAGACAGTAAGTAGCAAAAGTAGATTTGTGGTTGCCAGGAGATGTGGAGAGGGGGAAATGAGGGGTAATTGCTAACAAGTAGGGAGCTTCTTTGGGGAGTGATAAAAATGTTCTAAAATTAGATCATGGTGATAGTTGTACAGTTTGCCTATATAATAAAAATTACTTAATCATTTAATGGTACACTTTAAAGGGGGTAGGTTTATGGTATATGAATTATATCTCAATAAAGTTGTTATTTAAAAAAAAATTCATCTCCTGCAGAGGAGAGAGAGTGGGGTACTAAACTGAGTACTAAAGGGCTTGAAATGAGTAATGAGGTTTGAAATCGATGGCAGTGGGTGTGTAATAGGATTGCTAAGCTGTGATGAGTCCCCGTCTGAGATATAGTACCACAAAATTATAATGGCACCCATCTGCATGGTTGGGAACATTTCACACCTGTGCCTTCCAGTTTGTAGGTCACAAGCTCAGAGGCTCCAGGCTTTAGAGAAGGACCCCCCCCCATGATGGGTACCATACCTGGCAGTCTTTAGCAGAAAGAGGTGAGGAATACCTGCTTCTCCTTCCTGCCCACATCAAAAACATCCTGGTCTTCTTGCCCAACCAGAAGAAAACTGAAGACTTGGCTCACTATTTCTCAAGTAGAATTTCTGGAACAAAAATATCTACTAAACCTGCTACCTAAGCATCAGGCAGGGGAAAGAATAAAAAGAAAAAAGAAAAGGAAGGCATTTTTCCTGGTAATTAAATCTGAATTATTCACAACCTGTTAGACACTTTTTTTCCCTCTGCTACAGAAGCATGCATTTTCATTTCTCCCCTAAGTCCTAAATGCCTTTGCAATCGAAGTCGAATTTTTGGCTGACAGCCTTCACTTTATATGGAGAGCCAGGGTCCCAGGCCACACCTTCACCTGAGTCATCAACAGACCCATTCTCCAGCTCAACCCCTGAGCTGTTCAAAGGGGCTAGCTTTACCTAATGCTTTCATCATTACCCCTTGATTAATTCCCCCAAGTCTTGTGTATTATGAAAGTTCTTTCGTGTTGCAGGTGGCCTAGTTTCAACTAACAGAGGCAAAGTGGGGAATTTATTGACCAAGGTAACTAAACTTTGGGAAGCTTAGAATGTGGCTGCTTTTAGGGACAATAAAATGAGGAACCTAGGTGCTCCTGCTTAGTAAAAGACACCTCCATCCCTCCCCCTTCTCCTCAACACACGCCACTCCCTGCTGGGTGATACTTTTCTTTTTCTCAGACCTGTTGTCTCCATGAAGCTGCAAGCATGGCAACAAATGGTGGCCAAGCTCACATCTGCTCCCATAGTTCTAATCCAGAAAGTCCCCAGGAAAGCTCTGATTTTCTTAGCTCAGGTCATATGCCCTGTAGCCAAAGAAACAGGGAATGTTGTGGTTGGCAATCCCCATTAAAATAATATTATTGGAATGGGAGCAGGAGTGCCCCTAATGAAGGGAGGTGATGTTTCCAGTCAGAAGGGAGGCCAGGGCAAGCAAGGGTGCAGATGAGCATATCCATGGGAGCCAAATTTCTGAAGCCTGGTGGGAAAAGCTTAGGATCTGGAGCCAGAACTCCCAGGTTTGGACACATCTATATCAGCAAGCAACATGATCTTGGGCTCAGTTTCTTTGTCTATAAAATGGGCATAATCATTCAAGGGAGCAGAGAAAAACCTCCATCTCTTGATAGGAAGAGCTGCAAAGTATCATGGCTGATTTTGAAATCTACCATAGTTGGAAACAGCCAGAAGGGTGTGCATCAGGTTATTGGTGGACAAACTGCATAGGAGGGCAAAGAAGAGTATTCCATGAGAGTTAGGGCTGAGACTGGGAGTGGGAAGAGGTGACAAGGGAGATCTGGAGTAACTGACCTGTAAGGTGAGTGGGAGAATGAATAGGAATTGACCAGATGAAAGAAGAGAGGAGAATGTTCTAGGCAGAGGTAACAGCATACAGAGAAATGTGAAATTGAGGGAAGCAGAGGAGGCTCAGGAGCTAAAAGTACTTTAATGTGGCCATTGCATGGAATGCAAAGGGGCACAGGATGGCAACACCTGGGCTTGGGAGACAAGTGGTAATTCACCCAGCAAGTGGCTCTTCCAAGTCATG
Source organism: Hylobates moloch (assembly GCF_009828535.3). Classification (NCBI taxonomy): domain Eukaryota; kingdom Metazoa; phylum Chordata; class Mammalia; order Primates; family Hylobatidae; genus Hylobates; species Hylobates moloch. The sequence continues at coordinate 76,155,231 of NW_026652281.1, forward strand.
CTAAACAATTAGGGCTCGACCCTAAAAGCAACAGGGAGTTGCAGACAGTTGTATGCAGGGAAGGAGTGTGACCAAATGTGCAATTTATGCAAATGGGATACTACTGTACACCCATTGGAATACCTAGAATTATAAACACAGACGATAGTGAGTTTTGGCAAGGATGTGGAGCAACTGGAACTCTCATACGCTGCTGGTAAAGATGCAAAATAGCAGCGCCATTTTGCAAAACAAATTTGGCAGTTCTTTATAAAGTTAAACATACACTTATCACATGACCCAGCAATCCCACTGCTATATATTTACCGAAGGGAATGAAAATGTGTGTTCACACAAAAACCTGTACACAAATATTTGTAGTAGATCTGTTTATAATAACCAAAAACTAGAAATGACCCAAATGTCCTTCAACTGGCAAAAATGGCTAAATGAGCTGTGGATTATCCACACAATGGAATACTAATCAGCAGCAAGAAGGACTAAATGACTGATATGCAAAATAACTTGAATAAATACCAAATGCAATATGCTAAGTGCAAGAAGCCAGAAAGTCTACATACTGTATATGATTCTATTTATAGGACAATCTGGAAAAGGCAAACCAATAGGGACAGAAATACATCAGTGGTTGCCAGGAATTATGAGTGGGAATAGAAGTTAATGAAAACCTGATGGCATGATTGAATTTGGTTGGGGTGAGGGGGTGATGAATGGTTCTGTATCCTGATTTTGGTCATGGTTTCATGACTAGATGCATTTGTCAAAATTCATAGACCTGTACAACCAGAAGAGTAAATATTGTTGCATGTCATTTTCTTTTTTTTTTTTTCTTTTTTTTTTTTGAGACAGAGTCTTGCTCTGTCACCCAGGCTGGAGTGCAGTGGTGTGATCTTGGCTCACTGCAAGCTCCACCTCCCAGGTTCACGTCATTCTCCTGCCTCAGCCTCCTGAGTAGCTGGGACCACAGGTGCCCACCACCATGCCTGGTGAATTTTTTGTATTTTTAGTAGAGACAGGGTTTCATTGTGTTAGCCAGGACGGTCTCGATCTCCTGACCTCATGATCCACCCGCCTCAGCCTCCCAAAGTGCTGGGATTACAGGCATGAGCCACCACGCCCAGCCTGTTGCATGTCATTTTCAAAAAGTGAAATTTTAATAATTGCATATTGAGCGGGTCACTCTAGTTGCAGCAAACAGACTAGAGAGGGGCGTGGCCAGACTGAGAGAAGCCATTTGGGAGATTGCAGTAGGCATCTAAGTTCATGGTGGTGTCCTGAAATAGAAAAGTGGCAGTGGGAATGGAGAGAAATGGACTCATCCAAGCAATATTTAGAAGAGGGGATCCATAGGATTTGGTAACTGAATAAGGATAATAAGGGGAGTGTGGGTTAGAGGGACAGAAAGCCAAGGAGACAAAAGATTTGGGAGACTAGTGAGGGTGTCATGGGAGGGATTGGCTGTAGAATCCAGTTAGGAAGGAAGTCACTTGGGAAAGACTGATGGACAGGAAAGGCAAACAGTTAAAACAGCAGTACTGGGATGAGTTTGGTAGAAAAGTCAGCAGGACAGAGGATGTCATCAAAATAGGCCATTAGAGTTTGAGATTTCAGAGCTAGGACAAGGCACAAGAGAGAAGATGGCCATAGCTAACTTTTTTAATGGTGCCTTCCATGATGTAGTGAGATCCTTGAGTGGGGAGGATGATTTCTAGTACATCTTTGTAATCTTCTCCTAGGTGTTCAGCCCCTAGCTTGGAGGTTCTCTACCTTGGTTACATCCCCTGACCCAGCTCCACCCAGAACAAATATGTCCAAATCTCTGTGGATGGGAACTAGGTGGCAATACTTCTTAAAGTTCCCTAGGTGGTTCCAACAGGATTGGAAACCCAACTGACAACCCAAGGTTGCAGCCAAGATTGAGAATCACCAATATAAACCATTGATGATCACAGTGGTTCTCCACCTTACCTGCTTATTAGAATCGTGGGGAGATTTTAAAACATACTAATGCCTGGGCCTCACCCCTGGAGATTTGCATCAGTTGGTCTGCAGTGGGGCCCTTAAATTGACATTTTTGAAAGCTCTCTAGGCAGTATTAATATGCATCCAGGGTTGACAATCACCAGCCTAGCCGACGGAAAGCATTTCAATAAATGCTAACAGTGATTTCAATCAGTCTTTCCGTCCCCGCTCTCCCTTCTGAGCCACAGACCTATCAACTTAATGACATGCTGTACACATCCTTCTATGTGTTAGGAGACCCCCCAAGAGGTCTCAAACTCAATATATCTAAGGTTAAACTCAATCTCCCTAAGGCCCTGGCAGACCAAGGAGAGATTTGGGCCTCCCACTGGGACAGAGGTTCCAGGAGCTGGACCCCTGTTTTGAAACTAAAGTATGCAGTCTAAAGCAACTCCATCTTGGATGCTAATCTGTCAGGTTGACTTGTGATTAGCCCCACTTCTGGGAATGCCTCTGTGTTAGTCTGCTTTGCATTGCTATAAAGGAATACTTGAGAGTGGGTAATTTATAAAGAAAAGAGATTTATTTTGGCTCATATTTCTGCAGGCTGTATAGGAAGCACGGTATTAGCATCTGCTTCTGGCGAGGGTCTCAGGAAGCTTACAATTATGACGGAAGGTAAAGGGGAAGCAGGCTTGTAACGTGGTGAGAGAGGAATTAAGAGAGAGAGGAGAGCCTTCTTAAAGAGCCTTCTTTAAACAAACAGCTCTTACATGAACTAATAGAGCAAAAACTCACTCATTACCAAGGCCAACACCAAACCATTTATGAGGAATCCACCTCCATAACCTAAACACCTCCCGCCAGGACCATCTCCAACACTGGAGGTCACATTTCAACATGAGATTTGGAGGGGACACATATCCAAACCATGTCAGCCCCTAAGATCTGTACTTTATCTACTGTTAGCATGTACTTACAGTAAACCCTGCCCTTAGGTCAAAACAACCTTAATGTTATGATAAACGTATGATTGCCATAAATCCTGCCTTTTGGCAAATTTCCTATGCTATATAAGCTCTGGGTCTGAGTGTAATGGTACAGGATCCACCAACTCATCTCACAGCCGTCCAAGACATGGCTACTATTCATAAAAAGTCCCTATTAAATGTTTCTTTCTCAGAAACTAGATTTGTCATCCTCTTTCTTTGGCCTTTCAGCTTCCTCAGCTTTTATGGGTAGGTTTGTACAGACCTACTCACCATGAAACATAAAACTATCCTGTGGCCATAAGCAGAGAGCAAGGGGTAGCTGAAGTAACTTTTGGAGGTGGTGGTGGACTCATAACTCAAGATTCAAAGAACCAAAGAATGAAACCCAGTAGGAGTCAGAGGATCTTGGGCTGACAGGCAAAGAAGCAGGAACATGGTCTCAAGTCAAAAACTTTCAGCCTCATCACATTGACACAGAACGGCTCTTGGCTAAACCCCACCCTCGAGCCTGGAAACTTGGCCCTAAGTGAAAACAGCTCACTCTGTTTTTTTGCTCAAATGATTGCCTTTTTGGCCTGCCATGCCCCTATTCTGTGCCCATAAAAAGGCTTCAGTTGGCAGAGCAACAGAAGCAACCAATGCAAGTGGTCAGGGATGCAAGCTGCTGAATGTCAGGGATACATGCAGCTGAGTGTCAGAGGCTACGGATAGACTCAGCTAACTTCAGCCAGTGCAGTTCCAGGGAAAGATTTTCTTCCCACACCATCCCCTTTCTAATTCCCCATCCTACTGACAGCCATTTTAATTGCCAAATAAAATCCTCTGCATACACTACCCTTCAAATAGATCATGTGACCTGATTCTTCCTGGACACTGAACAACTTGGGTGCCAAGAAGAGCAGGTGCAGGAGGCTGTCACCCTGACCCTTCACTGAGCCGTTAACACTTAGCCATCCATGGACTGCAGGCTGAGTGAAACGAGCCCCTCCAGTTCCTGCCCACAAGGGGGTCGAGGTCAAAGGAACAATCCCGTCTCAATATCACAGGTGCTTCATAAGAGTTCAATAAACACTTACTGAAAGACATGGATGAACTTGGTTCCAGGATCCATAAGGGCCTGGAAGCATCAGTGTGCAGAGGATAACAGACTTTACATGAAAAAGTTAGTGGCATTTGCTCACCTGGAGGTCTCAATTTTTTTTTTTTTTTTTTTTTTTTTTTTTTGAGTCAGAACCTCGCTCTGTGGCCCAGGCTGGAGTGCAATGGTGCAATCTTCAGCTCACTGCAACCTCCACCTCCCAGGTTCAAGCAGTTCTCCTGTCTCATCCTCCTTAGTAGCTGGGATTACAGGTGCCCACCACCACGCCCAGCTAATTTTTGTATTTTTAGTAGAGACAGGATTTCACCATATTGGCCAGGTTGGTTTCTTGGCCAGGCAGGTCTCGAACTCCTGACCTAATGATCTGCCAACCTTGGCCTCCCAAACTGCTGGGATTACAGGCGTAAGTCACTGCGCCTGGCCTGGGTTCTCGATTTCTGTGTGCAAAACAATCTTCTGAGGGTTCTTCAGCCATACTGGCTTCCTTCTCTTCCCAGGTCAGGGCTGCTGTATTTGCTATTCCATCTGCCAGGAGCACTTTTCCCCGCAGTGACTCTAAGTCACTCTCACTCTAAAGACTTCCTTCAGGTCTGTACATAAATATCAAATGTCATCTTCATACCTCTTTTCCCCATTTCTGGCTTTATTTTTCTGCCTAGTGATTATTATTAGCTAATATACTATATATTTTACTTAAATATTTTGTCTATTAGGGGTTTCCTCACTGGCTATAATCTTGGCTCCCTGAAACCTCAGCCTCCCAGGTTTAAGAGATTCTCGTGCCTCAGTCTCCTGAATAGCTATGATTACAGCTGCATGCCACCAGGCATGGCTTTTTTTTTTTTTTTTTTGAGACAGATTCTCGCTCTGTCACCCAGGCTGGAGTGCAGTGGCGTGATCTTGCCTCACTGCAAGCTCCACCTCCCAGGTTCACACCATTCTCCTGCCTCAGCCTCCCAAGTAGCTGGGACTACAGGTGCCCATCACCACACCTGGCTAATTTTTTTTTTTTTTTTTTGAGTAGAGACAGGGTTTCACCATGTTAGCCAGAATGGTCTCAATCTCCTGACCTCATGATCCACCCGCCTTGGCCTCCCAAAGTGCTGGGATTACAGGCATGAGCCACCGCTCCCGGCCTAGGCATGGCTATTTTTAGCAGAGATGGGGTTTCACCATGTTGGCCAGGCTGGTCTCAAACTCCTGACCTCAGATGATCTACCCACCTCGGCCTACCAAAGTGCTGGGATTACAGGCATGAGCCATCGCGCCTGGCCATCATTAACTATAATCTCCGTGCAAACAGAGATTGTATTAGACCATTCTCGCACTGCTATGAAGAACTACCTGAGAGTGGGTAATTTAAAAAGGAAAGAGATTTCAGTGGCTCACAGTTCTGCAGGCTGTACAGGAAGCATAGCGGCTTCTGGGGAGGCCTCAGGAAACTTTCTTTTTTTTTTTGAGACAGAGTCTAGCTCTGTCACCCAGACTAGAGTGCAGTGGTGCAATCTCGGCTCACTGCAAGCCCTGCCTCCTGAGTTCACGCCGTTCTCCTGCCTCAGCCTCCCAAGAAGCTGGAACTACAGGCATCTGCCAGCATGCCTGGCTAATTTTTTGTATTTTTAGTAGAGATGGGGTTTCACCATGTTAGCCAGGATGGTCTCGATCTTATGACCTCGTGATCCGCCCACCTCAGCCTCCCAAAGTGCTAGGATTACAGGCGTGAGCCACCGCACCCAGCAGGAAACTTTCAATCATGGCAGAAGGCAAAGGGAAAGCAGGCATGTCTCATATGACTGGAGCAGGAGAAAGAGGAGAGAGGAGGGAGGTGCTACACACTTTTAAACAAACAGATCTCACGATAACTTAATCACTCACTATTTGCCACAACAACGCCAAAGCGGGGTGGCAACGATGATCCATCACTTTCCACCAGGCCCCATTTCCAACATTGGGGATTACAATTTGACATGAGATTTGGGCAGGGACACAGATCCAAACCATATCAGGGATCATTGTCTGTTTTGTTCCCTGGCACATCCAGAGCCTAGAACAGTGCCTGACAAACAGCAGGCACTCAATAAGTGAGTGAATGGGGCAGTTAAAATTGCAGACTCTCCCTGGGTAAGGTCCAGTAACGTGCATGTTGACTGGGTGGTTCTAAAGGAGATCGTTGGAGGCCCCACGTAATGAAACATGTCTTAGAGAATGCTTTGCTTGGAGTGAACATCCCTCTAATGCAATTCTCTTGACATCCAGCAGAGAGCAGGAGGCTGAGGACTCAGGGGCGCAGGATGCCAGTCATCATTACTGGTTTCTTTCCTGCACCAAGATGCGTCTCACATTAGGTGATTTGGCACAGAGAAATGAGGGCGCACAGGAGGCAAGAATTGTGGGTGGCCAGCTCCTGGGAGCATGTCTCTCTATAACAAACTATTAATAACTGCACTTCGGGGCAAAGTCCCAGGTGGAAGAAGCACAGTTCCAGCCATAGGAGAGGACCTTCGCAAAGTGGGAATCTCAGCTTGACAGGAAGCTGAGGTGGCATTACTCCGCAGCACTCTTTTGGCCAAAGCCTGCTTGGGCAGCCAGAGTCAGTGGTGCTAGAAAATGTTTAACAAGTGTCTCTGAGGGGGAAAAAAAATCATGCATGCAGTTACATATGTATGTTTATTATGAACTGTACTGATATCAAGAATGTGTAGCAAGGCAGGCACAGTGGCTCATGCCTGTAATCACAGAACTTTGGGAGGCTGAAGCAGGAAGATTACTTGAGGCCAGGAGTTTAAGACAAGCCTGGGCAACATAGGGAGAACCCATCCCCACCAAAAATTTAAAAATTGGCCAAGTGTCATGATGCATGCCTGTACTCCCAGCTACTTGGGAGGCTGAGGTGGGAGGACCCCTTGAGCCAGGAGTTGGAGTCTTCAGTGAGCCGTGATGGTGCCACCACATGCCAGCCTGGGCAACAGAGCAAGCTCTGTATCAAAAAAAAAAAAGAAAAGAAAAGAAAGTGTATCACACACTTTAGAAAAATATAAACTGCTGCATAGTATTCCATGGTGTATATGTGCCACATTTTCTTAATCCAGTCTATCATTGTTGGACATTTGGGTTGGTTCCAAGTCTTTGCTATTGTGAATAGTGCCACAATAAACATACGTGTGCATGTGTCTTTATAGCAGCATGATTTATAGTCCTTTGGGTATATACCCAGTAATGGGATGGCTGGGTCAAATGGTATTTCTAGTTCTAGATCCCTGAGGAATCGCCACACTGACTTCCACAATGGTTGAACTAGTTTACAGTCCCACCAACAGTGTAAAAGTGTTCCTATTTCTCCACATCCTCTCCAGCACCTGTTGTTTCCTGACTTTTTAATGATGGCCATTCTAACTGGTGTGAGATGGTATCTCATTGTGGTTTTGATTTGCATTTCTCTGATGGCCAGTGATGATGAGCATTTATGCAGCCAAAAAACACATGCAAAAATGCTCATCATCACTGGCCATCAGAGAAATGCAAATCAAAACCACA